>NC_136068.1:750936844-752143344 GCF_964261635.1 Lissotriton helveticus | reverse complement strand
TCTCACTGGGAGTACTTTACCAGTACTTACCCAGCATTCCGCCTCAACTACCAAGCCACCAACAGGAAGGCCTGCCATCCAGGAGGGAGGGAGTGGCGTAATGAATGTAACGAGAACAATGGGGCCAGGAATATTGAACATTTCAGGGTAAGGAAGAGGGCATTACCCCCAAGTCCCTCTAGTCCTTGTCCTATTCATTACTTATGGAGAATACCAAAGCCAGGAACCCTGCTTTCCAACCCCCCAAAGAGCAAACAGAATACCACACCGATAGCAGTATCCCAAGCGAAGCAAGCAGGAGAACTACAGGAAAAAAGCAGGCAGGAGCACAAAGCCCACAACGGGCCCATCTAAACAAAACAAAAGGGTTGCACCACCCAGAACAAGCAGGAGACAACCATTGGGTACAAAAAAGCAGCAAACCCATGACGCCGTCACTCAGAAAGTAGTCAACCCACACATGAAACACCTTGAACCAATAATGGAGGAGGAACACCCACCAAGGAAGCGCCAGAGGCCGCCATCAACAGAAGGACAACGATGTGGCCCAAGAAGGAAGAAGACCCAAAGCGACCAGACACACCAGCAAAGCCAGGCACAGCTCCCGTGCCACCAGCCACACAAGAGCAGCCGCAGTGGAAGATAGAGAGGGGACAGAGCACAATTTCTGGAAAAATTCAGAGGAACACCGTTATGCGGTATTCACCCCCAGGGCTGGCAGACACCTGACTACACCAACGACAAAGCCCCCACCAGCCAGCACAGGCGTGCACCACCAGCCACAGCACCAGGGCAGCAAGCAAACAACCACACAGGCCTCCAGGCACTCCAGGGACACCACCAGCACAACCCCCAAGCCACCATCCAGCCTCTGCAGCGCATCTTTCACCCGGCCCAGCCACCAGGTTGACGCATCCCCACAACCCGGAATGAACCAGGAGGGCCAACGCAACAGCCGCAAAGGGCCGGCCTGAATCATCCGGGCCACATGGCAAGCCCAGCAGGCTGGGAGGTACACAAGACCAACCCTGTCCAAGAACAGCCCTGCAGCCAGGCGTTGACTTCTGAAGACCGCCACAACCGACCGGCAGGAGCAGCACTTTTTCCAGCACCTCGTCCCATTCCTTTCGAGAGACAGAAAAAAGGAACAGGCGGAATGCTGGATAAGTTCTGGTTAAGTACTCCCAGTGGTAGAGGGTGGGGCTTGGGGTCCCAGCATTCATCTGATTTTTTTTCTGTCGGGGAGATGGTTGTCTCCATATGTAATGAATGGGACGAGGACTGGAGGTAATTGTACACAGCCAGTTTTCTCTATTTAGAGAGTGCTGCCATTATGCAGTACGCTTTAAGCACATCGCTGCAAATCCTGTCGGTAGCACATTATTGCTAAACAACGTCTAATTAAGCGTTAACCATTTCGACAACCCGTCACTAGTCGTGGCTAAACCCTGGAGTTCAACCTAAGTGATCGCGCAAACCCGGTCGCTACAAGCAAGGGGCTACACGCCCCCTTCGGAGCATTCCCTCCGTTGGTTCGATCAAGCGATCTCCGACCATTTTAATCAAGGTGGGATCTGGCTGGCCCTATCCCCATTGAGCCTCCTTGTTCTTGTACTACGGCCTTAACTGTATCTAAAAGGCAAATGTTATGTTCTAGTCCTGATGAGGATTCCATACAATTTTGAGTAAGGGATCGAAACGTCAACTTTCTCTAATAGTGTCACATGTGACCATTGTGCCTAATTTGTGTGATTACTATTTTGGCTATACTTGTTGAATCCTGTTACACACTGAATTACATTTGGCCAATCTGCTCAATTTTTGCCTGTAAATTGCATAAGTGTTGTCTTATTATGTAAGCAGTAAAAATAGTGCAACATCAACTTTTTGCTTGTGTCGCTGTGATCCTAACTGCATGGAGCAAACTGTATATGAAGCCGAATTAATTTTTTTTTCATTGTTTTAAAAAGCGTGTCAAAGGTTTTGCATTATATTTGCAATTCTCCAACCATTGAAGAAGCCCTGCAGGCTCTCACCAGGGAGGATGCAACCACAAACTAGACATTCCATTTTTGCAACATATATGTCTGCATTACAGACTATGTTGCTATGTTTAAGTTTCATTTTTTATTACAGAGGACTTTTTTTGGTATGGTGTTAGTCAAGACCTTTTGTTTCCCCAAAAAAACAGAAACATACATACATATGCATACATGCAGGGAATTTAAGTCATTTCTCTCGATTCATTGGTCGGTTTTAGCGTCATTCCCATTTTTTCACAAACACACATTCATAGCTAACATGCATTTACTCATACATGCGGCTATCTTTGCATGTTTTATAATGAAGTGCTAGAAAAACATTACCAAAGGACACAAGAAGAGCTGACACGTCTGCAATCAATGTCAGACCTTTGGATTTTCAACTACCTATTTGGGTTCACCAATAATTTCAGGGGCTTTTCACAAAGCCACACAAAATTTAGCATGCAGCTATTGAAACTGGCTACGTTCCAGGATATGGCATTTGATGGAGCTCCATCTGAGGGCGAAAAGTTAAAGTGGGGGAAAAATGTATTGCTTTCATACTGAACATTCCATTGGAATTTTTATTCTCAGCTACAGCTAAATTGCTCAACTGAATTACATCAAACTTTGCTTGAAAAAATGTACTTTACCAGAAAAGGACATTTTTCTGTTTTTTACCATAAATCCATTCAGTAGCTTTTTAAATAGTTGCACTCCATACAGTTTTCAGCAGAGTATGGATGGCTACCATGACCATTAATTGGCGACGGTACGTGAATGAACAGCCAAGATGTGTATATATTTTAACCCTGAAAGCCAATCCCACACCTGTAGAGCAACTATCTCAAAAACTACTGAACAGATCGAGAACCAAAGGCCAGATGTACAAAGCACTGGTTATGAAAGTCTGGTTGCAATTTGCAATAAGAATGTTTGCGACCACTGCGGTGTTTTGTAACCTGATCTATGAATTAATAGGTCAGTTAATAAAATACCAAATTGTAGTGGGTCGCAATTCGACCTACTTCATGAACATTAATAAGGTAGGACATAAAATGTGACTCATTAAGATTCACAGCCATCATAGTGATGTTGGCCTTAACTGGTAAGCAGACCACCATGTCTGTGACTCCTTTTTAATACAGCAAACTTGTATTTAATGCCGCCTATTTCAAGAGAGGAAACAAGAATATGTTCAAAAAGAACATTTTCTTTTTTTGTTTTTCGAATTTGTTTTGTGCATTCAAAATGAGGAAAGGGTCTTATTGGGACCCCTTCTCTTTTGCAAACTCATTACCACCCCAACATGGAGGTCAGTAAAATATCAATGTTTTGCAATTGTATTTCGGTTGCAAAATATTGATACATAAAATACTGATTTGTTATTTAATAAAGAAAGCCTACAAAACACCTGTCCGGACACTGAATCGGTATCCATTTCCAGAAACATTTACCGATTCGATAAAACTTTTTCAAATCGCTAAATGCATTTAGTACATAAGTAAAAGGGGTTACTAGCTCGCAATTTCAGATTTTTTTTATAAGAGGATTTCCATGCTCTAAAAACCCATTGCACATCGGGTCCCAAATCGGAATAATAAACAAATCATATTGCTGAGGAACCATTTTTCCTATTGCCTCTAATGGGGCTGTACACCCATGGACGCTCTCAACCTGATTGACTGGCTACCACAGGTACATTTTTGTTGCAGCCACCATTAAGCAATGTGAGGCTCTGAACCTACTTGACTAATAAGTTGTCGGCAAACAATGGGCAACATTGAGCATCTGCTGTCCCTGGGGAAAATGTGAAGGAGGGTAAAGAATCCTGTACTGGCACAACATGTAAAACATGTTGCTATCACCATAGACACATTGGCATCATGGTTTGTTGGAAGACCGTAGGCTAGGTGTGCCATTTTGGGTCTGCGGGCCCTGCTTCAGAGTCCACAGACATTAACATATTAAAAAAGAATCCATTGTGTAAATATGCACAGCACATGATGTGACCTGGGAGAGCTGAGGCACATAGGGGTTTAATACAGTACCAAAGACCATGTACAGTAGGTAATGAGAACATGGAAAAGAATGAGAATAAGGCCTGTCTCTGTGCTCAGATCAGCCCTCATTGTGTACGGGTGAAGGCCTTGGAAAGCAGCTAATAAGAGGCGGGAGACCTGAGGAGTGCGGGCGAAGGCCTTGTGCAGTGTTTAATGACCAGTTGCAGCCACTAGCGGTGCTGGGTCAAAAGGGCAGCTAATGAGCTGATTTGGACCCTTAGTACTTTACATAAAAAAAAAATAATTAAAAAGCAGGCATAAAACTTTCTACTTTTGGACCAGTAAAGTTTGTTCCAAAAGAGCCATTTTGATTTTTTTGTTTTGCGATAGGTATTTTCGATGTTTTTGTTTCTTTAATTCAATTAAGCATGTCCTTCAAGCTTATTTAGAGCTGGTTAATAAGAATGTTGGCTAAGCAAAGAATCAAAGATACTTACCAATATAAGAAAACTAGGGGCCATATTATCAAGGAAGGGCGATACATTATCGCCGCTTTTATCGGCAGGAAACTGCCGCTAAAGTGGTGATAATGGCCTTGACAATATGCTGTTGTGAATTCCCATAGAAGCCCAGGTTAACACCAGAACCAGTTTCCTGCCGATAAAAGCGGCGATAATGTATCGCCCTTTCCTGATAATACGGCCCTAAATTTTACATTGTTTGACTTAAGTGTCCAGTAGCTAGGAACTGTGGGAGCAAAAGGATATCCTAAAATTGATAAACCCCAAAATGTGCCTAAATCAGATTTCCCATAATTTAATGGATCGAAGACAATGTTAAACCTCATTTTCAGAAGGCAATGTGTTCCCATGTTAAGGCATCTCTCAAAACATCAAAGTCAGAAAAAAAGAATGTAACTATTAAATTGGGTTGAATGAGCCTACTTAAAAATTGGGTTCTAGATCAATAAAAAGTTAAAGAGTTGTGGTACAGAATCAATGCCATGAAAGCTCTTAAATGCAGGGATATACAGAGTATTTAAAAATGTATATCCTTAGAAGACTTAGGACCAAGATGGTGACGTGTAAGGAGCCCCGGTCGGGAGCTCCCTGGTTTGGGATTGCCTTTTAGCACAAATCCCTGACAAAACCCCCCGATTGGACTACCTCCACCACTGATTGACCTCCTCCACACCAGTGTTCCTTAAACCGTTTGTCCTCGATTTCCAGGGCCGACCCATTTGGCGGTGCATGGCAGCCTAATTTACGCGGCTCTGCCATCGTGAACCTTTACAGCGTGCTATCCCACCACTAGGACTGGATCCGATAACATGCTTTCCAGTCCCAGAATCTGGAACATCTACAGAACCGAAAATTATGAGGGTTCAACATTTTTCTAGCATTTTGACGACTTTTTCTTAATCGCGGTCTGTGGAGATATAACCGTCCTCAGCCTATCATTAACACCATGGCCGCCGTGGCAACACAACAACGGACACAACGACCAGAGCGCTTGCCAAGTAAGCATCCCTGTGGGGTTCTGGCCTCTGTCTGATAATCGATTTGCATTGTTCATCTCACCATCCAAGAAAGTTTTGACGAGGGGCTGTGTTACTCGGCGAATCCCTGCAGAACTCCTCCATATCATTTAGCTGTTCGGCCTGGCTCTAAAAGGGCGCCCACACACAAGGCGATTTGATGGGACCTGATCTGACACAAGCACAGTGATCGTAGTGGTTAAAAAGACTCTATCTGAGGTGCAATTGGCATGTTGATCTCCCGGGTGGAGAGGGGTATACAGTGGGGGCCATGTGGTCTGCCAAAAGTCTTGCTGAGCTAAGACCGGATAGGGAACGGACCATCCTGAGCGTATGAGCATGCCTTCTGGATCCCGCGGCTGGTAGAAGAAGCAGCCCGTCTGCTTGAAGGTGGCCAAGCGGAGGCGGAGCGATCCCAGGAAGAAAAGCCCAGGACCAGGTGAAGATTTGGAGGTGAGTAGCCCGGGATACAGAGACGGTGGCTGATAGCAGGCCATCTTCGGTGCCGGTGTGGGCGGGAAGGGGTGGCTCAACCGCAGAAGTGATTTACAACAGCTCGCACAATGGGAAGTAACGGAGAAGAGGGCTGTGGGTCCCCTTCCGGAATAAGCAGAGACTCGCCACGGCTTTCCTGACCTTAAGATGGCAGCCGGTGTGACCGAAATGGAGGCCTTATCAAAATGAACCACTGAGGCTGGGGAGACCGGAACAGCAGCCACGAGGAGTTCTTTCTTTAAGCACCCCCCCCCCGAGTGGAACAGACAAGACACATCGGCCTGAACCCCCCACTTCAGACTTAATGTGAACAACACCAGCGCTGTAACAAGAGAATGTTGAAGGGCACTGAAAAGCCCAGAATACAAATCTTTGTTGAGCCAAAAATCAGGACAGGGAGAGATGCGCAAAGCTATATACCCCGCATTCAAGAGCAACCAGTGAGTTGATCGCAGGGGCAGAGTTGTTTCACCCATTAAATCGTGCCCAAAATTCAAACCCCCAACACTCACTACTACTGCTGGGAATGGGGATGATCTGTAGTCTTTGGAACTGACCCTTCGACCTCTACTCTCACCACTCTTGACCTTGGGGCGAGCTGGAGGATGAGGCGGACGGCGCTTCCCTGTAACACCTTGACCAATGCTCTTGATGGAACTTTGACAATGTCCCCTGAGCGGAAACCATAACTGTCTGTACTTACCGCGGTGCCCGAGCAACCTTGGCTGATGCCCGGTGGAACTGTCCTATGCAGCTATAGAGGAGTTTGGCTCTGGTTCACCCCTCGGCCATCACCTACCCAGTCGGACATCAGATATTGTTTTCGTCGTCTCCCTGTTGTGTTTCCTACCTGCATTCCTTACCCTTGTTTTACCATTACCCCTCTACCTTTCACTCCCCATAAGACCTGTGTACGCGCTAATAACTCATATTCTTGTGTAATCTCATGTTTTTTCCTCCTATGTCTATACTTGGCTATGTAAATATGTAACCTGTAACTCGCTGATCCTCATGTAAAGAGCTCTGATACCTCCAGATCTAGCCAGCGCTATATAAAACTCTTCTAATAAATAAATAAACAAATACAATGAATAAAAAATAGCATAAACTCGAAATACAGACATCATAAATAAAAACAATATTGACAGAAGATAAAAAACATGTTACAGATAAAAATGATACAATCAGCAATAAAACTCCAATAAGGTAGTAGCCCAAAAATCATATAAATAAGATCAACAGATAGCAGCAATCGAAGTAATCAAGCCTAATGTACCTCAGCCTCATAGCAGCTCTTAAAAGCAGAGACTTCAAAAATTAGAGCTGGAGGAACATAAGAACACGTCAAACTTGCTTAAAATTCTGGGATTTCAATAAAAGTAGAATAAACATATGCATGGGTAACTTAAACTATCAACAAAGCATAAAGAAAATGTAAGGTATCCTCCCTGTGGAGACACATTCAGCCTGATTCATGTACGGGCCGTTTTGCGTGTCCCTAATAGCGATTAATAGCGACTCGCTATTGAGGAAACGCAAAACGGCATTCATGTACTTTTCGGGGAAAAAATAGCGACTCGCACGCGGGCGCTAAAGCCGTTAGCGACCGACAAAAAACGCAGAAAAATCGCTATTTCCGGCTACCTGCGATCGGGATAGCGACTCGCAATCCCGATCGCACGGGATAGCGACTCGCAATCCCGATCGCACGGGATAGCGACTCGCAATCCCGTGGGATCGGGAATGCGAGTCGCTATCTCGCGGGATCTGGAAAACGGGAAGACGCATTACGAGCACCGTGATGACATCACAACCAGGAAGCAGCCAAATCCCACCCCCAAACAACACAGTGACGCTATCAGTCGAGTGTTGAAGACCGAAAGCTGCCGCTAAACTGCCGTTAGCGACTCACAACCCCGCCGAAATAGCGACCGCCATGTCGGAGGAACCCCAGCCAGGCCCCAGCAACAGCGCTGCCCGCAAGCGCAAACTGAAATTCTCCGAACAGGAGCTGGAGAACCTCATCGAAGGGGTGGTGGCCAACCACGACCAGCTGTTTGGTGCCAACTCCCGGAGGGTCCCAGAGCAGGAGAAGAGGAGGATCTGGGTTGGGATTGCCTCCAGTGTGAACTCTGTGGGCGTTGCGGACAGGTCTCTGGAGGAACTCAAAAAGCGGTGGTACGACCTCCGAGGCCGTGCCAAGGAGAGGGTTGCGGAGCGCCTTGGTGAGGCATCAGGCACCGGAGGTGGTGGACCGACTGTCCCACCCAACACCCCCCTGGAGGACCAGGTAGAGGACACGTTGGAGAGGGAGGCGTGTGTTGGCGTGACCCCTCTGGACTCCTCCCGCCCCACCCAAGACACCCAAGGTAAGTGGCATGCGACTGCGACCCTGTCCCCTATGACCGCCCCTGACCAAATAGGCTCACTCATTGGCCCTTAGTCATGCCTATGTTGTGCATCAGGAAATGCCCTGAAGCATTGTGGGAGACGTAGTATGTCCACAATGTAGTAGTACCACAATGCGGCCAGAAAGGTTCCAAAGTGCGCAAATACACAGCCACCCAGGGAATGACACCCAGCATGCATGTAACATCTGCACGTCTGACAGTCACATGCACCTAATGAGTATCCACTTACCCTCACAGGTGCGGGAGACAGCAGTGACAGTGAGAGGCTGCTGATCAATGAGGAGGCCCAGGAGGAGGAATCCCTACCTGAGACACAGCCACCAGCCCCTGCAGCAGCGCCAACACCAGCAGCCAGGCCCCCCGCCTCTGCTGCATCAACACCTACAGGCCCACCGGCTGCCAAGGCCAGGCTCCCCGCCTCTGCTGCATCAACACCTACAGGCCCACCGGCTGCCAAGGCCAGGCCCCCCGCCTCTGCTGCATCAACACCTACAGGCCCACCGGCTGCCAAGGCCAGGCCCCCCGCCTCTGCTGCTTCAACACCTGCAGGCCCACCGTCTGCCAGAGGCAGGCACCCCACCAATGTGCCTCCAGTGGCTGCGGCACCTGCAACACCAGCTGCAACAACACCTGCAGCACGGCCAATAAGATCTGGCCCAGCCACATCCGCTACACAGCGGCCCAACAGCAGGCGGGGCAATGGGCATCTCCATGCCTGCCTGAGCGTGGAGCGGCGCATGCTCCGCATACACCAGCGGCAGTCCCAGCAGCAGGGAGCAATCCAGCTCCAGCTCCATAAGATAGGCCGCAATGTGGCTGGAGTCGGGGAGAGGATGGACCGCATGACGGCGGCCATGGACCGCATGACGGCGGCTATGGAAGACAACACTGCAGCGCTGGTGAAGCACCGCAGTGTTGCAAGCAGGCGCCACCACCAGTTGCTGAGCCGGCTGTCCACCTACAGCCGCTCCAATTATGTCTCGGCAAATGCCACCACCCTGCTTGCGCGGCGCTCCCTGACCCAGCAGCACCAACTGGTCCAGTGCTGCGAAGATATTACCCGGGTGCTGGAGCATTTGACCACCGCCGTCACCGCACTGCACGCACCTGTGCTACCGGCAATTGTGGGGGGTGATGATGCTAGTGAGGGTGCCTCCAGTGTCAGCAGCCACTCTGCCACGCAGGCCCCCCCACCTAGGCGCAGCACAAGGGCTACGCCTGCTCCAGCTGCCCAGGAGGAGGAGGAGCCTCCCAGGCGCATGCAAATTGTGCGCCGGAGGCGCCAATGACATTGTGTCAGGGACACAGGCGCAGGCTGAACTTAAGCCTGCCATGGACCGTGTCATGCAGTATGCATGAATACTGCATTTTGTAAATAGTTGTTTCCAAGACCCATTATTTTTTGTGATAATAACAAATACATTTATTTTGGTGCACACATACGCCTTGTGTAATCATTACAGTTTGCATGCAATTGTAATATGTGGGGTGGGGGAAGGGGGTGGGCTAGAAATTGTTAGCTGTGATGTGGTTGCGACGTCTGTGGCCTTCAGCTGGGTTCTCCCCGCGTGCATGGTGCGCATGTGCTGGTGGCCGGTCGTCCCCCTCAGATTCACTGCCTGAGATGTCAACTGGTATCCGGCGCTTGGTTGCAATGTTATGAAGCATTGCACAGACAGCCACAATGCGGCAGCACGCTGCAGGACTGTAATACATGGCCCCACCTGTCTTGTGCAGTATACGGAACCTGCTCTTGAGCAGGCCAAATGTCCTTTCAATACAGTTCCTTGTCCGGATGTGCGCAACATTGTAGCGGCGTTGCTGAGGTGTGGCAGGGTTGAGGTAAGGGGTCAGGAGGTATTCCCGTAGGGCGTAGCCACTGTCACCTGTATGAGAGGAGCAGATGTTGATTGCCTGTGCAGCGCAGTTACTTCATAGCAATGTGACATTGTCGACAAAGTGTACTTACCGAGTAGGTGTCCTTCCCCAAACTCTCCCCTGATCAGTCGTGTGTGGAGTCCGCTGTGCCTGAAGATGAAGGAGTCATGGGTACTTCCTGGGTACTGGGCCACAATGTCAGTGATGATGGTCTTGGCATTGCAGACCATCTGTATGTTGAGGGAGTGGTACGACTTCCTGTTGCGGTACATATACTCCGTGCCAGCTGGTGGGCAGATGGCTACGTGGGTACAGTCTATGCAGCCAAGGACATGGGGAAAATGGGCAACATTATAAAATTGTAGTTTTGTGAAGTCCAAATCCTGTTGGCTCGTGGGAAATGTGATGTGCCGGTGGAGCTGGGTGAGCATGGCGTCAACAAAAGTGTGGAGGCAGCGTGACATGGTGGGCTGGGATATCCCCCCAGCAGCGGCTACTATGCCCTGGAAACTCCCGGATGCCAGGAGGTGCAGGCTGCACAATACCTGCACATGTGTGGGCACAGAATTGTTTCGCCTTGTTGGGTGCTGCATGATGGGGTCGAGTTCTTGTATCAGCCAGGTGATCATTTCCCCATTCAGCCTGTATTTAGCATAAATCTGTTCTCTGGTTTGCCCCAGCAAGGTGACCCGCTGCCGGTAAATCCTTGCCTGCCTCATGCGTCTCCTCCGTGCTGCTCGCTGTAGCCTTCGCCGCCTCACCACCATGTACATCCCAGGCATTGTGGAACGCCTATTGCTGCTGCTGAATGTCCTTATGTGTGATTGGTCAGGCCTGGACCTGTTGGTGATTGGCTAACAGTTTTTCAAAATTTGGTTAATCATGGCTTTTATGGTTACCACCTGCTTTGAGTTGTCCTTAAATTGCGCCGCGCAAATGTGCGATTTAGCGCTTTTTCGCTAATGTATTTCTTTCATGAATGCCGATTGAGACAATATTGCGTTTCGCTATTCAATTCGCAGATTCCGTGGTTGGTCGCTATTTCATTATCGCTAATGCTCGGCTTCCCGGAGTCTGCGACTTTTACAGCGTAATCGCTATTCCGGTCGCTATTATTTTTTAGCGATTTCGCTATTTCGTACTTGAATGCCGATTCCGTGTTTTGCACCCGCAATTGCGTTTTCGCAGCCATTGCGGGCGCTATTTCGCTTCATGAATCAGGCTGATTGTCTCAGGGACAGGGACAAATAGGAGAAGCCAAGAGATTAAGCAACACATTAAATCTAAATCTGGTCAATTAACCTATATCTCTGTCACTAGTTACAATAAATAAGTATGGTTCCATAATCTGGACTGTTCTGAGCAACATATGCCCGTGTGCCACTGGTTTCATCAGTCCTGACTGCTCTCTATATAATGACTTGAGTTCCAGAAAATTGCCACTCATCCACTTTAATTCAGAGAAACATAAAGAATTGGGGAGTGTGGAATAAATCCTCCCCTACCCAGACTGTTAAAAATATCCCCAATGTATGCAATCCACAGGATATTACCAACATGGTCAAGAGACACACAGTCCTTAAGGTTCTCCCTGTTCAATTGCAGTTTCTCCCTCCTCCAGATCTTGATCCAACACAACGTGGAATAAGAGCAATGGTCTCACCTGGGGTGGTTTTAGAGGGCCGGAAAATATAAAAACTGGCACTTCTCTGATAGAATTTGTTCATGCTTAAAGCGAGACTCGCAGGCCTCGGCATGCTGAGCAACAATATGAAGATGTAATAGAGATTGTTACGTTTGTTTAATTAAGTGAGGAGTATAGAAAAGGGACCAGATGTCATGGTAAGCATAATCTTGCTTGGGGTAGTCTGAATGCTGATGAACTGATGTTTACAATCACTCGCAAGTTGGGGGAAGAATACCGGAGGCATATCATCTTTAAACAAAGGGTTGGAAAGACTGCAGGTATTGCGCGAGTGACAGGAGTTGATTTGCTAGTTCTTCTAAGAATTTTTTTCAGTGTGTGGTTAGGGTTAAACCGTAACGTTTGAATTTGCAATTGAGGGCAATCATAATTTCATGTATAATAGATGGACTCAGTTTTATGTGAAATTCTGTTTTTATTTATGTTAAGAGCATTATTTCGTCAAAGTAGATGGACTAAATATTCGTGTTAATTTCATTCTTTTAGATGCCCCTGACGAAGGGAATATCGTCCCGAAATGCATTGGGTTGTTTTTAAATAAATCATGACATGAGGTACGCTACCTGTGCTTTTGAAGTTTTATGAAAGTAACACCAAACATCGAATATGAATAAAACGAATCGAATAAATAAGGTGAAAAAAAGAAGAATGGAATGAAAAATAATTGATTAAATTGAAGATTTAAAAATGGTTTGATTCTTTGGATTCATAGCCTCGGTGGCTGTGCAACTTGGTGGAACCTATGTCGGCTCCCCCCGTAATTTGTGAAATTGCAGCGCAATGAGATGAAGCGCGGAACAAGTGTGCACGCTCAGTAATGCAACAAGGATTAAATAAGGATTAATAAAGAAAAAATGTGATGCTTTGGTGTTCATCTCACCACCCCACTTATCTTCTATAAGAGCAATTATGGCTCCTATATACTTTAGTCCTAGCTCCTTGTGCACATTAAATCTTGAGGTGCACTGGGGAACCCGCAACACACCCCTTCGAACCAACGGTCTGGATGTTATCAACTCTTGCCTTCCCCATATCTCACTACCGTACAAATTCTTGGGGACACACTTGGCCTCATAAACCTTGATTAGGGTACTGGGTGACCAGGACCTTAAACACTGAGAAAACTAGCAACATCAGCATTGTCCTTAACAAGCTCCACTTCTTGTTGGACATCAAGGGCTTCCAATATACATATATTTACAGTCAAACAGCACCCTATAATAAGAAAAAGTTGAGACCTTTAACAGATTGTGATTATTCAACTTGAATGTTATTTATCTGGTAGACAGCGGACCCACTACTTTACCTAGGACTTATTGAAATTAAAATCAAGATCCAATATATCCACAAAGCCAAGAAGATATCCAGTAACAACTGTAGACCGATGGCGGTCCTTGCTGTATAGACTGTATCGTCGGCGTACAGTACCACTGGTAGCAATCTCATCCCCACACTTGGACAATCAGCCCCCACAGAATGAAGAGCTTGCTTTAAACAATTAGCATAAAGAGTAAAAAGGATTCAGAGGAGCTGGGAGAATCAGGAACTATTCAAGGTAAGCACCCATGAATTCCACGGAGGTTGTGTGCAGAGTGGAAACACAGCAGCGCGCCCAATGGAGGTCTATGGAGAAGTCACAGTTGCAGTTTTAAAGAAAAAGGACCCTTCCCAGAGTACCCTGAAGATAGCTTCGGAGGGCGGAAGGTTGGAGAGCCACCCCATCCGTGGATGCCCCGGAACCAGGTTACCTGCACCAGGGAAGCATGGGAGGAAAGGTCTCTGGAGAAGTCTCTGAAGATGTCCTGTGGCATCCAATGGTGGATTCTTGAAGAGGAGAACCTGCAAGCAGAGGGAACAGAGTATATGCCACTCGGAGGTGAACAGGAGGCACGGAAGAACAATGCACACCCTTGGCGGGGAGCTCAGGGGAGTTGACGAGGAGCTTGTCGCTGCAGCTGTGGGGACCAGGTGATTCTGAGGAGGACATTATTTTATATATATTTATATATTTTTATATTGTCTCTGCCGAATAGGGTCCTTATCCACTGCTTACTATGTTTGTGAAACTCAAGAGAACCTAGGTATTGCAGCTAGAAGCCTCTTCGCTGCTCTATTCCGTCTGTTTTTTAACTCTTCTTTAAGTCTTTCTTCTATGATACATGGGGGATCTTACATCCTGTCTCCTCCAAACTTGCATAGTGAGCACAGTGCCTGAATGCTGTTTTGTTAATAGAGCATTATCTATCCTAGTGTCCCATGTCTTTAGCTCTGGTGCCTGCAATTAAACGGTCATGGCACTAATCATTTCTGGTTTATTCTCCCTGAACTCTGCCTTATACGCCTGCTATGACCAGTTTAATAGTATTCTTGTGCAATTTACGGGATTAGCCACCACCATTTTAGACATAGGTATCTAAAACAGTGTTGAATTAGTAGTAGCGATGCATATTGTATTCAGTGGTTAATTCTTCCTTTTTTCAATCTGTATTGTTCACTATTGACAGTATCCTCGACATCAATGATGTTATTATGACAACTTGACCCTGCCTGAGGTTTTGCATCTGCATTGCCGCATTAACCAAGTAAGTTACTCGTAGGTTCTCAGCACTCTTCGTCTTTCCTTTTGCTTCGGACCCTTGCCCAATCTCTTTCCCTATTAGAAGTTGTGATTGGCACCTCTATACATATGCTCACCGTAAGACTATAGTACTTTTACTACTTTCTTGCATAGGGCTTCTGCCCGATTTCCAATCTACTGACACTTGGCATTGGTGTTATTATGCAAATGTTTCCTTTGACACTGGTAACTATCTATTGAGTGTGTCCTATTTGCACTTTCCTATTCGGTCTTTCCCTAATTCACCTTCATCACAGCTCCTAAATCTATTGTTTATTTGAACATACTTATTACAGATTATGTTTATATGCATGAATATATTGTGACAAGGAGCCCCCACACCACATTATAAATATATGTCTATGACTTATGGAAGGTATTTGACCACCCAGTGAATTGTATCCTCTGCGCCCTGACGAAGGAACTGTTGGCAAAAGTTCCACTCCGAAATGCGCGTCGGTGCTGTTTGTTGTTTTGAAATGATTTTGTAACTTTTTTGTATATAGTTTGTTGTGTGTATTGTTGTCTTTTTCATCTGAGCTATGTATGATATGTCTGGTGTTCGTGTGCTGTGTGGTGTCATATTGTTTTTGCATATTGTGTGTTATCTTGTTGGGCTGCCTCCTGAAAACACACGCAGATCATCCTGACCTCCACTAGGCACACAGTTATAAATCACTTTGAAATGCGCAATCCACTGCTGTGCTGTAATGTGATGTCAAACAGCCGGTCCATTATCACTGGCGAAAAAAGCTTTATTTATTACACACCAAATAAAGAACTGTCTATAGCACAACAACCTTTGGCTAGATCATCCCAAGCTATACCTCTTAGAGCAGTATTATGGTTTGTGATTTCCAATTTGTGCGCCCTCTTACAGGCTATACAAAATCCTTATCTCCAGGCACCTGCTTTAATGCTTCCTTCAGGCTATGAAGGTCCTTGGAACAGATGTGATCAAATCATTTGAAAACTCATCACCTAGTATTCACTGTTGTCACATTCAATCAATCAATCAATCAGAGTGCTTGTAGAGCGCGCTATTTACCTGTGAGGGTCTCAAGCCGCTGAGGGGGAGGGGGGGGGCTGCTACTGCTCGAAGAGCCTGGTCATTAAGTAAGTCTGATAACTTATGTGAAATGTCCACATAGGCCGAGGAAATTGACCCACTCAAGGAGCTTAAATCCAGACATGTAAAAATGTCCTGCTTACACCCCACAAAATAGATTTTTTTAAATCTGTGTGGACTCCACCTGGACCATTGTATCTGCCCGCCCATTTTTGCTGGAGAAAACACATTCTAAGATTCTGGCAAGATCCTGGAACGACCACCTATCCGCCAGTCACTAAGGAAAGAGTTTTGCTATGCTATGCTGAAATTAGAAATAAACAAAACCAACTAAGTTGACACAAAAAGAAAATCTATAATTGAAGCACAACCCCAGCCCTTAAAAGTTGATAAGATACAGAGGTTAAATGAATTGCTTGGTTTCTCTGGAGAAAAAACAAGATTGTGATTATTTAATATAGCATTTAACTCAGAATCATCCAAGATGTGGGCCATATGTAACCCCTCTTCTAACATACATTTGGTCTTGACAATAGTTAAATCCAAGGGGCACTCACATAGATTGCAGTTGAAACTGCCAACAACAATTGCCTTATCAAAGCCATACCTCTTGCCAGCCAAGATGTCCATCGCAGAACTTAAAGAAGTAAGGTTAAAGAAGTAAGCTTAGATAGCTCATCAGACCAGGCCTTAGTATTATAAAAATTAATTGATACAAAAGATATGGAACCTGTTAGAGTTAGCATCTATCACGATTCGCTCCCTATGTTCTCGTGTCCACCACCAGGGGGCTGAACTGTGGGACTCTCCAGTGTTCTAATATGCTTCCTGACACTCCCCTGCATGCATATCTTGACTTCCAGCCACTGGACACTATTTGGGAATTGACATCCATTCCCAATCCATGCCGGGTTTTGTGAAAGCCAGCCTGCTTAGACTTAAACCCAGCCTACTCATGCCTGAAACTCCATTACCCATAATTCCCTGCTCACTGCTTTATCCCCACCCCTGCAGGCCAAGGATGGGAGGAGGAAACCAGCTCACCTGTGGCTGGCTGCTGCTAGCCTGCTCACACCAGCTGCATGTGATTACTGTGAGCTCTTTTAAGCCCCAGCTCCCTTCAGGCAAAGGTTGGTCATTGTAGCTGTTTACCGGTGAGACCAATCCTTGGTTCCAGAGTTCCCTGAGCTTTTGCTATTCTTGTTTCCAGTGTTTCCTTAGCTTTAGTAATGCCTTGTTCCTGACCTGCTGCTGTTTTTACTGTTCCTGAATTAGCACTGCCTGCCGTGCTACCCTGACCCCATAGCCTTATTATTCCTTGTTCCTGAACTGCAGCAGTTTCCCTTCTCCTGAATTAGCACTGCTTTCAGTGCAACCTTGTTTCCTGACTCCTGAGCTATAGCTATTCCCTGTACCTGAATTAGCACTGCCTGCAGTGCTACCTTGTTTCCTGAGTTCCTGAGCTATAGTTATTCTTTGTTCCTGGGCGTAGCTATTTCTTGTTCCTGATTTGCACTGCTTGCAGTGCTCTCTTGACTCCTTGTTTCCTGAGCTGTGGCTATGTCCTGTTTCCTTGAACCAGTATTGCCTGCAGTGCTACCTTGACTCCTAAGTTTGATCGCCAGGATCCGTGGGCTCAGCTGACTACCTAGGTGGTGTTTCTTGTTCACTGTGAGTTTTGTCTTTGAGTTACATTTATAACATCACTATAGTTATAAGCTCCACAGACCCTGCCTTTGCATGCATATCCTACATGTGGGTATTTGCAGTCAGTATCTGTAACAGCAATTGCGGGTAAGAAACTTACTGAGCTTCATTCTTACCATGTTGGAGCTCCTGAGTGCTTTACCCCACACCCCCCTTTATTGTTAATGTTGTATTATATATATGTCTTGCATGTCCGTCCTGAGTGTAGTTAGTCTGAATGCTAAATTGCCTTGTGAGTGCCCTTCCTTTCTGAGTCTTACCCATCTGGTTCACTTGTACAGGCTTCCCCTTTGGATCCCTCTTTCTCCTCTGACTCCCTGTATGATCCTGGGCAGCACTGTACTCCTCCTTTCTGTGTACGTCTTCTACCCAGTTCCCAGTCCTTGTCCAAGTCCCTGACTGTGTTCCGCACATAGTCCCGGACAGTCCCTGACAGCATCACTTGCATTAGATGTGAACCCCAGACAAAATCCTTGATTTTCCCGAACAGGTCCAACGAAACAAATGTGATCAGTCCTCCTTCGGCCCTTTCTGCTGCGGAAGCCATAGCCAATGTAAAATAATGTTATACCCTTCAAGAAAAAAGTGGCTCTTCCCACGTTTCTTGTAGACAGATCACTTGGTATTACTTAACAAAGGAAACCCAGCTACAATCATTAACATTTGTAGACAGGCTCTTAATATTCTATGATAACCACAAGAAATGCTAAGAATTTTCAACCCCTGTATCAGCTGGGGCGGGAATGGGCAGAGAGACAACACGAGCCAAAGGATGAAACATGGCGGGAAAGTCAATCACAGGAATCTAAGTTACTCCATGGAGAAAATTCGCCCATTGCTCTAACGGCTGTGGATGCAAGGGAAGCAGTTGAGTGTCTGCCCCGAATGTCCTGTCTTTGCAGGACCTGGTTCCATGAGGGCTGACTAATTGTTTACGGCTGAAAAAACGAACTAAGAGGGAGGGCCAGGTTGTTGATGATCTGGTGGATACAAACAATCCTAATGTTGTCATAACACATGCAGGAATGGTGGGCCCATTAAAATTTATCAACTTGCAGTCCCTGGCCCATTTCTTAAGATACTGCCCCAACCAATTTACCCTTATCAACATGTTAGTAGATCTAAATATCTGGGTATCCACATGAGAATGTGTATCTACCCAATGGACCACTTTGTTCTTAAGCTTGTACTAGGATTCTACCGTGGACCTAGTCAAACGTGGAACATTCCCCATAACCACAACATACAGGGTGGCTTCCAGGAGTAAGTTAAATAAGTTGGCCCCCGTTCAGAACATGAGGGCTTGGAATGGGGGCTGCAGAACCAGTAGGAACAGAGGGAACATTATGTGACACACTAGAAAACTGGGGCACTTCAAGAGAAGCATCCAGCCTAATAATCTTCTCAAGCAGGTTCCTTGGATGGACTGGAAAAGTCTTATTAGTCAAGCCATTATTTAAGGAGCTACAGCCCAGTTTCGGTTCTCCAGTCTTGTTCACGAAATCCATAATTTGAGATAGTCTGGCTTGAATAAGCATTAGCCTGACTAAAATCACCTCAATTTTAATGTTAAAAACATCATTGAGCTCCCTTAAGGGCTCCCTTAAGTGAGCATCAGACCAGGACCCCTACTTGAGACGAGGATGACTCAGTTTGTGTGCCCACATTAATGTGGCTGAAAGCACGTTTAGGCAGTGATTGATTTTAGGGCTTAAGCTGAACTTCATAGACTTGTAAGTCAAATCCGCTAATGAGCCCATCCTCGGAGGCAAAACTGTAAACACTGGAACCGCATCCTGAATTCCCTCTAACAAGCCCCTCACATCTCGATTTTGATATGCAGGATGCACAGTAGAATCATCAGATGGGCAAGGAAGACTTGGCTGGGCAAAGAGAAGCCAACCTTAGTCAAAGATAAACATCTCTCTGCCAAATCAATCTCTTTCGACTACCCTTATTGCTTGTGCCAGGAAGCCATCAATGGTAATAACTTGTGGAGCCATGTGTGGTGATATTGGCTTTGAAGGGGACGCCTTTCTTTTCCCCACACTCAACTAAGACTACACAACAATGGGGACCAGGAGCAGAACACAAAACCAGGAAAGGCCCGGAATTATATGGCACCAATCAGTTAGATAGTACTTATCATCACTCTGGAAGAAAGGCCAAGGACGAAGGTTCAGCCCAGTCAATAAAGAATGACAAGTGAATAGTCCCAGTGAAAGCAGGTAGGTAGGGTTAAACACAAGTCCAGTACCATAAATACGACAGTCCACATTTGCCTCTCAGTCATGACACTAAATCCAAGAGACCTGGGGGCCAGGGTCTGAACCCTCAGCAAAGATCCAATGAGGGTGTAAGAAGAATCCTTCCAGGGGTCTCAGACAGTGCCCAGCCACAGTGCCCAGCCACAGGACCCAGGGGGTGTAGCCCTGCCTCTTCCTGGCGCTGACTGGCACAGGATGGGCACCCCATTTGCCCGGGCCTTGCCCGGGCATTTCCTGTGCTGCAGGAGTGTTGGCAGCTCTTTGAGGACCAAAGAGTCCCCTCCCACTGATGGAGCAAGGTTTCATATGTAAAGAAACTTGCTTGGACTCAATCCTCTCGAAATAATATGTAACAAATTAACCAACATGTTTTGTAAGTACTAATAATTCCATCACATGACATTTATTTTAAGTAGGGGAAGCTTGCTTATGTGTTCTACTAACCAGTAACCCGAGTGTCCTAAAATAGCCACCGAGAACAGGGGAATTCTTTTGCGCATGCGTCTACTGCATCTACGTAGTGTGACGTACTTTTGCTTTTGGTGGGAATTCTTTACAGTTGCGCAGTAGTGCCTTAGATGACCGCTTCAAATTTCACAATGCTTTTTTTGTTTAAGAAATTGTTATTTAATATTTTAAATAAAATGACAATACATATGTTATAAAATTATAAATAACAAGCAAAATATATAAGTAGTACATAACATATGCATTAAGCAATACTCAGAATGATAAGAAGGATATAAAGAAAGGAGGGAGGATGAAATAGGAAAAATAACAGAGAGAGAAGAAAAAACTAAAAAGAGAGAGAAAGAAGAAAGAGAAGGAAAGGAAAAGAGGAAGGAAGAAGGAAAAGAGGAGAGAATGAGAACACGTGGGAATAAATAGAAAGCACTTAAGAAGGAGAGTTGGAAGAAAGATAGGAGGTGAAAGGAAGCCAAAAAAGATCAGACTTGATTTTTAGGGGAATAGAAGAAGATGCAGCAATGGAGATCCTATGTTCATCGCAGACAAAGTTCCACCAAGTATGAACAGAAATCTTAGACTTATCTTTCCAACAGGATAAAATGACTTTAAAAGCAAGGGAAATCAACAGGGCCAACAGTCTTGCAGAAGAGGATATAAAAGCAACATCAGTGGATAAAGATCCTAGAAAAACATTCTGCAAAGATAACGGAGCGGAACAAGAAAATATGCGCATACAAATCCTCCAAACTTCCTTCCAAAATGAAAGGACATGGGGACATTCATATAGTAGGTGTTTAAGTGTCCCAGTATCTTTAGAACATGACCAACATAGTGCAGATGAAGTTTGGGAAAACTTATGAACAGTAACAGGTGTGATAATGACTATGATAAATAAAAAACAAAGATTGAGTAATACGAGCAGCAATAGAAGTCTTAAACAGTTTGGACCATATATGATCCCACAACAAAACAGAGAAGTTGATATCCAGGTCACTTCCCATGCAGTCTCAACAGTTGATTTAGGACGATCTTTAGTATTTGAAGTCAAAATTGTATAAACAAGGAGAGCTTTAGTTTGATGACTGGAGAATAAAGGATATAAAGGAGTGGTAGGAACAAAAGATGGAAAAACATCAGGAAATGAGAGGGAGGCTAAGTGAGATTGAATGGCAGACGTAATAATGGTGTATTCATTTATAAATGAAGGAGACAAGTTAAATAACTTTTGCAATTCCAAAAACGGAAGGTCAGAGCCATCAACAAAAAACTGATAAACAAATACAATATTCTTTTCTTTCCAGTGTTTGAAATAAAATGTTTTACCTTTATATCGAAGGAATTTGTTATACCACACAACTGATGCTAAAAAACATTGCAAAGGGGATAGGTTAGAAGAAAATACATTAGATAGCACAGTTTGGGAGTATTTTAAAATAGGGAATTTAGTCAAAAAAGAACAATTTGACATAAAAACGGTATGTTGAAAGGAAAAGTCTTTCAGCAGAGAGCGTTCAAGGAGAACCAAGGTAGGTACGGGAGCATCATTAAAGTCATAGGCCAAAGAAAAGGCTTGTTTAATCAGGAAGGCTAAGTGATAAATCTTGAGAATGGGGAAACGAATGCCACCCTTAGATTTAGGGCACATTAGCTTATGTAGAGCAATACGAGGGCGTTTATTATTCCATAGGAATTTGGAGCAAAGAGCATTTATGCGGGAGAAGTATGAAAAGGGAATTTTAAAAGGGAGCATAGAGACTGTATATAAAACATGAGGAGTAATCATCATTTTAATCGTGTCCAAGCGACCCCACCATGAGAGAAATAAGGGAGACCAACTTTGAAGAAGGGAATGGATTTTCTTTATGAGATAATCAAAAGTAAGTTTAAGGGTTTCTTTCAAGGAAGGTGCGACCCAAATACCAAGGTATTTAATTTTGGTGGGACACCATGCAAAGTCAGTATTATTAAACATGTATTGATAACATAACGCGTTAAGTGGGAGGACTTCCGTTTTGGAAAGATTTAATTTATAACCCGAGATAGAGGAATACAATCGGACTTCCTCCAAAAAATGTGGAAGGGAGGATTCAGGGTCGGACATATATACTAGGACATCATCTGCATAAGCCGATAATTTAGTTTCAGTGGAAGGTAATTTAAAACCAGAAATTTTGGGATTAGAACGAATTCTTTCTAAAAAAGGTTCAAGACATAACATAAATAATAGGGGAGACAGGGGGCAACCTTGTCGAGTACCTCTAGATAAGGAAAAAAAAATTGAAAATTGATTGTTAACAAAAATACTGGCACGAGGTGAGGAATAAAGAAGTTTGACCATGGAGACAAAAGAGGGACCAAAGCCAAACCATTGTAAGGTATGGAGCATGAATTGCCAGTTGATACGGTCAAACGCTTTTTCCGCGTCAAGGGAAAGCGCTGCCAGAGGGATTTTAAGTTTTTTACTGTGTGAAATGACATTAGAAAACATACGAGCATTATCCGCAGCAAGTCTACCTTTTACAAAGTCTACCTGATTGGTTTTGATTAGACAAGGGATAAGGGAGTCAAGGCGTAAAGCCAGAATTTTAGCAAATATTTTACAATCATAATTAATTAAAGAGATAGGGCGGTAATTTTTACACTGGGAATGATCTTTGTCAGGTTTGGGAATGATAATAATTAAAGCATCCAAAAAGGATCCAGAAGCCTTCGCCTCTAAAATAAACGAATTAAAGAGTTGTAAAAGTTTCGGAGCAAAAAAGGTATGGAAAGAGGAGTAAAATTCCACAGGAAGGCCATCCGGACCAGGTGCTTTTGATTTTTTAAGCGAGTTAATGGCCCGAGTGACTTCTTGGAGGGTAATTTCCTTTTCCAAGAGAGCAAATTCATCCTGAATGGATGGGGGAGAAGGGAGGCCTTCGAAAAAGGACGATAAATTAACATTAGAGGGATGTGTGTCATCAGTGTATAAGGATTGGTAATAATTGTGAAATACTTCAGCAATATCTTCATCCGACGAAACTAATTTATTTAGAGAATCGTTAAAAATTGGACCAACATTCTTAGATTCTGACTTAACTTTCAGATAGTTTGCTAGCATCTTCCCCGCTTTATTTTGTCCACCATGAAATTTGGACTTAATTTTAAGGAGAGTGTTACATGTTTCATTAGTAATAACCTTATTTAGCTCTGTTTTGGCAGAAATCAAATTTTGAAGGGAGGAGGAGGATTTAGAGGAGAAATACAGATGTTCAAGGTTTTTGATTTTCTGAAGTTGTTCCTCATATTTTTTCCTATTAAGTTTCTTTTTCTTAGCAACATATGAAATAGTAAACGCTCTGAAAGCAGCCTAAAGACATCCCAGTTGTTAGGAATGGAAGTGTCAGAGGGATTATTAAAGGCGGAGAATTCGTTAAAAAACTCCACACTTTCCTTGATAAAAATCGAGTCAGATAAAAGAAAGGAGTTAAATTTCCAACGACTAAATTTGGAAGAAATAAGGGAGAGGTCAAGCGTAGTAGAAACTGCAGCATGGTCAGAAATAAATATGGAGCCTATTACAGAATTTTGAATGGAAGGGAGTAATGATTTACTGACCATAATGTAGTCAATCCTAGCGCGGGTGTGATGAACATTAGAGAAAAAGGTATATTCCAACACATCGGGGTTCACAGTTTCCATGAATCAAATAAAGGACGCGAGGCAATGGCAGATTGAAAACTCTTATGGGACTTATCAGGCTGAAATTTACTGGAAGATAATCTATCTGAGAAAGGGTCTAACCATTGGTTAAAATCACCGGCAATAACAAAATCAGAGCAATCAATGGAGGAAATCAGGGATTTAATATCATTCCAAAATTTAGGGTCAGGACATACCGGACCATAAATATTTAGCAAAACCAGTGTCTTATTTTGAATAATCACCTTAGCCAATGCCCAGCGTCCTTCATCGTCATTTTGAGTAGAAATAATCTGTACATTTAAAGCTTTGTGAAATAAAATAGCGACCTCCCCTTTTTTAAGAACAGCAGGAGAAAATACAACTTGACCCACCCACTGCCTTTTCAGCTTAAGAAATTCAACATCAGAACAATGCGTTTCTTGAAGGAAAACAACCTGCGAATTAAGCTTAGATAAATGGGACAATACCTTTTGACGCTTGACAGGATGACCAAGACCTCGTACGTTCCAGGAAACAAAATTACACACCATGGAGGGAAGAAGTGATGGGCGACACGTGGAGTGAACAAATGGTAAGGGAATGACTACGGAAAGGGGAACAATAAAGGCAAAAACATATGCTTATGCTTGAACTAAACTTTGTGTGTTCTGCTTAACTACTAATGCTATAGTTAAAATTCATTTATTTCTGTATTTTAACGTGTTTTGTCTTTGACTTTATTAATAGCTCGTATTTGGGCCTGAGGGGTGCTGCAAAACTCCATCTTGAAACTGGTGCGCATTCAAAAACCAACAACCTTGAAGCTCTGTCATTGAACCCCAGCCAAGTCTCACTTTACCAGTGATGCGCCTGGGAACGTAACCCCATGACCCGGAAGATTTGTTAACATTTAACGTTAAATGAAAATAATGTTGCTGGGTGGAATAAAATACATGGGAAAATAAAATTATGAGAGGGAACTTAAAACTATTAAGTCAATGAAAGTGAGATCATACTGGTATGGTGTGATGACCTCTCCCCGTCTTTCTGACCAATCAAATCAAAGGAATACCTGAATTTGCAACATTGGGGGGTGGTACATGCCCTGTAAATTGGTAAAGCTAAGGCAGGCTTAGTTTGTCCGACTTGTCACAGATCTGTCACTGACCCAATGTATGCTGAAGGAGAATCGAGAGCAGAGTACTGATCGAGCACTTTGACAGAAGGATCAGGAGTTTGCTGAGGGAGAAGAATCAATCTACCCAGTCGGGGTCCGAGAGTAGCTGTAGAGAGGGGTGTAAAGCTGGCGTTGCACTTAGTGGACGTTACCTGTCCTGTCCTGCACCTGTCCTGACCCGTTGCCTCTTGATTAGTCGGGAGCCCTTAGCTTTTGAAGCCCTTGGCCAGAGGTTGGTCCGCGCACCATTCTAGTTGAATATAATCTGTGTGGTATGTCCTTGTAGCATTTTCCTTTCTCACCCTTTCCATGTACCAATGTCTAGAAATAAGTTTGCTAAGTCTCTAAATATTTTTACTTTGATTGTCATTTTCCTACTTGAAAAGTCTTTGGTTGCATTGTTCTGGTATTTGACTCACAAAATATTGCATAGATAAAGTATTTAAACTTTCCCGAGTCAGTGGTTATTTTATGAAAAAGTAAATTGTCATACTACCTATTATTCTAACTCCCATATCTATGTTCCTGAGTGATTAGAAAATAAGTGACAAGGAACTGGTAAGGTATGGTGTACAGGTATAACATATAACCTCTGATAGGCAGGGAAAGGAAAACAGATTACCGGATCGAGGTGTGTACGTTTTATGGGCCCAGGTGAGTATGTTTATTTAGGAAAATATCCTGGACTGGCAATCTCGCGCCATCAGTAGTTCTTTGGTGGCAGAGCTATGGTTAGGGTTTAGTTAGGATAGATAGTTAGTTGTCTATTGAATCTATATTGATTTTATGTATTAACCAAAACCCGTTTGTATTGTTATTCATTGTCTGGAATCCCCGGGGATATTGAACAGCTGGTGGTAAATGGAAGCCACACTGCAGTGAGGTTACTTGCCTTGATGAAGTAAGTGCGTAAAGTTAGGTAGAACTTTAAGCACTGGTTAGGGATTATTTTTTTGTGTAAAAGTGAGAGTGATTGATAGCAAAGGAGTTCGCTGGTGAAATGTTGGTCTTATATCACCTAGAAAGGGTGAGTCTCAATGAATAACAGGTTCTTCAATGCTTGAGTGAAGGGTAAGCGAAGAGATTTTACTCGTAGTGTGTGAAGGGTAAACAGAAAAGTTTTACTTGCCGTGAAGGAATTTACTTTTCTTTGAATTTAGTCAATCACGCACAGTAGCGAATGTTTTTATGTTGTTAATTAATGCATAAGTAAAATTAAAAGAAATTTAGTTTTTGTATTTTGCAGAGGAGGGGTCAGTTGCGGGTGCTGCACTGACGTCACTGAGAGCTGCGCTGGGATTGGTTGAAACAGTGGGAGTGTAGCTTAGGTAAAATTGTTAAGGAGGGGTGAGTTCAGAGAGTGAAACTTACGTCACAGAAAAGCCGTACAAGCATTGGTCAAAGTGTTTCTGTAAATCAAATGTTGATTGGTCAATAAAATAGGAGATGCACTGTTATTGGAGAAGCGTTTCTGAAAAGTAAACAATTGATTAAATTACAAAAATAGAATTTTCAGTATTAATAGATAGTGGTGATTATATGTGGAGCTTTGATCCAACCATTATAGGTACTCGCCCAGATAGAAGATACCTAGGTTTTGCCCACAAACAGTACATTAGAGATAAACCAAACATCATGTACGGAGAGAAAAGAAAAATGTCATTTATGCTGAAAAGTAAGAATTATTTAATAAAAGGATAAGCCCGTGAAAACAAGAGAAGGTATTATTATTCCACCTCCAAAAACGACCGCATCATACATGATGATAGAAAGAGGCTACCATACTTGTGTGTGGTTGGAAAATTGGATAGAGTACACAAAAGATGATGGAATATTGGCATTTCCAGAGTACGGAACATTCAACGGAAGAATTTTACATAATTTGCGAACTTGCATGAATGAATTAGAACCCAGACCTAGATTAACGTAGTATGAAGCTTTAGAAGACTGAGGCTTTTAAACGAGACAGATCTCGATGTGACAGGAATTTAAGCAAATGTTATCCCAGATTTCTCAGAGAAACAAGTGATAAGTAGATGAAACAATGGAGACAGTCTATGATAGTGGAAGGATTATATCCTGTATTTTCCACAGAAAAACCAACAGGAAGTAAGTGTACAGAAAAAACAAAGCATTTAGGGACTGGAAATGGGGATTTTGAAGACGATTATCTTGAAGACCTAGTAATGAAAAGCCTCCACCTTATCAGGAAGAGACAAATAGAATTACTCCTAGTGCCCTGTTTCTAAAAACTCCCTTGGTTCCACAGGTTATACATGAGAATACATTAGAAAGGGTACTTCAAGAAAAAGAAAGAGAAGCAATAAATAAAAACAGAGTTAATTCAGAAAATAACCCAAATAAATACAGGTCCTGAAGCACTAACGATCCCAGTGACTATAGGTCCAGTTGTTCCTTTTACATGGAGATAAAAAACCAGTCCTAAAACTCCTGGTCTGACTACACCAATCATGCAACCTAGAAAGGAAAATACAATAGTTGATGACCAGGTAAGTGAGTGTGAGTCAGTAATTTCACTAATGGATTTACCCATAAGAGAGCCAACAAGTGATTCCTTTAGAAAAATTATCCCTGAATGCTCAAGAGAGGTACAGATTGAAACGTCTACCGGAACGAGAAATGCCACTGTAGTAATCCCTGAAGAAATAGAAAGATGGACACGAGATATAGAAAAAACAAAACCACAGCCAAAAGCCTTAGACATTTTTAAATTGAGGGAAGAATGGGAAGAAATGGTAGATGGAAATGTAGGGCTAGAGAGATTGAATTCATTCAGCGAAGAAGTGTTTTTATTCATATGTAGAAGCATCACTCGAGATACAAAAATATTTCATGAGAAATAAATGAATTTGGCTTCAGAAATGGGAATTGATATAGGCAAATCAAAAGTATTGCAAAAACCATATAGAGCAGGATTTTCCGACAAAGATTTAGAGAACATGAATGTGTCAGGAAGAAACTTACAGATAAAATAATTATTGTCATTGCTACAGAAATGGAGAGACTTAGATAGATGGAAAACCAGGTGGACAAAGAAAAAGGAAGAAGCACAGGCAAATCGAGCGACTTCTGAGTATGTAATGAAAGAAACAGAAAAGGTTGAAAGGTTGTGTCCAATGAGAGAAGTGCTAGGAGGAGGTTATGTACATGTCCCATGGTACCGACAGGATAGTTTATCATTTATAAATGACTTCCTGAATCTTAGAAAAAAAACAGTAGAGGGGTACAGGCAAGTTGAAAGGTTTGTGAAAGTTTCGAAAGTTCTACTAAAAGATTTAGCTGGTTTATGTGACATAGTTGTCTCTGCTGACTTATGGACTGAATGTAAAATACAAAAGATTGGCCTAATGATGAGTACCCGAGAGATGCAAAGGAGCTCCATCAGATGATGTGATGGAAAAGTATCATCAGGTCATAACTTATTTGAAGGGAAAGGTTCCCCCAAAAGAAACAGATTGGACAAATATAGACAGAACTACCCAAAATAAAGCTGAATGTGTACATGCATCTTATGAATGCCTTTTGCAGGTATTTAAACAATACAGTGGGTTAGAAAACATTGATATTAAGGACATGACACATTTTATATATCATTTTGTGTCTGGACTAAAACCAGAAATATCCCAAATGATTAAAGAGCATGGGTTATGCTGGCAGGCAAAACCTATAGATGAAATCCACAAGTATCTAAAATACTGTGGGGATGAAATTGATAACAGGCGAAATAAATTATAAGAAAGAGTAATGTGGGCTGAAGTAAAATTAGCGGAACAACAGTAACTATAGTTAAGTCAACAGGCAAATAATCACTGAAGAGGGGAAGGTCAAGGTGAGAGCAGTGGGGGCAAACCTAGAGGCACAATGAGCAAAGAGGAGACTAAGAAAAAGTTTCCTTGTCACAGTGCGAAAATTGGGGCATTGGAAAAACAAGTGTAAACTTATACAGAATAATAATGTCCAAACTCAAAATTTAAATCCAGAGATGCAGAATGAGGTGTCAATGAGACAGCCGCAACAGGTAATACAGAATCAATTGCCACCTGGCCCTAAGCCAGATGTTGTGAGTCAAGCCCAGTACAGTGTGGACACCGGATTCCGGGAGGGAGGTGGTAAGAAAAACTTGGTAAATCCACAGTTTCTTTTACAGGACACATTTTTTGAGGAAGGTGATTATTGACGGTGCCTGAGAGGGGGGAAGAGGAATGCGTACTTGGCGCATTCTTACTGGTAGATCAGTAAGGGCCTTTGATTGAAGGTAAGGTTGAAGGAAATTACATCACCTTGCTAGACACTGGCGCTACCCATTCTACTGTGAGAACAGCAGACGTCCCAAACCTACCCCTCTCGGGAGATGCGATCCAAGCAGTGGGCGTTTTTAATAAACAGATTAGGACCCCTATTGCCAAACCAATGGAGGTATGCATTCGCAACTTTAGAGAAATGCATACATTTGTTGTCTGTGACTCGAGTCCTGTAAACTTGTTAGGAAGGGATTTATTGTGTAAAATGAACTGCACAATCTTTTGCACACCGGATGGTATCGCAATTCAGACTCCTGATGAAGATGGAGTGTACAAAATCATTTTAGCCAGACAGGGAACTGCAGATAAACGAGACAACTAAAAGAATGACCCTAAAAGAATTACCAGAGGAAATCCAAAAAACTGTAAATCCTGAAGTGTGAGATTTTACAGGAAAAGAAGTAGGTGTAATGACAAATGTAGAACCAGTAAAAGTAACTGTAAAAGAAGGTGCAGTTTACCTAAACACAGGACAATACAAAATGAGCCCAGAAATAAAAGCAGGTGTTGCCGCAGAAATTGAACGTTTGATTGAACAAGACATATTAAAAGAAATAATGAACAGTCCATGTAATTCACCTATAATTGGCATAAATAACCCAAACAGCAAGTACAGAGTAGTACAGGATCTGAGAAAAATCAATAAAATTGTTGTCCCATGTTGTCCAGTAGTACCGAATCCAGCTGTGATCCTATATCAGATCCCGTGGAGTGCAGGATGGTTTATTGTGATTGATTTGTGCCATGCCTTTTTCTCCATTCCATTACATCCAGACAGTCAATTTTTATTGTCGTTTAAATTTGACGAACATTTTCACGCTTGGAATCGTGTTCCTCAAGGGTACACAGAAAGTCCATCGATCTTTATTCAGATTTTGAAAAAATGTCTTGAATCTCTGGTGCTGCCCAGACAGTTTGTCTTGGTGCAGTACATCAACAACTTATTCGTCACGTCTAAAACTCGAAATAACTGCATTGTTGATTCCATTGCATTACTAAATCATTTGGCTGAAGGTGGACATAAAGTTGCAATTCTGTACCAATTCGGTCAAATATTTGGGACACCAAATAGAAAGAGGGGTCAGGAGAGTGACTTCAGAAAGAATCAAAATAATCAGAAATATGAAATTTCCCCAAACCCAGAAAGAAATCAAGATGTTCTTCGGAGTTGTAGGATATTGCAGGCAGTGGATTGTGATATTTACAGTACTAGCAAAACCAGTGGTTCAAATGACAAAGAAATTAGCAAATGATCCAGTCGAAAGGGATGATGAAAGCATGACAGCTTTTCTAAAATTACGCAACTGTCTATGTGAAGCTTCTGCATTAGGTATGCCAGACTATTCCAAAGAATTCACATTATTCTGTGATGCAAGAGACAATTGTGCTCTTTCAGTCCTAACACAAACACATGGCCTAATGCGATATCTTGTGGCATATTTCTCTGCCACTTCGGACCCGGTCCAGGAAAGACATGGTTTGGCAGTTCGGGCTGGACTGTTCCCATGAGGCACAGGGTGAAGGCTGATTTGCATATGGCCATGTCTGACCTGGGGTGGTGTGGAGTGCACAAAAACGATGGATTTAGGCCCAGATCTCTGTACTGGGGTGAATGTATGACATTGCTCTGCATTCTGTCCATCAATTGTTGTTTTTGCATTTGTCACCCCGAGTGGGATGGGAATGCTCAGACGTGAGTCCCATGCTCTCCACACCACTGGAGTCAAGCTATCCAGGCTGATGACGGCTGATAGCCAGAAACCGGTCCTTGGATGCTTGATTCCGGTCTAGGAAAGACATGGCTTGGCAGTTTGGGCTGGACTGTTCCCATGAGGCACAGGGTCAAGGCGGATTTGAATATGGCCATGTCTGACCTTGGGTGGTGTGGAGTGCACAAAAACGAGGGATTTAGGCCCAGATATCTGTACTGGGGTGAATGTATGACATTGTTCTGCATTCTGTCCATCAATTGTTGTTTTTGCATTTGTCACCCCGAGTGGGATGGGTATGCTCTGACCTGAGTCCCATGCTCTCCACACCACTGGAGTCAAGCTATCCAGGCTGATGACGGCTGATAGCCAGAAACCGGTCCTTGGATGCTTGATTCCGGTCCAGGAAAGACATGGCTTGGCAGTTCGGGCTGGACTGTTCCCATGAGGCACAGGGTGAAGGCTGATTTGCATATGGCCATGTCTGACCTGGGGTAGTGTGGAGTGCACAAAAACGATGGATTTAGGCCCAGATCTCTGTACTGGGGTGAATGTATGACATTGTTCTGCATTCTGTCCATCAATTGTTGTTTTTGCATTTGTCACCCTGTGGGATGGGTATGCTCAGGCGTGAGTCCCATGCTCTCCACACCACTGGAGTCAAGCTATCCAGGCTGATGACGGCTAATAGCCAGAAACCGGTCCTTGGATGCTTGATTCCGGTCCAGGAAAGACATGGCTTGGCAGTTCGGGCTGGACTGTTCCCATGAGGCACAGGGTCAAGGCTGATTTGCATATGGCCATGTCTGACCTGGGGTGGTGTGGAGTGCACAAAAACGATGGATTTAGGCCCAGATCTCTGTACTGGGGTGAATGTATGACATTGTTCTGCATTCTGTCCATCAATTGTTGTTTTTGCATTTGTCACCCCGAGTGGAATGGGTATGCTCAGACGTGAGTCCCATGCTCTCCACACCACTGGAGTCAAGCTATCCAGGCTGATGACGGCTGATAGCCAGAAACCGGTCCTTGGATGCTTGATTCCGGTCCAGGAAAGACATGGCTTGGCAGTTCGGGCTGGACTGTTCCCATGAGGCACAGGGTCAAGGCTGATTTGCATATGGCCATGTCTGACCTGGGGTGGTGTGGAGTGCACAAAAACTATGGATTTAGGACCAGATCTCTGTATTGGGGTGAATGTATGACATTGTTCTGCAAAATGTCCATCAATTGTTGTTTTTGCATTTGTCACCCCGAGTGGGATGGGTATGCTCAGACGTGAGTCCCATGCTCTCCACACCACTGGAGTCAAGCTATCCAGGCTGATGACGGCTGATAGCCAGAAACCGGTCCTTGGATGCTTGATTCCGGTCCAGGAAAGACATGGCTTGGCAGTTTGGGCTGGACTGTTCCCATGAGGCACAGGGTCAAGGCTGATTTGCATATGGCCGTGTCTGACCTGGGGTGGTGTGGAGTGCACAAAAACGATGGATTTAGGCCCAGATCTCTGTACTGGGATGAATGTATGACATTGTTCTGCATTCTGTCCATCAATTGTTGTTTTTGCATTTGTCACCCCGAGTGGGATGGGTATGCTCAGACGTGAGTCCCATGCTCTCCAAACCACTGGAGTCAAGCTATCCATGCTGATGACGGCTGATAGCCAGAAACCGGTCCTTGGATGCTTGATTTTGGTCCAGGCAAGACATGGCTTGGCAGTTCGGGCTGGACTGTTCCCATGAGGCACAGGGTCAAGGCTGATTTGCATATGGCCATGTCTGACCTGGGGTGGTGTGGAGTGAACAAAAACGATGGATTTAGGCCCAGATCTCTGTACTGGGGTGAATGTATGACATTGTTCTGCATTCTGTCCATCAATTGTTGTTTTTGCATTTGTCACCCTGAGTGGGATGGGTATGCTCAAACGTGAGTCCCATGCTCTCCACACCACTGGAGTCAAGCTATCCAGGCTGATGATGGCTGATAACCAGAAACCAGTCCTTGGATGCTTGATTCAGGTCCAGGAAAGACATGGCTTGGCAGTTCGGGCTGGACTGTTCCCATGAGGCACAGGGTCAAGGCTGATTTGCATATGGCCATGTCTGACCTGGGGTGGTGTGGAGTGCACAAAAACGATGGATTTAGGCCCAGATCTCTGTACTGGGGTGAATGTATGACATTGTTCTGCATTCTGTCCATCAATTGTTGTTTTTGCATTTGTCACCCCGAGTGGGATGGGTATGCTCAGACGTGAGTCCCATGCTCTCCACACCACTGGAGTCAAGCTATCCAGGCTGATGACGGCTGATAGGCAGAAACCGGTCCTTGGATACTTGATTCCGGTCCAGGAAAGACATGGCTTGGCAGTTCGGGCTGGACTGTTCCCATGAGGCACAGGGTCAAGGCTGATTTGCATAAGGCCATGTCTGATCTGGGGTGGTGTGGAGTGCACAAAAACGATGGATTTAGGCCCAGATCTCTGTACTGGGGTGAATGTATGACATTGTTCTGCATTCTGTCCATCAATTGTTGTATTTTCATTTGTCACCCCGAGTGGGATGGGTATGCTCAGACGTGAGTCCCATGCTCTCCACACCACTGGAGTCAAGCTATCCAGGCTGATGACGGCTGATAGCCAGAAACCGGTCCTTGGATGCTTGATTCCGGTGCAAGAAAGACATGGCTTGGCAGTTCGGGCTGGACTGTTCCCATGAGGCACAGGGTCAAGGCTGATTTGCATATGAAAATTTAACCACACAAAGAACTACTGGGGGGTCTTAGGGATGATTTAAAGACCTGCAGGGTGAATATCCCCTATTCACATATAGTCAACTACAGAACACCCTGGGTCTACACAAAGAAATGAAAGAAAAGTGAGTCAGCTGAACGGAGCAAGCACTCGAGTGCCAGTGTTCCGAGTGGGAGCGAGATATCCTGCTGCCAAGACCCATCAATCACCCAATGTCATTCATCATCTGGGTTTTGGTACAATCTTAGTCAAGGAAAACCGATCTTGTGAATTGATCGGAAAAAACCTTGACATAAAGAAGGACTGCGGGCTGACTAGTCACCCTACATAGTCCTTGCTATCGTTCAGAGACTCACTTGAGAAGGTGAGAGGATCAAAGGGATATAGGCAAAAGGAGTGAAAAAGTGCAGCGCAACGAAAAAATAAGAAAGTGGTGTTCTAAAAATGACTAAGGAGTACTCATAATAACTTTATTCCTCAAGTCCCCTTGTCATCGTTTAAAAAGCAGAGTGTCGACGCTTGGAATTTTCCAGACGTCAACCAGAATGGAAGGTCGACATGTTTCTGCCCTCACTAGGACCTAACTGTGTCGGGGCATTCTTCAGGACCAGGCTATAAATATATAAAGCTGCTGCTGCAGAAGTGAAAAATGATAACTATGTGAAATTTATAATGTAAACAATACTCCACCGGTCATGTCCACCACGAATGCTTTATGGGTACATTAACCGGAACCTGTAATAGACAAGTATGACATGTATGTCAAAGCAAAGCTCCTTCACTGAACTCACTTCCAATCACAACATTTCAGCGTCACATAACACTTGTACATTTTTATTTTTCTTGGTGATATTACAAGAGTTTTATCACTTACCCATAACAATTGGGTGTCGCCCTCACCTCAACCTGGTTCATTACTCAGGGAAGGAGGCTCTATAACAAGGACAAAAACAACCTGTAAATGATGTATATACACCACGACTACATATGTCTTGTATTTACTTCAACTCGCCCCTGGCTAGGGCCAACGGCTAGCACAGCAACTCTAGTCTAGTCTTAGGGGAGTACCCATCCTCAAAGAATGGGACTCCTGTTCATCGGAGGTATCTGGTAACGTCCTCATCAAATTGAGGGACAGTTCCCAACACCCCTTTCTCTTCCTCTCTATATCTCATAGTTTCTATCTAGTATAAGATATCCTTTTTACTCAGTTAGGCTAAAATGTCCAAAATGGATCATAATATTACATAGCTCTTGTCTAGTGCAAGATATTCTATTGCTCAGAAAGGCTGTAACGTTCAAAATAACATGGGTCACAGGGCAGAGTATTCCCCCACCCATATTATTAGCCCGTCCCCCTTTATCACAGAGTCTGTGTTTGCAAGAATTCCTGCTACCTAGTGACTCACCTATCCGTCGGTACCCCGGGCCGTCTGGAGTAATGACCGGAGGTACCGACGTTCGCATCCTGTGTGTTTTTATATCATTAAGCGCGCTATCCCAGCCTCGCTGGGTCCTTAAGCACAGGTCAGACCGCGGCGATGCCTGCAGTCATTCCGTCTTCCTTGCGCATGCGCGTAGAAAGAGAACATTCTCTCGCGCATGCTCAGTTTAAAGACGGCTAGCCTTGTTGTAGTGCTTGGTCTGTAGACCAAAGACACTTTTGCTGCGCATGTGTATAAATCTAGAACTTCGCCGCGCCTGCGCGCGACGACACACACTAGAATGCAAATACGCCATTCACTTAGTGCAATGATTACACATGCATCAATGACGCATGAAATGCGCATGTGTGTGACGAGTACACTATTGCTGAGACAGAGGTCTAGTCCTCGATCCAGGGAACGTGGAAATGCTCATTTCAGCCCCTTGTTTTATTAATGATGTAGTTGTTCTGACATGTGGCAGTTTAGAGACTATATACAACAAATGAGTTCTCTAATTTCAGAGAGAGTATTATGTGATTCATAACTGTTTGTATGGTGTAACTGATGATACCACATATTTCTCTATTAATGCGTAAGTGCTGTACTGGTAATGTACTGGTGGTTGGTAAACCTCCATCTCACTCATTGGGACTAGGACAAGCGGTGATATGGTGACATGCCCCTGTGTTTTCGCTACATTATTGTAACCCAGGATGGTATTATGTCTGGATAGAGACCTAGTCTGTCATATTATAATACTGTGGGCATATGTATGAAATGACAAATCAGTCTAGTGCCAACCACGGTATTTCCTCGTTGAGCCCATCCACATCTGTACGTAATCGGAACACCCAGCGCTGTTCCCGTTGCAAGAGAAATTTCTGGATGTCTCTAATGTGTGTGGGGATATATGTTTTTTCTAAGATCACCCAGTAGAGTTCCGTGTCAGAGTGTCCCACCTCTATGTAATGGTTGGTCAATTTGGTGGCACTTTTCTTGCACCGTATTGTGCTCCGGTGTTCGGAAATTCTCACCTTGATCTTTCTAGAGGTCATCCCTACATACCTTTTGTTACAAGGACATGTGATAAGGTAGATGACTCTCTCTGTGTTGCAATTGGTGTGTTTGTTTAGGGTCCAGGGTCTGGTGGTACCTATATCTATCTCTGTAGTGCGACTAGTCAGTGGACATACTGAGCAGTTTCCACACGGAAAGTGACCCTTCACAGGTGGTAAGTCCCATAAGCCTCGTTCTTCCTGGTCGGGTTTCGACTCTCGTGGTCTGGTATGTACAAGCCGATCCTTGACATTCATGCTTCTCTTAAATGCAAAAAGAGGAGGAGGTAATGTCTTTCCTCCAATTTCCAAAATCTTCCAATGTTTGAGGATGCTTTTCTTCAGGGCATTCGAGTGACCTGAAAAGGTGGTCACACATGTCATCCTTTGTGTATCCGGCTCCTCAAGAGATGGTGGTTTGGGCTCCAGTAGCGCATCTCTGTTGTTGTTGGACGCTCTTTTTAGTGAGGCTTTAATTGTCTTTTTTGGGTACTGTCGTTCCCGCAGTTGTCTAGAGAGTGCTTCTGCATGTTCCTTGTATTTTGCTGTGTTTGAGCAGTTACGTCTTACCCTCAGGAACTGACCAAATGGTAGGTTCTCACGAAGTGCCTGGGGGTGATAGCTCTGAAAATTAAGAAGTGAGTTTCTCGCCATTGGCTTTCTGTAAAGTTCAGTACTTAAGGACCCATTCTGAGGGTAAATATTCACATCCAGAAACGGAAGATTCTCTTTAGAGAAATCACAGGTGAACTTCAAAAATTGGTTCCTCTGGTTTAACCAGATATGAAATTCATTTAAGCTCTCAGCTGTTCCTCTCCAGATGACTAAAACGTCATCTATGTAGCGCTTCCAGGTCACTATGTGGTCCAAAAATGGATTGATGTTGCATAGAACCTGGGTCTGTTCGAATTGGTGCACATACAGATTCGCCAACGATGGGGCAAAAACGCTGCCCGTTGATGTACCTGAAACTTGGAGAAACAGGTCCTTCTCAAACTGGAAAAAGTTTTCTTTCATAGCAATAGATGCACAGGCCATAATGAAGCTTACTGGAGTCATGCTATCCAGGACAGTCTGTTGCAAGAGTGTTTCTATCACAGAGAGAGTCTCGTCCTGTGGTATACAAGTGTAAAGGGATTCCACGTCAAAGGATACAAGAAGATCCTGATCTTCATCATATGGCATAGTAGTTAATATACGTAAAAGGTCTTTGGTATCCTGTATGTATGTTGGCATCTGCTTGACTAGAGGTTTGAGAAAAAAGTCCACAAAGGTGGACAAAGGTTCCAATAGGGAACCTATGGCGGAGATGATGGGCCTCCCTGGGGGAGGTATTCGTCCTTTATGTATCTTAGGCAGTATGTAGAAATACGGAACCACAGGAAATGTGGTGAGCAAAAATGCTGCCTCCAGGTCCGTAATCCAATGCTCCTCCTTGGCTTCTTCCGCCATTCTCTTGATGACAGTACCGAGCCTATGAGTGGGGTCAAGTTTCAATGGACGGTAGAATTTCTTATTGTCCAGTTGTCCTCTGCATTCGATGTTATATGCATCTGTGTCAAGAATCACAGTTGCTCCCCCCTTGTCGGCGGGTTTAATGACAATAGACTTGTCATTCGCCAGAGTTGATAATGCTAGATGTTCACGGATGGAAAGATTATTGTATTGTTTAGGGATTGTTTGGAAAAGCCGCTCAGTATCATTGAGCACTGCTCTTTCAAATGTCAATACCTCAGGCGGAGTAAGACTCTGTGGTGGATTGAATATTGATTTATTACGTAAGCCAGTATTCTTGTCTTTAGTTGGGTCATCGTGTGTGACGGGCACATCTTTGAAAAAGGCACGAAGTCTTACTTTCCGAAAAAAGGCAGCCAGCTCTTGTCTGGTCTCAAATGGATCACCTTTATGTGTAGGTACAAATCCTAGCCCTTTCTCCAAGACACGAGTCTCATCTCCTGTCAGAATACGTTGACTTAGATTGACGATCAGACTCGTGCCGTGCTCGGCCCTGGTGGAGCCGATTCCTGTTGGTTGCTCCTGGTCCGTGATGCCGGTGGAGGGCTCCAATGTACATTGGTCTGTACTGATCGCCTCCTGCCTCTGGAGCGGCGCTGGCCCTGGCCTAAAAAATGCTGCTGTTGTGGGTAGTTTCCGAAGGGTTGATAGGGATACATTTGTCCCGGAAATGGTGGATAAGTGAAATCGTAAAGGCCAGGTGGCCACCATTGTGGTGGAGGAGGTTGTTGAAATTGATTTCCTCTCCTTGGGCCTCGAGATCTACGGTTTCCACCTCTCCCTTGGTTGTTGGCAGAGGAGTCAGAATCTGTGGAGTTACCATCACTCCCAGAGGTAGAGTAATTTGAACCAGGTCTCCTATTTTGCTGGTTATATACTGGCGGAACGTAATTGTCACTGGTATATGGATATACCTTATCCATCGCAAACTTGGCCAAATCCTTCTTAAATTTGGCAATCTTTGAGGCCAGGATGTTTTCTTTGAACTCCTTACTGGTTTTATCGTTTTCCTTGGCTTGTTTGTCATAAATGGTCGTGGTAATTATCACCGATTTTATCTGTGATTCTAGTGTTTGTATTTCAATAAGAATGTTATCGGCTATTCTTTTAGCCGTGGTAATTATTAGAATCAGCCAGTCCCTAGTGCATCGCCATGCAATTAAGGACCAGTCTTTTAGGAAAGCTTTGTCTTCAAGGAATAGCCTAGGGGCGTTTGTTACAGTCAGACCTGTCGGTGCACAGTCTGCCATAAGGTATTCAGTCATAATCGCACCATGTACCTGGGTACGTGAATGTGAGCGTTTTAAAAGGAGAACCTTATTCCAATCTGCATTGTTAGCTATACTCTGATTCGTAGTGTTGTCAATGATACTGGGTGTAGTTAATATATCCAGAGCCATTGCGTCGTCAAAGGCTAGACCCTGCCTCTCTGCCATGATCAGGTTAGAGTGGAGAGTACCCGGGATATATTTGAAGAGGAGGTTCTCGATCACTGGAGAAACCTCAACTGTGTAATATGAGATTGTTAGGATAAGACTAGATTGCAAGGGCGCCGCGCCCACCCGGTGCCCTGCCAGGGAGAGTGAAGGAGCGGCCCAATACCAAAGGATGATTGGGACTATTCGAACAGACCCACGGCCGCAGCCGCACTCAATTTAACCACACAAAGAACTACTGGGGGGTCTTAGGGATGATTTAAAGACCTATTTCTCTGCCACTTCGGACCCGGTCCAGGAAAGACATGGTTTGGCAGTTCGGGCTGGACTGTTCCCATGAGGCACAGGGTCAAGGCTGATTTGCATATGGCCATGTCTGGCCTGGGGTGGTGTGGAGTGCACAAAAACGATGGATTTAGGCCCAGATCTCTGTACTGGGGTGAATGTATGACATTGTTCTGCATTCTGTCCATCAATTGTTGTTTTTGCATTTGTCACCCCGAGTGGGATGGGTATGCTCAGACGTGAGTCCCATGCTCTCCACACCACTGGAGTCAAGCTATCCAGGCTGATGACGGCTGATAGCCAAAAACCGGTCCTCGGATGCTTGATTCCGGTCCAGGAAAGACATGGCTTGGCAGTTCGGGCTGGAGTGTTCCCATGAGGCACAGGGTCAAGGCTGATTTGCATATGGCCATGTCTGACCTGGGGTGGTGTGGAGTGCACAAAAATGATTGGATTTAGGCCCAGATCTCTGTACTGGGGTTAATTTATGACATTGTTCTGCATTCTGTCCATCAATTGTTGTTTTTGCTCTTCGGACCCAGTGGCATCCATATTACCAGGGTACTTAATATCTGTAGCTGCAACTTGCATGAGTCTTGAACAAAGGAATCCATTGTAATGGGACACCCTGTAACAGTGTATGTCCCACATGCAGTCGTGATTTTGCTGACGCGAACTCGCACACAGTACCTTACTCCTAGTCGGCTGACTATGTATGAGCGAGTTATTTTAGGTGCAGAAAATGTGACAATAGTCAGATGTACTGTTTTGAACCCTGCAACCTTGTTGCCAAATTCACATTTTGAAGAGGTCAAGGAGGAAGTCGAACATGATTGTATCGACCTCACTGAATACAGTTCTAAACCACGCCCAGACATACAGGAAGAACCGTAAGAGATCCAGAACATGAGCTGTTTGTAGACGGTTCATGTATGCGTCATGAGGAGGGAGGTTTGAGTGCTGCCTATGCTGTGCGTACATTGGCTCGAATAGTCAAAGCTTCCTATTTACCAGTAGTCAAGTCTGCACAAATAGCCAAATTGATAGCCTTAATCAAAGCTTGCATCATTGGGAAAAACTGGAAAGTAACCATTTACACTGATAGTCTATATGGTTGCGGGGTTGTGCATGACTTTGGCTAACTCTGGATGCAAAGGGATTTCATGACTTCTTCAGGAACCCCTAATAAAAATAGACATTTTGTAAAAGAATTAATTGAAGCAATTCATTTACCAAAAGAAGTGGCCGTGGTCAAGTGTGCTGCTCACCAATCTGGAAACGACAAAGTGACAGCTGGTAATCGTTATGCTGACCAAGTTGCCCAGCATTGTGCTAAATACAAAATAGCAGTAAACAAGAAAATTGTTGGATGCGGAATCAGCTGCCAACTTATGCTACTAGGAGGTGTGAGAACATGAGAAGAAGTGAGAGATTTACCAAATGAAGCAGAACCAAAAGAGAAGGAAGAATGAGAGAAAATAGGGCGTCAGAGAAGAACTGATGATAGTGTAATAGTCTACCTAGATGGAAGACCTGTTTTACCTGACTGTATGCTTGCATCTATGGCCAGAATGTACCACAGGGATACACACATAGGCAGAGATGCAATGATAAGATTGTTTAGACAGGATTGGTTTTACACAAGGTTCAGGAATGTAGCAGAGAGACTTTGCCAGAGATGCTTAATTTGTCACCAAATGAATCCAGGCAGGAAAACTGTAGTTTGTGCTGGAAATATTGGAAAAGCAGAGGGTCTATTCATAAGACTCCAGATTGATTTCATTCAGTTACCAGCTTGTCGAAGATTGAAATATGTCCTTGTTATTGTTTGCTTATTTTCAAAGTGGGTGGAAGCGTACCCAACTAGGAGAAATTACAGTATAACAGTGGCCAAACTCTTGTTTAGGGAACTCATTCCCCAATTCGGATTTCCAGTAACGATTGAATCAGACAGAGGGTCTCATTTTAATAATGAAATAATTTGAATAATTTGTGAAGCATTCAAAATTGAGCAAAAGCTGCACTGTGCATACCGCCCAGAGGCTTCTGGAGTGGTAGAACAACTATATGGCACAATCAAATTAAGGCTAGGAAAAGTGTGTGAATCCACCCCATTGGAGTGGCCTGATGCTTTAACTATTGTTCTGATGGGACTCAGAAGCATACCAGATAGAAATACAGGCTTGAGTCCCCATGAGATACTCATGGGAAGGGAAGTGAGGCAAGCATGTGTGCCAGGACACAAGCTGTTAAATATATCCAATGATTTGGTATTGGAATATTGCAAAGAGTTGGCTGACCAAGTGCGTTCTATTTCTACCCAGGTTGGGGAAGATGCGGTGGCCCAGACAGTCGACTCAAGCACATGATTTAATTCCAGGTGATTGGGTAGTGATAAAAGATCGCCCAAGAATCATGCCAAGCAACAAGGTGGGGAAAACCACATCAAGTCATACTGGTTACCACCACAGCTGTAAAGTGTGCAGGTTTACCTAATTGGATTCATGCCAGCCATACCAAAAGAGTGACAGAACCTGATGAAGCAGAGGCTAAAGGTTTTACAGCTGAAGGATCTCAAGTTAATAATCCTGAAGTAGCTGATGAAGAACGCCCAAGCACCAGTCAGGACGAATGGATTCCAATAGTAGACATACCTGAAGTAACAGTAAGAACAAGAAGCCAAATATATTTAGACAGTCAGAGTGATAGAAGAACAGACTCAGATCACAGAAACAAAAGCAATTATAAAATCTGAGGAGGACCAGATAAGGAAAGAGCAATGCACTCAGAGAGAAGAAAATAGAAACAACACTCCTGAGTCTGAGGAGGGACAGATAGGCTTTAGAGAAATTGCACAGGCAGAAGACAATCAAGAAATTATAAGACCTGAGCAGGACCAGATACGTAAAGAAAAACGAGTTCAGGAAGAAGACGGAGAACAAAGTCAAAATCAACGCAAGCAAAATCCTGAACAGGGTCAGATTAGTGTAGAAGAACCCATCCAGGCAGAAACGGCAGAGGTAATAAGCCCTGGACAAGTTCAGATAGAGAGGAAAACTGAAGACGAAAATAAAACCAGTGTGCCACAACAAAATGAAAACAAAAGAGCTTTTGAAGAAAATAAAAGCACAGCGCCAGCTAAAACACTCAGAAAAGGTGATACTTGGCCAAGTGTTATCAAGAGACTGAAATATCGCCTAAAGACAATAAATGAAGAACCAGACCAAGTAGATGAAATAACAAGTCAGTCTGGACCAGCCACAGAGAAACCAAAAAGGAGAAGTTCACGTTTGAAAAGACTGAATATTAAATTCAAAGGTCCCAAATGGACATATGTAATCCTTTAAGATTTTGAAAACCTGGAAATAAGTGGAGACAGCGATGAAGAATTGATTGCTGATCAAATTGATGAAGAAGTGAGACCAACTTGAAAAATAATTCACAGTATACATATTGTGAAACTTTCAAAGAGGAGATTATTTCCCCTTAGTCAGAAATGGCTGATAATTGAGCTCCTGGAAACCCGAAAATAAATTGCATAAAAACATGTTGTAGAATATGCATATGTAGTGTATTGATAGTGCTAACAGCATGGCTAGGATTGACAATAGCGATACCTTATTTACTGACAGCAAATAAATAGAATGACACTAGTACACATGGAAAGGTAGCTAACCTTAAGCAAGATAGAGTAGAATTAGAAGCACCAGTTGAGACAGATTTATACCATAGCATAAATAGAAATGAAACAGATTTAAATGTTTTCACTAACCTGTTAGTGCATTATGAAGAAACAATGGAAGTTAGTGATTGCTATGTCTGTATGAAATTACCGACATCAGTAGCAGAAGGAGTGACCTATCATCATTTACCGCTGACATATGGTATTTCATGTAGCATTTTAGCTAGTTTATTCTATATAACTGGAAAATTACAATATTATTATTCTAACATAGATGTGATTTTTTCTGAAATTCCTTTATGCAGAAACATGAACCCTGTCCTTATTTATTTATTTATTTATTTGATTTGTAAAGCGCTACAGCTACCCAAAAAGGGTTTCCCGGCGCTGGTAGAAAGATTGAGTGCGGGAAAGGAAGGGAGGGAGAGTTAGCCAGGCCAGGTCTACTGGTTGAACATACACTGAAATTCAAGCGTGGCCGCTTGCCCTCTGTGCACTGTTGCAAGTCCACAATGGGAACTTCTTCACTACATTCATCAAATAATTAATTCAAATTACATCAAAAAGCACACTGCAAATTATTCTTGTGATTTGATCTTCATATTCTTTACTGGCAAATTATAGTAATCATCATGGCACACACTTCGTGTACAAAAACCATTAATACATGAATTAAATCAATCCGAATAACAATATTTCATCATGAGCATTTTTGTGACAATAACAAATAATGGTTGTTTTTCCTGCCCAATGCATTTCGGGCCACCCGGCCCTTCGTCAGGGGCGGTACCTAAAAAACAAGAAAATTGATTTCCATCACTAAACTGAATGTGGTTCTTCAAATTGCATAGTAGATAGCAAGTCACTGTATGCCTTGTAAGTCATAAAAATAAGTACTGAAAATATTACTGTTGCTTCAACCCTGTTCTGTAATATCATACTCACTTCAAGCCCAGCAAATACTGTGTGTAAGTATACGTGTTTCAAATGTGCCGGTAAAAGGGACTAAATCCGCCGTTCTGTGAGAAGAGAAAATACGTCTAAGTTCTATTTCTGGCTAGGTTTTTGAAAATACAAAAAAGAACAATAAACGCGACACTTTTCCTCTCAACTTACTCACAAAATCTGTGCACCAAAGGGGATACGGTTTATAACGGGAACAACTGGTCTGGCTGTGTAATAACAAACGCCGGAACTGTTTGGTGTATCACTTTGACCCCAGCGTGGAAGAATCTGTCTAAAGAGCAAGAACAAAAGGGTCGTATGTGTTAATCTCCATTGATTCCCTCAAAAGCGGGACATTGCCAATAAAGCACTTGTTCTTAAGTGTCCAAAACGGAACCATATTTGCAGGAAACAACAAAACAAAACACACCTTTAAAATTGCCGCTGCGGGCGAAAACGATGCACAAGATTACCGCATGGCTCTATCAACCCCGATGGCTTAATTCAACTGAAAAAAACAAGCAACGTGTGAGCAAACTCGACTTCGCGAGTGTAACAAGTATCTAGGTTGTGCCGGTACAAGCAGTATTTACCTTTCTCTTCCCTGCCACAAATTTCAACATCCGCGCGTCGGCCCTCTCCTTTTCCTCACGGTCCCCGGTGCTCGGCGAACAACAATGTTTGAAACGCCGCCTCTACTAATACTGAGCACAATGATGACGTAGTTGCTAGGCGCAACAGTACACTAAAAATAAACGACGGACTAGAAACCATGTCGTGGATGTGTGAGTCCTACATACACCATATTGATGTTATGAAAAAATGTGAGTATGCACAATACAAACAGGTTACAAACATGAGTCAAACTGCAATACAAAGCAGAGAAAATTCAAAGTACATAAACGAATGTAAAGCGTGTCTCCAGCGTTCTCATTTGCGCAAATATCATAGAAAACAAATAAAGTCTGCACGATCATTGATCCCTTTGGGCTATTTACACACAAACCCATTTTTGCCTATAAAAGGTCTCGCAACATCAAAGAATTATTGAAGACCAAAAATGTGAAACATGTAGGAAACTTGAAAGGAATGAAAAAATGCCAAAACTGCATTCATTGCAATAATGTGATTGTCACTGATTCCGTAAAACACCCACACACTGGCGAAACCATCCCCATTAGGATTAACGCGGACTGTAATTCTATGAATGTAATATATGCCATCAAATGTCCCTGCGGATTATTATATGTGGGAAAAACTGAGAGAAAAGTCAAAATACGAATTTCAGAACACAAGAGCACTATTCGCAACAAGAATGTAAATAGCAGCCTGGCAGTACATTGGGAAAAAAACAGACACACCATCGCCCAGTTAAAATTCCAGATACTGGAAATGGTTACCCCAACACCCGGAAAAAGTCTCACCAAGACATTACTGCAACGAGAAATTTTTTGGATCAGGAAGTTACAGACACAAGATCCCAAAGGGATCAATGATCGTGCAGACTTTATTTGTTTTCTATGATATTTGCGCAAAGGAGAACGCTGGAGACACGCTTTACATTCGTTTATGTACTTTGAATTTTCTCCGCTTTGTATTGCAGTTTGACTCATGTTTGTAACCTGTTTGTATTGTGCATACTCACATTTTTTCATAACATCAATATGGTGTATGTAGGACTCACACATCCACGACATGGTTTCTAGTCCGTCGTTTATTTTTAGTGTACTGTTGCGCCTAGCAACTACGTCATCATTGTGCTCAGTATTAGTAGAGGCGGCGTTTCAAACATTGTTGTTCGCCGAGCACCGGGGACCGTGAGGAAAAGGAGAGGGCCGACGCGCGGATGTTGAAATTTGTGGCAGGGAAGAGAAAGGTAAATACTGCTTGTACCGGCACAACCTAGATACTTGTTACACTCGCGAAGTCGAGTTTGCTCACACGTTGCTTGTTTTTTTCAGTTGAATTAAGCCATCGGGGTTGATAGAGCCATGCGGTAATCTTGTGCATCGTTTTCGCCCGCAGCGGCAATTTTAAAGGTGTGTTTTGTTTTGTTGTTTCCTGCAAATATGGTTCCGTTTTGGACACTTAAGAACAAGTGCTTTATTGGCAATGTCCCGCTTTTGAGGGAATCAATGGAGATTAACACATACGACCCTTTTGTTCTTGCTCTTTAGACAGATTCTTCCACGCTGGGGTCAAAGTGATACACCAAACAGTTCCGGCGTTTGTTATTACACAGCCAGACCAGTTGTTCCCGTTATAAACCGTATCCCCTTTGGTGCACAGATTTTGTGAGTAAGTTGAGAGGAAAAGTGTCGCGTTTATTGTTCTTTTTTGTATTTTCAAAAACCTAGCCAGAAATAGAACTTAGACGTATTTTCTCTTCTCACAGAACGGCGGATTTAGTCCCTTTTACCGGCACATTTGAAACACGTATACTTACACACAGTATTTGCTGGGCTTGAAGTGAGTATGATATTACAGAACAGGGTTGAAGCAACAGTAATATTTTCAGTACTTATTTTTATGACTTACAAGGCATACAGTGACTTGCTATCTACTATGCAATTTGAAGAACCACATTCAGTTTAGTGATGGAAATCAATTTTCTTGTTTTTTAGGTACCGCCCCTGACGAAGGGCAGGGTGGCCCGAAATGCATTGGGCAGGAAAAACAACCATTATTTGTTATTGTCACAAAAATGCTCATGATGAAATATTGTTATTCGGATTGATTTAATTCATGTATTAATGGTTTTTGTACACGAAGTGTGTGCCATGATGATTACTATAATTTGCCAGTAAAGAATATGAAGATCAAATCACAAGAATAATTTGCAGTGTGCTTTTTGATGTAATTTGAATTAATTATTTGATGAATGTAGTGAAGAAGTTCCCATTGTGGACTTGCAACAGTGCACAGAGGGCAAGCGGCCACGCTTGAATTTCAGTGTATGTTTAGTTTCTTGATGCAGTTTTTGGACACAGCATCTCCTTCTGTAGCACGCATGATAGATTTTGTTTAGAATAAACAAATATTGAGTATTGTCATTCATATTAAGGAGTGCCTTTCCCATTACTAATTTCTACTGGTTGAACAGCCAGGTTTTCAGGGATCTACGAAAAGTGACGAGATTGGTTTCAGTGCGCATTTTTAGGGGAATTCCATAGCTTAGGACCTAGGTAGGAAAAAGACCTGCCTCCCATTCTGGAAAGCCGGACTTTTGGCACACTAAAAAGGCCCTGGGAAAAGGATCTAAGATGCCGAGTGGGAAGATAGGCATGACCCAGGGATTTTAGGTATCTTGGGGCAGAACCAAATTTGATCTTATGCATAAAGCAAAGCGTCTTAAATTTTACTCTGCTCTCAATTTTAAGCCAATGCAAATTTTTTAGGTGTTCCGACATGTGTTCTCTTCTGTGGCACTTGCGCAACAGACGGGCCGCAGCATATTGTACACGCTGCAGTCGTTTCATTACAGCTTGGGTTGCCCCTAGGTAAAGGACATTCCTGTAGTCAAGCCTTGAGGTAATTAGGGCATTGACTACAGATTTCTTGGTGTCTTCCGGGAGCATCCATATTATCTTACGGAGCCATCTCAGGATTGTAAAACACATGGCAGTGAGTTTCCCGACTTGAGGCTGCATCGTAAGTCCTTTGTCGATAGTTATACCTAGGTTACGGACTTGGTCACATGGGATGGGAAGAGGGCCCATGATAGATGGCCAGTGGGAGGCATTCCATAGATCAGGGCTGGGACCAAAGATTAGAACCTCTGTTTTTCTCCGTTAAGTTTCAACAGATTGGTCCGCATCCAGGTTGCGATTTTGGCAAGGCCAGATTTCAGGGGCGAAGGTGAGTCCTTGTCTGTACTAGACAGTGAGAAGATTATTTGAGAATTGTCAGTGTAACTAAACATGGTTAGGCCTTCATTTTCCGCGATACGGGCAAGAGGGGCCACGTATAAGTTAAAAAGCAGGGGGCTGAGCACCGAGCCCTGGGGGACACCATAAGGGGACTGATAGACACCGGAGGTGCCTGTGTTGGAATTAATTTGGAAAACGCGCTGATCTAAGAAAGAGGTTAGCCAGTCAAGAGCAATTCCCCTTATGCCAACATCAGAAAGGGAGTCGAGCAGGATACTGTGAGAGATGGTCTCGAATGCTGCACTGAGATCAAGTAATATCAGTGCAGCAGAAAGTCCCTTGTCAACTAGGCTCCGCAGATGTTCTACGACCCCCAGAAGGGTAGTCTCGGTTGAATAACCGGGTCGGAAGCCAGACTGAGAGGAGTGGAAGATGTCATTTATCTCTAAGTAGTGGGCCAGATGGTTATGAACGTGTTTTTCCAAAAGTTTGGAAAATGCGGGTAACAGGGAGATCGGGCGAAAGTTACCCAGAACTTTGGGGTCAGACGTAGGTTTCTTTAACAATGGTGTGACCTTAGCATGTTTCCATGGTATAGGGACAGTGGCAGAGACGAGGGACTGGTTTAAGATTTTACAGATCAATGACAAATGCCTGGTGTCAAGTTTCTTGAGTATTGACACAGGGAGAGGATCTACCGGGGAGCCCAATTTTAGTTTACTAACAATTTCTTGTAGATTTTGGATAGTAATCTCAGGCCAGCAAATTAGAGGGTGATATGTTAGCGCAGATTGTATTTGCTGATTATTATTGGCAGTATTGTTATTTGTTTCTTTCGGTTGCTGCTTAGAAATATCATCATAGATTCTTTCAATTTTGTTTGTAAAAAACTGAGACAGTTCGTCACATTGAGCATTATTCAGAGAGGGGGGATCAGCAGTAGACTTTGATCCTGCCAATTCTTTAACTAAGTTAAATAATGTCCTCGATTTGTTAGATGCAGCTGAGATAGTCTGGGTGACATAGGCTGCACGAGCTGCAGCACACTCTCTATGGTATTGCTTGAGTTCCTTTTTGTAGGTTCCCCCAGAAATATGAGAATAGTCTTTCCTCCAAAGACGCTCGTAGCGTTTACATTTGGATTTAGCTGCCTTGAGTGCGTCGTTAAACCATGGCGCTGGAGTGTTGTGAGGTTTAATTCTCTTATTAGTAAGCGGCAGGCAGATGTCAATGGCTCCCAGGAGCCACCTGTCCGTTGAAGCAGCTATGGCCTCCATGTTAATTTCGTCACTCAGAAGATCCTCCGGGCCAGAGTCTAACGCTGAATTCAGTTGGGCCAGATCAAGTTTCTTCCAGTTTCTGTGACCATAGAGGGATGATATGTAGGGAGGGGACGAGGCTCCCCCGCCAGGGATAGTAAAGTATTTAAGAAAGTGATCTGACCATTGAAGGGGCAAGGCAGGAAGGCATTGGATCTGAGGAAGGTTGCCAAATATAGGGTCGAGTAAGTGGCCATCTCTATGAGTGGCCCCCTGATTATGAAGCATAATGTGCATGGCCGCCAAGTCATTGATCAGATTATTGGCAGCTGTATTTTGAGGGTCATTTAAGTGAATATTTAGGTCTCCTACAATCAAGAAAGTACTTGTGTCAATCAGAAGAGAGCCTACTAAGTCAGGAACTGAGATGTCCTTAGCAGTAGAGATTCACAGTTTATAGGTGAATATTTTCTAACAATGAAAACAATAGATATAGCTGAAGCATATAAAGACCACTTAACATGCAAGTTACACGAAGAAGAAAATATATTTTTGAATTTAGTATAGAATAGGAGACAGGATTTCCATCGAAGGGCTACTGAACCGAAACCTCACATACCTAAATGCGCTGAGAGGGAAGATTTTATTGCAACTGGCAGGACTCATGCTGCTATGTCCCTGGATCTTAAAAAGAAGGAGAAAATCTGTCTCCATAGGTTACAAACAGAGTATAATAATGTTTTCATTGGTTCCAGTGAATGGGAACACAACTTCCTAATAATTGGGGGTTGGGGACTAAAAGGGGGATTTGATCCAGTATTTCCTGGAGTCTATTATATTTGTGGAAACAAGGCTTACTTTAAGCTGCCTGATCATTGGTATAGGAGTTGCTATTTTGGAATAGTATTCCCAAAGCTACATCTTGTAAGAAGAATCACTGGAAGAAATGAAGAAAATAATGGACTAACATGACAGAAAAGAGCTAGTTTTTCAGAGATTGTAGGAGATATATTTAGTGTATTGATACCTTCAGTGGGAGTAATTCTGAATACGCAAAGAATCTGTAAATTGTCTACAGTAGTTGATCGCTTATAGACTGACACTGCTGGTGGATTCTTATTGATCAATACCGAATTAGTTGCGGTAAGATCTATGGTATTATAAAACCGACTTGCTCTTGTTAAATTATTGGCAAAAGAGAGCGGAGTCTGTAAAATGCTGAAGGCGCAACATTGATGCACCTACATACCTGAAAAAAGTATAGAAATTGGGAGATATGTCAGAAATATCACGAATTTGGAAGAGGAATTGATACCACTGGAGGTTGATAGTGCATGGAAGAGACTAACTGATGGTCTCTCCTCTGTAGGTAGTTGGTTTTCTAAATAGGAACACGTATTGTAGGTCGAATACTGATGCCAATAATGGGAACAGCCCTATTAGTATTAATGATAATGATTTGGTGCAAATGCTGCAGAAACAGAAAGTGGTATGCAGTGAATGAAAAGAAAAGAAAATATGATAAGATTCAACTTGAAGAACTGAAAGGGGATATTTACAAAAGAATGAAGGGTTGCCAAAAGAAAAGCGAAAGAGGAAACTCTAAAGTAATAGAAGAAATTGAATTGGGAAACTGCTAAAGTTGGCATCTGGTTCTAGAAATTAGTGATGGCATAGAATGTCATCAAAGAGGGGATTGATGGAGCAAGGTTTCATACGTAAAGAAACTTGCTTGGACTCAATCCTCTCGAAATACCATGTAACAAATTAACCAACATGTTTTGTAAGTACTAATAATTGCACCCCACAACATTTATTTAATGTAGGGGAAGCTTGCTTATGTGTTCTACTAACCAGTAACCCGAGTGTCCTAAAATGGCCGCTGAAAACGCAGGAACCCTTTTGTGCATGCGTCTACTGCATCTACGTATTGTGATGTACTTTTGCTTTTGATGGGAATTCTTTGCAGTTGAGCAGTAGTGCCTAAGATGGCTGCTTCAAATTTCACATATTAATGCATATGCTTATGCTTGAACTAAACCTTGTGTGTTCTGCTTAACTACTAATGCTATAGTTTAAATAAAATAATGGGATCAGAGTAGGAGTAAGTGGTATACAGTGCATTCATTTATTTCTGTATTTTAACATGTTTTTTCTTTGACTTTATTAACAGCTCATATTTGGGCCTGAAGGGTGCCGCAAAACTCCATCTTGAAACTGGTGCACGTGCGCATTCAAAAACCGAAAACCTTGAAGCTCTGTCATTGAACCCCGCCAAGTCTCACTTTATCAGTGATGCGCCTGGGAACGTAACCCCATGACCTGGTGAAAGGAAGAGAACTTACAATTTGTTAACATTGTATATTAAATGAAAATAATGTTGCTGGGTGGAATAAAAGACAAGGGAAAATAAAATTATGGGTGGCAACTTAAAACTATTAAGTCAATGAAAATGAGATCATACTGGTATGGTGTGATGACCTCTCCCCGTCTTTCTGTCCAATCAAATAAAGGGACAACATTGGGGGGTGGCACATGCCCTGGAAATTGGTGTATATAAGGTAGGCTTAGTCAGTTAGTTTGGTCCGACTTGTCACAGGCCTGTCACTGACCCAAAGTATGCTGAAGGAGAATCGAGAGCAGATTGCTGGTTGAGCACTTTGACAGAAGAATCAGGAGTTTGCTGAGGGAGAAGAATCGATCTACCCAGTCGGGGTCCAAGAGTAGCTGTAGAGAGGGTTGTAACGCTGGCATTGCACTTAGTGGATGTTAACTGTCCTGTCCTGCACCTGTCCTGACCTGTTGGTTCCTGATTAGTCAGGAGCCCTTAGCTTGTCCAGCCCTTTGCCAGGGGTTGGTCCTCGCACCATTCTAGATAAATATAATCTGTGTGGTATGTCCTTGTACCGTTTTCCTTACTTACCCTTCCCAGGTACCAATGTCTAGAAATAAGTTTTCTAAGTCTCTAAATATTTTTACTTTGATCATCATTTTCCTACTTGAAAAGTCTTTGGTTGCATTGTTCTGTTATCTGACTCACAAAATATTGCATAGATAAAGTGTTTAAACTTTCCTGAGTCTGTGATTATTTATGAAAAAGTAAATTGTCATACTACCGATTATTCTAACTCCCAGATCTATGTTCCTCAGTGATTAGAAAATAAGTGACAAGGAATAACATATAACCACTGATAGGCAGGAGAAGGAAAACAGATTACCGGTTTGAGGTGTGTACGTTTTATGGACCCAGGAGGGTATGTTTATTTAGGAAAATATCCTGGACTGATAATCTTGCTCCATCACCCAACCTCATGGGATGCTGGCGCCTCCTGGAGCTGTAGAACGATGGGGCTAGTTGTCCCCAAACAATGCTGGTGCTGGCTACAGGCGTCCCATGCCACAGGAGCGTAGACAGCTCTTTGAAGCACAAAGGGGCTCCTCCCTCTGCCTTGTGGGTTGCTGGCGCCTCCTGGAACCGTAGAATTATGGTGACTGAAGTCCCCAAACAATGCTGGTGATGGCTCTGGATGAAAATATTCTAAGCTGCAGTGAGCAACAAAATTAGATAAAAATCGGACAGCCTCCTTAGTAGAACAGGAACGTGTTTTCTCTTACCCCCAAAATCGAGGGTTTTATACACAATTTTTGCATATTAAATTATAATTACTGCAGATTCATAGTGATGTGAGCTAAAGCATTATTTCTTCAGCAAATCAGAGCACATGAAAAATAAATGTCACATTACTTTAATGCCTAAGCATTACCCACTACATGAATAATTACTCAGTACCCTGTATGCTAATATCATCCGAAGATATATCAACAGAACAAGATACATTAATAATAAGGCGCTATGTGAATAAGTAGGTCTTACTGAACAAGCAGAATACGTGACAGCATGTTTCAAGTTACAGCTGAATTGGGAAAGATTCATCATGAGTAGAACAATAATGACAGTACAAATATAATTTCAGCTTGACTGTGTGCTGTGAAGCTTGTGGGAAGATGATGTGTGCAGGGGGAAAGCACAGAATGAGTGATAAAGATGACTTCCATTTTAAGCAAGGTGACGTTTTACACAAAAGTGTGGCCTACTTAACATCCATTAAAAAAACTCCTACACATCATAGAAAACTAGTTTCAAAAGTAATAGCACTAAATCAATCTTTGCATGCAAAATCAAAAATAACATTTCATTTTGCTCATTGCTAAGAATGTACAGCAATAAAAAACCATAAAATGTTCTTCAAATCCCTTTTATACATAATTAATAGACTATGGGCCAGATGTAGGTAAACTGATTTTACCGATTCTTAAATACCGAATTTTACCGATTCGGTATTAAAAAATCGGTAAATGAGATGTAGATAAAAAAATCGGTATTTTTTACCGATTCGGTAAAAGTCGATATCGGACTTTCGGAATTTACCGAATCGGTATTTACCGAATCGGTAAATACCGATTCGGTAAATTCCGAATCGGGAAGCAAGCAAAAGTGAAACTAATGAAAACAGCCAATCAGGTGCTACCCCCCTCCCGCTCCCAACCAGGAAGTAGCTACCCAGGCAGCTGCAACTCATTAGAAAGTTCTGGAGAGGCAGTCAGAGCTGGGCAGAGACACAGAGCAGCAGGGAGTGATTTCTGGGGGTGTTTCACAGTGAAAATGGCTAGCAGCACTGAGAGTCTGAAGGGAGAGAGGAAAAGGAAAGTAAAGTTCAGCAGCATGGAGCTGCAGGTACTAGTGGAGGAGGTGGTTAGAGTTCACAAACAACTTTTTGGCAAGCTCTCCCTCACTGTAGCTGAGTCAGCTAAACGCAAGATGTGGCTAGACATTGGTGAAAGGGTCAATGCTGTGGGAGTCACCAGCAGGAGCATTGATGACCTCAAAAAACGCTTCTACGACATCAGGAGCCTCACAAAAAAGAAGATGGCAGAGCTACACAAGCAGGCTGGTCTCACTGGTGGAGGCAGGAACCCTGCACCCCCCCTGACTGACCTGGAGGAGTTGGTGGCGTCAACCATCGAGCCAGACAGTGTTGTGGGACTGGGAGATGTGGACAGTTCAGCCAGAGCCAAAGCAAAAGGTAAGACGCATGTGCAGCATGACACCCCATACCAACCAGCTTCCCTTAACCCTTTGTGCACAGGCCAACCCCAGTCCAGTACAGCTAGCACTATAGAGGAGCAATGCATTATGGGAAATGTAGTCAGCTAATAGAAGACCATGTGTAACTGCACAGACATCAGCAAGGCAGTGAAAGTAATGCAGATTAATAAAAGTAAAATGTGTAAAGAATTTATTTAAGTGACTGTGACACAGTAGCACTCAGTTGACATACGCTTATTTATCCCTATGGGCAACATCAGCCAGTCAAGCCACACCAACAGCAGGGACTGCAGCAGCGAGGGAGGACAGTGACGAGGCAGGGCCAAGCCATGTCCATGCCTCGCAGGAGGAAGAGGACACAACTGCCAACACCCAGGAAGAGGAGACAGTCCAGACCCCCGAGTTTCCCCACTCCCCACACCTTTCCCAATCCCCCTTATTGGTATTCTCTCCTGAGACCTCCCCATCAATGTTACTGCCTGCACCTGCAACATCACCAGCCAGGAGGCGAGTCGTGGCCCCACTGCCAGTGATGGAGGCAGCAGAGGTTGAGGCTCAAGACACTGCACCCATGAGTCCTGCTGCACTGCAGCCCACCACTGAATCTTTCACCATGCGCAGACGTCAACGCAGGCCCAGCAGTGCAGGTGGACCTGGAGATAGCACTGTGTTCTGTGGGCTGGAGGGGAGCATGGTGCGCATCCAACGCATGCAGGGGAAATCAATACAGGCCTGCCACCGCCAATTCCGTGTCCTAAACCAACCAATTGGAGAAATGGGGAAGGGCATCAGCGACATGGTTGAAAGCAACAGGGAGATATCAAAAACCAATGCTGACCTAGCTGCAGGAATGCAGCAAATGAGTAGTGCAATCACCCAGCTGTGCTCAAAACTGGACAGCCTGGAGCACACAAGGCGCAGGGACGCCCGTGTAAACAATAGGGCCATGAATCGCCTGGCCACAGCCACAGCACAGTTCTAACATGCAGGAAAGCCTCACTCAGAACACAGCCGAGGTCACCAGGGGCATGGACAGGATCACCAGTGCCCTCGAGGCAATGATAATATCTCAAACTGCACAGAATCCTGCCCTGGATGTGCCTGAGGGAGACGACAGCAGTAGCCGCAGCAGCTTGGCAAGCGCTGTGGTTCAGCCTCGTAGGAGCAGCAGGCGCCCAGCTGAGCCTGCAGGCCATGAGGAAGGCAGTGAGCATCATCCAGTGGCTCTGGGAAGCACGGGCGCAAATGACTTTACCAGTGTGGGTGTTGTAACCCAGGACATGTGGCCCCACCTTTCTTTACTTTAATTTGTTGCACTTAAGTGCTTTAACTTTATGGAAACATAAAAATACGTTTGTCCCATACACAACCTGTCTGTGTCTCATTACTTACTCAGAAATAGTTGCTTGTTATTTCCTCACGTCTGTATCTGCCATCACTTGGTGTTGTCACTCCAGCAGGTTGTCTGTCAGGCACAGCATTGTCGTCGTCATGATCCTCGTTGTCAGACAACTCCACCTCAGTACCCTTCCTCACAGCCAAGTTGTGCAACATGGCACAGGCAGCAATGATCTTGCAGCAGGTGATGGGGGTATACTGCCTTGCACCTCCACTCTTGTGAAGGCATCTAAATCTGCTCTTCCAGATTCCAAAGGTCCGTTCTACCACATTCCGTGTACTTTTGTGGGCCCGGTTATACCTCCTTTGGCTGGGTGTGGAGGGGTTGAGGTAGGGAGTGAGGATAAATGAACGTAGGGCACATGCACTGTCTCCTAAAAGAGAAATGGGAATACATCACTCACATGCATACTTGTAATTCTTACTGCAATAGGTGTTGAATGGGTCGCACACTGTGTCTTACCTAGGAGGTATCCTTCGCCAAATTCCCCTGCAGACAGCCGTGCATAGATGCCGCTGTTCTGAAAAATATAGGAGTCGTGGGTACTCCCAGGGAATTTCGCAACAAGGTCTGTGATGACAAACTTTGCATTGCAAATCACCTGGACATTGATGGTGTGAGTGGACTTCCTATTCCTGTACATGTATTCTGTGGCAGCAGGGGGACAAATGGGGATGTGCGTGCCACCTATGCAGCCGATGATATGGGGAAATCTAGCCATCTGGTAGAACTCAGATTTGGTTTGAACCAGTTCATCATGGGTCGCTGGAAAAGAAATGTAATGCTCCATCCTCTTCAACATGGCGTCAAGGAATCTGTGAAAAAACCTTCAGAGGGTGCTCTGGGTCACCCCACCCACCGCAGCAACCACGCTCTGGTAGCTCCCAGACGCAAGCAGGTGGAGGCTGCACAGCACCTGTACATGGGGTGGAATTGCATGTGCCCTTGGGGTAGTGTGCTCCAACAGTGGTTGTAGGTCCCTGATGAGGTCCAAGATGGTGTCTGGAGCCAACCTGTACCTCTGCAGTATCTCTTCCTCTGTGCGCATGAACAGGGTCACCCTCTGCCTGTAGACCTGCTCCTGTCTCAGCCATTCCCTCTCTCCTTCCTCCTTTAGCCGTAGCCGTCTTGCGATGACATAAAATGCTGCCATTGTGCAAGCAGAATTGCATTTTGGTTCCATTTTTATAGGCTGCACCTGGTTACCACCTGATTTGAATTCATGGTAAATACCGACTCTTAAATACCGATTTTGAAGCAAATTCGGTATTTCAGAGCTTACCTACATCTCAATCTTCTATTTTACCTATTCTTAATTACCGAATCGGTATTTTACCGAATCGGTAAATTTTCCGAATCGGTAAATATTCCGATTCGGTATTTTACCGAATCTGTAAATTTTCCGATTTGATAAATATTCCGATTCGGTATTTTACCGAATCGGTAAATTTTCCGATTCGGTAAATTTACCGATTTGGCCAATTTTCTATCACCTACATACCGATCGCTCAATACCGGTCAGTAACGGCCGAAAATACCGATTTTCGGCCGTTACCGACCGGTAAATCGCCTCCTACATCTGGCGCTTTATTCTTCCAGAAACTAGAACCAAATCTGCCTCACTGTCTGCTTCTTTCTGGTGTCCTCCTCCATTATCCTTAGGTTGTTGGAAACACAATCTTTAACTTTCCCCATTTTGATTTCTTCTTCTCTCTTTTGTTTCCATGATTTTTTACACTCACACTCACAATTTTTAAACCGACAACCAAAAAATGTGAATTAATGAAGCAAAACAACTGGAAAAGTCATTATAAATATAACAGATGTTAAGATGTGTTTCGAAGTTCGCCTTCTCAGATTATCAATTCATTCGCCAAGCTTGCTAAAGCCACTCTCTATCTCACTTAGCTCTTCTAAAGCTTGAAGTTCACGAGAAACAATAGTAATGTTTTGAATATATGCGTTGCGCTGCTCTCCTACACTAAAAGCAAAAAGATCAGCTGATGGACAGAATAATGAACAATGCAAACATTCACCCCGGTCACAAATCTGGGTTTAATCAATCGTTTTTTTGCACATCGCGCCACCCCAGTTCGGACCCAGCCATATGTAAAATAATTGTGTCTGATAAGGTGGGTGTCATTGAACCGGGACTAAAACAGATCATAGTGAAGTGGTGCCACAAAACAACCATGTAGTAGTAGAAAAATGACTCTCAATATTTGCTTCAGAGGGACGAAGAAGAGTAAGGTTGCTCCAGTGGAATTAATGGGGGAATACTGTCACAACCCCAGGTTTCAGGGTAGAGCTGTTTATTGAAGACTGTACAAAGACTGTCCAAAAGCTCAAGCTTTTCAGTTCAGAGGGCTCACAGGATCCCAGACACTGCTCCTCCTTGGGGTTCCAACCAAAGCCAACACAATGAGATTTCTTATCTACCACAACTTTCATACCATCCAGCATGCTGCTAGGAGAGGAGACAATCTCTTGCAAATGTACTGCTATTTCACTTTTCTCAATTTTACACAAGCAATGACAATGATAAATTTGACCCCTTTTTGGAATTTGTGTATATTTGAACTTTAATCAGTCCATGGAGACAACATAAGTATTGACTCACCACAAAGAATATGTTTGCTACACAGGATCAAATTGATCATCACAAATCTACGCTGATCTTATTGAAATTTGGTTGAAGGGTGGATGCTTGTGATATTGCCAGTGAATGGGGTAGTAATTGGGTCCCCTTCCTGCAGAGATGAAGAATGGGCATCAATCTGTGTTTACCACAGAGAAATTCATCTACGTACGCCCTTGCTGTCCAAGTAAATGTAAGAACATTTGATCACTTTGGAGGTACTCCTGATTAAACTGTTGAGTGAGCTTTTGAATTTCCGGTTTCCAAAAAGTTGTTGTATTTTCTGCTGTACTTTATTGTAATTTGAGGGACACTGTAAACTGCACAAATAATCTCTTGATTCACAAAGTTAAATTTACAATTTTTTGGTATACACAAACTACAAGTTTTTAATTTTACTAATATCAATTTTATGACTGCAGACTCCACATTCGTGGCGGAGACTCTGCACATAAAAAGACAGGCCTCTTCTATCTTTTTATGTGTGGATTTCTCTGCTCCCGACTGCAGAAACTCTGCAGTCATGAAATTACTATTCAAACGCGAAGTTTGTGAATACCAGCCTAATTTTAAACTTACACAAAGTGTACATTTACCTTTGTAAATCCTGCCCTCTGTACTTATACTTGTAGATTATTTAATTTACGCACCTACTGACATATACCCTCAAGTGAGCCTCTTTTGCATATGTGGAATTATTCTAAATGGATTGTCATTAAATGTGACTCTCTGGATCTGGCAGGTAAAATCCAAAGAATTTAGAGTGAGATGAAAAGGCCAGTGATGACTCCCAATGGGGCATTTTCTAAGAAGCGTATCTGAGAAATCTCTGTAAAATGTATGGCTTCTATGACAAGAGATGTGGATTAATACATGTGTAACAGATTACTGTGCTGCACCAATTCATAAACAGAGGTTTATTGGACCCAGTATAACTGAAATCTGCAGACAGCAAGATATTTATTTAACAGATTATAAAAGAAAGATGTTATAGTCATAAAAAATTAAACACTAGGGGCCCGATGTAGGTAAATATGAAATACTAAAATACTAAATACCGAATTTTACCGATTCGGTATTTAGGAATCAGTATTTCATATGTAGCTAAAAATTCGGTAAAAAATACCGAATTGGTAATATTCATTATTACCCAATCGGTAATACCGATTCGGTAATAAAGAATCACCTTCCCATTCATTCCTATGGGCCTGAAGGCCCATAGGAATGAATGGGAAGCCATTCACTATTACCCATTTGGTAAATACTGAATCGGTAATAGGGGGAGCATATTCAAGGGTGGCAGGGTATCACATTGACACCATGTTGCACCCCTGATTCGTGCATGTGTGCACATGTGGTGCACATATGTCTGCCACATGGCACTGAGAAAAAAGGAAAAAATTGCTTTATTTAAGGTATTCGGTATTTACCACCAACATGTAGTTGGTGGTAAATAACGAATCCTTAAAGCTAAAATGCACTCACTTGAGTGCTACCTACATAGGCATTAAGCAATCGGTATTCTACAGATTCCTTAAAATAACGAATCGGTTAATTTCCGAATCCTTATTTACTGCCCCCTCCATTGGAAAGGGCTAAATACCGGTCGGTACTGGGAAATTTACCAATATTCGGCTGTTACCAACCAGTATTGGCCCACCTACATATGGCCCTTGATGAGAAAAATGCAAAAGTAAATAATCATTTGGTGATTCAATGTTACCTGAGCTCCAGAGAGACCAAAGTAAAATTACAGTACTATGTGCTCTGAACCCTTATCAAGAAGTGGACTTCTGGTGATGCTGTGTTGCAGCTATGGCATTTGCCCGCCAGGCAGGTCAAGTTATTTTTTGATTCCGCTTGCAAGGGACGGATAAAGAAGACCACGTGGGGGCCTGGTTCAATATCAGATTTTTGTATCTGTTTGTTTTGCGTTGGCAGGCCTTGGCCTACTCAGAGGACTGCTGGCATCTACCCTGCTAAACCAATCGCTGAGTTAGGGCCTGATTATGAGTTTGGCGGTGTGGTACTGGGTCCGCTTCGCACCCCCAAACCTGTGGTTAGGCAACCTGCCAGAATATGAGTTATTCTCGTGTCTGGTGGGCTTTTCTTTTGACTTTTCCACAGCGGTGCCCTGAAAATGGGCATCGCAATGGTAACGCGAAAAACAGTTCCTGCATGGCATGGACTGTAATGTCCTTCCCGTACAGGGACTGTGGTGCATGCACTCAGAGGGGGTCACATGTTGCGCCCCCCCACTGTGTGCACCCCAGGGCACGGAGGCACAAGGGAACCCTGTAGGGCCGCCTTTGTTGCCTCTCTGCTGTGGTTTGGAACCGTAGCTGAGAGGAAATTCATAATATGCTTTGTAGGACCGCAGCGGTACCTCCAAGCAGATTGCGGCCTCCTGACTGCTGCAACACCGCCAGGGAGTAGCGGTTCCATGGAGGCTGCGGCAGGGCAATGGTGGTCTGACTGCCCTAATTGTAATAGGGTGGTCAGAAGACTGCCACTGCCTTGCCCCCATGAATTTGGCAGTCGGCGGACCGCCTGACTTGTAATAGAGCCCTTAGTCTGGACATATTACTATGGTGTTACAGGAAAAGGCCTTCTGTACTAAACTTCTCTGTAGAGGTGCCCAGCACTTTTGGATTAACATTTAAACAAGGCAGAATCAAGATAATGATTGTAGAAGACTAGAATTAAAATTATTTAATGTTGTTAGAACCTCTGACACTGTTTCTCTCAACTTATTGAGGGATACAAATAAGACACTCATCAGGCTACAAATATACATTTTACTTAAAATAAATAATATCTCCATTGCGCAAAAAGAACTTGACAGCTAGCAGTTATGGAATTTGTAAGCATGGGTGAATAGCTGGACTGAGATAACTCATGCATTAGTCTCTGAAGAGACTTGAGGCCTGATTTGGAAAATAGCGGCCAAGGAACACTATCACAAATGTAACGAGGTAACCTGTTCCCCAAACCCTCAGTCCACCGACCAACCTCATTTCGAGACAGGCAGAGCGTATGTTTTTCATTGATGAATCTGTGTGCCTTCATAGGAACTGCCCATGACAGGAATGACAATGATAAAATTGATCCCTTTTTGGAATTTGATGAATTTGAACTTCAATCAGTCCATGGAGACAACATAAGTATGACTCACCACAAAGAATATGTTTGTTACACAGGATCAAATTGATCATCACAAATCTACGCTGATCTTATACAGATTTGGTTGAAGGGTGGATGCTTGTGATATTGCCAGTGAATGGGGTAGTAATTGGGTCCACTTCCTGCAGAGATGAAGAATGGGCATCAATCTGTGTTTACCACAGAGAAATTCATCTACGTACGCCCTTGCTTTCCAAGTAAATGTAAGAACATTTGATCACTTTGGAGGTACTCCTGATTAAACTGTTGAGTGAGCTTTTGAATGTCCGGTTTTCAAAAAGTTGTTGTATTATCTGCTGTACTTTATTGTAATTTGAGGGACACTGTAAACTGCACAAATAATCTTGTGATTCACAAAGGTAAATTTACACTTTTCTGTATGTTTACAATTTTTTGGTATACACAAACTACAAGTTTAATTTTACTAATATCAATTTTATTACTGCCGACTCCACATTCGTGGCGTAGACTCTGCACATAAAAAGACAGGCCTCTTCTATCTTTTTATGTGTGGATTTCTCTGCTCCTGACTGCAGAAACTCTGCAGTCATGAAATTACTATTCAAATGTGAAGTTTGTGAATACCAGCAACATTTTAAACTTACACAAAGTGTACATTTACCTTTGTAAATCCTGCCCTCTGTACTTATAGAATTTTTAATTTACGCACCTACTGACATATACCCTCAAGTGAGCCTCTTTTGCATATGTGGAATTATTCTCAATGGATTGTCATTAAATGTGACTCTCTGGATCTGGCAGGTAAAATCCAAAGAATTTAGAGTAAGATGAAAAGGCAAGTGATGACTCCCAATGGGGCATCTTCTAAGAAGCGTATCTGAGAAATCCCTGTAAAATGTATGGCTTCTATGACAAAAGATGTGGATTAATACATGTGTAACAGATTACTGTGCTGCACCAATTCATAAACAGAGGTTTATTGGACACAGTATAACTGAAATCTGCAAACAACAAGATATTTATTTAACAGATTATAAAACACAGTTGTTATAGCCATAAAAAATTAAACACTAGGGGCCCGATGTAGGTAAATATGAAATACTAAAGTACTAAATACCGAATTTTATCGATTCGGTATTTAGAAATCAGTATTTCATATGTAGCTAAAAATTCGGTAAAAAATACCGAATTGGTAATATTCATTATTACCCAATCGGTAATACCGATTCGGTAATAAAGAATCACCTTCCCATTCATTCCTATGGGCCTGAAGGCCCATAGGAATGAATGGGAAGCCATTCACTATTACCCATTCGGTAAATACTGAATCGGTAATAGGGGGAGCATATTCAAGGGTGGCAGGGTGTCACATTGACACCATGTTGCACCCCTGATTCGTGCTTGTGTGCACATGTGGCGCACATACATGCCCTAAGGGCATGTATGTCTGCCACATGGCACTGAGAAAAAAGCAAAACATTGCTTTATTTAAGGTATTCGATATTTACCACCAACATGTAGTTGGTGGTAAATAACAAATCCTTAGAGCTAAAATGCACTCACTTGAGTGCTACCTACATAGGCATTAAGGAATCGGTATTTTACCGCTGCCTTAAAATAACGAATCGGTAAATTACCGGATCCTTATTTACTCCCCCCTCCATTGGAAAGGGCTAAATACCGGTCGATACTGGGAAATTTACCTATTTTCGGATGTTACCAACTGGTATTGGCCCACCTACATATGGCCCTGGATGTGAAAAATGCAAAAGTAAATAATCATTTGGTGATTCAATGTTACCTGGGCTCCGGAGAGACCAAAGTAAAATTACAGTACTATGTGCTCTGAACCCTTATCAAGGAGTGGACTTCTGGTGATGCTGTGTTGCAGCTATGGCATTTGCCCGCCAGGCAGGTCAAGTTATTTTTTGATTCCGCTAGCAAGGGACGGATAAAGAAGACCCCGTGGGGGCCTGGTTCAATATCAGATTTTTGTATCTGTTTGTTTTGCGTTGGCAGGCCTTGGCCCACTCAGAGGACTGCTGGCATCTACCCTGCTAAACCAATCGCTGAGTTAGGGCCTGATTATGAGTTTGGCGGCGTGGTACTGGGTCCGCCCCACTGCCGCACCACCAAACCTGTTGTTAGGCCACCTGCCAGAATATGAGTTATTCTCGTGTCTGGTGGGCTTTTCTTTTGACTTTTCCACAGCGGTGCCCTGAAAATAGGCACCGCAATGGTAACGCCAAAAACAGTTCCTGCATGGCATGGACTGTAATGTCCTTCCCGTACAGGGACTGTGGTGCACGCACTCAGAGGGGGTCACATGTTGTGCCCCCCCACTGCGTGCACCCCAGGGCACGGAGGCACAAAGGAACCCTGTACGGCCGCCTTTGTTGCCTCTCTGCTGTGGTTTGGAACCATAGCTGAGAGGAAATTTATAATATGCTTTGTGGGACCGCAGTGGTACCTCCAAGCAGATTGCGGCCTCCTGACTGCTGCAACACCGCCAGGGAGCAGCGGTTCCATGGAGGCTGCTGCAGGGCAATGGTGGTCTGACTGCCCTAATTGTAATAGGGTGGTCAGTAGACTGCCACTGCCTTGCCCCCATGAATTTGGCAGTTGGCAGACCGCCTGACTCGTAATAGAGCCCTTAGTCTGGACATATTACTATGGTGTTACAGGAAAAGGCCTTCTGTACTAAACTTATCTGTAGAGGTGCCTAGCACTTTTGGATTAACATTTAAACAAGGCAGAATCAAGATAATGATTGTAGAAGACTAGAATTAAAATATTTAATTTTGTTAGAACCTCTGACACTGTTTCTCTCAACTTATTGAGGGATTCAAATAAGACACTCATCAGGCTACAAATATACATTTTACTTAAAATAAATAATATCTCCATTGCGCACAAATAACTTGACAGCTAGCAATTATGGAATTTGTAAGCATGGGTGAACAGCTGGACTGAGATAACCCATGCATTAGTCTCTGAAGAGACTTGAGGCCTGATTTGGAAAATGGTGGCCAAGGAACACTATCACAAATGTAATGAGGTAACCTGTTCCCCAAACCCTCAGTCCACCGACCAACCTCATTTCGAGACAGGCAGAGCGTATGTTTTTCATTGATGAATCTGTGTGCCTTCATAGGAACTGCCAATATGGGGCTATATTGCCAATGCCAATGTGGGGTATTTTCCTTTCAAAAGATGCACTTTGCGCTAACATGGAAAGTGTACCATACTGTATTGAATGAGCTACCCCCAGGGCAGGCGCAAATTCGTCCTGACCTGGGGGCACTGCATTCGAGTGAAATACTAGGAAGCTTGAAGCCGTTGCTGTGTATTTCAGTGTGTGTGTGGCAACCCACCTGCACTTTTAAGGGGGATGAGAGAGCCATAAAGCCCCCTTCACCCCCTTCAGAGGGCTGCCATTAGGGGAGATCAGTTTTCATTCTTCTTCTGTCCTGTCCAGCCAGGTTTTTCCTTGTAGTGACAGACAGGAAAAAAATATCAGACCATCTGTTCTAAATGGCTGTGTCATGCTGGTCCCAGCTCCATCAGGTTTTTGGAGTAGGATTTCCAGAAGTAGGGCCAACAGGGACACTGCTGTCAGAAAGATGACGGTCTGCCTGACTCTAAATGTAAAGAGTGCACTGAGGGTTTAGTAGACAGGGTGCTCTTACAGGTTTGTGATAGAGCACCCTCTCCACCAATCTCTAAATAGGGCCCTTTAAAAAGAAAAAAGTATTTTTCAACAATTCTCAGTGTATCAATTAAACACATACGATGATATCACTGAATAGGGTGCCCTTTATTGAAAATAATATTTTTTGGGAAACATGAACCATACTCATGGCCTTATGCCCCTAGAACCTTTCTACAGACAATGAAGAGCAAAAGTAGTCACAAACTTGACACTGTTTAATCTTCAGATTCTACTTCAAAATCAAGAACGGACTATTGTCCCCTGCATCCCCTCAACTTCAAAATTTATGGGATGATAAATACCCTCTTTCCCCTAAGGTTCTTACACCCATGGTAGAAGTGGAGAAAGGGACATGGGACAAGAGAGAAAAGACACATAGGACTTTACCACTCTGACTTACCTGTCACAAGTTTTAAATACTAATATCGCTTTATCGGGGCAAAGTCACAAATTCAATGTTTTGTTGTATGAGAGGGGTCTGGATACAATTTCACAAGGAACATGTTCAATTCAGTGAGTATACTGAACAATGACCCCAGCAGATATTCGCAAAAATGCAATATGGCGCCAAGCAGTAATGTTACAGGTGGTTTCCTGAGGAAATATTTAGATCCAGCTAAGGAAATCCTTAAGAAACAATAGGTTTTGGCAAGGAAAACTTGAGACCCATGTAATGAGGTACTGACTGCAGCAAACTTGTTTCACATTTGTCTTGCGAAGGACGCTGTGAATCATGTTACACCTGTTAATCAAAGATGGCTACTGTCTCTCCAGCATTTGCAAAGGTTTGTGACCTTCAGTGAACCGTTCATGCACAGCATAGCATGCTGTCACATATGGGCACAGTCTTAGTCCAGGCAGCATTCCTTGACAATCGCCACCCTTTCATTTGCTGAGAGTAACTCCTTGTGCTGGAGTGGTAGTTCATTTGGCAGGGGGCAAAAGGGCTTACCACTGTTCTGGGACCATGCTCATGGAGGACTACCCAAATTGTCCCAAACATTGGTCTTTGGTAGGCTTCAGGGTGGGCTTTCAACCCATAAGGAATTTTCTCCCCCTCAGGTATGCATTTGTGAAGACTGAAGTTCAATCATTCAGGCCTCACCACCTATGCTATCATTATAAAAAACACTCATATGAAAAAATAGACCATATCCCTTATGTTACTTGAGCTCAATAGTTCATCAGATGAGGTTTATCACCAGGTTAATAAAAGTTATGAATGACTCCTTATCAGTATTGGGTGGTTAAACTAGTTTATCTATTGCACAGGGGAGCTCTACCCACCTTCATTGTGGCCCAAGCAGGAAATAGACTAGTGAAATAAGAATCTCCAAAGTGATACCCCACAGCTGCACTTTGACTTTATTACATTTTATTACGTTTATAAACAATTTGTTCTCCACCTTGATAAAATCTCTTTTGATGCTTTAGAGCTAGTTGTACCACTCCCCTTATTATTGGATACTGGTGATGCCATTCTATCTGCGCATACAGCAAACAGCCTAATGAAAGTGCTGGAGAGCTTTGGGAAATGTTACAGAGAGTTATACTGGTTGTGAATGTCCTACAAACCAAACTTTTAGCAGTTTGGAAGAAACAAAAATTGAGGTAAAGGATGTATCTCAAACAGCAACAAAATTCTAAGCTTTCTGAATTTTGATTATTGAGGAATTTGTTTTCTGCCTTAGAAAAGTTCAGCAAGTCCAATAATATAAAATTTGGTGGTTGCCCTGTTTCTGTGGGCCTGACAGTGCACTTTGGGTAATTGGAAACTTAAGTTTTCTAAATCCACTTGAAAGCATTTACCTAAAATATGTGTTCTCTCTATCTCTGTCTACTCCAAACCTGTTCTTGTATGCAAAATTGTGAACAAGTATTGATTATCATCTCATGCATGCTGGATACTTTACGGGATCAAAAATAAAATTACATATAGATGGAGCTATGCCCCTTAATTGACTTAAAATCCAGAAACTTTGGGTCCAATTCACAAAGGTAAACTTAGATCTGAAGTCTAAATTTAGATCCGAAGTTTAAGGGGCATATTTACAAGCCCTAATCACCACAGGAACATCACTTTTATCGACGTTCCTGTGGCAATAGGGGCCTTGCCTTATTTACAAGGGGCAATGATTGTTGTTGTGGGCATTCCACGCTAACACCCCTTGGTTTTGACTCTGTCCCCTATTTACAAGAGTGGCGTAAAGAGGAGGCAGCGCCAAAATTAAGAGCAGGGAAAACTTGGTCTTAAGATGGCGAAACGAGGAGAAATACTTTATTTCTCCTCGTTTTTTTGCTGTTACTATGTATGCTACACTGTGCAACACACATAAAAAAGAGCAAAACACCATGAATGATTGCTTATGTGCAGGAAGGTGACCCTTCCTGCACATAAATAATCATTTTTTAAAAATGCTGATTTGTTACTGCAATGTGTGCTGTACATTCCAGCACACATAGAAGTTCCAAATCACCATTAGTGATTGTTTATGTGCAGGAAGGGGCATAGCTACATAAACAATCTTTCCTTGTGCAATGGTGCAAGAGTGCCTGTGTTGGAGCTAGGTGGCTCATTTAGCTCCAACGCTAAGGGCCAACAAATGATGGACGAAATGCTGAATGATTCAAACATTCTCCCCCAGTCAAGAGATCTGGGTTAAATCCATTGTTCTTTTGCCCACTACACTACCCCAGTTTGGACCCAGCCATATGCAAATCAATCTTGACCGTGTGCCTCATGGGAAGAGTCCAGACCGAACTGTCAAGCCAGGTACTCCCTGGACTGGAAACCAAGCCTGGGCATAGTGGGGCGTAGTGGGGCTCCGCGGAGCTACGCGGAGAGGGCGAGAAGCTACGCCCACTCCCGCACTCCGCGTAGCCCCACTACGCACCTCCCTCCCGCTCTCTCCTACATACTTTATTTAAGCAATTACACTGATTAAAACAATTTTAAAGCACTTACCTTGTCCGGGGCTCGTCCGGGGCTCCCTCTTTGAATAGCGTCCTTTTCCTGGATACCAATGCGCATGCGCGGGCGGCCGCACATGCGCGGGCGGCCGCGCATGCGCATTTCTCCTGAGAAATGCGCATGCGCGGCCGCCCGCGCATGCGCATTTGTTTCCAGGAAAAGGACGCTATTCAAAGAGGGAGCCCCGGACGAGCCCCGGACAAGGTAAGTGCTTTAAAATTGTTTTAATCAGTGTAATTGCTTAAATAAAGTATCTAGTGGAGGGCGAGAGGGAGGCGGGTGGCGGCCGACTCGGCTACGCTCACGGAGTGGGCGTAGTGTTGCCGGCTACGCTGCCTACGCAAAATGCGTAGAAGGCAACACTACGCCTACTCCGTGGGCGTAGCCGATTCCTCCGCCCAGGGTTACTGGAAACAAGCATCCTGGGACCGGTTTCAGGGTATGTCACCCTTCATCAGCCAGGCTAGTTTGAATCCAGCGGCACAGTGAGCAAGGGACCCACGTCTGGGCATACCCGTCCCACTTAGGGCAAAAAGTGTAACTACAACAAATGATGGACGGAATGCTGAAGGATTCAAGTATTCTACCCTAGTTAAGAGATCTGGGTTAAATCCATTGTTCTTTTACCCACTACGTCACCCCAGTTTGGACCCAGCCATAGCGCTAACGGAAAGGCAGGGGTGCACCGTATTCTTGTGAATATGGCACATCCCTGTATTTGGACACTTGGAGCACAACGTTAGCCTTCTTGGCTTAACACCACACTCTGACAGTTTCCTAGTAAATATGCCGCTAAGTTTAGACCTGAAGTCTAAGTTTAGAATCAAAGTTTAAGTTTAGACCTGAAGTTTAAAATTTAGAACTTAAGTATAACTTTCGACCTAAAGTCTAGCCTTAGACTTGAAGTCTAAGTTTAATCAGAGGTTGAAGTCTCAAAAAAGCCACATAGATGGAGCGGAAACAGCTAGTGGAACTCACACCCTATTTGGGTGGAAAAGAAAGCCCTCACACACCGACCTAGTCAGTGTCATGCTTCATCATTGGGCCCCACCAAAGAGGCCGAATGCCTCTTTGGTGTGCTGCGACGCCAGAAGACTGCGGAGCTGGTTGTGTGAAATGGGCGTGTTGTGAGGTTAAATTAAAGGTAAAAAGTGTCTAAAGGGTATCTACAAAAAAGTTTAATGAATGATCCCTAGGACACAGTTAAAAGGTTTATGTGTCTGAATTTAGTGCCAAAGGTAATGGATTGGTTAATTCAGAATTTACAGTAGTCAGTCAACATGTTTCAGCCTTAAGGGTGGTTTCAATTTACCTAGGCATTCGTCAGGACGGAATTAAACCCCGGCGGTATGGACTCTCTAATCGTCCACCCTGACCAGGGGGCGTGAAAGTGAAAAAAGTAATAAAAAAAGTGATAAAGTGCATAAAAAAGGTGGAAGAGCCTCAGTAAGGGTTTCAAGAGAGCAAGAAACCAGCCGAGAGAAGCCCTGCTGGAAGAGAAAACCAACAACCAAGAAGAGGTACCACTCACTTGTGTAACCACATTTAATAGTCTGTCTAACCGCATGAAGAAAACAATAAATAAACATTGGAGCATTATAACATCAGCGAAAGAGGATTGGGAGAAACCTCTCTTCTCCATCAAAAAGGGTCGGAGTCTGAAGGATGCTTTGGTCCATACTCGTCCAAAAGAGAAGACAAACCCTAAAATCCCTTCAGTCACGACAGCGTGGGGTCTGCCTCCAATCATACGGCACTACCCCTGTTCAGATTGTAGCGTGTGCCATCTAACGGAGGCCTCAAAAACACTCTTGTTGGAACAGGGAAAAACCTGGACACAGATTGCGCATACCAACTGCAATTCTACTAATGTGGTGTATCTAATCACATGCTCCTGTTCCTTACGCTATGTTGGCATGACTACACGCAAAGTGAAACAGCGCATTTGTGAACACCGGAGCAATATAAGGTGCAAAAAAGCAACTACAAAGTTGAGCCGTCATTTTCTGGATTCCAATCATACCACCAATGATATGAAATGGACAATTATCGAGGCAATCACTGGTACCTCGAATGTCTCTAGCAGGCTTTTTGAAAAGGAGCAGCGCTCGGTGTACCGTTTAGGTTCCAACATCATTGGGCTCAATGATGATATTCCATGGAATACGGTTTTGGGCTAACAAGGTGTGCTCCTGCACACATCTCTTTTGCCAACTGCAACCCATCCCTCCTTCAGTTCATTCTCCAATAACGTGACTAAAATATCTGCATTAATAGTAAATTGTGTTACATTCTAATCCCTTTGGGAACCTGGTATCCATAGTGTAGTACACGACTCTCACAGCAGTGATACCGAAGAATAGATGTCCCCTCCATCTCTCTCCGTTGCTCACTGGCCGAGACACCGTGCCTCACGATGCTTGCAAGGCACTATGCACTTGGCATGTACAAGTGGCAATAACTCCCCATCGTATTCTGAACATCCCCAGTCTTGAACATCAATGGTACCTCGGTGAGTGTAACGACCTTCTGTTGGGCGGTATAGTGTATAATAACAGGGTCACACTCACCCGCTAATTTCGAATAGGTCTACATTTCTGCACTGTGTGCATTCCACTCTGTTTATCCCACTAGTTACATTCAAGCAAATCAAAACATACGTGTTGTTAGAACATCACCTTTATAGCTGTCTCAACACAGGCTTCGTTTGCTGCATTGTTTTTGTTTTTGTTTTTTAACTTGATCTCTGAAGTCCGCCCTCCTATTGGTAACTAAATCCAAGCCTCTCTGTGGAGACACGCCGCGCCCCTCTCACCAGGGCGGCGCGCTCCTGGACTCGTTCTCGTGTGGCCACGCCCACCCGGAAGAGTGCCGAGGAAGAGAAACAAGCTTTTAAACTCGCTCACCGGCCCCGCTCCCCATCGTCGGGGTCCGGTTTGAGGATTTGCCAGGTGTACAAACGGGCTGCGAGCGTTGAGGGCGTGAGTTACTTCACTAGGACGATCGGCCAACAACTACATTATCGAGCTAAGTCTAACCCGATTCTGTGCATTTCTAGCCTCTTCTTTCTATTTTTAGGATGTGCCAGGTACGCTCCAACCCCCCTCCCGAGACCCATGGTGCAGTTAGCGGCATATTTTAAAGTGAGATATGTTTTGTATTCATGAAACCTTTCAGTGGGGTCACAGACCTTTGGTCCATTGATCCCTTGGAGCACTTGTATCGTGTTTTAACCCCTCATTTAGCTACTTTGTGCTTTTAGGTTAACACCCTTTTTTCACTTCACGTCCCAGAGCTAGAGTTATCATCCTTTTAGGGTTATGCGGATGGTGTTAATTCTAGTGGTTATTTGGGAACACATTTGATGCCACAACTATGGAGCACCATGGACGAAAGCGCAATGACCCTTATCTACAACTAATTGTTTGTATGTCTTCTGTGTTTGTTTGTGTTTTTCGCTCCGCAGGTGCAGAAACACTCCACAATTAGGAGTATTTTTGGAATGAGCATCCCGCTCTTCCACCTTTTTTATGCACTTTATCACTTTTTTTATTAATTTTTTCACTTTCACGCCCCCTGGTCAGGGTGGACGATTAGAGAGTCCATACCGCCGGGGTTTAATTCTGTCCTGACGAATGCCTAGGTAAATTGAAACCACCCTTAAGGCTGAAACATGTTGACTGACTACTGTAAATTCTGAATTAACCAATCCATTACCTTTGGCACTAAATTCAGACACATAAACCTTTTAACTGTGTCCTAGGGATCATTCATTAAACTTTTTTGTAGATACCTTTTAGACACTTTTTACCTTTAATTTAACCTCACAACACGCCCATTTCACACAACCAGCTCCGCAGTCTTCTGGGGTCGCAGCACACCAAAGAGGCATTCGGCCTCTTTGGTGGGGCCCAATGATGAAGCATGACACTGACTAGGTCGGTGTGTGAGGGCTTTCTTTTCCACCCAAATAGGGTGTGAGTTCCACTAGCTGTTTCTGCTCCATCTATGTGGCTTTTTTGAGACTTCAACCTCTCTTTTCTTGTTTACTTATATTGAACCGGGGATCGAGAGAGTGTTCCTGAATCTCCCTGTCTCTCCCATTGTTACTTTGTGTCTAAGTTTAAACTCCAGGTCTAAGGTTATATTTCAGGCCTAACGTTAGAATTTAGGTCTCAAGTTAGACTTCAGGTCTGAACTTGGACTTCAGGTCTAAACTTAGACTTCAGGTCTAGGTGTGCCGTTGTGAATTGGGCCCTCTGTGTTCTAATCTTAGGGCCTGATGAAGATCTTGGCGGGACTCTCGTCACCCTCCAAGGCGGAGTGCACAAATACTCCACCAAGCTGATGGTATTCACCCATCCGTCATATTTAAATGTATGCTGGCTTTACCACCGTCTGTATCAAGCAACTGTTTCCTGTCGCATAAGCGGCGCACTGCCCTTGAGGCAGCGGACTCCTCTGCTGGCTAACAGTAGTTTGTTGCTATCAGGTTGGCGGGTTTGAGCTGAGCATATTTAGATGTCCCTGTTGTGCTGGCGTTGTCTTAAAGGAGGTTTGCTGATGGAGTGAGTCTCTGGTAGAGTGGAGACCGGTAAGTACTATTGATTTATTTGTCAATACACATACACCCCAACCATATGAAACCCTTTTCCGCCCAGTCAATTCCTTGACCTGGCGGAAAAGCGGCGGAAGGATGTCAGGGCGGATCGCCACCGTCCGGATGGCGGTGGCGATCTGCCCGACATCCTAATGGGGCCCTAAATCGGGGGTCCCCATCTCCGTTAGGGTGGCAGGCGGATGTGAGTCCGCCCGCCATCCTAATCCGGCCCTTAGGGCTGATACGAAAAGCAGCTCGTGAAATTCCTTATTTAATGGTTAATGGAGATAAAATCTTGATACACCAGGACTTTGCAAAGGAAACTGTTAAAATTCGCAAAGACTTTTCTGATCTCCAACCATGATTGCGAAGTCTTGGCTTCAAATATGGTCTTTTTGATCCTTCGATTATGCGAATTTGGAAAGACAGTTTCTCAAAATAATTTTGGCGCCCTAAAGACCTACGTCTGTTTTTGGATCAGCAGTCACACCTCTCCATGGATACATATGAAACTGCTACCTGAATATTAATCTCATGTTCTTTCCCGCGAACCTATTTGTTCGATTTTGATACAGGGCGCAATGGTCTGGTCATCCTTGTTAAGCGCGTGTGCATTTCAATATTGTTAGTAATGTTTAAATGTTGCACTTTTCTGTGTTTGTACGCATCTTTATTTCTCTCTTTACCTTATTGTTCATTACTAGAGCAACTTGTTATTCTTTTATGCTTTAAAACTTTTTTAATCTCTTTCTTCTTCTTTCCATTTTCTTTTCTTAATTCATAGCTCATTTCACTAATATTAAAATTTCATCCTGAAATATTAAAGGTTTAAGACATCCTGTGAAATGTACTAACATTTTAGATTATTTACGAGGATATAAAGCGGCTATTTGTTTCTTACAAGAGACACATATTGATAATACGGTCTTAGCTTATATGCAAAAAAAATGGGTTGGTACTGTTATTCCTTCTCCTGCTGTACATAAGAAAAATTGTGTTGCTTTCCTGCTTGCAAGGAGTTTAAATCTTCAGATTTTGAGCAAATCCTTGGATGCAGAAGGTCGTCAAATTATAGCGAAATTTTAAATTCAAGAATCAGTTTTATTTTAATTAATGTTTATGGCCCGACTACTGATGACCCAAATTGTTGGTCTCTTCTTACCACAGAAGTGCTCAAGTTAGGCAATGTCCCACTTATTGTTGGACGCAATTTTAACCTTATATCTGACCCTTTACCAGACTGAATATCACAAATTCAATATCGACCTCCTAGAGCTTATTTTATGCTAAAGTCATTTTTAAAACAACTAAATTGGTTGATATTTGGCGGTTGCATCATCCTTATGAGAAAATGTTTACTCTTTTTTCTAACCCTCATAACTCTTACTCAAGATTAGATTATTTATTAGTTTCTCACCAATTAATTCACTCATTTACTACACCACATATCTATAATATTGATTTTTTTGACCATGCTCTTATTTCTATGGTTCTACAACTTAATTCAGATTCTCAAACTCAATCCAGAAGGCGTATGAATTCACATACTGTTCTTAATGAATATAATGAACCAAAAATGCTATCAGCACTTCAGGATTACTTTACTTTTAACCAAGAAGACTCTACATCCATGATAACTGAATAGGATGCCTTTAAGTCTTATATTAGAGGGACAGCAATTGCTCTTATGGCTTATGAAAACAAATTGTTCAACTCTAAAATTAACGAATCCGATAAACAAAGTGCTAAATTTGAGAGATTTTTCGTAACATCTAATCAAATAAAATTGCAGAGCTGTGTTATGAGTTTAACACAATTTTAAGTAAAAGAGCTGGTATTAAACTCTCTAATACTAAAGCCAAGTTTTGTTTTAATGCTAATAGATGTGGAAGGGTCCTGGCAAATTATTTACGTATTTAAAAAAAAATTTGAAAAATAATTACAATTCATGATTCTAAAGGAAAGATTGCATTATCCCAAATGGATTGTCGGGTTGTCAGCAGCGCAAGTAACCTCTGCCTAGAAGCCAGCGGGAACAATGTCATGTAGAGAAGCCTCCCTCCTCGTCTGGGCACTACCCCCCACAGTATGAATCAACACAACTATGGAAGACAGCACCCCGGGGAAAAGGGAAGGGGATAAAATAATAAAGCCTGCCGGGTATCCTTTCCTCTTAGGTCTGGTCTAGGTATGCGCACACAGAAACACTGCATGGAATACAAAAGAAGACAAGAGACAATTATGATCAGGCCAACCCATGCAACAAGAATCAATGTCTTATTTCAAACATGCAGTGAATTACCGGTAGGTATGAGTAATGCTATCATGAAACGATATGGAAACAGCAGATAGAGTCTCTGTAGGATAGCCTTAATTCAAATCCAGACGAACAAACAGGAACTGTTTATATACTGTTACTGCACAGCATGTAAGAGGAGATATTACATAATATCTCACTGAAGTACCTAACACAGCAATGTCAATTTCAGCCCTAACTGGTTAGGAAACCACCAGGGCACTGAACGATAGAAACGCTGCTATCGGAGCTGAGCGTTCTAAAAACAAACAAAAAGGATAGAGTCACCAAACCCTAGGAAATACGGAAGAAAGCACTTCGGAGGAGCGCTTGCCGGTCTGCTGACATTGTCACGGTACCTGACGTCTCCCCGCCGGGAGACGTGAATGCTACACTGCAGTTCGTGCTAGGGAAGGTAGCACGGTTCTTTTGAAGTCCTCTCTCTTCTTTGGTAAACGAAAGGCGGCTTCGCAGAAGACTGTCAGGAAGCGCGGGCAAAGTACACACCAGTCCGCGCTAACAGAAAGAATTGCGGGTCTTTTGAAGTCCTCACAACGAAACGGTTCATAGGCTAGACTGTACGTAGAATCCGGCGGGAAGGAACCCGTCCGCTTTCCAACAAAAACCAAACGGGATTGTCAAGCGCCGGCCCCTTGCCCCGGAAATGCTTATATAGAGGGCAGGCTGCTGTGAAAGGCTTCCTCATTTCTCTGCGAATCCCAACTGCCTTCTGGGGAATGCAGTGCAGTAGCCTAACATACTTCCTAAAACGCTGTCCATACGTACAGGGAAGTAGACATCTCTGACCTGCATTTTTAGGATGTATGACCGCAACAGTACCCCCTCTCAAGGATCGCCGACTCTGCGATAGCCCTGGCTTTCCAGGATTGTCTGCATGAAAGCATTCTACGAGGTCAGGGCAGTGGAGATTCTGTACCGGTTCCCTTGTTCTGTCCTCCACCCCAACACCTTTCCATTCTACAAGATACTGAACCCGCCCCCTCACCAGACTGGAATCTAAGAGCTCTTGCACTTCGTATTCCTCCTGACCATCGACCTCCATAGGGAGAGGCCTCTCTGGTAACCTCATGCTGACTGGACAGGGCAGGAGCAAGGATACGTGAAAAACAGGGTGGATGCGCCATGACGAGGGTAAGAACAGTCTCATCGCTACAGGGTTAATGACTGCCTCTATACAGTAGGGACCAATGTATTTGGGGTTCAACTTATCCACCCCCCTAAGGTGTAGGTTCTTTGTTGCAAGCCAAACCTTGTTCCCCACTCTGTAAACAGGTTCTTCGGTTCTCTTCCGATCTGCAAAGCGTTTGTGTGCCGATTGTGCTTGGGCCAGATGTTGTTTGGTATCCAACAACACAGCTCTCAGGTGCGCGTGGTGTTCATGAATGCTTGGGAGCCTGGATTCGATGGGCCATTCAAATGGTAGCATATTGGGATGATACCCGTACAGACAAAAGAAGGGAGAACACCCTAGAGTTGAGTGCTCCGCATTATTATAGGCAAATTCAGCCATCCAAAGTAGAGTGACCCACTCTATGGTGTTTTGTAGTGTAAAGTATTGAAGATATTGTTCCAGCGTCTGATTTAGGTGTTCTTTCTTCCCATCCGTTTAGGGGTGATAGCTGGTGGACAGTCTGGCGTCGATCTCCATTGTTTTACATAATGCCTTCCAAAACCGCGAGGTGAACTGTGTTCCTTGGCCTGCGATAATAACACTAGGTATCCCATGGGATCGAACCGCATGCTGAAGAAAGATGAGGGCTAATTCAGTTGATGTAGGCAAGTCTTCCAAAGGTATAAAATGTTCCATCTTGGTTAAATGATCCACGATCACTAGAATTACTGAATACCCCTTACAGGGATTCATTTCCACAATAAAATCCATTGACACAGGGTGCCAGGGTCGAGGAGGGATAGGCAACGGATATAGCAAACCCGTTGGTTTGAAATGACCATCTTTACCTTGCGCACAAACAGAGCAATTCCCAAGGTATTCTTTTGTGTCCTTTCGTAATGTAGACCACCAGAAGGAGCGTTCAATACAGGCAATCGTTTTGTGGATACCCAGGTGTCCTCCCAAGGTAGTATCATGAGCCCATGATAGAACTTGCTGCTGTAGCTCGGAGGTTGGTATATATAAAGCATGAAAACAGTACAAGAGGTCTTCTTTCTCCACACGGTGTTCATGGTCTTCTTGAATCCAGGACTGAACAGCGATGTTAGGATCTTGAGATCCTCTAGGAAGTCCTGGGAGGTGAGCAGTGTGATGTAAGCAATATGGACAGCCTTCTCAGCGAGAATCAAAGGAGGCTCCAGATCCACTGGCCTTATGCTTTCCTCAGGGTCTTCTAGGCGTGAGAGGGCATCAGCTTTCCCATTCTGTGGTCCGGGTCGGTATTTAATGACAAAGTCGTAATCAGACAAAAAGAGTGTCCATCTCAATTGCCAGGGTGTGAGGGCCTTAGCTGTCTTTAGAAACATTAGATTTTGGTGGTCTGTGTATATTTCAATGGTATGGCTTGCCCCAAGGAGGTAGTGTCGCCATTCCTCGCAAGCTCTTTTTTATTGCTAGTAGCTCCTTATCGGAAATTGAATAGTTCACTTCACTGGGGATGAGTTTTTTAGAGAAATACGCTACAGGATGTAGCTGTCCTGTCTGGGGATGTCGTTGTGACAACACTCCCCCTATGGCATGTTTCAACGATAAAAGGGAGAAGAGAGTCCAGATGACGCAGAATGGGAGCTTGTATGAATCTGTTTTTTAGGTCTTGGAACGCCTGTACAGTCTCTTCCTCCCATACAAATGGAGTGTTTTTCCAGAATAGATGTGAAATGGGATGTATAATCCTCGAGGAGTCCTTGATAAAACGCCTATAATAGTTGGCAAAGCCCAGAAAACTCTGTACAGACTTCACGTTATGTGGAGTTTTCCACTGCGTGATTGCTTCCACCTTGCCGGTGTGCATCTTGGCATACAGGGAATGTCTGTGAAGAATGTCAAGCACAGCCTTAATGTGTGTAATATGTTCATTGAGATTGGACGAGTAGGTGAGTATGACGTCTATATAGACCACACAACATGTATCTAGGAATCCCCGCGGTACTTCGTCCATGAAGTATTGGAAGGCTGCCGGGGCGTTGCAAAACCCAAAGGGCATCACCCGGTATTCAAAAAGGCCGAATTTTGTCCGAAACGCGGTCTTCCATTCAACGCCACTTTTAACTCTGACCAGATGATTAGGGCCCCTCAAATCCAGCTTGGTGAAATAACGAGCGCCCTTGAGTTGGTCCAAGAGAACAGGAATCAAGGGAAAAGGGTATCAATTTTTTACAGTTATGCGAGTAAGCGCTCGATAGTCTATACAAGTCTTCAACTCGTCACAATCCTTCTTGGGAATGAAACAAAGAGGGGATGAGGCAGGCGAAGAGGAGTGTGTGATGAAACCGGATGCCAGATTCTCTTTGAGATAGGTTTTTAGATAACGTGTTTCAGGTTCTGTGAGGGCGTAGACTCGACTGCAGGGTATATCTGCTCCAGGTATCAGCTCGATACGGCAGTCATATACTCAGTGGGGTGGTAGCTGGGTTGCCTCCTGTTTGTAAAAGAGAGAGCGGTATTCTCTGCAGACTTCGGGTAATGGGGTTTGACTCTGTAGCACAGGCGTTTGCCAAGATACTAGGGGCCTCAACTCGGTCCGTTTTTGATGTCTCTCACGCCCCAGTAATCCCACGCTGCAACAGCTGTTTCGAGTTGTGGGTTTGTAATTATTATAAAAGCGCTCGACTTCAGCATTTCTATCGCCGATTCTCTGCCCCCGTGTGTTCTGCCGCCGCCGCCGACCGGATGCATTCTATCCTTCATTGCTCCAGGTAAGCCTGTGCCTTTGATCGTGTTTTGCCGTTTTCACCACGTAGATGTTTGCAGGTCCAATTAACAACTCGAGCCCATAACGTAGAGAGCGTATCCAGGCATTTAGACAGAACCTAAACTATAAAATTCCAACTGTCTTCACATCTATTATTATGCCTTTCTTTATAGATTGTATCTCCCCTGCCCCTGCCTCTTCCTATCCTCGAAGGAAACCTTGCGTCTCGAATAAACGTTACATCTGAAACCTTTCCGAAGGGGAAAAGGCTCTCCATGTGGTAAGGACGCCTGCATGTACTTCAATTTGTGCGCTCCATATATCCCAGGAAAGCTTCAATTTAGAGCTTGCCCCCACATCCCAGGAATGTTTCATACCCTGGGGTTAGTTATGAGACCACTCTACTAGTATGTACTAGCTAGTAAGCCGCGTGATCTTCTTCCTAGGTCTTGTACCTGCTGTCTGCCGGCCGGCTGTGTGTGTGCTCACTAGTATTAAAAAACGGAACCCATATACGGAACTGTTCCTTCTCCTACCAGGTACATTTCACTCCTGAGATATTGTTGGACTTTAACTCTCCTTTGCAGAACCCTCACCATGTCAGTCTAGGTTATTTATCTTTACCTTTTTCCTTTATAGGGAATTATCAGCTTTGTCGTATTGACGTCTGCAGCAGCTCTAGTCTTACTATCTGCTCCCGGGTGCTTTATACAAGTTGCCTACAAGTACGATTTGATTCTGACAAACAAAGGGCCCCCTCTTTCCATGTGCACTATATAAAAATGATCCCAGGGGAGAGTGCCCTTGGCCTTTAAACATCATTATTACCCTATCCCCCCAGGTCTTAAAGATTGTGATACCTTGGCACGTTGGTGTTAGCAGAGAAAATTAACCTATGAACAAGAAGATTGTTCCACTTGAAGTTAACTTAGCACATTAGAAACAGGTAAAATATATGACTTGGCAGCTGCAGCGATTTTCAAACTGTATTCTCTGGTTTTTGTTTTATACCTACTGGTCACTACCTTGCCCTGTGTTTAATATGCTACCCCTGTCTACCTGAAACATGTATATATGTGTAGGTTGTTTTACCACTCTGTCTGTTGTCTGTAGGCCTAGTTATTGTTGGACAACCTGGATGTCATCTTTTGCAGTTACAAATTATTCTATACTGATGTGCCCTGAACCCATGTGAGGATATTCTCTGAAACAATGTTTTTTAATATATCGTTCATACAGATTAATCGTCTCCTTGTGGTTCCATCTCCTCCACCTCACTTTGCCCTGATGAAGGTGTAGCCCTGGACGGGGCCACACACCGAAACGCGCATTGGCGTCTGTTCCTATTCTGGAACTTACTGAACCAACCAGGATACCCAACCATCAGTTCCCATTCCATCAAAGACCATCCTTGCACTGTGTTGTGTGATGTATGAATGTTTATGTATGTATGTAGGTGGTATGTAAGTGTGGAGTAAGAACCACTGTCAATTTTGCCTTGTTGTTCTTTTCTATTTTTGTACATATTTATTCATTGGATTGTTTCAACCTATTTATGAGAAAAATGAACTTTAAAATAAAAATAAATTTTTATATACTTGAGCAAATGTATCTTTGAAATGCTCCTTGTGGGTTCAGGGCACTTTGCTTAATATAGTGGACCTCTTTGAGGCCTCTTACTAGACCATATAGGGCAGGTTTCCCTCCCTTGTTTGATCTTCATTGTCCCCGTTTACCTGCCTTAAATTGATGTGGGGTCCCCCTTCGGTTTGAAGTTTGCCAAGATACTAGCCTGTGTCTCTGTAACCAAGGTATGATCGTCTTCCGAGTGCAGTGTTCCTTACAATAGGTAGAACTTAAAGAACAGTGTAAGCAGCCCAGCTCACAATAAGATCAAATTGGATGTGTTCCCAGTGTTCCGTTCCAAACAGCATTAAAAGAGGTATGGTATGACACGTGACGGGTCCAGAGGTTAATGTTGATTCGTCAACTGCCTTCACGATCTCGGGGTTTTTCTTCTTTTCCCAGAAAAATGCCAATGTTGTTGGTGTAATTGGGAGCGTGGCTTAGCTGGCGACCGGAATGGCCGCGCTGGGCTGAAGCTCTCTCGATCTAAGTAACCCATCCGACCAAGGCGGCCCAAAATCGGAGGAGCGCCGGCGGAACAGCGTGGCACCAACCTGTGGAACTGAGGGCTAATGAACGACTCTGACGGCGAAGATATCCGGGGAAGAAGAGTGTAGGCGCGCACGAGCACGACCTACAAAGTGGCGGCCTGACGAGCGCTCCCGGCGTTATCTCCCGGCGGCTGGCTCGAAGTTCGGCGGTGCGGTGAGTGATGGTGTCCATTCTGCGGTGCCTGACCGGTGCTCCACACAGCGATAAACGTCTTGAGGCCCCAAAAGGATCTCCGAACCTCCGACGAGCGGTCCGCCTCAGTGCTCAAGTGCGATTTTGCAGCAGAGGGGGAGTGAGGTGTTCGGCATAGTGCCTGCGCATCCCAGCTGATCTGGACGCGCAGTGAGGCGTGGCCGACCGCGCAGGCCCCCCTGGAAGCTTGGGAGCAGTATTGTTCAGTGGTTGGGGCTGTGCTGACATCCCGGTCCCTCCCCCCCACCCAGCTCTCGCACTATCAGGCACCCTGCAGCTAACATGCCGCCCGCCACAGCTGTGCTAGCGTCAGTCCCTTCAACATAAGGAAGGCCCTGCAGAACTGAATTGAACACTGGGCCCAATATATACTTTCATAGAAAGACAGTTCTGCACCGCGCAAGCGAGCACGGTGGTAAAGTGAAGCTCTACTGCACACGTGTCATTGTTGCTGTTTGCTATTCTTTCCAGCACTGCGCCATTACGGATTGCTACTAAAATGTGGGCCAGTCCACGCCAGTAGTACACGTTGATTCACTGTAGGAGTGCTATTATAAAAGGCCACATTTCCATTAAGAGACTCCTCTGCACAGCTCCACGTGGTCGCCTCCCCTGCAGATCCTCCGGGGTTGGTGCGGCATGGGCAGCAAAGATCTGAAACAGCGCCAACTCCCTTTTGAGAAACTTGTGGACGCAAATCGGGAACTACCTGACAACATGGCGGCGGGTGGACTGGCACCCATCGCGCCAGTGGAAGACGCTGGCCAGGTGGGCCCTTTGCTTCTGGAGATGAGGTCAGGGTTCGAGGTGCTGGACCTTCGCTTTGATACCTTAGACAAACACATGGCAGCCCTGGGGGCAAAGGTCCAGGTGCATGACAGACGCCTGGATGTGGTGGAATCCCGTACATCCGGCCTGAAAGAAGGTATGGCCCAGTCCCTGAAGAGAGTTGATCGTATGGAGAGAATATTGAAGGAAGTGGCAATCAAAAACGAGGATTTGGAAGCGAGGAGCCGACGCAACAACATCCGCCTCATAGGCGTGCTTGAGTCCACGGACGCATGGACAGTTTGGTGGAAACTACCCTGACGGATCTTTTTGGTGAAGAAGCCTTCACCCCGGGCTTTGTGGTGGAGCGCACCTACAGGTCGCTCAGACCGAGATCCAACCCTGGCCTCCCGCCCAGGCCCATTATTGCCAAAATAATGAACTTCAGAGACAGAGACACTGCATTACGGCTGGCCCGCGAAAAGGGGGAACTCACCTGGCAAGGCTCCAAGCTGTTGTTGTACCCTGACTTCACCACTATGGTGCAAGACGCTAGAAGGAAGTTCCAAGGGGCTAAGGCTACTCTTAAAAATCTAGGGCTAAAATACTGCATGTTGTATCCTGCCAGGTTAAGGGTGGAGGTCAATGGCCATTCCCGTATATTTGACACCCCGAGGGAGGTGCAAGAATTCTGCCATACCTGTAAACTTAATAACAAATGCCCCTCCGACGCTGTTACCTCCTCCCCCCTCAGAGTGGGTCTGGTGTCAGTGCGGACCTGTTTTCTAACTTGGGCCATGGCTGATTGTTCCATTTGTGTTCATTGCCGCTCAAGTGTCCATTCATAGCTAAATACTGGGATTTGTATGATAAACAGTATTATATGTTCTTGGTTCCTAGACCATTGGATAGTGTACGTCCCCACCTTTGGTATACAACTACAGATTGTGCTGATTAAGACAATATGTACCCCATAAGTATAGATCTACATAGACATCAAACGTTGTGGGTATTGTGTACAACTATTGGAAAATGAGTATTGCCTCTCCGATTGGGTGGGAAGGCTGGGTGGGGGTGTAGTGTAGTTCCTATTATCCCAATAGGCTCTGCGCATTGGAATAATATCTTCAATAGTATAGACGTAGGACAGAGGTTAACTAGGTCTTCTACTGACGATATTAGACTTAAAGTTTAGTGTTTGCCAGCTAGCTCAGAGTTCACTAGAAACTTTCTCGAATAGACAAGGAGGAGTTTAACCTCCCTGGATAGACAAGAAGGGATTTAGTTTCTGACAACCATAGAACATGACAACTTTGCTCTCCCCTAATCAAGAGTGTATCTCTAGAGTCGTGTGAAAACAAAAGACAACTTATTTTACTCAGTCAGTTCAGTGCATTCTTAGTTTCACCAGATTGTAGAGAAAAGGAAGAGACGGGCGTGTTCAATAAAAAGATGTTATTTATTGATCAGTCTCTTTTCTCATACAAGAGAAATGAATCGCTATTATTGCAATACTTAGATTTAAGTAAAGTGCATACAGTAATAACAGAATTATAAAATAATACTGTAAAAGCATTGATATGGTTTCTTAGCCATATGATACTTAAAATGGATAAAATAGATACATACATATATACATTGACTAATCGTACTCAACTGGTGCTTCTAACTACGCCTACCCCAATGTACCTAACCTAAGCCTAATACGTGGCGAGAGTAGATAAGTAGCAGTTTAAGTTAAGTTTGTTTTGCCAAGGGTCTGCTTCAAGAATTCTCTACAAAGGATGATTCAGTTCAGTATCTGGGAGTTTAGAAGGCTGGAGGGCTGGTATCTCTATCTCAGGTCTTGATATTCCAGCTGCCTGCGAGTGCTGCTTGGAAGCGCCGGAGCTGGATTTCTCGGCAGGAGAAAAGGCAGCGTCTCTCTCTCTCAGCGCGTCAGAAAGGAGGGGCAGCGTCTGTGGGCTTCGCTGTCAGCTGGGCTCCTCGGCAAGTCTCGCTGCTCCAATCTTGTCACCACCTCGTGTGTTTGCTTAAGGCAATGTCGGTATTATTTATACCTGAAAGGTGCCGGGATTGACGTAAGGATGGACATAAATACGTCAATAAGGATGTCATACGAACTGGTCGTTCGCACATTCTTTACTGAAGTTCTCGGCTAAATCAAAACAATGGCTGTGGGGATTTCCCAGGTCGTGGTAGGTTTGATTTGTTTTGAGAACACCGTATGCCTATTAGGGGGCTGGAGGAATAGTGCTTGCCTAATGAGATGGCATGCGCAATGACCTAATCAGATAACGGGCTTCTGTGCCGTTGTGTGGCTAATCAGATAACGGATTTCTGTGCAGTTGAATGGCTGCTAGTTAATTATTAACCAGACAAGGGTCAGAAACAGGGGGATCGATACAGTACCCATAATAAATACACCACACCCACTCCACGTAGTCTATGTCCATATTTACAAGTCTAGGCATAGTAAACATACTAGTAGTGCATGTGTATACCGAACCACCCCAAAATACAATCATTTGCATATTGAAATTTGGAAATTACACATGAAATGGCTCTTAATACAGAAGAAAAAGTCGAGACCATCTCATCACAAAATCATAATACTCGTGAACATGCTAGAAGGTAGCTAATGTGTCTTGAGTAGCTAAATATAGAAATGTTGTTCTCTAAGAATAGTCTTACTTTAAGCAGAAGATAAGTGTCCCAAAAAATTCGTAATTATTTTGGAATGGAAGGGGAAAAAATGTCTCACTCTCTGTAAAAACTGGTGAGAAAATTTATTTTTGCTGTTGAAGGCCGAATACAGGGTGTAGGGAACGCCGTGTGCTAGTTTGCTCAAAGTCATTCTTTCTGCTCTGGTGAAAACATCATATTGTTGAGACTTTCGAAAAAACTGTCAACTGCTTCTTGTGAAAGTTCCACTAACTCGAATACATTTTGTAACATGCATTCATGAGCATGATTGCCTTCATTGATGTTTCGATCAGCATAGCTGACAGAAGGTTGTACCTGATCGATGCTGCTTTCATCTTGTACTTCACAACTCTTCAATCGTAGTGGTGAAGTCTCCACGAATGCCGTCATCAGGATTGGTAGCCGCTGGGGACAGCACAATGCATGAGCCGTTACCAGACCCAACAAAGTCTCTGCGTCCATTGGCACATCCGATTGTAGTGTCAGACAGGAGTCCAACACGCATTCTTCGCCGCATAGCAAGCACCTTAATACAGGCATAACACAACTTTGCCACATCGGTCTGAATGAAAGAAACCAAGTCATGTTCAAATCTCGTAGCCGTGCTAGTCCAAGGGCTTTAGTTATGCAGTCCCGGTAGCCAATAGCTCGGATTGTTTCTTCCATTATCGCTGGTGTGTTGTCTGTGACGTGGTTTGCCATAGCGAAGTAACAGGATCAAAAATAGGATGCCTGCCACTAGTCCCAGAAGGAGAGGAAGTCCGCCAAAGATGGAATGGACAAAATCAGGAAAAATACCCAGGATGGCTTTGAATGGGGTTAAAGCTCCCGAAAACACTATCTTAAATACACTCGCGATTCCACTTGTATCAGAAATATTTAAGATTTCGCTCAGTATTTCTGCGAAATGTATGGGGGAATTGGTTCATAACAGTGAATGAATCTCAGCCGTTGTCCTTGCAACTTGGAGATCATATGTTTCTTTTGATGATGATAACATGGTTGGCGTCTGTAGGAGCACTGTCTTCATTCTGCTTAAAGTATCAATTCGAATAGAAGAAATTTTCAGACTGGGCCACAACCTTGCCTCCCTGTCTCGGGCATCGTTCGGGTACAATACTCGTTCACAGCACATGACCTTCGTAGTCACGGTTATGAGATAAGGTTTTCCGGGCAGCAGACTGCAACATCTGCGATCTACAATTAGAATGTAACTCCCGTTCGAGAGTCTCATAAAGAATGGTTCCATTTGTGTTGCAGGTGTGTCTAGCTGGTAACATGAAAGGTTATTTGAGTTCCCTTCACATGCTCCATGTAAACTAATACCCTGACACAGAAGTGTACCGCTTAGTGACCTTTCACAATTATTGCCACTAAGGAACACACTTTGTCCTTTATTACTAACACATGCGTGTGTATAGGGCAAGTTCCATGTTGACTTAATGTATCCTTTACCCAACCTTTCATACTGGCCTGCCTGTATATATTTTTGGCAGTATTGAAACTGGAAAGTTGTTATCGGAATATTTATTATCCCATGTATTATCCATTCAATGACAGGTCGTTCTGACATTGTCAATGGTAATCTCTCAAGTTTTTCAATGCTCAGAATTGTATAGTCAGCACCCTTCTGTGCCAAACTGATTTGTTTATCAGTAAGGTTAAAGATATTAAATAGTGACGTTGTGTTGATTAAACGCCAAGGCACATAGCCTGAACGCAGATTTTGTAACGTCCAGCCAAGCTGTACAATAGAACGCAATTGGGACTGACCGTGTTGTAACATCAGTAAGTCTTGCGATATTATATCGATTGCTGAAGATACAATACTGTCCAGTGAATATATTCTGGAGGACAGAGTCATTAACCCATTGTCCACAACAGAAAGTGATTTTTCCAAATTAATACGGTCAATTTCCCGTATTTTTTCTGCTGTCTCAATTTGAGTTACTTTCCAAACTTCATTGTAAGCTGCATATATAGAGGCCGCTATGCGTGGTCCCATAATGAAATCACGCAAGTCAGCACCTTCTTGAAGTAAAGTTAGGTGTTGCTTAATTTCTACCAGTGTGGATGTTTGTAGCAATTGAAGGCAGAGCTTGCCCACACTGTAAGTAGTTACTATCCCTGGATGTTGTCTTTGGGAATATTTAGGGTCTGGCCTGGTCAATTTGAACCCCTGTATTTTGTTCAGGAATCTGTCTTGACAGTTATTTGTGTCTGTGGGCCAGATCAACCATTGTTTCCAATCAGGATGTGTTCTGTTTTGGTTTAAAATATGGTTTACGTCTATCTCAACATCTATAGAGTTATTACTATTCGTTGTTGGCTTTGGAATAGACGGTTTGTTTAAGTCTTTAATTTTGGTAGTTTGTTGAATGGTGTCATTCAAAAATATAATTTGTTCTGGGATCATGCAGGCTCTGAACAATGATTATATACCTTGTACTTGCCAATCTTTTGTACCCCAAACAGTTTTTGTTTCAATGTTACTGTTCCAAAAATCAAAACCAAATGTATTCATTTGCTCAAAAAATGAATCTGAATATATCAATTTTGTGTTGGTAAGCATGGTCTTCATACCTGTCTTATTTGACAATTTGAAATAAAATGTTTCTGCATTACTAGTGTTAAACCCTGAAAAGTATGAATATGTATCAAAAAATGTTTTGGAACTACCCTTTGGTGGAGTAGCACAATGTTCCCATTGGTTATAATTTAAAACATTTCTAGGTTGTGCAGATTTATGGAGATAATGGTTACCATAGTGGTTATAGCAGAACATTTGATCATAATTAGATGAACCCTGTAAATAATCATGTTCTGTAAACTTAGCAGACATTACTAGGTCAGACATCATATCATTAATACTTTCAAAGTACCAATCATCAGCAAATGTGCTTGGTTTTACAAAGTCACTTAACGAGATCTTAAATTGGTGTGGATACTTCAGGATTTCAACCGGGCCATAGATTTCATAATCAGTATTGTCCCATGCTACACCGCCTGGTATAGGATTGGCTGTGAAGTTCACTGAAGAAAGTTCTCTTTTCTTGACGTGTGAAGTTGTGTGTGGTTTAAGGACCAAGTTGATTTTCTGGCTTGCTGTGTCCATTTTAGCATATTTTCCCTCAATGTAATGTCCCAAGCATAGTACCATGATGAGCCAAAGTATGAGGATAAATGCACCTAATGTCACCCAAATTTCAATCCATGGAAAAGTCAGATAGGTTCTCTTTAGTTGCTGAAAAAGTTCCTTTGCTTTGTCTTTAAAAGTTTTTGTTGATGGCTGTACTTCTGGTTCGCTTTGTCCTTCTGAAGAATCATCGAAGTTGATGAAGTAGCAGGATGCTGTTCTGTCAATTGTTCCAATTGCTTCTGGATTACTTTTTGCTTTTGGCTTTTGCTTTGTTTCATTAGAAAACTCTGTAGTTACATCATCGTAGGTAGTTGTTTCTTGATGAAAAGCTTTGATTTGGGTTTTAAGAGGTTCAAGTTCCATTGCTTTGTTGCATAGTCCTTGTTGTTTCACTGTAGATTTTCCAAATGTGATCAGTCTTTCAGATTGAACCTCCGTGGATGTAGCAAATTTTGGTGTTCTGCTACTTCTTGGGAGTCCACTTGGCCTACTATTTGTTATCGGCCACATGATTGTGGTTTAACCAGGTCGATGGATATGACTCGGTTCTCCTTTTTACCAGCAAGGGGCGGTAGTAGTACTGATCTTGTCCCGTTGATAGACAAGACAGGAACTGCTTTTCTGTAAGAAGGCCCAAATTCCTTCTTTACCGCGATCTTTTCTCTGACCAGATCCCCGACTTTTGGAATCCAGACAGGCCTTGCTGGGACAGGTGGTTTTTCTTCAGTGGTTGTTGGCTGCTGTTTCAACTTTATGTTGCTCAGGACTTTTCTTGTTTCATTTAAGTCCTGTAAAATAGCCAAGCGATCTTTGATATCAAAGCATTTTTCTTTAACCACTGAAGTCTGACTATTTAAGTCCTGGATTAACATTCTAGTCCCAAACAATAGTTCGTACGGACTGAGTCCTTTCAGAGAATTTCTTGGCAGGTTATTTAGACTACGTTGGACACTTATTAAATGTTTGACCCACCCAGCTCCCGAACCTAATACCTTTGCTGTTATACATTGCTTTATGCCTTGGTTTTTTCTTTACACCATCCCGTTTCCCTCAGGAAGGAAGTGAGAAGAGTCCCGCAATGCAATGTTCATTCTGGCCAGGCACCCCCCATAAGCTGTTTTTAGAGCTAGAGTGAAGATGTTGGTCAGAACGTAACATGCTTCTTGCGTATATGCCATTATAGACTCGCAAATCTTTTATAACAGTTCAGACGTGAGCCAAAAGTTGGGGTCTACATTATAAGTGAAAATAGTCTTTATATGTTAAATGTGACGCATTATTCATACTGGTTTTTATTTTGTCGATTTGATACATTCTGGAGTGAAACGCCATTGTATTAACCCGTTTCTCTCGCCACTGCGATCTCTATTGCAGTCTGGGCAGTTTTTTACAGAAATGTGATGATGCAGGCTCATGCCTGGCCACCAGTACACTGATTGTAATTCTTCCAGAGAATCTTTTAGCTTAAGGTGTCTGAGACCCTCACCCATATGTGCGTCTGCTATTAACAAGCCTCTCCTGTCCGTGTTCGGAATTACTCTATCCCCCACTCCAGGGATTCGAGCAAAAGGGACTGAGTTTGCATCGATTATGTATGTATAATTGAGTGGGTAATTGATCGGTAGCGCTGAGCAGTCGCCTTTTGATGACGTTTTTACTGCCAGCACAGTTTCCCCGTCAATGTATTTTACTGCACGCTTTTTTGTAGCTACGGAAGCCGATTTAGTTGCTACCGCTGTGGCTGTCTCAGCCAATGAATTCCCTGCAACGTGAACGCCATCACGCTGATGACTCAGTGAGTGTATCACGTGAGTTTTTGGTAGTTCTTTCTGTAAAAGAACTACTTGTTCCCAAAGCACTTTTTGCTTTATTGTTGCACCTGTGTCATCTTTGTAACCGTTTTGAATCCATTTCTGTAAATCGTTATTGTATGATTTGACGCAGTAATACGAATCGCACACTATAAGTGTCGGGAATTCGCGATCGGCATTATCTAGCGCCATTTTTAACGCTATTATTTCAGTTTGTTGTTCTGAATTATTTTCCACTGAGTGTGTTTTTGTAAGTAGAGGTCTTAATTTACCTCCGCGCCACACTTCTTTTACAATTTCGCATGTGGCGTTGTAAGCCAGCTCTCCCCAAACTGAGGGTTGAGCATGTCCGTCTGTATATATTACACAGGAGTACTGTCGTAAAGGCAGAATGTCGATTGGCAGAGGGTATTCTCTCTCTCATATTCTAGAAATTTTAATTCTTTCATTTCCGGGTCAAAATAGTATTTTACTTTGTCTGTAGCAACAGAATTTACCCATTGTATCCATTCTGGATTCAGTGCCGTTGTCGGTAAATTACATGGTGTTGTTAATGCCTCAAAAGCTGATTCTGCTGTTCTGACTGTAACCTGTCTACCGTCGGCTTGGTATTTCTCTTTTGCTACAGCTGTCTGAACCGCATGAACAATGTTTTCCTTAATGCTGAACCTTTTTTCAGCTTCTGTGTACAAATGTGATTTGTATGCTATTGGTACCTTTTCTCCCTCATTAGAGGTCAGGTACGTGAATCCGCATCTTCCTGGGATGACTCGAATCACAAGGTTGCGTGTGTTGTCACGTGTTTGTAATTTTGTTTTAACTAACATATCTGTTTGTAAAGATCTCAACATTTCTGTGTGTTTTTGAGTCCAATTGATTCTTTTAAAATCTGGTTTTATAAGATCATAGAGAGGTTTAACTCTCTCTGCATAATTTATAATGTAAGTTCTTCCGAAATTTAGGAAACCTAGAATTGATTGTAAGTTTTTTAGTGTTCTAGGTGCTTGGATTACAGCACATTTCTCTAGGAAATTGTCAGCCAGGCTTTTGCCTTCACTTGATAGTTCATATCCTAAAAACAGGACTGTTAGATGGGCAATTCTTGACTTTTTAAAGTTGAATTTGTAACCCTCTGCTGCAAACCCAAGTATTATGGTGTTCACTCTCTTCAAGTGAGTATCCAAGTCATCATCTGTTAGATAGATGTCATCGACATAAGATAATGTCTCATCATCATATATTTGTAGTAACTCTGTTACTCTTGCTGAGAATAATCCTGGGCTGTTCTTGAACCCCTGGGGCAAACAACAGAAATTTTTTTGCGCGCCATTTATTGAGAACGCGGTCAAATATCTGCTCTCTGGTGCTATGTTTTGACAGAAGAATCCATTAGAGATGTCTAATGTTGTTTTGTATTTTTTGCGCACTATGTTATTCATTAGTGCAGCACTATGTGTGTTTTGTACTGCAAAGGTTTTGCAACAAGAGTTAAGGTGTCTGTAGTCCAAAACAAGACGATATGAATTGTCTGGTTTGGAGACAGGAAACAAAGGATTATTCATTTGTGAGGTACAAGTTTCAATCACCCCCTGGTATTCAAGTTGATCTAGGATCTCTTTTACCCGTTTTTTAGCTTCTTGCTTAATTGGATACTGCCTCTGAGCAGTAGGTTGTGATTTTAACTGGATTTTGTGAGGAGGAGAGTCCTCATCCCATCCCACATGGTTTTTATATAATGCAGGAGCTTGGGCTACTGCCCACTTTCTTGCAAGTGTATATTTTTTATGAATTGGAATATGATTTGAGAAGGCAGGCATAATTATTTCTTCGCCATGAGGGCACTCCTTGACAAACTCAGGTGGCCAGTCTCTTTCAGCTAGAAGGATATCATAGCCCTTGGAGAGATTATCCCAAAAGAGACCCCTAATTTTCCTAGTCTTATCCCCCTCTATACGCAATGTTATTTCATATATTTTATGAGGTTTGCTAACTCTGGTATCTGCAGTTTCCACCTGAATGTATTCATTCGTGTCCACTGTCTCCAGATGATTCATAAGGATCTTGCGAGCTATGCTCACTTCTGCTGCGTTGTCTAGCATTGTCTGAGCCCATTCTCCGTTTTTCAGCTGTTTCCTCAGTATTCTCGGCATGGTTGATTACTTTAATACTGGCTACCTTCTTTTTTGGAAACTGTAATTTTTTATTTTGATGAGCAGGTTCCTTGTCTTTGGACTTGACGTGCTCTTCCCTGTGTTCTGACCGTCCTCTCCTTTCCGATTTCTGCGAGGAAGTCTGAAAAGATTGAGAGGGACGTGTATCAATATCTTGATATCTATCAGGTTTCTTCAGATTATCCCTATTTCTAAGGTTGTATTTTTTCTCAGAGGGCTCCCTCTGGGGAGACTTGTGTCCTTGGTCCGGAGATCTTTCTCTCCGCCGAGGAGACCTTCCTCTGGACTGGAATCTTTTTTCTTTAGGAGTGGATTGTTTATTTCCATCCCAGCTCTTTTTGTGAGTGTTTAGATTATTTTTAATAAATATTTTTTCAGGTTTTTCAATTAGTTGGGGTTTCACCGGTTTTCCACCCAAACTATCTCTTCCTAGTTCTTCATAGGATTTTTCTATGATTCTGGCAATTTCAAATGGTTGGTCTGCTATATCTGTCTCTTTTAACCTCTGGCGAATCGCCACATTTGCTGCTTCTCCCTTTATATTGGCTAATAATATTGCCGAGACCTGCTTGAAGTCTTTTAGTAATTTCATACCAAGAGTTAAAGCAGGTTCTGGACCGTATTCATCTTGAATTTGTTTTAGCACATCTGGTATTACTGACATGGATGGAACACCATGTGTTTTTGTGTAAATGGAAGCAAAGACTGTACCCCAAGTGTCACAGTCTTCCACATGTGGTGCGATTCCCATTGGAAGACAGATAGTCAGAATCCTGTGTTTCTCAACCGGGGTGGTATCTGGAAATACCGCCTCTATTTGAGTGATTTTTTGTGCTAACCAGAATGGAATTTGTTCCCGTTTTGCGGGTACTTTACCTAGACAGGACTGTATGTTCTGTGGTGTAATTTTATTTGTGTTCCCCTGGTGAGGGATCAGCTGTGGAATTTTAATAGCTGGTAGGACTGTTGAAGTCCGCATTACATATTGGACTAATTGTTTGTGTATTTTAACTAGTTGTTTTAGCTGTGCTAAAAGATCTGGTGCAGACATTTCTTCAATGTCTGGATGTGGTGTGTATCCGGATAGGACCGGCCGAGTTGCTCCTGGTCTACCTAGTGGACCGAGCCTGGTGATGTGATTATTATGTTTTAGGGCGCCATTAAACCAGAGCATGTGCTCTTGGTATTTGAGTGGTATTTCCACCTCCTCGAAAGGAGTGTACTCATTAGGAGGTTCCTCTGTTTTGTAATAGTGGAAGTCCTTTGTTACAGCGTTTGCTGCTGGAAAGTTTATCCATGAATAGAATACCTCTGTCTGCCGATATTCGTGTGCCTCGATTACGAATATGACTGTACCACCTCTCGGTGTCAGCCCATTTTCTATAAGTTTTAAAGTTATAGATTTTCTTATGTTGACCGGGATGAGTATTGCATCTGGGTCTGTTTGCAGCAGAGTATTGTCAGCTGCTAGGAGTTCAGCTGCTATTCTAACTGTCTCCCTTTCTTCTTCTTCTAGTGACATTTTAATGTCAAGAAGGTTATTTTATTTATTTGCAGATCAGGTTTCTATGGAAACAAAGATTAGATGCACAATATTTTGGAACAGTGTATCCTTCAACGTTGAATAAACCAAGAACCATACATAGGAGTCTCCTCCTACTAAGTTTGGCGGATTTAACCTTTTACCCACTCCAGACGTCTTTGGAGTATTATGGGGAAAAGGGGTCTGTGTGAAAAAGCACGACTGAGTTACTCTAATGTCTTACGTTAGATTTATCGCCCATCCAAACACGTTGGGCGCCATGTAGTGTAGTTCCTATTATCCCAATAGGCTCTGCGCATTGGAATAATATCTTCAATAGTATAGACGTAGGACAGAGGTTAACTAGGTCTTCTACTGACGATATTAGACTTAACGTTTAGTGTTTGCCAGCTAGCTCAGAGTTCACTAGAAACTTTCTCGAATAGACAAGGAGGAGTTTAACCTCCCTGGATAGACAAGAAGGGATTTAGTTTCTGACAACCATAGAACATGACAACTTTGCTCTCCCCTAATCAAGAGTGTATCTCTAGAGTCGTGTGAAAACAAAAGACAACTTATTTTACTCAGTCAGTTCAGTGCATTCTTAGTTTCACCAGATTGTAGAGAAAAGGAAGAGACGGGCGTGTTCAATAAAAAGATGTTATTTATTGATCAGTCTCTTTTCTCATACAAGAGAAATGAATCGCTATTATTGCAATACTTAGATTTAAGTAAAGTGCATACAGTAATAACAGAATTATAAAATAATACTGTAAAAGCATTGATATGGTTTCTTAGCCATATGATACTTAAAATGGATAAAATAGATACATACATATATACATTGACTAATCGTACTCAACTGGTGCTTCTAACTACGCCTACCCCAATGTACTTGACCTAAGCCTAATACGTGGCGAGAGTAGATAAGTAGCAGTTTAAGTTAAGTTTGTTTTGCCAAGGGTCTGCTTCAAGAATTCTCTACAAAGGATGATTCAGTTCAGTACCTGGGAGTTTAGAAGGCTGGAGGGCTGGTATCTCTATCTCAGGTCTTGATATTCCAGCTGCCTGCGAGGGCTGCTTGGAAGCGCCGGAGCTGGATTTCTCGGCAGGAGAAAAGGCAGCGTCTCTCTCTCTCAGCGCGTCAGAAAGGAGGGGCAGTGTCTGTGGGCTTCGCTGTCAGCTGGGCTCCTCGGCAAGTCTCGCTGCTCCAATCTTGTCACCACCTCGTGTGTTTGCTTAAGGCAATGTCGGTATTATTTATACCTGAAAGGTGCCGGGATTGACGTAAGGATGGACATAAATACGTCAATAAGGATGTCATACGAACTGGTAGTTCGCACATTCTTTACTGAAGTTCTCGGCTAAATCAAAACAATGGCTGTGGGGATTTCCCAGGTCGTGGTAGGTTTGATTTGTTTTGAGAACACCGTATGCCTATTAGGGGGCTGGAGGAATAGTGCTTGCCTAATGAGATGGCATGCGCTATGACCTAATCAGATAACGGGCTTCTGTGCCGTTGTGTGGCTAATCAGATAACGGATTTCTGTGCAGTTGAATGGCTGCTAGTTAATTATTAACCAGACAAGGGTCAGAAACAGGGGGATCGATACAGTACCCATAATAAATACACCACAGGGGGTGGCGGGAGGGGTATTGAAGTTCATGCATTGCACTGAGTTTATGTTCTATCTAATTGCAGATAAATTTGTTGGGTACAAGCCTTGGTTATTCTTTAATATTGCAAACAACATGCAGATATGGCGCAAATAGGTCACAACTCAGGCCCTTCCAAAATTACTCTGGCTACATGGAACGTTCGGGGTTTAAACGACACCCGTAAGAGACGGCAGGTGGTACACTACTTGGTCTAGCACAGGGTAGACATCGCCCTCATACAAGAGACTCATCTTCCTCTCGCAGTTCGGTCCCGGTTTGCATCCTCATGGGGCCCAAATTGTTACTTCGCCAATTATTGCAATTATGCTATGGGCACGACCATTCTTATTCATAAGCGACTCCCCTTCAAATGTAATTCTGTCGTGTACGATGAGTCCGGTAGGTTTGTAATTGTAGAAGGCACGCTTTTTCACTACAAGATCGCACTGGGGTGCATCTATGGACCTAACATTGATTCCCCTGATTTTTTTCACACTCCTACGTGAAACTGCTACAACTTAGCTACACACCCCTTCTTCTGGGGGGTGACTTTAATGTTACGTTCGACCCTTGCATCCGATAGCACCTCAACAGCCCCACTTTCCCGGTTAGAAAATGAGCTGAATCCATTGGACGCTGTACAGAGAGCGGCTGCCGACCCTGGGTATAACATGAAGAGGGCAGCTCTGCTCTTGGAATACAGGGAAGTAGCTGACAAGGAAATTCTATATATGGGGAAATACCATAGTACCAAAGTTTATGGAGAGGGGGAACGCCCTGGATGGGTTCTAGCCCAAATGCTCAGACCTCCCTATGCGAAATCATATGTCACGGAGTTACACTCCACGTCAGGAAGCACACTCACAGACCAGTTACTGATTCAGAAATAATTTTTATCCTATTTCAAGACACTATACACTACCAAATTAGGGCATGACCATTCTGGACAATAGGCGTACCTTTCGGAGATAGCGTTAGTTTATTTGGAGAAATTCATGCAAGATTTTTTAGCAGAACCCATCACGGCTGACAGTATAAATGAAGCTATTACTGCCCTGAACACGTCCACAGCCCCCGGGTTGGATGGATTCACAAGCGAGTTTTATAAAGCCTACAAAGATCTATTGACCCCACACTTATTAGATGTCTATGCTCTCTCCTACTCTGCGAGAAGCAGTTATTATACTGCTCCCTAAACCCAGTAAGGATCCCCTTCAATGTGGCTCATATCGACCACTGTCATTGTTAAATTTGGACTATAAAATCCTTGCGAAGGCTCTGGCATGTCGCCCCTCGTTACTCATGGAATCTATAATATCCCCTGTCCTGTCAGGTTTCATCCTGCATCGGTCCACCGCTTTCAATCTCTGTACCCTGTTTAACACCTTGCACAGAATAAACCCGGAGGTACCAGCGGTGGCGATCCTACTTGACACCGAAAAAGCTTTTGATTCCCTAGAATGGCCCTTCTTTCTTTCCATAATGCAACGCATCGGAATGCCCCAGGGCTTTATCGCCACTACAGCCCTGTTATACACACAACCTACAGCTAGACTCCGACTAAATGGTACCCTATCAGCTCCCTTTGCCTTGTCACGTGGCACGCGTCATTGATGTCCTCTTTCCCCTTTATTGTTTATTTTAGCAATGGATCCATTGATTAGACACTTTCAAGAAAAGCACCTCCACAGAGGCTTACAATTGAACACAGGCCCGCTGTTAGTTTCATTATATATACAGACAACATAATACTATACGTCCGTGATCCCCAAATGAACCTAGACCCGCTGCTTAGAGAGATCGTCCGATTCGGCACCTTCTTTGGTCTGGGGATAAACTGGCGCAAATCGGTTATCTCCCCTCTTACGGCAGAGACGATCCGCTGGGCCCTGGAATTTCCACTAGACTGGTGCACTGACTCTGTGAAATACTTAGGGATACATATTCACCCTGACACTGACCAGATTGTGCGCCGCAACTATGGGGTAGCAATCTCCCAATTAGAGACGCAAACTGACTCCTGGCTCAAACTCCCTCTCTCCATGGCGGGATGAGTCACCTTGATAAAAATGATAGTCCTCCCAAAATTCTTATACTTGTTCCATAATATCCCAATCCTGCTCACCAACAAGTTTCTCAGTACTCTACGATTGCACTTAATCAAGCTAGTATGGGGCAACAAGACACCCAGGGTGAAATGGCAAGTGATGACACTCCCCTGTGACCGGGGAGGGGATGGGGTCCCTAATCTGCACTTATTTTATTTGGCTGCACAATGCAGTTTTGCGCACACATGGTACCACTCAGACGTAAGGATTACATACCTACGTCCCGAATCGGACTTCCTCCTGCCTAACACACTTGCCACCGTTTTACCCACTGGTATCCCTCGAGACCCCAAAGATATACAGCCAGCTTCCACTACCAGCTGGGCATGGCTTAAGCTGATCCGTACCACCCACACACAGACATTGCATTCCTCCTCCCTTCCCCTACCTAATGCTCGCTTATTGCCCATAACAGAAGAAAAGCTGGTGCAAAGAACCTGCACCAAATTTAACATTCACACGATGGGGGATCTCTTTCCTGCGGGCCACGTCTTTGACTTGGAGGATATGTCTACATTCTCGTAAGCCACGTTTATGGACAGGTTCATTCTGACCAGACGACGCTCAGCTTTGCAGGACCGGTTTTTGGACTACCCGCTGGAACCCCCCTCATTCCCCCCCCTCACATTGGTGATAGACAACAGCAAAGGGCTCCATCTTTTATCCCAGTTATATAGGGCATGCTCTGACCTGGTCCCAGTGGACGATGTAAGGGTACGCACTGCATGGGAATCGGATTTGGCCAACCCAATCACAGACGAGCAACGGTTGGCCTGCTGCGAGGGTACTAGAACAGTGTCACTGAACAGCAAACATAAATTGCTACACTTTAAGTTTTTACGTAGAATCTATGTTACACCTGCCCAAACACACAAGATAGATCCCTCCAGACCTCACTCCTGCCAGCGTTGTCGGGCCCCGTAAGCGGACTTTTCACATCTTGCCTGGGCATGCCCGCAAATTCACGCTTTTTGGGTGGAAGTTCATAAGCTTCCAAGCAAAATGATTCAGATCTCGATGGAGCCTTTACCCAAGATAGCACTCCTGGGATATGTACAGATTCCCCCGAAAGTTTGCAGATTTGCAGCCATCTCCCTACTCCTTGCTAAAAGAGATGTTGCAATTTATTGGGTTAGCAAGGGGGTCCCGACGACTACTGGATGGATCCAAAGCTTAGCGAACTGTTCCATGAAGAGTGATTTGTATGCTGGTACTATTCCGCCCTCCTCCAGACCTAATGACATTTGGGGACCATTCTGAGCTTTCCTTGCATTACAGCAGCAAGCCCCCCCTTCACAACAGGAACAGGGTATAGAGCCGACAGGGGTGGGTTGAATGAGACACCGCACTTATAATGTGCCTGCGTATGTCCTACATGAGTATAATAAATGGATCTGAATCTACTTCTGATATATGTGGACTAGTGGGAGACCGGGAAGGGTCCCCTTAGATTGAGGACATGACATGCCACTTACTGGGGTTTTAGACTATATCAGCTGTGCTATGATTAACACTGTGTTGTCCTATTGTGCCTTAAAGACTATGCTAGAATACCTATGTTGAGAATGTACCTTATATGTATTGCAATTGAACTCTGAGCTCTGCTTTGCTTTTTCGCAAAAAACGCTAAATAAAGTTAAAAAAAAATCTTGGTGTAATTTAGGTCCATATAGTTTCCTGTCGCACTGGAGTCCAGCAATGCCTCTATCTCAAGAACTGTGTTCTCATCCACCCACAGAGAGATGCCAACGTTCAAGTGTGCTACCGCGGGTTGGAGGGTGTTGGCGATGACGGAAGAGATCGATGCACGTCGTTTGCCCGAATCAGTGATCTCCATCTGGCTCGGGCTTTTTAGTTTTCTGAAGACTCTCTGGTTCCCAGCATTGCTTGTGTCCGCGAGATGGTGCTTCATTCTGGGAGCTGTGCCCTGGCACAGCATTCACGTATAAAATGCCCTCCTTTTCTGCAATATAAGCAGAGTTTCATTTTCCTTCTCTTTTCTCGTTCTTCCGTTGTGAGGGGACCTCGGATACCACCTATCTGCATGGGTTCAGATCCATCAGTGCTTTTTGGTTGATCTCCAGCTGGTGGTCGTGGTCGTGAATAGAGAAGAAGCGTTTCGCCTCCATTCCTATCCCCTCTTCTCTCTTGTAGTCCGAGGTCTAATTGCACCTTGAGGTCAATCATTTCTTTGCATGTAGAAGGTAGCTGTACCACCTGTGACAGTACATCTTTTAGTATTCCCGTAGTCCCTGGTAAAATAGAGTGGTTCTCTTCTCTTGGGCCAATCGGTCTCCACGACTAAGCGATTAAACGAGGTGATGTAGGACAACAGGTCCTGAGACCCTTGACGCAGTGTAAGTAGCTCGCGATCCAAAGACATCATATGGGATTTACGGTCAAATAACTTACTCATCTCCAAACTGAAGTCTGGAAACCTGTGTAACACAGGGTCGTTCCTTTCCATTAACGGAATAGTCCAACTTGCTGCGTTTCCCCCCATGTAGGACATCAAGAACGCCGTCTTGGCTGCTTCATCCTGAAAGACTGCAGGTTTGCACAAGAAGTGCAGCCGACATTGATTGAGGAAGGTTTCCAATTTTTTGGGGTCACCGTAGAATCTTTCAGGAGGTTCCAAAGGAATGCCTGTATTCTGGATCACGTGGACAGTAGGAGACGAATCGGAGGTAGTTAGGGGACCAGCAGAAGCTGCAAAGAACCCACCCCATGCATGGTTGTTGCCTGGGGAAGGTGCATTATTTGACCTGGAGGAGGGAGAGTCACCTCCCTAATGTAGGGCTTGGACCCGGGACCCTTGCCTGATAGACCCGCTTCTTCCCTACGTATTGTGCCCATTTCCTTTCTCAATTCTTGGTTCTCCAAACGTGAGGTTTGTACCCCCTGCTGCAGAGCTGTTAAGCTCTCCAGCAATGAGGTCAACACAACATTGGTGTCCATCATCCGGGCTGGGTGTCAGTCTTGGGCTTGACAATCTGTTGGGTTGTCAGTAGCGCAAGAGTGAGTAAATTGCCACAAACCTCTGCCATCAGCCAGCAGGAACAATGTCGTGTAGAGAAGCCTCCCTCCTCGCCTGAGCACTACCCTCCACAGTATGAATGAACACAACTATGGAAGACAGCACCCTGGGGAAAAGGGAAGGGGATAAAATAATAAAGCCTTCTGGGTATCCTTTCCTCCCAGGTCTGGTCTAGGTATGCGCACACAGAAACACTGCATGGAATACAAAGGAAGACATGAGACAATTATGATCAGGCCAACCCATGCAACAGGAATCAATGTCTTATTTCAAACATGCAGTGAATTACCGGTAGGTATGAGTAATGCTATCATGAAACGATATGGACACAGCAGATAGAGTCTCTGTAGGATAGCCTTAATTCAAATCCAGACGAATAAACAGGAACTGTTCATATACTGTTACTGCACAGCATGTAAGAGGAGATATTGCATAATATCCCACTGAAGTACCTAACACAGAAATGTCAATTTCAGCCCTAACTGGTTAGGAAACCACCGGGGCACTGAACGAGAGAAACGCTGCTATCCGAGCTGAGCATTCTAAAAACAAACAAAAAGGATAGAGTCACCAAACCCTAGGAAATGCCGCTGACCGCGTGACCCACAGGGGAACATGGGCGGGGCAGCGCTTTAGTCCCACCCGGCAAGCTCCAGCCAACACCGGTAGGGGCGCCCCTCCTCGCGTCCACCATTCACCGGCCGGGGGAGGGCTTACATGTGGGAGGGGCGAACCCGCTATTTATACCGCGGTGGCCAAGGCTCGGCCTCTCTCTAACCCTGTCCACCCACGGCTCAAGCGCTGTTCGGGTGTCGTCGTGCGTCATCCAGGTATGTGCTGCTGTCTCGCCTCCCCCCAGCCTCGTCCCTGGGCATGACCAGGTAGCACGGGGCACCAGTGGTGATTACCACGGGGGGGGGTGAGTGGTGGCCACGCTATCGTGTCGCAGGCTGATGTGTATGAGCACTGGCTCGGGGTAGTGGGAAGAGTGAGCTTGTTGTGCCGCATGGGCCGCGAAGCTTGTTCGGTTGGCGCGGTGCGAGTTAGGGGCGCGGGCACAGTGCGTGGGGAATTATGATTCGCGTGCTTGAATCTGTGTGTGAGAGAATTCGTTATTAAAGAAAATTGTGTTACTATTGCCAATCCCTCCATGCGGGCTATGCCCGGTAGAGACCCCGTCTCACGTACTTGTGCCCTGCCCGGCCCCCGTGTGGTCCACCACGGTCGGTACCGGTGTGGCTTGGGGCTAGGGGTGGGACGGGGGTCAGGGCTCGAGGGGATTTTGTCCCGAAGGCAGCAGCCACGCTGGCCGGCCCGGCTATTGCCAGGGTCGCGGCCTCTACCGCGGGGGGTAATCCCCTTCCCTAGCACGACGACTCCACTCTGTGGTTATTGAGGGGCAGCGAGGTGGTGGGCCCAACCGATAGGGGCCCCACGTGGCATCTGTCGAAGAGGCCTGTCGGTCCGTGCGAGCTTCGCTGCCCCCCCCAACCTTGGAGAGAGGTGGGGGTCTCAGGCCGACTGTCGCATTTGGCGTCGGGTCCTGGTTTCGATTCCCGAGTTGTCCGGCGGGCCCCCCTGCCCCCCGTTTTCGGCTACCCGTGCATAAGAGAAACAGGAGACACAACAAGGCCATGGCCAGCTGAGCGCCAACTCCTGCTGAGATTTACGTCGCAGTTGCACTGCAAATCCAGGGACAAACTCGGAATTCTGCATTTAACACTGTCTCTTGCTTCACCCATTCCTAAAAAGCCAGGTGAGGACTGTCTCCTCGGAGTTAAAAGGAAACAGTTCCGCCGTCCCCAACCCTGGCTGCGATAGGGTGCTGGTGCCCTAGCACCGTGTTGGCTCTTTAGAGATACTGATCAATAAACTATGAGAGCTGTGGTTTCAAGCTGCATGAGAAAAGCATCAGGAAGTCTGACGTTCTAGTAGCATCTCAGTGCAATGTGCCTTTGGGCTGTGGTTTCTAGCTCCCTGGTTCCAGCCCCTGGAGGTTTACACGGGAAAGTCCTGGGTCTAGGTCTTCCAGCAGACATAGGCCATGCAATATGGGAGCTGTAGCGCCGAGGGGCGATATATCTAGCAACTTGGGGTCAGCTTCATACTTCACTCTCCGGCCCGCTGGTTGGTCGGCACGGTGCATTATGGGAGAGGTAGCGCTTTTGTCTTGGGGCAGTCGAATAACTTTGATAACTAAACAGTTGCTTAGAGAAGCGCTTTCCTTGCATTCATAGACCAGAACTCCCCAACCGCGACACCCATTTAAGCCAAAGGGAGGGATGGGATCTATTCCGGACTTAGCCCCGGTGTCCAGGTTCTGGTAAGTGCTGTCCTCAAAGCAGCCAGAGTGAAGTCCAAATAATTCAGATTTAGCACGGGGCATCGGATGTAATGCATCTCCAGTTTACTTCGTGTAAACATGCTTCTCTAGTTCCTGCAAGGAGGTTGCTTTTACCTACTTCTGTCCAGTAGTGGCAGGTAACGAGTTGCAACGAGAAAAATATTGTCTGAACTCATTAGCAGCAATGTTTATTTGAAAGGAAGACGCAAACCATATGCACGAGGGAATTTTTCCATCTCTGACTGCTGCATCCACGTATTATTCCAACCCTAGTCAGAATTGAAACGGGCCTCCTTTGTGACGCAGTAGTTCGCTTTGCAGCCTCCATTTGCGGTGAACGCCGGGTGATGCATTAGCAGCAATGTTTATCTGAAAGGGAGAAGCAAGCCATATGCCCGAAAAAAAAATTCTGTCTCTGACTGCTGCATCCATGTATTATCTCAACTCTAGTCAAAATTGAACAAGGCCTCCTTGTGACGCAGTAGTTCACTTTGCAACCTCTACTTGCGGTGAACGCCGGGTTGTAGCGGAAATGGAATGCCACCTCTTATCATGAACAAAGTTATTCGAAGGAATCTATTCTGAAGCTTTCATCGCAGTGTCTGTTACGACTACGGTTTCCTAAGCAATACAGCTGTTTCTTATAGCTGCCGCATTGTGTACAATATTGTCACAGATTGTTTTGCAATTGTTCCTACACACTGATGGGAAATTAATTCAATCTCATATGGCTTCTTGGTGCGATCAATTTTGAAATACATCTAGGAAGTGTTGAAGCACCTTTTCAAGGCGCACCTATTTCTCATCGCTGCCGTGGGCTGATGGCTAGGGCGCTCGACCTCGGACTTGGGGAGCTGGGTTCGAGTCTCGGTAATGGCACCAGAAACCATCTTCTGGTTAGGCCAATTCACTTAAGCTGTGCTAGAACCGCGAGACCCTCTCTAAGCGCGCAAATATTTTCATGGTCCGTGAAAGGGGCTTCTGTGGCAGCTCCCTCGTCGGTCCGGGGAATTCGCCAATAACACCGAGGTCATATTTTCAAAGTGATTAACGTTCTTGCACAAGTACTGCAATGTACGGGCCACAGGAAACCTTTTGTACCTTCCCGTTGCCAGCAGGTTTTGTCTCTTCTCTTGCCATCTCCTCAATCCAGTCAGCTCTCCAGCTCGCGTAACATCACAAGTAGGAAAGGTCAAATATGTAGAAAACTTTGCAGTGTCAGGGAAGAGAAACAACGAATGCAATGTGACAGGCTGGGTGCAGTCCCTCCATGTCACACGACTTAAAGGACGTCGAAAGAAGGCGTCAATGTGAAGGATGATGCACAAAAGCACATCGTATGTATTAGGATGCAGCAAAAAAACAATTTCAATGGCAACATGCAATAATATTGCTGGCATTGTAGATAGAGCTTAATGTTACAGCTTGGTCGCTTCCAAGCACTACAGCAACAGGTGTTACTGTTTTCTAGTACACTGGTACACTTCTTCACCTGAAGGAGGAAAGTCTAGGATGGCACGGTTGGGATTCAAACTCGTGACCTGGCTACAGTTTAGGCGTCCACAAGGAGAGTTCAATTCACTGAGGTACCTTCCCGTTCAATTATAATACTTCACAGTATTAGAACCATTAGAAAGAAACGGAATTACCAAAACCATCCCAATATTTCCCGTTAAGCCTGATGGCGCAATGTGTTTCTTGTAGTACGCAAAGGCCCACTTGGAGAGGAGTCCAGCTTTAGACTTGTGCAGCTCATGCTTTCTTGGAGCCTCAAAGGTACGCTTCGCCTCGCCTGGGAGGTTTGGCGGACTTTGTGAATGAAGCTGCACCGTGCGGGAGGTTCTGTGCGAGTGTTTCCCAGGTCGCAATGCTGCTCTCGAGGGATTCGGGGAGGCCAGCAGCCTGTCCTTGAACCACTTCTCTTGTCCTCCATGGGAGCGCTTTTCCGGAGCGCATTCTCAGCAGAAGAGCGATTTGGGAACGCACTCATCTGACACTGTGATAACATGGCCAAACCATCATGTCTGGGCTTTTGTCAGCAGTGTATGAACCGACGGCTGACGGCTCTATTAAGGACTTCAATTACCGGCACATTGTGTAAGCTTCTGAGAATCAGATGGCAGGACAGAATGGACATGTGAAGGGATAGAGTTGGCATGCATTACTGGTAGCCTGTCCACGTCGCACAGACGTACATGGACCTTAGCTTCGTGGGTAGGCCGACCCCTCTCATTCCCAAACGTTGGAGTGCAATCTACCAAAAGCAGAGCTGGGTTTAGCAATTCTGCCTTTTACTTCAGCATCGATTGACACTGATCAGGACAGCGTACTGTCCAGGTATGAGAAGTGTCCACTGCCTGCAGTATCTGTACATTTACAGTTCATGGATGGCTCGGTGTACAGTGAGGGCAGCTAGCTTACTGCCAGATACTCTAGGAACCGTGACATGATCTTGGCTGCTCATCAAATACAGGAACAGTGTTTAACAGAATTGTGAACTCAACAGAACTTTTGTGGGCCTCACAAAAAGGTTTGACTTGGCCAGGTGCTAGGGACTGTCAAGGTTTATGTCGAAATTAGGCTGCCCAGTCAGATTCATACTATGGTACGGCATCTTCATGACCATAAGATGGCCCGTGTCTTGGATGACGGTGAAACAGCGAGGCCTGCCCAGTCCCCAGCGGTCTCAAGCAAAGGTGTGTTCGAAGACCGACAGTGTTCGACATGAATTTTCGGCCGATGCTTTCCGGCACCGCACTGAAAGAGTAGGCATGAAGTATAGAAATGTCGGGAGGCTATTCAATTAGAGGCAGTATGTTGCACCTCATGGTATTTGAGTGGAACAAATAAATATACATTTTCTAATTTAACAAGTTCCGGTGCTCAGTTCCCCCTGAAGATGGCAAGGATTGGTTTAATTAATATTTTCAAATTAAGATATGACCGCTGTATTGGGGGTGTCGTGATCTTGGGCCTGTGGGGACTGCACATTGTGCTACCCAAGGAAAAAGCAGTTATAGTATTATAATCAATATGCCTACGGAATGTTGTTTTGGTTGTAGGCCAGTACAACGACCACTAAACATTGCACGTTATGAAGCATGCGGGCCTTCCTTTGAATGGAACTAGTGCGGAGCCTCTGCACTTCCCCGCCATCTAAGAGAGATGTACTTTGCCTAGGTAAGAGATGTACTTTGCCCAGGTGTTCCCTGCAGCATGAACTGTTCAAGTATTTGCTGTCTTTGGTAAAAGAACAAGCACTGCTCAGTATGTGGCCATTAATTGCGATCACCATCGTTTGTACCGGTGATGTTGCCGGTTGTCCAGCCTGAATTCAACACCATAGGTTCTAAGCTTTATTTTGCATGGGCCAGTAGGAATGTAGTTGGAATATATTATCCTAATGCTGCATGATGAACACGTTTTATGTCGGCGCACCAACTCAAAAGAGAATCATGTCTATGTTTGGTCACATTGCGCACATGCTAAGAAATACAGAGTAGTGGCTATCTCTTAAACTTTCTGAGCTGTATACTGTCAACAGCTCATACTCCCTCATCGATTTTCTTGCTAATACAGTAAGCATAGCATTTTCAGCTAAACAAGTACATAACCCCGCCCCGCCAGCCCCCATCTCAGCCTGCATGGTTGTTGAGGATCTCCAGGATCGGGTTGCCCATCCTAGGGGTGTGCCTCCTTAAGGCATTCTTTTCAGAGCATCACAATGTATAAGTTAGAACAGTAGGGTGGGGTACATATGCTTATGGAAGAACATGGAGTTTTATGCTCAGTCATCTTTGTGTGCGGCAACCCTGACACTGAGCTTCAGCTGTGAACCTGCTGGCCACTACACAGTAACATACAGTGAAATGAAGCAATGTTGTAAGATAAACCATGCTCCCAAAGCGTGAATAGAATTAGGTCCCGGGGAACCATGGACATGGTAAAAAGTCAGAAGGGCATATCAAGTGGCTTACCACAGCCCGAGTGGCTCATAGCAGGGGCATCCTTCACCCAAAAGTGCTTTGAGATAGGGGTTGCAATTTTATTGCTTTGGCACGAAACTGTGCCAAAGCGGTAAAAGTGTAACAAAGTCCGGTAGTTGCAGATTTCTGTTGAAATCCCAATATCTCCTTTGGTGCGGTTTCATCAGGTAGAATAGTTTTAACTGAAAACCCTAAAGAAGGTACTTATCAGAATCCAAATGCAAGGATAACGTTTATGCACGGTGTATCGCCATTGTTACATGAAATATGTGAGGTAGTATAGTTTCCCCATATCAATGTTGCTGGTAAGTACCAAGGAATTTGATCTTTGTACTGAAAAAAAAATGTAGAAAGGAGTGTTTATTAGTGTAGCTGCCCTAAATAACGCGGAATTGGCCCAGATTTAATTTACCACCAATGGGTAGGTATATACGCACAAGTGGATAGACTTTTCAATATCTATATTAAATTATACGTGTTTACATACCACATACACATTTGTGATTGTCTTGAACAGTAATGGTTTTTCTCAACATCCGTGGAGCGATGCTTTCCACTTCTTAAAAACGTACTTGTATCCCGACAGATCCCTGTCCACAAGCTCATGTGCACTGCAATGAAAGGATTACTGGGGTTGATCAGACTACAAACCTTTGAAATGAGTACCTCCACCTCTCCGGAAAATGGAGGGAGGATTGCTTATGTACTTGTGTATCTCCTTTCAACCTTGAATCAATCTCTTCTTGAGTTCATAAGTTAGTGTAATTTGTATCGCAGTTGTACTTTACTTTACGGGGTCTTGGCTCTAAAGGGCGGAACTGTTTGGTTCCCTATGCTGACATGGTACATGTGAGCGGAGTAGCATTTAGGAGGTCAGAACAGCCTCCCCAACGTGAACTCACTTAATGAGGCACGATCCAGAGCACTGGGGCAGAGGCTGAAGGCCAATTACTCTGCACGGGACTGGAAGGAAGTTTAGCTAATTAGATCCCTAAGAGCCGCCAAAGCATGTGGGGACACTTAGTGACATGCCTAGAAAGGTAAGCCTGTGGCTAGGGACAGGATGCATAGGTAGATAGCTTGGCCGGCGTGCACAGGCAGGTGATTCAGCTACTAAGGTGGTTGCATTATGGTCGCAGGCATGCACCGAGATGGATGCTCAAGCCCACCGCCCGTAAGATAACCCAACTATCACCGGCGCTAGGGCCAGTATTGCAGGATAGTCCCCAAGGTGGGAGATGGCCAATGTTGCACCTCACAGGTTGGGACAGCCGGCCCAAAATCCCCTGCACGGAGCAGTGGGGGAGAGCAGGCGGTGAGGTGTCCTTGAGGGACGGGCTAGGGCTTATAGGGCCGTTGGGGCTGAAAGAGCTTTGGCAGGGACACTGATGGGTCCCCCAGCAAATCCACCACAAAAGGGCTATAGCTAGACATGTGACCCACCATCTGGTAGTGCGACACCATTACTGGTATAAGTACATAGGGTCACAGGTGGATAACAGGGCCCGGCCATCTGCAGGTTGGCACTTCACGTAAGGTGCAATGTCTTAGGGGACACCTCGCACCATTCCTTCAGACCTGCTGTGACTCCCTTGTTAGGGGTGCCAGGGATAATTTGAACATAACCAGTTGTCTGGCCAATGTGGCAAAGCTGTGGGATGCAAGTAGGGAACTCAGAGGTGGGGGGCTCTGTCATCGATCGTAGCCTCCTCCAGAGCTGTGGCGGAGTTACAGGGCGATCTGGAGACAGACGAGTACAGTAAGGGTACCTCTGCGGCAGACTGGTACAGTAAGGGTACCTCTGCCTGGCACAGTAAGGGTGCCTGAGCCAAGGACCAGGAGCCGAAGGAGGTTCCGGGAAACCGCGACGGCGCCCCGTTAGTCCTTCAGGCGGTCGGGGGGCCTGAACCGATCGGGGGTGTGCCACACCGCTCCGCCCTGACAGGGGGGGCGGGAGTATAACGAAGATGGCAATGTGCTGCACCGTCAGAGCATCGACTCACCGTACAAGATGGCTCCTTAGGCATGCGGGACAGTGAGGGGCTGCCTGCTTTGGATCGCACGTAAGAAGACCCACCATAAAACGTCATACGTGTGTTGTATGAAATAAACCTGCAGCAGTTCTTTCCCACAAATACGTCTCCAGAGTTTCATTTGGGTGAGAATTGTGTATATGTATAAGCGGGCGGGAGTGAATGGCGGTGTGGGCACTCTTCGGAAGACCACTTCGGAGGAGCCCTTGCCGCTTCTCCGGTCGGCTGACACTGTCACAGTACCTGACGTCTCCCCGCCGGGAGACATGAATGCTACACCACAGTTCGCGCTAGGGAAGGTAACGCGGTTCTTTTGGAGTCCTCTCTCTTCTCTGGTAAAGGAAAGGCGGCTTCGCAGATGACTGTCAGGAAGCGCGGGCAAAGTATACAGCAGTCCGCGCTAAGGGAAAGAATTGCGGGTCTTTTGAAGTCCTCACAACGAAACGGTTCAGAGGCTAGACTGTACGTAAAATCCGGCGGGAAGGAAAGCGTACGCTTTCCACCAAACACCAAACGGGATTTTCAAGCGCCTGCCCCTTGCCGCGGAAATGCTTATATAGAGGGTGGGCCGCTGCGAAAGGCTTCCTCATTTCTCTGTGAGGCCCAACAGCCTTCTGGGGAATGCAGTACAGTGGCCTAACATACTTCCTAAAACACTGTCCATACGTACAGGGAAGTAGACATCTCTGACCTGCATTTTTAGGGTGTATGACCGCGACATGGATATTGTTAATGTATTTTTTAATTATTACTCAGCCTTATATAATAAGCCTAATTTAGAAGACCCTACCCAGATTCATCATTTTTTACATAAATGTGGATTACCTAAAGTTTTGCAGTCAATCAAAGATAAATTAGACTCACCAATTACATAAATTGATTTGGCTATTAAATCCCTTAAGCAGGGCAAATCTCCAGGTCCGAATGGAATTCCAGCAGAATTTTATAAAGTATTTGGCTCACAACTAATTTCTCATTTATTTAAACTTGTTACTTTTTTTGGTGCTTCTGGCTCAACTTTTGGTTCCTTTAATGAAGCTTTTATTATAGTTCTTCCAAAACCTAACAAAGACCCGACCATTGTATTGAATTATTGCCCTATTTCCTTAATAAATCAAGATTGTAAATTCTATGCTGAAATTCTTGCAACCACATTGACCTCCGTACTGGTTTCCTTATTCATACTGATCTGGCTTCATGAAAAATAGATTTTCTGTCAATAATACTAGAGTTTTATTGCATGCTATTGAACAGGGGTCTTCCTTTTCTTTACTATCTGAAGTGCTTGCACTGGATGCTCTCTTTATTTCATACCCTAACTGCATTCAATTTTGGTGATCCATTTATTCGCATGATATGTGCTCTCTTTTCTGGTCCTTCTGCTCGCCTATTCATAAATGGTCAAATTTCTAATCAGGTTTTTCATTTCAGAGGTACGAGACAAGGTTGTCTCTTATCTCCGTTGTTGTTTCTTCTTGATTTTGTTGCTTTTTGTGGTAATTGTTTATTCTTACATCACAGAATCATAGTCATACAGTATACAGCAATATGGGAAGTCATCCTCAACAGGGTAGGTACTCTATAGAGCAGCCAGAACAATACAATAGAATGCAAAAATATGTACATGATACAAGTACATGTGAGTATAGGTGGTCTTGTCTATCTACATCATAGTAACATGGCAGCACCTTGGCGTACAGAAATCCGCATGCAATACAGGGTAGGGGAGAGTAGGGGAAGTGTCATTGGGGAGGGGGAAGAGGAGGTATTACAGGTTGGCTCCTCGCACTTGGTGCCCTCGGATGCGTTGTAGGCAGGCTAGGTGGGTACCTGTGACCAGGTCTTTGAGTTTCCCAGATAGTAAAATGCCTCAGTTCGGAGTTTTTGGGTCATAAGGGCATTGGGGAGAGGGAGTCCAAGAATGGTGCTAGGTAAGGTTTATGCCTCGCTGCCCACCATCCTTGGGGACAGGATGGGTGCAGCCTTCTTCCCCTGTCCCAACCGGGTCCCGCGTATTGGTGTCAGGGCGTGGATAGGCAGGGCATGGGAGCGTGTGTGGGGAAGGGAGAAGTGGGAGGGGAGGGGAGGGGAAAGGGGGAGTGGGATGGGCAAGCAGGTGGGTGTGGATCACAGAATAGTTAGAGGTGTTATGTGGGACATATAGAAAGGAAGAGACGAAAGAGAGTCGACAGAACAGTGAAAGGGCAAGGGAGAGGTGGGAGGAATGGGGCAAGGGGAGGGGGACTTAGAGGTGGAGAGGAGGTAGGTATAGGCAGGAAGATTGTAGATGTGTGTGTGTCATCTGTAGGGTGAGCATGGGAACATGTAGGTATGGAGGGGGTGAGGGAGGAGAAGTGGTGGGGGGACCCTATTGGTTTGTAGCACCAAGGAATGCTACAGTAGGAGAGGTGGGATGTGGAAAGGGGGGCAACCACGGTGACTAGGGACAGTGGGGAGTGCAATGTCATGTATCAGCTGTGGGGGAATGGGGTCAGGACCTCTGAGTGTGTGGTCGTCCCTGGTTGGTTCCTCCCTCCGCTTACAGGTCAGACTGATCCTGCAGGTTATAAATAATACGTTCATGGGAAGCAGTGTTCATCATGGCTACCAGCCAGGCCTCCTGTGAGGGTGGTGTCAGCGACCTCTACTGTCGTAGGATGCATATTTTTGCGACCGCCACTGCTTTGTGGAAGAGCGGCGTTGTGCCCGCGAAAGTTCTGGCAAGTGTCGCAGGTCATGAAGGAGTTGTTTCTTCTTGTTATTGAACCTTTACTTATTACTATTAGAAAATGTACTGCTATGAATGGTATTAAACAAGACTGTTATCATCAAAACATTAGCATATGGAGATGATATACTTTTGTTTATTAGTTATCTTGAATCCTCACTTCCTCCATTATTAGATATTATCTCATTATATTCTCATATTTCAGGCTATACGTTAAATACCAACAAAACTGAATTTTTCCACAAAATATTAATTGTCCACCTTAATATGTTACCCATACAAGAAATAATTTGGCAAAGGGATACAAATAAATATCTTGGCATCCAGTTCTCCAATTCTACAAATAAACAATTACATTAAACTGTGAATCTATTATAAGCTATATTAAAGATACATTCTCTAAAGGGTCTTCATTACAGCCATCTATCATGGTGGGGATAAATTGATTCAATTAAAATATTAATAGCTCCTAAATAAAAATATTCTCTAGCTGTGATCCCTAGTCAATTTCCTATGCTGTTTTATAAGACTATTGATCAGCATTTTTCGAAGTTTCTTCGGAGTAATAAAACACCCTGTATAAGCTATAAAAAATCAAAAATGGTTAAGTGTAATGGAGCATTTGCCTTACCGGAATCATAAAGCAGTTATATTAAAACAAAGCTCTCTGCTTATAGAATAAAGTTTAATAATGCTATTTCCTTTCCCATTTCCTTTACCTACTTTACTGACTATGTCTAATACTTCTATGTTAATTAAGAAATGTATTATATTGAAATCTACAAAGCTAATATTTCAAGATTTAGATTATCTTTTTCACTCTACTATTTCACATTATTTCGAAATGTCTTTATGGCATATTCCTAAATTAAAACTATCTCAAACAGTAACATTTTGGCATTCCTGGATATGCACCATAATAATACCTCTTAATCATTTGATGAATTAAGACATACATTTTGCTTAACTCCTTCAGATTTTTTTAAATATCAGCTTTTATGTAACTATGGGGCCCATTATGATGTCGGGCGGATTGCCTCCGCCAGGCTGGCGGTAGCCACCGCCGGCCTGGCGGAGGCAATCCGCCCGACATCCATTGCCCAATTCCCCCCCGCCACATTAGGATGGCGGGGGGGACCGATGCGGTGCAAAACACCGCCCTCCTGTTTTCCGCCCAGTCGCCTTGCGGCCGGGGCGGAATGTGTTACATATGGTGGCGGTGTCTGTTAGACACCGCCAGCCATATTACAATGGGCATATTGTCAGGCCTTTCCGTGGCGGCAATGCCGCCACAGAAAGGCAGGCGGTGATTGCTGCGGGGGCCCCCTGTGGGCCCCCAGAGTGATGGCCAAAGGGGGGTGGCACACGGGGGGGTACCTGTGGTACCCCCCTGCATTTGCATAATCGCAGCGGCAGGCACCGCGCGGTGCCTGCCGCCTCGATTATGCAAATGCGTGCATTTGTTTTTAACATTGTGGCGGACGGTGCAGTGAGCACCGCCCGCCACAATGTTAACTTGAGGAATGCGCCTGCCACAGTGGCGGGCGCATCCTAATGCCAATGTCGGGACCCCCGCCCTTTAGACGGGCGGTCCCGATCTCCGTTAGGGTGGCGGGCGGACAAAGCCTGCCCGCCATCCTAATGGACCCCTTTGTTTTCAACTCCTTTCCTAATAATGTCCCATCTAATATTAATTCAGACCCAACAATTTATATTCAAGCAGTATCTTCTTCATTTCATGTTGTTTCATTAATTTATAAAAGTTAAATAATTTTCAAGGAACCAGTATTGAGATGATTTCAACTTTTTGGAATAACAAACTCTCAATATCTTTCTCAAATGAGGCATCGAAGAAAATATGCTTAAATAATATTTCAGGATGGTTACCTTTATCCCTATATCAAAAAAATTCCTTTACTCTTTTTAACTGTTTATGGACTTTGTTAAAGTTATTTCAAGCTAAGCTTCTATCAACTTCAGGCTGTTGGCACTGTAATTTACACCAAGACTTGTTAAAAAGTATTCTTTTTTAATGTAATTTTGCTCTTTCATTTTGGAATGAAGTTTGGGATGTTATAAAAAAGTATTTAATTTTTGTGAATCACTTTCATCTAATATTTTGATTTGCAAATCCACTTTTTTCTCTACAAATCTGTCTGACTTAAACTATTTATTTTTTATTGTCGGCTGCTTTAAGTCTATTACGGCATGTTGGAAAGATATGTCCCTATTATCTTTTCATGCTTGGTGGTCATGGATTATTTTTACTACAAGAGGTGCCAATTTATCCTTGTCAGGTATTGTTCAGAATAGTCCAACTCATCATTCACTTTGGAAACCAGTTGATGAGCATATTACTCCATACTTATTTTTATTTGATCTCTTAATTATAATGAATAAATAGTATTTAAAAGTAGGTGTGTTGTAAACAAAAGGAATGTTTTACATATTAAAACATTTCCTATTCCTCAGACTATACTTTACCTGTTAAATACTTATATATATTGTTCCTGATAGTAAGTTTTCTCAGGGTACTCAATAAGGTACTCTTTTTTGTATTATCCTTGCTGATCATAAAAATTCAATAAACTATTTTGAACACAAGAACAGGAACCGGTGGTCTGCTACCCTGGGCTCCTTACCAGCTCCAACAGACACCGCCAAAAATATGGAGTTGATTCTAGGTAGTGAACTTTCACTTGACCGACAGGTTAATCGCACCACGTCTACCTGTTTTAGAACCATCAGAATGTTGAGGAAAATGTTTCCATTAATTCCCGGTGAGTAGTCAAAATATCTTTTTTTATTTCAAAATGACAGAAATTCGCTGTTAAAATATCGATAGTAAAAAATATAGTTTTTTTACATATCGATTGTAATTATATAATTTTAGGTATGTGTGTTTTAATATCGATGTGAAAAATATCGAATGTCATAATATCGTTGTGTAAAAATGTCGATAATATGTGGTATTTTGTAAGTTTTAATATATTATGTAATATTTTTCTAAGTGTTTTAATATGTAATTTTAAATGTATTGTATATTTAAAAATGTTTTATATGTGTTTTAAATTTCATATATATTTTTAGGAGCTGAATGTTGGGTTTATATGGGATAAGGGTGGGGAGTGTTTTAAAATATATATTTGAAATGTAATATTTTTTACAATTATTATTCAATTTTACAATTTAATTTGTATTTAACAAAACAAATGTGAAAATAATTTTAGGAGTGGGATTTTGGGTTTATAGGTGTTAAGGGTGGGGAGTTTAAAAAATATATATATATTCAAAATACAATATATATTTTTTTTTATAGATTATTAAAATTTTAAACAATGTCTTTTTACTTTTTATTAAAATTTGAAAATTAAAATTAGTATTGTGATTTTGAGTTCATAGGTGTTAAGGGTGGTGAGTGTGTTTTTGAAATTTTAAAATTACATTTAAAAATTTTAAATTAATTTAAAATTGATGTTACATTTTTTTAAAATATTTAAATATAATTTGGACATTTTTGTTTATAGGTGTTGGGAGTGGGAAGTGTTTTAAAAATAGATCATTTAAATATTAATTTAAAAAATTGCTAAAAATATAATTCAAATGTAATATTAATTTTTAAATTTATTTAAAAAAATAAAAAAATAATTAATTAGTTTTATTTTGATTCCAGCACCTCTACCAATTAAATGTAGATTGGAGTGGGAATAGTAAGTTATTTTTAATTAGTGTCCAGCACCAACCACAATTTAATGTAGAGTGGAGTGGGAATAGTAAATTATATTTTAATTAGTGTCCAGCACCTACCCCAATTTAATGTAGACTGGAGTGGGAATGGTAAATTATATTTAATTAGTGTCCAGCACATACCCCAATTTAATGTAGACTGGAGTGGGAATAGTACATTATATTTAATTAGTGTCCAGCACCAACTCCAATTCAATGTAGAATGGAGTGGGAATAGTACATTATATTTAATTAGTGTCCAGCACCTACCCCAATTTAATGTAGACTGGAGTGGGAATAGTAAATTATATTTAATTAGTGTCCAGCACCTACCCTAATTTAATGTACACTGGAGTGGGAATAGTAAATTATATTTAATTAGTGTCCAGCACCTACCCCAATGAAATGTAGACTGGAGTGGGAATAGTAAATCAGTGGCGAACGGAAAGACCCCCCCCGACCAACAAAGGGTTCATATGGTGGGAGTGTCTATCAGACACCGCCAGCCATATTACAATGGGCATTTACCAATGCCTTTCCGTGGCGGCAATGCCGTCAAGGAAAGGCATGAGGAGTCTGCTCTTCCGGCCCGTTGTGGGCCCCCAGGGACTCCAGGAGGGTGGGGGGTGTACATGGGGGGTACCTATGGTATCCCCTTCATTTCAAAGTACAACATGGCAGGCACCGCGCGGTGCCTGTCACGTTGTGCTTTGAAATGCACAACATGTATTTTTACCATTGCGGCAGGCGGTGCCGCAATGGTAAAAATATGGGATGCGCCCGCCACTGTGGTGGGCGCATCCTAATTCCCCCCCGGGACACCCGCCCTTATGGCCGGCGGTCCCTTGTACTGGGAGAATGGAGGGTGGGCCGGGCACCGCGCGGTGCCTGCCGCTTTGTGCATGCAAATGCAAACCATGCATATTTAACATTGCGGCGGGTGCTGCTTTAAGCAGCACCCGCCGCAATGTTAACTATACGGGATGTGACCGCCAGGGTGGCGGTCACATCCTAATTCCAATGGAGGGAACGCCGCTGCCCCTGCAGAAGGTACATCCACCCCGGGGGTGGCGGACGGACGCAAGTCCGTCCGCCATCCTAATCGACGTCATAGTGTTTTTGAAGTTGCAATTACTATATTATTGGTTAATTTGAATTTGCAGTCTTTTTATTAGTTAGTTTGTATATTTTGAATTTTTTTGAGGTGGTCAGTTTCCAAATAAGGAAAATGATAATTTGTAGTGTGGTATGTATAGTTTAATTAATTCATTTAAAAAGTTTTCGTTATATATTATATAATTTGATTTGTTGGTATTGTTATATATAATGTTAATATTATTTATGTAGTAGTTTTTGTAGTGATATTTTTATTATTTGTGTGTTACTTAATTTATAATGTAATAGAAGGGTTTTTATAAATTAATATTTATTTTTGTTATTTATAGTAATGAAATATATTTTTTGTAGTTTTATATTTGTATTTTTTCCTACTGTATCTCGTCGATATTCTAAAAATTGCGATATTAATGTTGTCGATAATGTTGTTTCCGATATTGTTTACTTAGTGTATCTTTTGTAATGGTGGTCGATATTTTGGTATTTCGATATTTATGTCATCGATATCAGTGGTATCAATATTTATGTATGTCGATATTGTGTATCCAATATTTTTGTAATTTATTAGTTAAGTATAGGAGTTCGATATTAGTGTTATCGAAATTTTTGTATTGATATTTATGTAGGTCGATAATGTGTCTTTCGAAATTATGTCAGTGATTCTTCATTCCCCTTCTGGTACGGAAACAAGTAGCCTTGGCATTGATTTCTTCCAGAGCTGACTATTGTAATGAGTTGTACCTGGGGACCAACAACACCACTTAAGCCAAACTGCAGTTAGTGCAGAATACCTTGGCAAGGCTCACTTTGGATATCCCGAAACAGCAGTCGGTGTCCAAAGGCCTACATGATCTGCATTGGTAAAAAAGCACATTATGTTCAAGGCACTTTGCACCATGGATAAGGTCCTCTACCATGCTAGTCCAGATGGAATCAAGGCCATGTTTCATTGTCATATTCCTGGGAGAAATCGCCACTCATCTCATCACAATTTGGTAACTGTGCCCAGAATTCGGAAAAAGAGATGAGGAGGCAGAGCTTTCTCGGTCGCAGCATCAAGGCTCTAGAACTCGCTTCCTCATCATTTCACAGGCATTAAAATACATCTACCCTTTAGGCAAGCCTTAAAGAGCGAGCTCTTCACCCTGCAGGGGAAGTCAGTTTGTTTTGCAATCATGCTGAACCAGCATCTTTGCAGAGCAGTATACTACTGTGACTATGGTGCCTTGATGCCTACTGGTATTTTTTGCTCCCTATATATTTTGTGCATATCATCGTACTCTATGCCCCTCCACTCTATGCTACTACCCTCCACTCCACTCTACACCACTCCACTCTGCTTCAGTGTAGTCTACACCACTCTACTCGACTCCACCCTACTCCACTCCACTTTACCCCACTCCACTCTATGCCACTCTACATCACATCACTCCACTCCACTCTAGTATACTGTTTGCCACTCTACTCTACTCCACATCCTTCCACTATTCACCAATCCATCCTATGCCTTTCCAACTACTCTATGCCAGTCTATTCCATGACATTCCTCTCCACTCCATCCCACTCTATGCCACTGTACTCTATGCCACTCCATTATATGCCACCTTATGCCACTCCACTCTATTCCACACTACACTATGCCACTATACTCTATGCCACTATGCCCCATGTCACTCTATGTCATTCTGCTCTGACACTCTACTCCATTCTACGTCATGCCACTCTATGCCACTCTACTCTATCCCACTTTACTCTACGCCACTCTGTGCCACTCCACTCTACTCAATGTCACTCTATGCTACCCCACTCTACTCAATCCCACTCTACGCCTCTCTATTCTACGTCACTCTATGCCACTCCAGTCTATGTCTCTCCACTTTGTGCCACTTCACTCTACACCACCCCACTCCACACCATTCGATGCCACTACTTTCCACTCTACGAACTCTCTACTCTATGCCACTCTATTGTATGCCACTCTATTGTATGCCACTCAACTCTCTGCACTCCTCTCTGCATAACTCCACTCTACTACACTCCACTCTACCCTACACTACTTCACTCTAAACATCTCCACTCTACACAACTCTACTCTGTGCTACTACACTCAACTCAATGCTACTTTAAACCACTCTGCTTCTCATCACTCGATGCCACTCTTCTCTACTCCCCTCTTAGCCACGCTACTTTATGCCACATCACTTACTTTTAGCCATTCTGAACATCGGCCACAAATCTGTACAACCTGGCTGAAAGACGTTGGCAAAGCCAAAAGCTCTCTCACAGGCGCAACCTATTGGCTTTGTCAATGCTAGTTGTAACTTTGATATCACGTGTTATTTTTGCCTATGTTCTGCCTTCTCAATCGATGTTCTTTGCTTAGCATTGCGAAACGCATAAGTGTGTGGTCAGCACCAAAACAAATGCAAGTAACCCAACAACTGAAAGTAATTATTAAACTGCGGAATATTACTAACATTAACCACCACAGATGAGAGGCGCTGTGCAGGAATGCGTGGGTGTATTTGTAAATTGTTTCTGAACTTCATTGCTCTCTCAGCGCTCAATGAGGAAGATGTGGAGTGAAACAGGAAGATGACACTGCTCTTCGGGCATATATTTAGACCTGGCTGGAAAGTTTCCAACTAAAGGATGTTACAGATCAGAAGGACTATTCCTTAAAGATGGGGGCGTCATCTTTCGCTAACTACAAATAAAGAACTCCTAGAATAATGTGGAAACAACATATACATAAATGAGTTTATTTGATAGAGCGCACTAGGCATCATCTCAGGGGTATCTCGGCGAACATTTGTATCTGTGACAACACGGAGCAGTGAGTGCACTTGGCCATGCTCTCTCTCATCTACCTGCTGTTTGTAAGTGACTTTATCACAACTTCATAAATTGTCTACTACAAGCAGGGAGATTTCAGTGTATAATTTGAGCCAGTGGTTGCAGGAAGGGCCTACCGCCCCTCATTTTTGGGGAGCCACACTTATTTTTCTTCATCAGACTTTCATCCGGAGGAAGAGAGAGAAAAACACAAAAGTGAAAAGGAGGATTAGAAAGAAGGTAAAATAATGACAAAGGGAGAAAGCAGGAATGAAAACGAACCTGTAAGATTGAGATATAGAGGGCAGGGGTTGTCTGTAGGTGGATGAAAGATGCAGTCTTGTTTTTTGCTATCCCCAATATTCAAAGGGCAGACTACAGGCTTCTGACCCAAACTTTTGGACTGGCACTTATTGTTCTACAAATTAAGCCTTTTCTAGAAACGAACAGGTGGGTGGGTGGTGTGGAAAAATGCATATTTTACCATCAAGATTGTGGGAAATTACATGAAATAAACCAAATTAATTTTGGGGTACCTTGAGTGAAAGTTGAACGTGAAGGCATTCAAAAGTAATGCAAGATACTTAGAAGAGTATTGGGAAGACATTTTTACCTCCACTCAATCTCTTGTGCAAGATTTTCTGATCGAGCAGAAAATAAACTGCAAAATAGTGTACAACATTGCGACGCTAAATGCAAATTACAATTTTGCACATCCTGAACCGAGAGCGCTCTATAGGGCCTCATTTATGAGCCCTTGCGTCACTTTTACGCCGCCGGTGTGTCACTTTTTGTGACGCACCAGTGGCGTAAACAATGCGCCTTGTTGCGCCATATTTAGAAAGTGACGCATCTAGGTAGATGCGTCACTTTGTAAACCCCTGCGCCACATTATACCTGTGCCTGGTATAATGTATGCAAAGGGGGCGTTCCCCTGCAAAAAGCCTCGTAGAAGTGACGCAGTGAAATCTATGAGAATTCACTGCGTCACTTCTAGGACACCGTTGCGTCAAAATCTCGCGCCTGCACCACAGCAGGCGTAAGACTGACGCAAGCCCTTTCACATGGGGCTTGCCCCATGTGAAAGGAAGCATTGCTGGAGTTGCGTCACTTTTGCGCTTACAGATACGTCAGAAATACTGACGTATCTGTAACTCCTTGCGACATGATGCGTCATACATTAAATATGACGCATCAGGTATGCCGCAAGGAGTGCGCACTGAGAAGTGACGCATCGCTGCTTTCATGCAGCGATGCGTCATTTCTCATAAATGAGGCCCTATGCATTTAATCACAGAAGCTTGATGGCAGTGGATTCAGCAAAGATCTGCAGATAGTAGCTCACGGAATACGAGGACAGGAGGACAGCGAGCAATTGATTCTGGAATTCAAGCAAGTACAGATTTCCCTATAGTTTTGATAATCGGGAGCAATTGTACGGCAATTAGAATATCATTTGAGATAGTTTAGTATAATAAGGGTCTGTTATAGATGTCACTGTCTTATATGAGGCAGACGTCATACAAACTGAGGGGCATATTAACAACGGACAGCGATAATCATCGCTGGCCGTGCTTAGTCATAATAATATTATCGCATGCTATCCCCGGTATTCCAGAGTAGCGAGGTTATCGCCCTTATGCAGGGAATATCGCTGGTTTTCCAGCGATGTTCCCTGCAAAATGGCGATAACCGTGCTGATACGACCCACAGGGTTGTATCAGCATAATCCACCCACTATGTTAGGGATGGCTAAGTCAGGATTTTAGCAGACTTTAGATTTTGCCGAAAACTGCAGTTTTCGCCAAAATCTAATGTGTGCTAAAATCATGTTGGCTGCCTTGTAAATAAAGCTATGTAAACATCAGCGATATTTGCAAGGTAGTCCATCTGGGGTACACCCAGTAACGCCCACTTTGCATCTCATTGGAGATCCAAAGGGAGGCGTTGGGAAAAAGGGTGTTAACATCCGATTATGCATATTAGCACCCTCTTGTAAATAGGGCGCTGGTTTTATCTCCACTTTTTTGGCCCCAAAGTTTATCTGTATGGATATACTCTCTCTTGTTACAGCTGAGCTTGCATTGGGAGTGAAAATCATGGAGGATCATATGCAGGGCGAAAGTTAATATTGTGTAGCAATTGACATTGTGGTGTTGTTTATTCGGAGCCCTGCTGTCCCTTTCTCTAGGACTGTTAGCTAATTGGATGTTCTGTCAGAGCCATGGCACACTTTTAAGGCTGAATGGATTTTCTGGGAGTTGAAATCATGACAAAGAGAGAACGAGGGAGGGGAAATGGCCGTCACTGCCAACAGAATGTCCTTAAAAAATGCCAAATTCTGTGTCAACTAGTAATTTAGTTACATGATTCAGTACTTCTCACAGGCAGTGCATCAAATGGGCAGGTACTGTCCGGCACTGAGTACCTACACCTATTTTATTTTAAATGGAGAATATATGCACTTCTCAGCACTGCTGAAACCAATGTATTTAATCATTTAAAGCACTGCTCACAGGACAATACAATACAAAAAAAACTCCAAATCCCTCTTGTCCTAGCACACCCACTGATAAATGTCACACCAACACCATCTAGAAATGGTGTATTGCTCTACATTTGAATCCCCTCAATAAACGAATACTTCTCATTCAGGCCATGAGGGATGTATTGTGGTGAAGTTGATAACATGTCAGTGCAGTGGTTTGGTAGTTCTTATGGTTACCATTTACTCTGCATTCCACAGGGCACACACAATAACAATCACATGTATCAGGGAACGTCTCCCGCCTCAAATTCTGACTGGATCACTGCTTGAATTAAAGCGACAAAGAATGAGGAGTGCTTGTTTTGGGCCACCCTTCAAAATGTTCCGACTTTTTTTGATTACATTTAATTTAGTTTCCCTTCAATAAGCCCGTTAATAGATTGCCTCGTCATTCTTTCATATTCACTCTACACCAAATTCTCACTCTGAGGGGCTTTCTCTGGCCCAATGCAGGGCAGCCGTCCTCAAGTCCTTTTTTAGGGAGTGAATTCAATCCTTTGATCACCCACAGAACATGTATTTTTTTTTAAATCTCAGCCCAAACAGTCCTCAGCGTTTTTTTGTATTTTACCTCATTTAATAGCGAGAAGAACATTTGTCAACTCTAATGTACACATCACATGAGTGCCGGTGACTGTATGCTGGTCGGATGCAAAGATGTGTGGGTGTTAGTTGCTGGGGCATCTGGTTCCAACCCCGATGACCTCTAAATGAGGTTTAGGAGCCGTGGATCTGGTAGAGAGGCTCTCACACTCAAAGAAAATCTAAATTCGTTTTTTTCCCCTTCATCAGCTAAGGAGTACTTGAACACATTGGCAATCTAACGTGCTAGGAGAAACCTTTTCCCAGATGCCAATTCTTTTGTGAAAGGCAGATCGGAAGTGCCCCGCCTACTTAATCCTCGTCATCAGGGAATGGAATCAGTCATCAAACCTCCCCTGAGGGGAGGAAGCGATCATCTCAATTAACTAATGGAAAAAGCCCTGCCCATACTTTGAACCATAAACCATTAGCAACTTCCCTCTGTCTTCCTCGTAAGCATCATATGGCCATATTACTGAGTTCATTTATATTCAATAATAATAACATTTATTGTCTAATTAATAATACAGTACGACACTTGTTCACACAATATATACACTGAGGGGCTTATTTACAAGCCCCTTGCACTGCCGGAATGTCACTTTTTGGGACGCAGCAGAGGCGCATTTGATGCCCCATATTTACAAGGACACGTAAAGCCACCCTGCATGGCTTCTCATGTCCTTGTAAATACGGCCCCTTTTCACGCAGAGCTTTGTGTGAAAGGGGCGTGCCGTGGGTGTTGCTGTGGGTGTTCCCACATAACACCCATGGCTTTTGCCGCATTACCAGATTTACAACCTTTCGTAAACCTGGGTATGCGCAAGAATGCCAGAATGCTCGGAGGCTCAACAAGGAGAAATGCTTTCATTTCTCCTTGTTTTTTCCTCTTTCTGTGCATGCTGCATTCTGCTGCACACATAGGGAGAGGAAATCATCTCTTGTGATCCTTTTTCTGCAGGAAGGTGTCCATTCCTGCACAATAATGGTCTCCCCTGAAATGCAGACACCTTATGTTGGCACATGGCGGCCAATTGCGCACCAGCGCAGGGAAAGCACAGGGATGCTTCATATTATTGTTAATATGTTGCATCCCTGTGTTTTGAAAGTGACAGTGCGGCACAGCCAATGGCTTGCGGCACCGCGCTGAGTCGCTTTCTTGTAAATAAGGCCCTGAGAATCTTAATTATCAGCCCGTTACACCACTGTGGCATCACTTTAAGTGATGCTGCAGCGGCATAAATTATGCAGCACACTGTGCCATATTTACAAAGTGATGCACCTAGGCAGATGCTTTACTTTTTAAACCCCTGAGCTACATTATGCAGGGTGGGTGTTCCCCCGCAAAAAAGGCTCTTAGTTATGGTGCAGTTAAATCTATGAGAATTCACTACGCCACTTCTACGACGCCACTGCATCATACGCCAGCTTCAGAGCAGGCGTAAGGAATGACTCAGGCCCTTTCATATGGGGTTGCCCCATGTGAAAGGACACATTGCTGGAGTTGCATCTGTTTTCAGACACACCCTAGCAATGCCCCACTTTTGTGCCTATAGATCCGTCAGGAATACTAGGGTATCTGTAAATCTTTGCGACATGGAGTGTCGTTTTCACGCAGCATGAATGAGGCCCTTATTTTTTTAACATTTGTTTTTAAGGTACAGTGCCGAATAACTCTACTTAATAATATGAATACCGTGACCTTCCACGTTTGTGTGTAACATGGGTGTGAAATGTAGATTGTGTGTGTATGTGTGTGTGCGTGAGTGGAGTGCTCGCTGATTCAAATATTGGTGAAAAGTAAGTGTGTTTCCGGTAGGGCCAAAGATAAGTTTAATCAAAAGTTAAATCCTCATCTATGGCAATTTCTTATCCGTTGTCTTCTTCCTGTGCCAGTCTGTTATCGCCTTTAGCTTCTCGGAGAAACTCGTTGTGTCGAGAAAAAGGACATATTCCTTCATATCAGTGTTATGGAGGATGCTACGCCATCACTGGGGGTGGGGTCAGCGCGGGTTGCACACTGTTCCCCCTTTGCCGAGTTAAACTCTGGGCTCATTATCTAGCATGTGTTATCCAGTGGCATGACGCAACATGATGGGGGCCCCATAAGGGGCCCCAAATGCTCCCATATTTCACAGCTATTATATGACGTTGGACCGAAAGGGCCCCCCTTAAAGGAATGGTGCTCTCCGGAAAAGTTGAGCAAACCAGGACCACCCTCTGCGCTGCAGGGGCCTGTGTTACGTACCTGGTGTTAATGTGTTTCTGTGCCAAACGTGTAATATATTATTGTAATTCATGCACCCTGGTGAGTGCAGTTGGTCCCTTATCGAGGTGATCGGCGAGCACAGCAAGTGACAGAAAGCTTGGAGAAAGTTGTGAAAAAAGCATTCTGGGCTTGAAAATGGGAGTTTTGCCTCGATTTAAGGCACCCAAACGCATGCTGAAACAGTTGCTTTGATCTGTCTCCAGGCACTTGTGCATCTTGCAGCTCATGGGCTTAGGGAACACATCACAATCTTGTGTACTGTGTGGAGATACTCACAGTAGGTCAAAACTTGCATCGGTCACATTAATTGATGTGTTCTGTTCCTTTAATAGATAATGAACAGTGGGATACTAAAGTGACTTGCACTTTGCATCGTTTCTTTGCAAAGTGTCCTTGTTCGGGATTAGATGGGCGTGTTTGTAGGTATGCAGATACTCATAATGCCATGGTATTATGGCAGGGGTCAGGCAGATAGCCACACATGTAATCATGTGTTTGGAATGACATACCGTTTCTTTTATTTACATTTATGTTGTGTTTCATCTTTGGAGTTGCAAAATTTGTTGGTGCGTTTGCTTAATGTTTGCAGTTTACAGAGCTTATCACTTTGGTGAAAGCAAGGATTTCACATAATCTGATTTGTAACATCAGTTGACTAGATTGCATGCTTATGTGATGTGCAGTTTGACTTTACTCGCAGTGACCATCAGTATGAGCAACTCCTGAGAAGGCTATTCACAAGACCTCAAAGGCAAGGGCCATATTCTGCTAAATATCCCTGGCCTAAGTTAATCTAGGGCAGTCGTGCAGAACTTTTTGGGTGGAATTTTCATTCCTCTACCATCTTCAGAATGTAAACAGTTCTAATAGTTGTATCACAGATGAGAGGAAACTCGAGTTATCTATAATGTTATGCAGAATGCCAAGGTAGAACACATGCTTTCCTTGGTAGTTAACTATGGAAAAGTTTATGTCTTCTTGTCACGATCGCGCTTGGTTAAGGAACTACAATTCCCAGCAAGACGTGAGTCCGGCCTACAACTCCCATGCTCCTTCGCGAATCTCGCGAGACTACAATCCAGGAAGCATAAAGAGGAAGCAGTTCCCGAGCTCGGCGTCGGGAATTCCTCCTGTCCAGCGCTTTCTGGTGGCCGCTGCTGATCGTCTGTGGGTGCGGTAAGGGTGCTTGCACCAGGAATTGGGCCGCTTTTTGTTCTATCTTGGTTTTGGTTGTGTTGGCAAGGTTGCCTACACGCGTTCTTCTGGATCGACTTGGGGTCACTTCTAATTCAGTCAGGATCTTGACCCGGTCGGTATTGTCGGCCAACGGAGAGGTGGATGTTTTGTAAATCCACTAGTAACTCCAGTTCTTTTGGGATGTTCTAATGTTTTGATATTCAGGACTTAGGAGCAAGGAGCTCTTAACTAAGCTAAAGCCTCTGATTCTTTTGCCACGAGTGTTGTAACTACGGGGCAATTCACATACCGTTACTTTCTTATTTCATAATGGATATTGTGTTCAGGATGTATGGTGGATTAACCCAAAATGTCTCTGGCTCCCTTTATTAACAGGGGTTCTTAATGAGTGGTAGTGGACTACAGTCAATCCCTGTGAAGCGTATAAGGAGTGAGTTAGGGGTATGTTCATGCATCATTTTACTCTCCTTGCTTTATCGTTTTGATATGCTTCTAATAGTTGTTGTTATATGTATATGTTGGTTTTGTATCACTGCAGCAACACCCTTAATACCATCATCTACACAATCAACCATCACCTACCTCTCCACTGGAGTGTATTTTGCTTTTCAGGTATTTAGAATAAATAAGGTGCTAAGTGAGGAGTTACAGTATGAGGAGTGCAAATAGATTATCAAGGTATTCATGATATACGCTCTCTTTGTGTTTTCCAGATCTCCCTCCCTGCTGTCCCCTTCCTTTCCTTCCCTTTTCCTCAAACCCCCTTACTCCCCCACTTAATCCTTCCAATGTACTGTGCTATTACAGCAACTCAGACATTGGCTAGATTTAGAGGTGGAACATAATACTTCAAAACGATCCTGTGGACAAATGGATCTTTGCCACTGTGATTGAATGAAGCTGTAATAAATTACATTTCAAATAGAATCATCAACTTTCGGTATCTTAATGTTCAGTCAATTATGAGTGGTTTGTAATAGTTTTAAAGCTTTATTTCTCTTTAGGAGATTAGTGTTGTTTTAGTTGTTTCTATTCAGATTAGTCAAATTACAGAAACATTGAGAAAAGGTTTTACTAGAGTCAACATAAAATAGACAGCATGTTCCATAAAGAAAATAGTCCCTACTTTAGTCTCAGAGTTCTATTTTAAATAGGAACCCATAAAGAGTTCTCTTGGAAAAGAGCAATATTCTGGAGCTTCTTGTTAGTCAAATAATGAACTTCCCAATAAGAGCAGTTCCAGAAACTCAGCCAAGTTCCCCAACAAGTAACAACTGTTAATAAATCAAAGGAAAATTAACCACAGTCAATGCTTTGATCAACATACGGAGAAAGTCTCTCTGCAAAAACATTAGAAGAAAAGGAAATCGTTGTTTGCAGTAGCTCACAGCAATCTGGGCAGGACGTGAGGAGAATGATGCATAAAGCATCGAGTAATCAAAGCATTGGGTCACAATGGATAGAATAGAATACTCCCCTCTCTCTAACTAGGAACACGTATATATGAAGAAATAAAACATTTGCAGAATTCAGCACAGTTAGGTCATCTTTGTCCAATGGAAACAGGTCTCCTGATGGTCTGTCATTTCTCCTACCATTTTTCATGGTAAACATTCACATCGGTGAGCAGATATCTAAAACTTACTGATATGTCTTGCATTAGATATTTGAGGGAAGGTTCTCATGAGAACCTTTGCAGGCGTATTCTGTTAGTTGTTGTCAGTATTCAATTGTGTAGACAAAGGGCAATGAAACATTTCTATCAGTAAGGCTTTATAAGACCATGCAAAAAATATCCTCAGAATGCTTAACCCGTTCCGTGCTCATGACGAGCTCAGATCGTCATGAGGCATGGTCGCGCTGTGCTCAGGACAAGCTGAGCTCGTCATGACCGTTGCACCGCGCCCACGCGGGGATAATTGCCCTGCTGTGCTGGGCGTTCCATTGGAACGGGCGTGGTCATGACGAGCTCAGCTCATCTTGAGCACAGCACCACCGTGCATCATGACGAGCCAAGCTTGTCATGAGCTCCGCGGCGCTGCATGCGCCCCACCTCCCCCCAGCACAGATGGGGAATTAGCCCCACGGGTGAGGGGTTAATATTACTAATATTCTATTCATTATAAAAAATAGCAAAATACATTGTTTAGTGAAATGAGGAAATCATATGGTGTGAGCAAGCAAAGAAATACATTTCTCTTACAGCAGCACAATTTAAAGTGATTAACTATTTTGCAGTGAAATGATTTGGTCAACAGTTCTAAAATAAGTATTTTATTCTAAATTTTAAGCCGAAGTCAAAAGAAATTTTCAGGCCTAGTCATCTAAACACATTAGGTATGAGAGCCTACTACTTTATGTAAGCTGCACGTTTATTTTACACATTCAAGAAAGCATCTTCTCCTACGGCTTAAAGCTCCATCACTTATTTATCATATTTTAAAGGAGCATTTTCTATGGTTATGACAAAGTTAAACACATTTTCTTTAACATTAACCGAGGTACATTTTCATAAAAAAATTTAGACTTTAATACCAGGTCTACCACTAATGGTAAATCTGGGAATGCACCAAAATCCATGGGTGGACGTGTTGGAAGACCCACGCTCCACCCACAGAATGCTCTCTGCTACAGAGTAACGCAAGGCAGTGATTTGTGCTGTCTTGCGTTACTCTAGATCAGTGGTTCCCAAACCTTTGACTCCTGAGGACCCCCTCTGAATCACTACTGGAAGCCAGGGACCCCCAAGCAATTTGTACAATTTAAATTTCTTTAAAAAAAAGCCTTTTAAAGCATAGGTAATTTCAAGAGGGAGACAGCCTGAATTGGGTCTATTGGCATGGACATGAATGCATACAACAGTGTATTATTTAGTGTTACCCAAGGGCTTGGGGAAAGTGAGCAATCAGACAGCAGCACGAAAATCCTACTGATGATCCTGGCTGCATCTATTTTTACCTGCCTGCCAAGTAACGGTAACCTATACACATGTGCCTTTCAACGTTTTATTGCTTTTATGGTATTGCCTGTATTTTCATTGTTGTGTCTGTGACTGCTGTTGTCTGTCTTCCCCCCTTGCCTGTACGTGGTCCGTACCCCTTTTTCTTCCCTCTGTTCCCCTCGCTGTCCCCGTGCTCTCTCTGCCCGGTCTTTCCTTCTGTACCCCTCGCTGCCCTGTGTCTCTGCCCGGTTTTCCCTTCTGTTCCCCTCGCTGCCCCCGTGCCACTCTGGCTTCTGTTCTTAGCTGCCCCTATATTTCTGTATTCTGTATTTTGCCTCTGTGCCCTCGTTTTTGTGCCCCTTTTGCCTTCTGTTCCACTTGTTTTTCCATCGATTTTTGTGCTTCTGTTCCACTCATTTTTTGTGCTTCTGCCCTCTGTTCCACTCGTTTTTCCCTCGTTTTTTGTGCCTTTCTGCCCTCTGTGCCACTCGTTTTTCCCACGTTTTTTGTGCCTTTCTGCCCTCTGTTCCACTTGTTTTTTGTGCCTGTCTGCCCTCTGTTCCACTCGTTTTTTGTGCCTTTCTGCCCTCTGTTCCACTCATTTTTCCATCGTTTTTTGTGCCCTTCTGCCCTCTATTCCACTTATTTCTTGTGCCTTTCTGCCCTCTGTTCCACTTCGTATTCCCCTCATTTTTTGTGCCCTCCTGCCCTCTGTTCCACTTGTTTACTGTGCCTTTCTGCCCTTTGTTCCACTCATTTTCCCCTAGTTTTTTATGCCCTTCTGCCCTCTGTTCCACTCGTTTTTTTGTGCCCTTCTGCCATCTGTTCCACTCGTTTTTTGAGCCTTTCTGCCCTCTGTTCAACTTGTTTTCCCCTTCTTTTTTTGTGCTCTTCTGCCCTTTTTCCACTCGTTTTTTTGTGCCCTTCTGCCTTCTGTGTCAAAGCTCTTGTGTGCTGTGAGGACGCATGGGCGTTTAATTTTTCACTACGACAGGCACTCGAGTCCTGCGGACCCCCTGGGAATGTCTCACGGACCCCTGGGGGTCCGCGGACCACAGTTTGGGAAACGCTACTCTAGATTTATCATGTCATGCAGGTCCAGGCAAGGTGGCCTTGTGTGGCTTGATAAATCTCACTTAGCTTTTGGTTCTCCTGTGTGCCTCCTTGTGTGGGGCAATGTTGATGCAAAACCTTGATAAATATGCCTCTGAATGTCTACTATGAACGCAAACGTTCTGCAGCTGCCCTCATGTTATGCAACTATTGATGGGGCCTCACCCTTTCAAAGCGACATCTGGTTTTATTTCCGCTATGTCGTTAGCAGTGGAGGTTTTGGCAAATCTATTACTTTTGCACTTTTAGAATTAACTTAAAATCTATTGCAATTTATGTCAACAGTCCTTTTATGGTGGGAGAGATGATTATTGGAGTGCTATACTTTTGATCTGATTCTATTTCGGCTAACGACTTTCACAATAAGGAATTTAAGGCAGTATTTAGGATTATGTTTGTTTGTGCTATTAGAGGTAACATGATTCGATTATTTATATCTATTGTCTGTTTGTAGAGCATCAACATGCCTTGTTTGTAAGGTTGGGTGGTGAACTCCATCCTGCGGGTGGAGTTCACAGAGTTTGCCTTACACTGCGCTGCACTTAGAGTGCGGAGTTTGGCAAACACTCCACCTACACCACATGACGGAGTTTACCAGTGCTCAGTGCCACTCATCCCAGCATGGTTTTTTCTAGTTACCATTACTGGCCTACTCGTTGCCCTCCCATTGGCTCAAACTGGTGACATTTTGGCCTCCCATTGGCTGTTAAGAGTTGTCAGCTGGATGTTTCCGGTGCCTGGATTTTTTGAAGGGGTCAGGCCCATACTTATTATTTTTTGCCAGGTCGACTTGAGTCAACACGGACTGGCACAGGGAGCGCAAAGTTTCATGTTATTGCTGTAAATATATAATTATATTCAAAGGGAGAGCGCCTGAAACCCTGAATCTCTTTTGTGCGTTGTGAAGCGCAGAGGAGCTGTAACGCAAGTCACCTTCTACAGTGCCTGTAATAGAGGAAACACACCCAGCCAGGTCCTTTCGTCACTTGCCTTCATTTGCACGTGCACACTCAGCAGACGGCCAATGCCCAATAAGGTCTGGAGTGACACTGCCCATGTGAGAGTGATGGCGAGAACGACAGGCACAGCTTGTAACACCTCGCGGAGGTAAACGCAGCATAGCGAATAAGTTTTGACTATATTTTTTTCACTGCCTTTAGGTGGTTGTTGGATGGTGTTAGAACAACAAACACACTCCTATTGTGTTTTCCCCCTTAAACCTTCTCTGCATGTAAACATTCATGTACAACGTGTGACAATGACACTTTATTTGTGTGATTAGCAAAAACCAATACAAAAAGAACAATCAATATAAAAGAGATAGTTAAAATAGAATGATATGTATACAGTTCTTAAAAACCACTATTTGGTGTTTTTGTAAATCCAATTAGTATTAGTCCTTTAGATGGGCCAAAACAAACTTTCAGTGGGGGCCAGACTGAGTGGGTCCCTCATCCAGATAGCTCCCACATGGTGCCAAGGTTGACCAGTCCATAAGAGCTTAGCGGGCGTAATAGATGAACTTAGCAAAATTGGCCATATGCTTCACTGTGTCCAGCTTATATAACTGTTGAACGGCCTTGTTTGCCGTCCGCGTGCCTAGTTGAAAAAGAATGGGCCTTAGGTAGGCTAACAACAGGGCAGGACAGCATAGCAGGATGTGAGCCAGCGATTCTCGCTTGTAATTGCAGAGGCGACACTCGGTGAGGGCTGGTTTTACTTTCACAAAGGGATACAGATATTTTAAGGGGGGCGAGGGTAGTCTGGCTGCTAGTATCCTATTTAGGGCTTGCCTCCCCACCGGCTGTGTTAGATGTGGTTTAAGGCCATATGATATATGAGGGGAGCTTTGGGTCTCGTGAAAGCCTCTAGCTGTCAGAGCTTTGATTTCCAGTATACGAGAGCATGAACTTACTTGCTTTTTTATTGATGATTTAATGGTGGTATACTTGATTATATTGGGGTCCCAATCAATGTTCCCTCTATTTTTTTTCCTCTGTGTGCGGCAGTGGAGGGTCTCTGTGCGCTGCAACCATGGCTATGTGCGCCAGTAACCAAACCTCGCGTGTCTGCGGCGCCAAATGCCACTCGTTTTTGGTGCCCTCCTGCCCTCTGTCCCACTCGTTTTTTGTGGCTTTCTGCCCTCTGTCCCACTCGTTTTTGGTGCCCTTCTGCCCTCTGTCCCATCGTTTTTGGTGCCCTTTTGCCCTCTGTCCCATTGTTTTTGGTGCCCTTCTGCCCTCTGCCCCACTCGTTTTTGGTGCCCATCTGCCCCACTCGTGTTTGGTGCCCTTCTGCCCCACTTGTTTTTGGTGCCCTTCTGCCCTATGTCCCATCGTTTTTGGTGCCCTTCTGTCCTCTGCCCCACTCGCTTTTTGGTGCCCTTCTGCCCTCTGTCCCATCGTTTTTGGCGCCCTCCTGCCCTCTGCCCCACTCGTTTTTGGTGCCCTTCTGCCCTCTGCCCCACTCGTTTTTGGTGCCCTTCTGCCCCACTTGTTTTTGGTGCCCTTCTGCCCTCTGTCCCATCGTTTTTGGTGCCCTTCTGCCCTCTGCCCCACTCGTTTTTGGTGCCCTTCTGCCCTCTGTCCCATCGTTTTTGGTGCCCTCCTGCCCTCTGCCCAACTCGTTTTTGGTGCCCTTCTGCCCTCTGTCCCATCGTTTTTGGTGCCCTCCAGCCCTCTGCCCCACTCGTTTTTGGTGCCCTTCTGCCCTCTCTACCATCGTTTTTGGTGCCCTTCTGCCCTCTGCCCCACTCGTTTTTGGTGCCCTTCTGCCCCACTTGTTTTTGGTGCCCTTCTGCCCTTTGTCCCATCGTTTTTGGTGCCCTCCTGCCCTCTGCCCCACTCATTGTTGGTGCCCTTCTGCCCTCTGTCCCATTGTTTTTGGTGCCCTCCTGCCCTCTGCCACACTCGTTTTTGGTGCCCTTCTGCTCTCTGTCCCATTGTTTTTGGTGCCTTTCTGCTCTCTGCCCCACTTGTTTTTGGTGCCCTTCTGCCCCACTCGTTGTTGGTGCCCTTCTGCCCTCTGCCCCACTCATTTTTGGTGCCCCTCTGCCCTCTGGCCCACTCGTTTTTGGTGCCCTTCTGCACTCTGTTCCATTGTTTTTGGTGCCCTTCTGCCCACTGCCTCATCGTTTTTGGTGCCCTTCTGCCCTCTGCCCCACTCGTTTTTGGTTTGGTGCCCTTCTGCCCTCTGTCCCATCATTTTTGGTGCCCTTCTGCCCTCTGTCCCATTGTTTTTGGTGCCCTTCTGCTCTCTGCCCCACTCGTTTTTGGTGCCCTTCTGCCCCACTCGCTTTTGGTGCCCTTCTGCCCTTTGCCCCACTCGTTTTTGGTGCCCTCCTGCCCTCTGCCCCACTCATTGTTGGTGCCCTTCTGCCCTCTGTCCCATTGTTTTTGGTGCCCTCCTGCCCTCTGCCCCACTCGTTTTGGTGCTCTTCTGCCCTCTGTCCTATTGTTTTTGGTGCCGTTCTGTTCTCTGCCCCACTCGTGTTTGGTGCCCTTCTGCCCTCTGCCCCACTCGTTTGTGGTGCCCTTCTGCCCTCTGCCCCACTCGTTTTTGGTGCCCTTCTGCACTCTGTCCCATTGTTTTTGGTGCCCTTCTGCCCTCTGCCCCATCGTTTTTGGTGCCCTTCTGCCCTCTGCCCCACTCGTTTTTGGTATGGTGCCCTTCTGCCCTCTGTCCCATCGTTTTTGGTGCCCTTCTGCTCTCTGCCCCACTCGTTTTTGGTGCCCTTCTGCCCCACTCGTTTTTGGTGCCCTTCTGCCCTCTGCCCCACTCGTTTTTGGTGCCCTTCTGCCCTCTGTCCCATTTTTTTTGTTGCCCTTCTGCCCTCTGCCCCATCGTTTTTGGTGCCCTTCTGCCCTCTGCCCCACTCGATTTTGGTGCCCTTCTGCCCCACTTGTTTTTGGTGCCCTTCTGCCCTCTGTCCCATCGTTTTTGGTGCCCTCCTGCCCTCTGCCCCACTCATTGTTGGTGCCCTTCTGCCCTCTGTCCCATTGTTTTTGGTGCCCTCCTGCCCTCTGCCACACTCGTTTTTGGTGCCCTTCTGCTCTCTGTCCCATTGTTTTTGGTGCCTTTCTGCTCTCTGCCCCACTTGTTTTTGGTGCCCTTCTGCCCCACTCGTTGTTGGTGCCCTTCTGCCCTCTGCCCCACTCGTTTTTGGTGCCCCTCTGCCCTCTGCCCCACTCGTTTTTGGTGCCCTTCTGCACTCTGTCCCATTGTTTTTGGTGCCCTTCTGCCCTCTGCCTCATCGTTTTTGGTGCCCTTCTGCCCTCTGCCCCACTCGTTTTTGGTTTGGTGCCCTTCTGCCCTCTGTCCCATCGTTTTTGGTGCCCTTCTGCCCTCTGTCCCATTGTTTTTGGTGCCCTTCTGCTCTCTGCCCCACTCGTTTTTGGTGCCCTTCTGCCCCACTCGTTTTTGGTGCCCTTCTGCCCTTTGCCCCACTCGTTTTTGGTGCCCTCCTGCCCTCTGCCCCACTCATTGTTGGTGCCCTTCTGCCCTCTGTCCCATTGTTTTTGGTGCCCTCCTGCCCCCTGCCCCACTCGTTTTGGTGCTCTTCTGCCCTCTGTCCCATTGTTTTTGGTGCCGTTCTGTTCTCTGCCCCACTCGTTTTTGGTGCCCTTCTGCCCTCTGCCCCACTCGTTTGTGGTGCCCTTCTGCCCTCTGCCCCACTCGTTTTTGGTGCCCTTCTGCACTCTGTCCCATTGTTTTTGGTGCCCTTCTGCCCTCTGCCCCATCGTTTTTGGTGCCCTTCTGCCCTCTGCCCCACTCGTTTTTGGTATGGTGCCCTTCTGCCCTCTGTCCCATCATTTTTGGTGCCCTTCTGCTCTCTGCCCCACTCGTTTTTGGTGCCCTTCTGCCCCACTCGTTTTTGGTGCCCTTCGGCCCTCTGCCCCACTCGTTTTTGGTGCCCTTCTGCCCTCTGTCCCATTTTTTTTGTTGCCCTTCTGCCCTCTGCCCCATCGTTTTTGGTGCCCTTCTGCCCTCTGCCCCACTCGATTTTGGTTTGGTGCCCTTCTGCCCTCTGTCCCATCGTTTTTGATGCCCTTCTGCCCTCTGCCCCACTCTTTGTTGTGCCTTTATGCCCTGTGTCCCACTCGTTTTTGTGCCTTCTTGTCTCGTTTTTGTGCCTTTATGTCCTGAGTCCCACTCGTTTTTGTGCCTTTCTGTCTCGTTTTTGTGCCTTTCTGTCTCGTTTTTGTGCCTTTCTGTCTTGTTTTTGTGCCTTTCTGTCCTGTGTCCCTTCTGTTCCGCTCGTTTCCCCAACAGCTGTGGCCTTTTGTTCAAATATTGCTGACAATCAGAGCCCCTTCATGGGCTCTGATTAACAGCAATACTTAAACAAAATGCCACAGTCTGCCAAGCGCTTTACTAACAAAAGCGTAGACACTTTCAAACACAGCGTGTACTTTAGCACACGCTGTGTTTGGAAAGTGTCTACGCTATAAAAAGTTACCCTGACAAATAAATGATTCTTTCCTCAACTGCAAAGTCTGTTCCGTCCTATGGAAGGAATTCTGGTCTTAAGAACATTTCTCTAACAGGGACATGTCTCAAGTGCCTTTGCGATGCCCGCAGAAAAAGCGCTTGATTGGAGCTTTTTGCTGAGCAGAACATTTGCTGAATCCCAGGGTTGTGCTTCGACACAAAACTCACTGTAGCCTGTTATAATTGAGGAACATCTATGAGACCCCATAAGCACTGACACAAAGGCTCTAATGATCTCATGAATGTAACAAGAGCACCACTGCTAGTTAACATTGGGACCGGGTGGCGACATTCTAGTTCTGGTTGAAATCTGCAGGATCCGACCACCTCTACATTTTTGGCCATGTTGGAGCATCTAGAGAAAATACAGACAAGAATATTTGGTGACTAAGGAGCATATCATTTTGGGTAGGACACTATGGAAGCCCTGCTGTCAGGGAAGCCTGGCTCTTTTTGACTATTGTTTGCTTGTTCTTGTTTATCTGATTATCAGTTGTGTTTATGTACTAGCAAATATCAGTGATGGGATGGTAGCTTGAATTATGTTGTACTATTTGCAAGTGTTTTTTTTAATAAAAAGTGCCTTAATAAAAAACTAACATTTGCAGCCGTCCATTTGGGATGCAGTGGGAAATATATTTGGCTCTCACAGGTGGGTGAGCCACTGAAGCCTGGCACCGGCTCAATTCGAGGTCCTGTTGGAACCTCTAGCAAGCTGAACTTTCTTGTGGCTTCTTCCTGTCACCCTCCTTCCAAACAGCATGTGACGCTGCAGCCAGAGCTGCCTATTGTGGAACTCAGGAACCAGATTTATCAAGGTTTTGCGTCGCCCTTACACCACACAACGGGATGCAACGGCGATGCAAAACCTAAGTGAGATTTATCGAGCCATGCAAGGCCACCTTGTGTGGACCTGCATGGCTTGATAAATCTAGAGTAACGCAGGGCAGCGCAAATTGCTGCCTTGCATTACTCTGTCCCAGGGAGGCATTCCATGGGTGGAGTGTGGGTGTTCCCACCTTTGACGCATTGGACACGGTCGATCACAGCCTCCTGATCGACCGTGTCAGTAATGCTGGCATCCAGGGTCTGGTATTGAGGTGGATTTCCTCTTTCCTCTCTAACCGCTTTCATCCAGTCCGCCTCGCCAAATTTTTGGCCAAGAAAATGAATTTGACATGCAGGGTCCCCAGGGTTCTTCCCTTTTGCCCCTTCTTTTTAACCTATACTTGCTACCTTTGATTTTGTCCTTGCACAAAAGAAGAGTCGCAACATTCAACTTTGCTGATGACCTCCAGTTCGTGTTTAATATTGACTCCTCTAACACATCAGTATCCAACTTTCAATCTACCATGAGCTTTATCAGCGAATGGATGTATGCCAAACAACTGAAACTTAACCCTGATAAAACTGAGCTGGTCCTATATGGAGAAACTGCCAACCCGTGGAACTCTAACTTTTGGCCTCTGCTCCTAGGTAGTCCCCCTTGCCCAGTAGGATCTGTAAAAAGTCTAGGGGTTATAATCAGCAACGACTTGTCTATGAAACCCCAGATCAGCGCAGTGGTATCTGCCTCCTTTTTCCACCTACGGAGAATTCGTAAGATCTGCAGGTTCCTGATTTCCGAGACCCTGACCCTAGTCACCTTGGCCCTGGTTACCTCCCAAATTGATTATGCCAATTCACTTTATGTCGTTATTCCGGCATATCAATTTCATCGTTTACAACTGGTACAAAACCAGGCAGCTAGGCTTATCCACCACCAACCCAAACATCAACATGTCAGTCCTCTGTTGAAGAGCCTCCACTGGCTCCCGGTGGCTAAACGCTGTGACTTTAAGCAGGGCTGCACCATCTTTAAAGCCCTCGCCAGAAATGGCCCAGCATTCATCTCCTCAAGGATTCAGTGCTATACCCCTCTCGTAAACTGCGCTCCTCTCATCTGAATCTGCTTACCATCTCCGCCTTCAAACGTAAAAAACACGGTGGTCTCATATTCTCAGTCCTGGCCCCTCAATTCTGGAATTCACTTCCTGCTGGATTGAGGTCAGTAACCTCCTACGCCCAGATCAAAACACTACTCAAGACCTTGTTGTTCTCTCAGGCATACGAGTTAAGCATCTGTTTTGCATCACTGTCGCCCTCCCACTGTCAGTGCCATGAAACCGCTTGGTGTACGTGCGCTTAACAAGTAACTTTAACATAACATAACATAACATAACATCCACCCATGGATTTTGGTGCATTCTCAGGTTTACCATTAGCTGCAGACCTGGGAATGCGTCAAAATGCTACGCCTCCCCAGGTAAGGTGTAACGAGGAGAAATATCATTCTTTCTCCTAGTTTTTTCTCTTTCTACATGTGCTGCATTCTGCAGCACACATAGAAATAGGAAAATGCCTCTTGTGCAGGAAAGTGTCTCATCCTGCAAACAAAAAACCTACCAATAACGCAGGCACACTTGCACCATGACGTAAGGGTGCCTGCATTGGATCTAAGAATTCAAAAGTGTGTCAGCAGTAGGAAAGGGCAGGAATGCACCATATCATGTTAAATACAGCACATGCCTGCCCTTTTCGTTTCACACGATGCAGCAAGGTGCAGTGATGCACTGTGTGAAAAAAAGACAAATATTGGCCTGGTTCAGATCTTGGTATTGGCTCGAAATCCTGTAATTCTGGGCAAATTACTTAATCTCTGCAGTGCCTATAAACAATGCATGTGACCTTGTGTCATGTAACTGATGCTCATATAAAGCATTTAAATTCACTTGGGTCGAGTTTGTGCAGTATTTTAAAAACTGCAGAAGAATACACTAAGGCAGAGTTCTTCAATCTGTGAGGCTTGTCCCTTGGGATGGTGCGACATCATCTCAGGGGGGCACACACTCCACCTTAAAATCTCACCGTTCATTGTTTACCAGTGCCCCACGTCGAAAGTACGTTTGTTTCCTGTATTTCTTCCCCCATTTCAAATGGGGCTTTTGGATTGGAAAACGCATGCACAACAGCCAATCACATAGCAATGTAACCACTGACATTCCACCAATGAAGGGGACAGCATCAAATATGCCATGAAATGTGTGTGCATGAAGCTCCTACATACACTACTTTTTTGATAGTCAATCTCGTCTTTATTCCTGACGTTTGCCTCATTTTTGCTGCCTTTTATTGTGTGCTTATTGCCTTTTCTTCATAGGTTGCTGTGTTTTGCCTGTCGAGGTTATCCTGGCTGGTGCTCTGCTTTTACAGCCTTGCTGTGAAGGATTTTACCGCGGATGCACTGGTGTTCTCCTGCTGGTCACTTGACACGTCGGAAGATTGGAATGACCAACAGGTAAGTGTAAAGCGCTTTTGTCGCAGACTTTCTCCTTGTTATTCGCAGCCCTCGTGCACATCTTCTCACTTCATTGTTGCCCAGTGGTCAAGGTCGGGGGGGGGGGGATGGAAATTGATGCGGCACGACATCCCCATACTTTCATAATTAAAGAAAACCGCGATGGGGCACGACGTGCCCATACTTTTGTCATTTAAAAAAAAACCTTGATGGGGTATGATGGGCCCATACTTTTGTAATTTAAAAAAGAAAAATTCAACTACTTACCGCAAAAAGCTAACCGCCTGGGACAGTAAATTCGGAGAGCTGGTCATTCACTGGTCATGAATTGTAGATTTTTAAATTATCTTTATTAACATGTTAATACATTAAAATTGCCTCCAAATCAATTTTGCCATTGTAATCGGTTGGTGGGGTCTAGCCGCCAACACTCATGGCCACCTGAACCCTAACCTGTGCTGTGAGGCCCTGGGGAAAGAAGCACCAGAAGATAGGGACCTCCAGTAGCCTGAAAGACAGAGGGGGTCTTCAGGACTATGGTGGCCTCTCTGTGAAGTTCAGAGCCCCAACCCTGAGACCCAAGGCCGGGAACAGGCGACAAAAGGAGAGACCCGGCCTCGATGGGCCCACTCTCAATGGAGGCCTACGGGGACTGTGGTGTCATACAGGGCAGCAAGATGGGCCGGTGTGCTACCCATCGCCCTCTTTTCCTTGCCTGCTGCCATTTCGGAGGGATGTGGAGCACCAAGGAATATTGCACTCACCCCTCCCCCAGTACGGCACACAATGGTGAGGCCGCTCCTTGACTGAAGGAGCCATGGGGAGTCATACGCATGGCCTACCCCAACCTGCAGGACACATAGGAGCCGATTGCAGCACTTCTAGGCTGTGTAGAAGGGGGCAGCCAGTGTTGAGTCAAGTGTTGCACAGGACACATGGTGCCCCCTATCCTCATATCGTCTACTTCACATGCCCATAAGTGGGAGAACACCGTGCCTCATTCAAAGCCCCTGGACTGCCTCAACAACCCACGGAGCCCTGCTCCCTAACCAGTGATAGGTTGCACACCAGCTCCGACCTCCCCACAACGAAGATCCCACAGCTGGGGGGAGACAGGGAGAGACTCGCCTAAGACGTAACAGCACTAGATGTCTGGCAGTGGGCCTCAAGGTGAACCATGGGAGTCCCCGGTGCAGGTGAGACTTCAGGCCATCATGCGCATTGGCCTCCCTTGCCCCATACCCCATACCCCATTAGCCATCCCTCCTGCAGCATGGTACAACCTGGATTGTCCCCGACCCAAAGTACCAATGTGGTGGTTTGGCTGAATAGGGGGGCTGAAGGACACCATAGATCTGGGCCACACCGAGTGGACAGGACCACCTTGCACATGACCCCCTGGTCCAGGTTGGCCTGGAATCCTGTATTCCAACCAATGAACTCCAGAGTTGCCTGATGGGGTCACTCATCGGAGTCCCCCGCAAGCAACCCCAAAAATGTAATGGAATGGCCTGGGAGAGGTACGATGACGGCCTAGACACTGGTGGCTACTCGACCTCCGCCCTATAACCTTTTGACTCTCTGGTCCCCTCCTCGATCATATATGCAGAGGGGCCCCTCTCCCTCCCCCTGTCTCTCCCAGGGTCTCTGCAAAATTGGGGCCGGGCGAGTGCCTCCGGAGATGCTCTCCTCCTACCCACCCCTCTGTTACCTGATACACAGAGGCCTTTGCGGAGCTGACAGTTCACCTCCTCCTGAGACTCTCACTTGGAGTTGTTGCCTCCCCCCTGCAGCTCGCAACCCAAACTGGGATTTCACTCTCAGGTTAGTCCTGGGGGTAGTCTCTCAGTCCAAATTCCTTCCCCCCAACCAGCCCCTTGGCGACCATGATGGACCTAATCCTCCAAAAATGTATGGCAGTGGGGCACAGGGTGGAGGTCATGGACGCGATGATGACTGACCTCACGATGGAGATGAAATTGATCCTTGTGGAACTTCCACAACAAGAAGGAGGTTGTGGATCATACTTGTCCACCTTGGAATCCAGAGTTGATCTCCTTCTTGATAGGGGCCAGGAAACCAGAGCCTTGAATGACAAGATCACCAACCTTGAGGATTGGAGCTGCAGAGACAATGTCAGCTTCTTCAGCATCCCAGAGAAGGTGGAGGAAACCGTGTCAATGGCTTCCTCTGTGACTTCCTATAATGGAATCACCTTCTTGCCCATGCTGGAAATTCAAAGGTCCACAGAATCAGGCCCTTCAGGACCCTGGCTCCGATTGACGTGAGGCCCATCATAGCATTCTTCCTCTGCCATGAGCAGGCCCGGCAGATTCTCAAAGTGGCAAGGGCACATGAGCCCTACTACTTCGAGGGGAGCAAGATACAAATCATGGCTTACTTCTCCAGGTAGACCAATGAAAAGCAGAGGGATTTTCTATCCCTCAGACCTCAAGTGCATCAGTGGGATATTGAATGTGGCCTTTTTGAACCGGCATGCATGTGTATTACAATGGCCGACAAATCAAAGGACTTCTATAACCAAGAGGAGCTGCAAGCCTTCCTGGTTGGACCGCAAGATGTGGCCATGGATATGGCCCTGAGCCCCCCTGACTTCTTTATCAAGGCCGCGTGCCAGCTGCCGCCGAGGAGTGTAGACATGCAGCCTCAGAGTCCCAGGCACTAGAATAAGGGGCACAGCATGCAGAGTGACAGGGAGAAGGCAATCAAAGCTGTGGTGGAGCTGACACAGAACAGAGAAAGCAACAAGTCCCACTCGTTACTGAAACCGTGGTCATCCAATGACTGATGGCTTTAGAGCAAGTTGCTGTATATCAGACACTCTGTACCCTTCTTCCCGAAGGCTGAGTATAGCGTGCTTGTCCAATATTGATTGTTTAAAGTTAGATGTTTGGAATTCCCTGTTAGGTGCCCCTGTCATGCTCTCTGCTGTTCCACTTCTATGTACACTGCCCTGGCCCACCCCTCCCTGACATCATTCCAACCCTGCACTGTGACACCCCACACCTGTATCCCTGGACACCCCTATGATACAGGGGGACCAGGGATGACTGCGGCCTCCACCCCCCTCCGTCCATAATGCCCTCATTCTCCTGGACACTATCCGCTCCTCACTCCCCGGGTCCTACCTGGGATAGGTACTGGGGTACTCCCTCCACCCTCCCAGATTTGCCCCCTTCCGTTTGCCAGGCTTCCTCCTCTTACTCATCCACCCATTGTTGTTGCTCTCTTTGACACTTTCCCAGAAAAACTGCTGGTCGCTCTCCCTCCCCTACCTCCCCCCTTCTTTCTCTTGGACATCCAGGGCTCAGCGGCTACTCTGGTTTAGACTCGCTGACTACACTTTTAGATTGTGTTGAGTTGAAATCTAACAAGAGTATTTGGTTTTGACAGTTTTGATTTTCAGTGCTCTACTTTCCCCTACCCATCCTCATTTTTCGTCCTTACAACTCTTGCTTTTCTTTTTTCATCCTTCCTTATCCTGTGTCTTTCCTGCCTTCCTCACATGCCATTCCTTAGTCCCTCTCTCCGGACCAGTGGGTGACCCTCTTCCTGGTCCTGCCTTTGACTGGGTCTGTACATTGAGCTTGACGGGTCGCACTAACCCTCCTGCTTTCTCCATCTACTTCTGCCCCCCTATGGGCGCTGGCGTTCACAATACCCCTGCAGGCAGTCCTAAATGTCATCTCTTAGAACTTGAATGGGCTCACACACTATGTTAAATGCAAGAAGATGCTTGTGTACCTAACCTCTAACCATGCCGACATAGCCCTCCTCCAGGAGACGCACCTCACGTAGACAGAATCAGAGAACCTTTGGCGGAACTGGGTGGGTAAGGAGATCCACAGTTGTTGTCCATCACGGCAGGTTGATGGCCTAGCGGCATCTTGGAAACGTGGCATAGCCATACTGATTCGCAAAACCCTGCCTCACATGGTACTCATATCCTGGATAGACCCTGAGGGCCTCTATGCTTTCACCAAATGAAAGATTGGAGGCAATTTGTTTTGCGTCTGCTCCATTCATGCACCAAAGGGGCCGAAACACTCCTTTCTCCTTCAGCTCACCTGAGTACTGACGGTGATAGACACCACAAATGTGTTAATAGGAGGGGACTGGAATCTGGCTTGGGATGTGATCTTAGATCGTACGGGCACTATCGACACAGTCAATAATGCAGATTGGGTTCTCCTGGGAGATATCAGGGCGGACCCCTGCCTTTTGGACATGTGGCATCTTTTGCACCTAACTACTTGTCCCCAGTACACGGTAGGCAAATGAGGCTGGATTCCTCGTGGCTCAGCCTCTGCTCCCTCTCATGCATGATGCTTTCACCCTAAAGGGGGCACTCTCAGATTACTCCCCGATCCGCCTGGTGGCTGATCTGGGTCTCACACGGCAGATCCCCAAAACCTGGCTCCTTAACCTATCCCACTATAATAAACATGCTGGCAAGGAAAACCTTAAATCCCACATTTGTTGCTACTAGTAGCACATTAAAGGCTCGGTAGCATTGGCTCCGGCCCTGTGGGTGGTGGCAAAAGTGACTGTCATGGACCAGTTGATGAGAGATGTCTTTTGGTCCAACTAACAAAGTGAGGAATGACAGAGGACGTTGGAAGGAGTTATAGCCCACCTCATCCATGCCTATACAACCCACCCCTCTGATGCCACTAGGCATAGCCTTCAGTAGATTTTCAGAAAAAACTCAAGACCATTCTGTTCAGCAGGTAGACGGCGGGGAGGGTGGGTGGAACCTCAGTTTCTCACTTATCACAGCGCGGGGACACGCCGGTGGGCGTACTTCCAAGCGCTCTATAAATGTCCAAAATGAAATGAAATAGGCACAAATGAACCTTAACACCCTCTTCACCTCCAAAGTTGAATATTTACTCTGGAAATTGAGGTACAGGCACTACAAGCAGGGGGAGAAGGGAGGCAGGTTCCTGGAAGTGCAACTGAGGCAAAGGTAATCTACAATGGCTATCCCCGCTGTTGCCACCAACTCCGGGGACCTCCCCACCAGTTTGCAGGAAATCATGGATACATTTGCTTCCTGTTTCCAGGTCCTCTACTCCCCCAAAGAAGTCCCTGATGCGGCACAAGTCACTTACTCTCTAGACTCTGTCCAACTGAACTGCCTTACTGATGAGGGCAGGGAACTGCTCCAGGGTGAGATCACTAAAGAGGAGATTGCACTGGCCATCTCTAATCTTCCCTACCATAAAGCCCCTGGGACGGCGGCTTCCCAACTGAATTGTACTAGAGGGCCAACACTGAGGTAGTGGACTTCCTCCACAATGCCTTTAAAGTGGCCGACCTGTCGTTCTCCCTGGGCCTCCTCTCCAACTAAGCCCAAATTACGGTCCTTCCCAAGCCAGGGCAGGACCCCCTTTTCTGCAATAGTTACTGTCCCATCTCCCTCCCTAATGGGGATGTCAAGATCTTGGCCAGTATACTGGTGGCCCACCTCAAAAGTGTTTTTCCCTTCCTAGTCCTTTGCACCCAGGTAGGGTTTGTCCCGGGCCACTAGCCGCGCAACCATCTGGCTGACGGCTGATCAGCCGAAACGTACTGGACACTGAGAAGGCCTTCGACAGGATAGAGTGGGACTACCTGTTCACTGCACTCCGGAAATTTGTCCTTGGCACAGATTTTATCTCCAGAGTTTGCTGGCTATATGACTCCCCCTTGATGCAGGTCAACTGTGGCGGCTTCCTCTTAGATCCTTTCCCGGGCCATTGGGATATGCAACAGGGGTGCCTGCTCTCCCCTCTGCTCTTCCACCTTGCCTTGGAGACCCTGGTGGTGGCCCTATGGGATTGAATTGGATTGTGGGAATCCCCACACCAGAGGGACTCTCGACGTCCAACCTATATACAGATGATTTTCTGCTTACCTTCCCAGCGCTACCCTCTTCCATCCCCACATTACTGGAGACAATTGACGCTTTCGCAGTCATCTCTGCCTATAAGGTTCAACTGGGGAAAGAGCAAGGCCTTCCCACTCTCGAAAGTGACCACCTGCGCCACCATTGACAGATACCTGTTCCAGTGGAAAACAGCCCATCTTAAATACCTGGGCATCTATGTTAACAGAGGTTTGGAGTGCATGGTGGCAGACAACTTGCACCTGCTCTTGGAACGGATGTGGCTCAATTTCACTAAGTGGTCCCACCTGAACTTTGGGGGGGCTGATGCATACAGTGAAGATGGTGACCCTCCCACGGTTCACTTATGTGCTGGGCATGCCCCCCCTGCCGACCCCCCTTATGGTGCTACCCCAAGTATACAAGGACATCAAGACCTTCATTTGGGGGCCACTGAGTCCCTGCCTGGCCATTGGAATACTCATCGCCCACAGTTCCGCTGGGGGCCTTGGCCTACCATCCGTGGAGTATAATTGCATTACCCTCCACTTGGCGCAAATGGCATATATGCACACCTGGGTCTGGGACTCCCAACTGTGGGTCAGGATAGAGAACTGACTTATTAATAATACCTCAGGGCTGCTCTCCCTCTATATGCCCGACACCTCCGGAGCAAGGCCAGTGAATCCCATGTTGCATGTGATGTCCCAAATGTGGGCGTGGGCTTACAAGCTCTCCTTGATGGATGCCCACCTCCATGATAAGGTGCCCATCTGGCACAACAGTGGTATCCGCATAGGAGCGGCCATGCTTAATTAGGGCCCCTGACATGAAACGGGGATCCAAACTTTTTCGCACCTGCTCTCCTAGGGTGAACTCAAACCATTTGCAATGTTGCAAAAAGAATTCGGCCTGCCTCCTACCCAACAATGGCTGTACACTTCTTTTCTTTTATTCTCTCCTCTTTCTCCCTTTTATGCACTCTACCCTCACCCCCATTCCCCCCACAGATGCCCCAGCTGTTATTTCCTGTTGGATTGGTTATATTCCCCCTCTAGGAACCCATGTGCTGTCATTGATGGATGTGGCCATGCAATGCACTTCAGCCTTTTTTTGACTCTCTGTATTCTTTCTGAATGTACATGGCATTGTTGAAATTGCAATAAAAAATTACAACACAAAAAAAAGAATTTACCATTAATCTGAGGAGCTCATCATCATTTAAACATCCCCAATGAATTGGCAGCAACATTAGTACATAACAGTGACCACCTGTGTCAATGTTATATCAAAAAAAGTTTTTTTAAAACTCCTCCCTCCCATAGCAACTAACCCACTGTCTGTTCCATCACTGATCCTTCTGTATCATGTCAGAATACTATAAAATAACAGTTCTAATATTTTTGTTACATTATATATTCTGACAGGTATCTGTCAAGGTGGTCAAAACTCAACTTTAGCCTGCAGGGATATCAGAATTATTTCGTATTCATCTGTGCATGGACGCTTAGCATTTTTCCTGTGGAAGGCTATCAGTATTGTCAGTCTGCCAACCTCCATGTAATCAATTTCTTCAGTGATTTCCTGAGGTCGGGTGCTTCCCACTCCATTGCTATGTTTCTTTTTGCTATCACCAAGACTAGATCAAAATTTTTACTGTTTTAATGTGTGATTTCACCCTTCCTATTTCACCCAATAAACATGTCATAGGATCCAACAGAATATCTATGCCATGAATGTCTTTAATGTCTATGGCCAGCTCTATGCAAAATTCCTTTATGTGAGAGCACTTTCAAGCCATATGGTAAATGTAATCACTTGGGTACCTGTCTATTCACCCTAGGTACACTTTAGATATCCGCTAGAGATGCCTTTATATGGCAGCACTCCCATACCATATGATAAAAGTTGTCACTTGGGCACCTATCTATCGCCTGGGTACATTTTAGTTATCCTATAGGAAAATACGTTTTTCTAGTGAATTTAATTATTTGTGTTAACTAAAATTGTGTATTATGGTTCACTTTTTGTGCCTATTCAAGGACCTTGCTCCAGATCTCATCCACCATCTCTTCACCAAAATCCGGCTCCTATGTACCTCTAACTTTTGATATAGCAATATAAAATGTAGGGGAAGGAAAGGTGTACAATATAAAAACAGTGGATCACTGACATAATATCGAGGGACAGAATATCGAGTAGCAAAAATATCGATGACAAAATATCGACAGACAGAATATCGAGTTTGTATCTACAAACAGGTAAGTACAAAAATATCAAGTACAAAATATCGTTTACAAAAATATAGTTTATAAAAATATTGACTTTATTAAAAACAGTGTTAAATTAATATTAAAAATTAATTACTAAAATATGCTTAAAAATACTTAAATTGACTTATAATAATTAAATAATTAATGAAAGTTATAAAAACAAAATTTACAATCATATTTGATAAAACATATATATATATAGTAACATAATATAATTAAATAATATCCAACATTATTACCATACGATAGCAGAAGTGTAAAAAATACTATTCCCACTCCAGAGAGTGCAACAGTAGGGAAAGCGTTGGATAGCGTAGGGGTCAAAATTACTATTCCCACTCCAGTGAGTGCAACAGTAGGGAAAGCGTTGGATAGCGTAGAGGTAAAAATTACTATTCCCACTCCAGTGGGTGCAACAGTGGGGAAAGCGTTGGATAGCGTAGGGGTAAAAATTACTATTCTCACTCTAGTGAGTGCAACAGTAGGGAAAGCGTTGGATAGCGTAGAGGTAAAAATTACTATTCCAACTCCAAAGAGTGCAACAGTAGGGAAAGCGTTGGATATCGTAGGGGTAAAAATTACTATTCCCACTCCAAATAGTGCAACAGTAGGGAAAGCGTTGGATACCGTAGGGGTTAAAATTACTATTCCCACTCCAGTGGGTGCAACAGTAGGGAAAGCGTTGGATATCGTAGGGGTAAAAATTACTATTCCCACTCCAGTGAGTGCAACAGTAGGGAAAGCGTTGGATAGCGTAGAGGTAAAAATTACTATTCCCACTCCAGTGGGTGCAACAGTGAGGAAAGCGTTGGATAGTGTAGGGGTAAAAATTACTATTCCCACTCCAGTGAGTGCAACAGTAGGGAAAGCGTTGGATAGCATAGAGGTAAAAATTACTATTTCCACTCCAGTGGGTGCAACAGTGAGGAAAGCGTTGGATAGCCTAGGGGTAAAAATTAAAATTCCCACTCTAAAGAGTGCAACAGTAGAGAAAGTATTGGATAGCGTAGGGCTTAAAATTACTATTCCCACTCCAAAGAGTGCAACAGTAGGGAAAGCGTTGGATAGCATAGTGGTAAAAATTACTATTCCCACTCCAGAGAGTGCAACAGTAGGGAAATTAAATACTTCATATATTATTTCAATAAATATAAACTAATATCTATAAAAAATGTATTAAAAGTAATTACCAATTTAATATATTATAATAATTAATCAATTAAAATTACAAATTAAAATTAATTATTAACATTATTTACCTATTAATACAAATTAATTACAAATTAACAATTAATAATTTAACATTTAAAAATTAATTGACAATTAATTCAAATTAAATACAATTAAATAAATTGATTTATTTACTTAATTATGAATACATTTCATCCCACCCTATTCCCCTATAAACCCACAACCCAGTACAGAAAATAAATTAGTAACATTAACATAATTAGCAATTAATCAATTAAATAAAATTAATTGGCAATTCAAATTTAATTAATTACCCATAAAAAATTAATTAACAATTAATTCTAAATAAATACCAATAAATAATTTTACATATTTAATTAATTATAAATAAATTACTTCACACCCAATTCCCCTATAAACCCACAACCCACTACAGAAAATAAATTAGTAAAATTAACATATTAGCAATTAATCAATTAATTAAAATGAATTTCCAATTAAATATTAATTAATTACCAAATATAAATTAATAACAATTAATTAAAAATGAATTTCAATAAATAAATATACATGTTTAATTAATTATAATTAAATTACTACCCACCCTATTCCCCTATACACCCACAACCTGCTACAGAAAATAAATTAGTAAAATTAACATAATTAACAATTAATCAATTAATTAAAATTAATTACCAATTCAAAATTAATTAATTACCAAATATAAATTAATTAACAATTAATTAAAAATGAATACCAATAAATAAATTTACATGTTTAATTAATTATAATTAAATTACTTCCCACCCTATTCCCCTATAAACCCACAACCCGCTACAGAATTAAATTATGCAAAAATAAAAAAAACAAAATTCATAAATTAAAATAAATTATAACATAAATACACACTTTTAACACATATAATAACATAAAAAACACTATAAAACATTCGATATTATTAAAAATTCGATAATTTTAATAACCTATATTATATACTTCGATATTTTAACTGTCTATATTTTTAACATTCGATATTACATTACTTACCTTAAAAACAATATTTTTGATGTCTATATTCTGTCCATTCGATATTTTGTCCATTCTATATTTTAAACTCGATATTATGTCCATTCGATATTTTGTAGTCGATATTTTGACTGTTTACCAAAAACAGTGTGTCCACAAATAAAAAGTGCAAGCATATGAGATAAGGTAACAAAAGTTGGAGGTTCATCTACCACTTCTTGCCAGGAGGACCTAGCTGCTTTTAGGAATACTCCATGCACCATGAATTACTGTGCCCCAATCCATACTTCTACCTACTAGACTCAAAGATTCTATATGTGCCTCCCAAAAAGAGGTCCCCTACAGTTTTAACCCCAGTTTCCAACCATGATTTCTTATCATATTTTCTAGTTAATTCTCTAAATTTGGGCAGGATCCACAATGGAATAGCTGGTGCATATACAGTCCTCCCCTCCAGGGACTACATGTATCTTCCAGCAGTACCTAGAGGACAAAAGTGCCATCCAGGATGAGTTATGGAGTTTTCAGTTACAAAGCAATATGTTAGTCAGAGGTTCCCCTTCCAGAGATACTCCCATTTCAGTGGGTGACCCATCTAGTGCGCTGTTCATATCAGGTTTGGGATCCCATTCCTCCTTTGTCTAGAGGTAACAGCATTTTACCCTTCTCCTTTTCTCTGCCCAAATCAAGTCCACTACTAAAAAGTTCATCTCTTTAAAGAAGGACCTCCTAAAGATTAGTAGGAGTGATGATAAAATGAACATCTTAACCATTGTTAACCCCCAACTTTGGAGACAAGGATAGTCTGCTCCAGTCACGGAATGAATCCCAAAGACTGCCTTTCCGATATTCCCTCTTATCAGCTGTTCATTACCCTGTTATACCCAAACTTGTAGATACTTAAAATTGTCAAGAGTCCATTTCAAAGGTATATCTGGTACTAGGGGCGAAAGTGCATCATTGGTCTCATGTATCGGGAACAAACCTGACTTAGTCCAAGTTACACATAAACCTGATGCCGCACCATACCATGCAGGATTTCACGTATAAAAGCTTGAAGGCAAAACGTATTCATACTTAAACAGACAAACAGATAGAAACAATAGAATCACATGCGATTTGACAGACAAAAATATTTATACATGAATACAGGCTTGTGGAAGCACAGGCCGACTACAGGAACCACGCAGGCCCCAATGAATAAAGTAAATTCCATGGCCTTCTCCATTCAACGAAGGTGATATGTCAGTTCCGAAGACGGGTGCCGGAGTCGAGAAGCATCGAGCGGTGCGCCGAATTCTGCCACACAGTTGAGGGGATGCGTTGATCTCACCAAGCTGAAGCGGCTGCGATAGGTTGTCTGATGCATCGATCTCTGGAGGCAAAGCGCTGGTTCCAATGCAATGCACCGATTTTACTCCTGTAACCAGGTGAATGCACCGGTTCTGTTACACACAGACAGGAGATGTGTTGAAATCCATGTTTCAAGTATCTGGGCTACTTCCAGTGAACCAGTCACAGGAGCGGATGTAGAGACTTTGATTATCCTGAGTCTCAAGCAACAGGAGGCTAGCCAACAAGCCCCTGGAGATCACTTTGAGTGAAGGTAGAGGCCAGCATTCCTTCAGCTGAGTCAGAGAGCAGCAGGACAACACAAGAAAAGAGCAGGCCTTCCAAGTCTGCAATCCAAAGATGAGTCATTTAAGCAGAACAGCAGCCTTCTGACAGAGGTTCAGTTCAACACCCATCTACAATCTTATTTTAGGGGGTCAGAGACCCAGTACTTATACCCAAAAGTGCCTTTGATGTGAGGGGAGACTTCAAAGCAGCTCTCTGAGGTGCACAGGTTCCTCTTCCAGCCCAGTCCTGTCTTCCAGGCCATCTATGTGGAGTAAATCAGCCATTTGTGTGGGGATGGGAACCTATTTATTCAAGTGAAGTGTTGCCCCCCCCTCCCTTCCATCCTGCCTTGGCAAGGCCATCAGAATGCAGATGAAGGATAGGTGTGTATGAGTAGCCATCTACATACCTGTGTTATGGCTGTCTAGAGGAAATGCACAAATTGTAGCTGGCACCCTCCCGAGAAGTGTATTGGAGACAGGCTATTAGGCACACACAGCAGTAACTGTAGAAGAATGTCCACTTTCTAAAAGTAGAATTTTAAAATTGCAATTTAAATACAACTTCATAGTAAGTAGGATTTATCAATACCATACCATTTCAAACACATGAAATATGAAAAACCTACTCCTCTCTGATCATTAATTACAGTTTAAAAGGGTATCAAGGAATTCCTAATGTTAATCTATGAGAGGAGTAGGCCTCACAGTAGTGAAACATGAAATAGGTTGTTTGTCACTACCAGGACATGTAAAACATAAAATTACATGACCTACCTTTTGCCAACCTAGAACCCTACCCATGGGGCTACCTAGGGCCTACTTTAGGGGTGTCTTATATTTAATAAAGGGGGGGGGTAAGACTTGGGAAGTAGTTTTAAATGTCAAGTCAAAGTGGCAGTAAACTGCACACACAGGCACTGCAGTGGCAGGTCTGAGACAGGTTCGGAAGGCTACTTCTGTGGGTGGCACAATCAATGCTGCAGCCCACTAGTAGCATTTAACTTACAGGCCCTGGGCATATTGTATACCACCTTACCAAGGACTTAAAAGTGAATTTAATATGTCAATCAGGCAGGGCCGGCTCTAGGGCGTGCGACCAGTGCCACTGCACTGGGTGCTGGCTTCCTGGGGGCGCCTTGTTTGCAAGCTTATTATGTTTTTAAAGCACCTGCTGCGACTCTCCTTTCCTCCGGCAATTACCAGACCTCACAAAAATGTCAGGTTAACTCCTGTGATTAATGTTCTTCCTGGAGAGAGAATGGAGTTTTGTATAGTTGATGTTTTGATTTATGTGAAGTTAGTGCCGAGGGTTAATATGCCTGCTGCAAAGAACATATACCATTTAGATTACAGAGTGCATATAATGTAAATAGATCAGCAGGTTGCTGCTTTTAAAAGAGACATCCTTTTGTTACTTGCAATTTATAACTTGAAGTCCTAATATAGAACAGTGAGCTGTTAACTTTCATCATAGAACAACTACACCCCACAAACTATACATTCCAGCATTGATTAATGTTCCAAAAAAAGTTAATTTGGGTAGAAATGGATTCTTATTATTAAAGAAAACTGCCAACTATGCTGTTTCCTTTTCGACTCTGAGTTTGTGCTTCTCCACACCAAGCACTGCCCACCGGTATGGACGACATATGGCTCCTATACTTTTCGTCCTTTGGCTTATGTAACATTTCCTATACACTGATTTACACACGTATGTTTGATTGTCTCTGTGTAAAGTGTGTGTGAAGAAAAGTGCTCTGACATCGTTTACTGGTATGAGTGGAGCTATATAACTAATTCAATGCATCTGAGAGAGGGTCATTATGGAGGCTTGGTCAATGTTTAAGGGTTTTAGTGAGAGAATCCGTGTTGGAGGTGGTCATTGGGGGCGCCAACTAACATTGTCGCACTGGGCGCCACCAGTGCTAAAGCCGGCCCTGCAATCACGTGCACTCTAATCACACACATGTTTAGTGAAGAAGCACATGGACTTTAGCACTGATTAGGCAGTGGTAAAGTATTGCGAGTTCTAAGGACAACAAAAAGATTCAGCAAACCGTGGAGGCAAAAAGATTGAGAGAAGACCACCCTAAGGCTGACAGGTCTAAACAAGCATCTGCAATGCAATAGTCTCGCATTTACGCAAGTTTAAGCTATTGACTTTGTAAATGACAATGCCTTTTATTTATGTTTTGGTTTTTTAAACATAATTTACAATGCCAATAGCTTAAACTCCCGCAAATGCGAGACCTATTGCATTCCAAATGCTTGATGGCATCACTGAGTTGCCCCTTTCTGTCTCCTTTAGCCCCTGAAGAGCTACCTGTTTGCTACAAGTTAAATAAACAAGCAGGTGGTCACAACTGCCCAAGAGAGACTCTTCTGCAGTAACAGAATTGTACGCATGGTAGGTTACAAATTAAGACAAGGCGGTACTAAGGAGGGACAAACAAGCGTAATAACGAATCACAAGCCAGCATTTACGAATGAAAATGACACAAGCCAATGACAAATATGGGCAGAGTGGGTGGGGCTTCAAGTACATACTCCAATACACCATGGCTCTCAGCCGCCCAGGCTCCACCTAAAAACATAAAGGGACATTAGTGTTCCCTAAATAGAGCACACTTTCTTAGCAAGGCTTCCTGAGTCTAAGAACATCTAAATTACCTTTCTGGGATTAGATTTCTGTGGAAGTTCTAGTGTGCATTTATGTGGTTTATTGTAAGATACACAAAACTCCACACTTAAAAGATCAGAGTGCTTTCATAGTACTCAGTATTCCAGGAAAATATTTCACAGAACAAAAATATTTAACATTAAACTTTGAGTGTAAAAACTGATTCGATGTTTTATTTCGGTGCAAATTATTTAATGTCTCAGCAGCAAATTACCGAATAAGGGAACCTTAGACAAGTACACACAGTACTTTTTTAAGTAAAACTTAAAAAAGAAAACAAAAAAATCGAGAGGGTAAGACAGGAATGAAGGTGCAAAGGAAGGTCTCTTTGACTCAAGGAAACAGTCCCTAAATACCATAAGTACAAAAAAGTAACGTAACGTACATGAAGTTTCTTATATACCGAAATAGCACAGCAAACCGTTTACCAGATCTTGAGCTAGGTTGCTGCACCAAGTTACAAATGTTATAATTCCCCAATTTCCCTTCCCCTGGGTAAATACATGACCACCTTGTGCAGCCTTTTGACGCCCCAAGATGCGGCCCACTTTACTCTGCATACATTCACAAAAGTAAAGAAAACGAAACAAAGGGTCTGTATGTTTTTAATCTAAAGCAAACATGTTTTGATACAAATATAGTTCACACCAGGATCGTGGCATTTATTCTATTCACTGAGCTGCAATTTCTACTACACACTTCTGAAATTCAATGTTTGCCGCTTCATGTCATGTAAGGCTTGCCACCCAAGCGGTAGGCAATGCCCATCTTGCCAGCAGCTGTCGTGATGCCAACATGAGATCGATATAGAATGAAATAAATAGGCGATCAATAGTAATAACTGTGCCTCAGGCAATAAATAGTTAAAAAAAATTCCGACAGTTAAAATACTTGACAATTGAATAATAATTAATTAAACACAAACCCAGGCTTTCCTGCAGGTTTGTAATTAAATAGAAATAAGTTAATCTTTTCATTTATGTTACAAGAACCGAAGGTTTTGCTGTATTTGAAAAGTGCAGTGTCAGCTTTTCAGGTAGAGGAAGTGCCATGCCAGCATTTCAACCACTTTGTCGTTAACCGGAAGTCTCACAGCAAAAGCAATAAAATAAATAATTACGAAAATAAATATTAAAATATGTCAAAAGGCGATAGGACTGAAGAAAAGGCCAGTCTTGGGGTCACCATGCCTGCACGATGATTCCCCTCGGCGTGTTTTCTACATTTTGGACTGGAGTACATAAAAACAGACATGTAGGTGGCTGCATAAGTATGGCTAGTGTTTTACGCGTGGACACGGCAACCTTCGCGGTTTAGCATTTCCAGAAATGTTCTCAGTTTTTCTAAAAATTCAGGAAGTGGCTTTTCTGGGGCGTCGGGGCCTGTTTCGTCACTTGCATCCTGCTGGGGAAGAGGTGTAGAAGAACAATAAATTACCAAGAAAGGAACATGCAAATACATAAAGCGTCAGAAGAGATCACTCTATTGCAAAATGTTTATATATGAAGGGGCAACTGACTGACCACGGACATCCTCTGACTTGTGAGTAAAGCACCATTTAGGCAGTGTGTACAAAATGAATCAAAAACGCATTCTCATTTTTTTAGTCCACCCTGCCGCGTTTGGAAACCATATCTACGTGTCCGTAGTTTGAGGCGTATCTGAAAACTTATATTCATGTCTATTTATCCAGTGTTTCTCTAGCGCGGTCAAGATTTTTATAGTGGCGGCATAATCACATCGCGTAATTTCGGGCATTTCGCCTTATGCATATAACGCGGAATGCCAGAAGCTATGTCACAATGCCACCTGGTGCAATTTTCTAACCTATTGAGCAAAATCCTGTCACATGAGTACGAAAACAACACACATAACCAGAATGCAAGCAACTGTTGTTCGCATCATGTGTGATTTACGGCTATATTGAATGACGGGTTTGAGATTCGGATACATTTGCATAATTTCCCTCTCCTTTTGCGTAATTATGCAAAGTAAAATCCCACACATTCAAAGGCTTTATTCGATTATATTTCATAACCATAAAAGTACGTCAGATCACATAATCCCACACATCCCTAGGTTCTGGTGATACAGCGTATGATGAGGCGGAAGCCATAATGGTTTTCAAGCAGGGCCTCAGCTATCAATAGTTGAGCATGTGCGTGGGAACAAGGCCCATAGGTGTTCGGAGGGGGGCAGGGGCAGGTTGCTCTTCTTGCCCCAGTTAAAGGCTGTTTTTTACTGCCAAATTAGGGAATAGGATGTCCAGTTTTCTTACATGAATTAGAAAGGGTCCATGGTGGTTTTTAATGTGACCAAAAACCATAACATGGCTTTGAAAGACCATAATTCAAGTTAACCATTATGGGCCTCATTTATGAAAAGTGACTCATCGCTGCGTGAAAACGGCGACGAGTCACTTTTCACTGCACCCTTCTTGTGACACCAATGATGTGTCATTCTAACAGTATGATGCATCAATTCGCAAGAAGTTACAGATACGTCAGTATTTCTTAGTATCTGTAGGCGCAAAAATGACGCATTGCTGGAGTGTGTCACAAAAGTGGTGCAACTCCAGCAATGGGTCATTACACATGGGCAAGTCCCATGTGAAATGTGCCTGCATCAGTCTTAAGAATGCCGTGAGGCAGGCCTAAGATATTGACACTTTTGTGGCTAGAATCGGCGCAATGAAATCTTATAGATTTCACTGAGTCACTTCTACGACCCTTTCTTGCGTAGGAGCGCCCCCATGCATACATTATACCTGGCGCAGGTATAATGTGGGGCAGGGGTTTACAAAGTGGCGCATCTAACTAGATGCGTCACTTTGTAAATATGGTGCAACAAGGCTAATTTTTTACGCCGCTGGTGCGTCACAAAAAGTGACGCATTGGCGGCGCAAAAGTGATGCAAGGGCTCATAAATAAGACCCTATGGGGCAGATTTACAAGCCCCTTGCGTCACTTTTGGGTCACTTTTCCCATTTTAAAAGTGACGTAAAAGTGGCGCAAGGGGCTTGCAAATCTGCCCCTATGTCTTTTTTATGTTACATGTGTATTTTGGAGTAGCAAGCTTGAAAAAATTTAATTTCTTCAAAATGGAGATGTTTATTAAAATAAATACATTAAATTCTCCCCTGTTCTATATCATCATCCAAAATGTTATTCGGCAATGCCATCAAAGTTCTTGCAATTAAAAAGAATCCCATAAGAGTGATAATAAGATTTAAAAAAAATCAAGATTAAGGTGTGTAAGTCCATTAAAGCATAAATACATCGTAGAAAAAGAGAATGTAAAACAGTAGTAGTGGTTAATACTTTATTCGGTTCTCCAGAAACCATCAACGTATACAAATAAGAAAACTGTTGAACATATAAGTCATATATAAAAACGCTGCCAACTCATAAAAACAATGTATAATATAGTTGAAAAATTGTATCACCCATTTAATTATAATACGTTCCTCAAAAATAAAAACACCATGGTGTATTAATACCAATTAAAAAATGCAGTATATAAAAATGCTGTAGGCCAGAGGGTATAATTCTGCATAGGATGGTGAAAAATATTCTAAAGTGCATCGTACATATCACATTTAGAACTCCGTGGGATTTTAGATAGATGAAATACATTACAGATGCATCCAAGTAGTATTCATACATGCTGGGACTCAGGTAGTAATTTGGGAAAGAATGTTACTACGCTTTTACCAAGCATTAGCTAAGACATGGCTAACTGCAAACACAATTAGGTAAGAGGTGTCACTTTTCAATATTCTCTGAGCAACAAGATATCTGGTCACCCGCAGCTTCAGACAAATCAGGCATATCCATTTTCTGCAAGAGCCTAAATACCTCGAGCAAAGAAACCAAACATGCGCCTCAGTTTCAGAGTCCAGTTCACAGGCTCGGCACAGGCTAGGGGCTGGATCTGTGCTCCGTTTACTAGTAAAAGATCTCAATGGGAGAATACCATCCGAAAGCGCATGTACAGGCTCTTTGACAGTATAAAACCTTTTCATAAAACAATCTCCGCCATTAATCTAATTATTTCCACCATGGACATACTGGGCAATGTGTTCTTTTTTATATTATTTTGCCTAACCCTCCACATGGTCAACAAGTGTTGTGATAACACAAAGACTACTCACTGGGAAGTATCACTATTTACATTTCTCAAAGCATCTCTGTATGCCCTAATTCCAAGATTTTGACCTAGTGGGCGAAAATACAGTCTAGTTCTAGCACCTTAATACATCGGGCAAAAAAATGAAACCTGCTCAAGTATTTCATTTGCTTCTAAGCAAGATGCACATTGGTGGGATCGTGGCTTCAATATACCTCCATCAAACTGTGAAAGAGGAGAGAAGGAGAGACCCAGGTTCAAGTTAACTTGCAGTTACTGGCTCAATTGCATCCAAAAATTCTGCCACTCATAGCTATGCTTCTGTTGAAGAAATGTCAAGGTCAGGAATCCTACTGGCTATGCAGCAAGCTCCTCTTATACCGCCAGTATGCACTCTTAACACGAGCAGTAGATATTTCGCTGGCCTCAGAGCTGACTTAAACTAATATTAGAAAGAGTAACTCTTACATACTTCAACCACGAGATATAGTCTGTACCTGCGCTAGGTAGAATCTCCGACATCCCTACGTGATGAGCTGCCAATTCAGGAGTAGACCAGAGGTGCACCCAGTAAAATAAAGGCCTTAAGCCACTCACATCAGTTAAATTGTTATGCACCATCTCTAACATTAAAGGGAGCAACAGGGTGCTGATGGGAAGACCAGTTATTTCTTGCAAAAAACGATGTTCATCAGCCCAAGGCTAAACACGTCAAAAATGTCCCCAAACTCAGCTCCATATAGAACTGAGCAGAGTGCTTGAAGATTATATATTTGAAATTGAGGGAAGATGGGGCGAAAAGGTGAGCCCTTGTGTAACTTTGGAATACCACCTGATGTTTGCTCTAGCTCAGTGATACTCAAAGTACGGCCTGGGGGCGGCATGCGGCCTACCTGACCGTTACATGCAGCACACCCTCCAGGAGCCGGTACTGACTAGACCTCTGTTTCTTCGTTATTAGCTGATGTCAGCTTTACAGGGTCATCTTCTGTTACACCACAATTTCCAAACCTTGATTATTATTTAAACTTAGTTTATTTTCTGTATCCATTTGGTATTAAAAAAAGGCTGCCTTTTTTCATGGCAATACACAGTTTAGACAGTAATCACTATTTACACACCATTATATACAAATAATTAGCATAATTCTCTCATTTGGCAAAGGCCACAAGTGCACTTTATATAGATCAAGTACACAATTCAAATTGCGTCCTACAGGACTGAAACCCACTCTCATCATAATACAACCCCATACTCACACCACATTTACGTACTCATCAATCGTATCACTGACACACACTACATCCATTCAGACACCCCAGTACAACACTACATTCACAGATGGAATCAAAGGGGTGAATCATCAACCCTCAGTGGCTGTGCTGATAACTGGGATGTCACACCATCCGGTCGACGTATGTTTCAATTGAAATTGCTGTTAATCTCCATCTTCTTCAGGACCAAAGATTCGTAACTTAATACAAGTTGGGCGTAAGGGACCTTCTAGAACTGGATCATCGGGTCTGCATTATGACACCCCAACAGTAGCATCCGAAACAGAGAGGGAGCTTGTGGTCTCATATGGGATGACCTCCAATGTGGGTCTCAAATGTAATCTAGTAGTATCAGTTAGAATGTGGTAGGTCATCCTGTTAATGGAGCACCAAGCCTGCAGTAAAACACCCCAACAGAAGTATCCGATGCGGAAAGGTGAGCTTGTCGTGTCATTAAAAATGACCTCTGATATGATTCTCAAGTACCATATAATTCACTCAATTCGAATTCTTTCTCTGATGTACTCGTGCTTGAACTAAAAAATGCGATTCCCAAACAAATCTCAGTATCCTAAATCACTTGTGGTTGATGTCGCTATACATAACATTGGTTCTAGGGTGTATATATAGTATGTCCTCATACTTCGATGACTTGCCCAGCTGAATGCCTCACGGAGGAGTCTAGTGGGAGTCTCTCTATTATGTAACAAGAGTTAAGGATAATGCCATAAATACCCCTGATCAACAAATTATTACATTTTCAGCAGTCATGTTCTCAGTCACAGCAAACACAACAAGATGATGAACGTAGTGCGGGAACTTTTCAACCACTCACCCCCAGTCAGCAGATCTGGGTTGAATCTATCGTTCTTTTGCTTACTATGCCACCCCAGTTTTGACCCAGCCATATGCGAATAGTCTTTACCCTGCTCCTCATGGGAACAGTCCAGGCTGAAGTGCCAGGTCAGGTCCTCCCTGGACCGGAAACAAGCATCTTAGGACCAGTTTCGGGGTGTTACCCCTCTTCATCCATGTTAGCTTTAATCCAGTGGCACTGTGACCATGGCCCACATCTGGGCATAACCTTGGTCACTCTGGGTGAACATAGCAAATGCAACAAGATGATGGACGGAGTGCTGAAACTTTTCAACCATTCTCCCCCAGTCAGCAGATGTTTTGTGTGCTCAGTCGTCTCATGAAGTCATCCCTTTAACTGTTCAGTTGCACTAACACCTGCTATTCCTGCTCGCAGTTGGAAGCAGACATTGAGGTGTCACTCGTCGACCTCGGTAAGGTATTATTGTTATTAGAGTCAAGAGACCCCATATTTTTATCAAGCCTGATGGCATTCAATAGGTTAAAGAGAGCAATCTTGAAGTTCACCTTAAATATTCTCTTGTAGTCTCTAAATGCTCTGCACCGTTTTGTTCATATTGCATAGATACATATATGATGACACCAGATAAGGACTGCCAGGTTATTACAGCTGTTCACTTTCTTGCCTGCTGTCAAATTGTCTTTAAATACTGCCTGTGCTTGTTCTTGGCTTGATTTGTATTTTAACCTTGTGTGAAAGTGCAGTCCATTGGAAATGAAACTAATGGGAGAAAAGTCAGATGTGTCATAGAGTTTCAAATTCGATGACACAAAGCAGTTGGCCCTGCATTGTCAAGTTTTCAACACGCATTAAGTCACAAACACACTATAATTGGATGCCCATGCCTCCCAAATCTGAACAGATATTAATGGGGGAGGTTGATGGTGTCGCTGAATTAGCGCCTCTTGAGAGTGGTCTATTATGCTGTACTTTCTCCAGCTTCTACACATCCATCGCACCCCATCTCCAGAAAGTCATCAACACCTCCTTCGAGACAGCAACCTTCCCTGAGAGCTGGAAGCACGCCGAGATCAATGCCTTACTCAAGAAACCCAAGGCGGACCCCAAGGACCTCAAGAACTTCCGGCCCATCTCCCTGCTCCCGTTCCCGGCAAAGGTCATCGCGAAGACCGTCAACGAACAACTGACCCGCTACCTCGAGGAGAACAACATCCTGGACCCTTCCCAGTCCGGGTTCCGCAGCAACCATAGCACCGAGACTGCCCTCATCGCCGCCACCGATGACATCAAGTCCCTGCTGGACAACGGAGAAACAGCGGCCCTCATCCTCCTGGACATGTCAGCCGTCTTCGACACGGTCTGTCACCACACACTACGAACACGCCTCCACAACGCTGGGATCCAAGAGAAGGCTCTGGACTGGACCACCTCCTTCCTCTCCGGCAGAACACAGAGCGTCCGCCTTCCCCCCTACCGCTCCGAAGCCACCGAGATCATCTGCGGCATACCCCAGGGCTCATCCCTCAGCCCAACTCTGTTTAACATCTACATGGCACCGCTCGCCCACGTCGCCCGTCGGCACAACCTCAACATTATCTCCTACGCCGATGACACCCAGCTGATACCCTCCCTCACCATGGGCCCCCACACCGCCAAAACCAACCTTCACGAAGGAATGAAGGCCGTTGCTGAATGGATGAGGAACAGCTGACTGAATTTAAACTCGGACAAGATGGAGGTCGTCATCCTCGGATCCAACTCTATGGCCTGGGACGACTCCTGGCGGTCGACCGCACTGGGAACCGCTCCAACACCCACTGACCACGCACGCAACCTGGGGTCATCCTTGACTCCACCCTCTCCATGACTAAACGCCGGTCAACGCCGTCTCCTCCTCCTGTTTCAACACCCTCCACATGCTCCGTAGGATCTACAAGTGGATCCCCACTCAAACGAGAAGAACAGTCACCCAGGCCCTTGTCAGCAGCAGGTTGGACTATGGAAACGCCCTCTACGCAGGAGCCTCGGCCAAACTCCTGAGACGGCTCCAACGCATCCAGAACGCCTCTGCACGCCTGATCCTCGACATCCCTCGCTGCAGCCACATCACACCCCACCTGAGAGACCTGCACTGGCTCCCAGTCAACAAGAGGATAACCTTCAAGCTCCTCACGCACGCACAAAAGACACTCCACAACACCGGACCAACGTACCTCAACAGACGACTCAGCTTCTACACCCCCACCCGCCAGCTCCGCTCCGCCGACCTCGCCCTCGCTACAGTCCTCTGCTTCCGAAGAGTGACCTCAGGCGGCAGATCGTTCTCCCACCTCGCCACCAAGACCTGGAACACCCTCCCCATCCACCTACGGCAGACCCAAGACCTGCTGACCTTCAGAAAACTCCTCAAGACCTGGCTTTTCGAGCAGTAGCAGCATTCCCCACCGCGGCGCCTTGAGACCCTCACGGGTGAGTAGTGCGCTTTACAAATGATATGATTGATTGATTGATTGATTCATTTGTTTATGTATTTGTGGCAAGTAAAGTTACGGCTGTTCTGCATTTTGGTTAAGTACTCAATTCCATTCAATTCAAAACTTTATCCAGCAGCATTGTGGCAGCAATAAAAGTTATTCATGAACAGAAAAAGATAGAAACATTTTACATCAGAACAAATTAAATTAAGATTTGGCCAATACACAAAATGCTTCAGCTAGAAGGATAAAATATCACATACAGTATCAAATTGCAGCAGTATATCTCATCAGTGCATCGAAGATTGCGCCCGTGTGGCAGCCTTTAAAAATGTGCCCACATTAAAAGACACTTCATCCTTATGTAAAAGTAATAAGAATCAAAGAGTGGGTCTGGATTGATTTAGGCCATAACAGTATTTCTTTAAAATAGGGGTTAAAAACACCTTGGAGTCATCCTGCATTCTATTAGGTAGATGGGAAAGGTGCCAATGCAATTTTGCCGAAATATTTTCCAAAAATTGGCCTTTGCTAGGCAAGAATTAGCTAGTGCAAAAATGACTGCTGTGTCCAGTATGTCAGCCTATATATCTGATTTTGAAATGCATTAGAAAAAGTTATATAAACTCTGATCCTGAGTGCAGTCAGGGCGGGTCTGTGAGCATGGAGGGGAGTCAAAGGAGTGGTTAACAAGAATAAAATATTTTGTAACAAGTTGCTGGTCTTTCAATTTCAGGCAACTGCATATAAAATAACACATAAACCTAAAATGAAAAATAAATTCAAGCTAAACTTATCAGTGGGAAATGCACTACTGGTAACGGCTCCTGGTTGGTGCAGTGTGGAGTAATGCCTATTTTAGAGCTTCTAGATCCCAGAATGTGACAGAAGGCACTATGATTATGTATGCATTAACTAAACGTGCATTAAAATACAGTACAAGATAGGATGCCACAAAATGCATAAACAGATTTAGGTTGAAGATAAAACTGTACTTTGAATATATAGATGTTTAGTAATATGCAGATTGTAACTAGTGCAAACATTTTTTTTAAATAAGGCACATACTCTAGATCTCAGCTGATAACATTCTAGCACTACCTCTCAAAAAGAATACATGTCTTGAACTAAAGTCACATATTTGCCTTTATATTTGCAGATTGACCAATCGCAAATATTTGCATTTCTTTCAGGTAAAATGTAAATGTAAATGTATTTGAGCTTGTAAATCGCACTGCTACCCGTCCGTAGGTTTCCTGGCGCTGTATAACTCTGGGGAACCCGTCCTGGCTTTCCATGTGGGATGGTCCCTGCTGGGAGTCCCCAAGGTGGGGCCAGGCATCCCCGGAGTTGATGGGGCCGTTGTGGAGATTAGGCAAGCTAATGCAAAGAGTTGCCGAGTGGAACCGCTGATTAGAGTAAGCACCGAAACGAGAATTATCAAGTCCGCTGACCCAAGTCCACGACCCTGCCGCGTCGGGAATTGAACCCTGGTCCCAGGCCGACTTCTGCTCCCGGGTCTGCCGCCTCTAACCAGTGAGCCACACTACTCCGACACCCTGGCAGGAAAGATTGTTTCTTGTGTAGCTGTCTGTATTTCCATCGGCTTCACTGCACAAGACACTCACTCCCTTCCATTACAGCCAAGAAATCTCAACTGTTGGAATCAACCTTGCTGGGACGGTTGCCCTTTAACAAAAAGTGGGGTGACTGTTTTTCTTAAATCAAAAAAGTATGGGCACATCGTTCCCCATGTATCTTGCTCATTTTCACCTCTGCAAATGTCATAGCCATAGCTCAGGGACAAAGCATCTAGTGGGGCCCTGAGACTGACTGTCCACTAGTCCGAGGACTGTGGGGGACGTTTAGAATCTGCCAAATCAGCAGTGTTCCTTCTCCTTTATTTTGAATCTTGGGACATTATTAGTTAACACCAGGGTAATCTTCACTGTCTCTGCCAGCATAAGCCTTTGACCTGGTGGTCTTTCCACCCCAGGGCTGTGAGTCAAAGCGACGGCCACACCAGGGCAGGCAATAGCATTGTTGCCGCCTGGTACGACAATTATTTTTGCTCCCCCACTCCCCATGCCTTCTCCTCGGATTCCCTCTCCACCACCGTGTAGATGTGCCCCTCATCTCTCCCTAGCCCCTCTTTCACATACATTTTATTTGTTTTAAAGCACTGGTAAAGGCTGAGTTTACTAATAAGAATGTATATGTACCCAAATAAACCCTTTTCAGTAACATTAGGAATAGATAATGAAAGACTGAGAAAAAAGACATAACCTCCTAACCTATTTTATGCAGTTTGGATGCTGCTCTTTGCTTACATTTCATAGCAGTCACTGTTCTATATTAGAGTTATATCTTATGAACTGGGAGACAAAAGCATACCTTTGACAAAAGCTGTTGTACACTCAGCTATCCACATAAAATACAGATCTGTGATCTGTACATTAAGAGTTCTTTGCAGCAGGCATATTAATCCTCTGCGCTACTTTGTCTTTGGTTGTTTGAGTCTTGAAAGCAAAAAAAAAGAAATTTGTTGTGCAGACACAACAAACATATCTCCAAAACAACAGTCACCTGTACACGCTAACTGTGTATCAATTATATCAATAACAGTGTGACAAAGGCTGGAACATGTGCTTCAGTGTATTCACAACAGCCTTTGTCACACTGTTATCGGATTTAAAGACCTTCGCGCATTGACTATCGTCCTGAAGAGGTCGCTGCGCACAACCGTAAGCACGACAAAACACGTGTTGGCTAAGGCTGGAACATGTGCTTCAGTGTATTCACAACAGCCTTAGCCAACACGTGTTTTGTCGTGCTTATGGTTGTGCGCAGCGACCTCTTCAGGACGATAGTCAATGCGCGAAGGTCTTTAAATCCGATTGTATTTCCGTCCCAAATGAGATTCAGTAGGGTCCAATGTTAGACACACAGTAAAGACTGCACATATCCCTGGTGCATTGCATTGTATGTACAGAGCTCCTTCTGGCGTCTACACTGGAGGTCTCCAGCATACACTCTGGAAGGAGCTCTGTTCATCACAGAGGCAAAGGTCCCGTATTAATACCGGGAAGGATATGGCTGCCGGTTATTTCCTTTAACACAACCTGTATTGAGAGGGTGCAATGCACCACATATTTTATTTATTCATGCTTGAATAAACTTTCACTATTGCTAAATCCTCGCTTAAGGGACTTCTCTTTGGGAAACACATCCAGGATACATGTACTGTGAATAGGAGGGATTATTTCTGGACGCAAGATATGTGCAGTGTTAACTGTGTGTCTAACATTGGACCATTCTGAATCCCATTCAGGACGGATATACAACCGGATTCAAGGACCTTCACGCATTGAGTATAGCCCTGAAGAAGTCACTGTGCACAACCGTAAGCGCGACAAAAGACGTGTTGGCTAAGGCTTTTGTGAATAAACTGAAGAGCATGTTCCAGCAAAGATTCAAGCCTTTGTCACACTGTTATTGATATAATTGATACACTGTTAGCGTGTACAGGGGACTGTTGTTCTGTTTTACCAGTGGATAGCCACACGTTGGGGAGGAGGGTGGCTCTCCCTACCCTTGTGCACCGCAATCCTCACTCATTACTCGAGTATACTTTCTTGCGTATTGCCCAGGGGCGCCAATACCCTATACAACCACCTACCAAGCAGTTTCAAACATGGCTCAGACTCAGCAAAGCTTTGGTGCCTTCACTGTTCGGAAGAAAGTGCAATTTGACAAGTACACTTCTATTTTTTCCTGGAGCATGTGTCAAGCTAGTGTTCCACTGGGGCAGCAGAAATAATGCAACCAAAAAACATGCTGTTTTGAAACCTTCACAGTACTTAGCACTGAGACTGTCCCAAGCCTCACAGAAGAATTTTTAAATTATTATTTTTTGCAGTTATATGTAGCACAAACTGGGCTCAAGGGCACGGGAGCGGTTACATTGCACAAGATCAGATTCATATTTTATTTATGTATGGGAGGATTAAGTGATTTGCCCAGATTCACAGGATTCTTGTTGACACCGCGGTAGGAACCTGGCTTCCTCGCTCCATAGTTGTCAGCTCTGGCCGTTTGGTCACATCTCCTCCCCTTTCCGCTCACGAATTAAAGTAAACAACCACTCTTGTCCAAATATATGTCAGAAATAAAGCTATACCATTCAGCTAAAGTGATCATTAATATTCTAGTGCATTTTTGATAGCGCAACAGTGTATTTCTCAAAAAGTGTATCTAATTTTAATTGGAACTTAAAGAAGCAGTTTGCTGTAGTACAGATGTCCCAGTTTCAATGCACTACTAAACACATTCTGACTCCTTATCATGCACAAAACAGTATTTCAATCAGAGGAAGAAAGAGATAAAATGAAACCTACTCTTAGAATTTCACATAATCCTCTTAAGCATTCCAAATCTTCTGCCAGTAGAGTGGCCGCTGCAGTGTCCATGGATTCCAAGCCTTCAATGAAGAGTGTCAGGTGGTATGGAGCCTGCAATTTTGATGCATAAATTAGAATTAAACTTGTGTGATAGTTCAGAAGAGTTTATCTCACATCTATGCTGGTTGCGAACCTAGTCGAACAATAGAATTCCAGTTGATCATGACTTTAGTGCACTACTGCCGATATCAGATGTGAAATGATTTCTTGCAAATTGCGGTCTAGTCTTTGCTAAATATCCACCATCACAATTTGGTTGCCATGACACAATTCAATCCAAAAACAGGCCAAGAATTCGAACAGACCTGGCTCCTTCCCCAGAAGCAATCTACCTGTAATCAGAATATTGCCTCACTATTGTGCTCTCAGGTTGATGGGAAGTGTGGTGTTGTGCCTAATTCTATGTGTGTTGCTCTTTTCATTAGTGTTGGAGTGACAGACGTTTACTGATCATTTAGAATTTGGCAGATTTAGAACCGGATTTTATTACAAGTTTTATGATAATTAACAAACCCCCGTAATTCCCTCCAGAACACTTTGACAGGTGAAACCTGCAAAATGTGATTTTGGTGCGCAAACACCACAATCCACATGTTATGCCCGAGCAATAAGATTTATTAAATTGCAACCCTCATAGTATCAGACTTTAAAAGGTGAAGTATTTTACTCATCTTTCACAGGCTTCGTAATGACTGCGAGAAGGCAGATGGGTATGCCTGGTTGGGGGCTCAGGGAGGAGTGGCTTGCCCAAGGCTGTGAGCCCTGACAGTTTGGTCAACCTACTGGGGCCGACCAAACCAGCCATGGACCCTGGTGTAGAGGTGGGTGCATGGCGCAAGGCCTTGGACCCTGATGTAGAGGCGGGTGCATGGCGCAAGGCCTTGGACCCTTGTGTAGAGGTGGGTGCATGGCGCAAGGCCTTGGACCCTGGTGTAGAGGTGGGTGCATGGCGCAAGGCCTTGGACCCTTGTGTAGAGGTGGGTGCATGGCGCAAGGCCTTGGACCCTTGTGTAGAGGTGGGTGCATGGCGCAAGGCCTTGGACCCTGGTGTAGAGGTGGGTGCATGGTGCAAGGCCGTGGACCCTGGTGTAGAGGCGGGTGCATGGTGCAAGGCCGTGGACCCTGGTGTAAAGGTGGGTGCATGGCGCAAGGCCTTGGACCCTGGTGTAGAGGCGGGTGCATGGTGCAAGGCCGTGGACCCTGGTGTAAAGGTGGGTGCATGGCGCAAGGCCGTGGACCCTGGTGTAGAGGCGGGTGCATGGTGCAAGGCCGTGGACCCTGGTGTAAAGGTGGGTGCATGGCGCAAGGCCTTGGACCCTGGTGTAGAGGTGGGTGCCTGCTGTCTAGCATAGGGTTTGTTATGAGATCATACCCTTCCAGAACAAATTTCAGTCTAGACAAATTCAGAAGGATCCTGTGCATTGGATGTCTACGTGTATCACGATGTATGCAGTAGGTTTCTCTTTTTTGCAAAATGAGTGCATTTCCCCTTGTTTAGTTCCTGCCTCCAGAGGATTTTAGTTTTTGACACAAAAACAGACCTATTTTGCTACATCGGACTTTGCCCTATGGATCTTTTGGTTGATCCATCGCAGTAGTGCCTCCTTGATCCCTGTGATGCGAAGCAGACCAAAATATTTTTTGGGTGCAAAGAAAAAAGCACTTTTCTAGCACAAATCGCCATTTATGCTGGATAGTAAACCCCTTGTCCCAATTTGCGCCATCTACCTTCTCTTCCCATACACATACCTTCTCTTCCCCATAACCAGTATACAATGAAGCACACCTCGTCAACCTGTTTTCCCATCATTTAGGGGTGATTGAAATATGTGAAACTGCTGTTTTATCCATTTTGTGCATTGTTATAAAAACGTAGTAGTCTTCCTTTAGATTAAAAAAATTGTTTAAGATAAAAATTACAGAGTGAAAAATTCATTGACAAAGTGGGTTTTGAAGAAGAAGAATTGCCAAAGCATCCTTGTTTGAAAGAGAATTCTGCTAGAAGAATCTGCTGCAAAAATCTTATATATATATTGAGTGTGGCAAACGTATGACTTCAGGGTGTTGTGAAAACGTAGCTCAGAATTTTAATTTTAGGTATGCTACAACAAATCTACACACCACATCTGTGCACACTTTATAGATTTCCACAAACAATTTTCCAGTTGTTCATAAGCAGTAAATAAGAGTGCCGAGTTTTTCTGTTTCAAAACTGGGTGAAAGTGGCGCTCTAATGTGACATGTTTATGATACCATCTAAGAGAATCTAAATAGTATTTGTTTATCTTTGGCACGCAGTTTCCGCCTCAGCATGTGTACGGAAGGAGTAAAAAAATAATCTTGAAGGCATCAGAATTACAAAAGGAAGTTGAAACTGCTCAGGAAAAGTACGAATAGAAAGATGCCTCAGACGGTTAATGCGCCTGCTATGGAGAGCCGAGTGTGGTCTACAAATCATAGGACCTTATTCACAAAGAAAAGTTGCAATTTACACCTGTACATGCACAGGTGTACATTCATGCCTTTTGGCAATTAACAAAACGATTTCAAAAGCTTTATTACGATAATTAAGTCTTAAAGCACATACATATAACAAAAAAAAGAACGAGTGCCCTTAAAAACCATGAATTACAGAACATTAAAATATGCAGTATAAATATAATAAAAAGAAGAAAGGACATTTAATCCATTTGATTAAAAGGTATTAAAGAAAATCAAAGTGTAATTCAAAGATAATTAATTAAAACTATTATTGTAATAAGGGGAGTTTAGGTGTTACTCAGCTTTAGAATCCACCAATGTGGCGCATACGTATACTCCATGACCAGCTTAGAAATGTAGCCATTGCTATGGCAATTGGTGGTGCGGGATCGGAACAAACTACTCTCATTGCCTCGGCACAGTTTCTAAGGCCCAGTGATTTAGCTATCGGACTTAGCCATGCACGCCGAGGAGTAGACAGCCCCGGCCCGTGGAGGGAGTTTCGGTGGGGCGGAGAGGCGGGGCGGGGGAGGGGCAGGGTGGGGGGGTGCTAAAAACCGGAGTATGGATAATTGAAGGTAAGTAAACAATTTAATTAATAAAACGAATTTCGTAGCGCGCCCTGCATCGCAAAATGTGATGCAGGGCGCGCTACGAAATTTGTTTTATTTATTAAATTGTTTACTTACCTTCAATTATCCATACTCCAGTTTTTAGCACCCCCCACCCAGCCCCTCGCCCGCCCCGCCTCTCCGCCCCACCGAAACTCCCTCCACGGGACGGGGCTGGGAGTAGAGTATGCAGGGCAGACAATGAGGACATGGGGTACTCTTTCGGTTTAGTCTATGCAAAAAGGGCATTTGTCGCTCTCGCCTTTACCCCACTTTGCAGTAAATGATCTGATTGGCAGAGTGCCTATCCTTAGCTGGAAATATAATTTCCGGTCACGAGGTTTAGTTATGGTGTCCCAGTATTGCTCAAGGAAGGACGAGCATTTGAAATCCATAAATGTACCCGTTAAAGATAAAGAAGATTGGCTGCATTATGTGTTGCAGAACATCATTTCCCAATATTTTGCCTTGAGACCTTCTTTGGAGGGGAAATGCGCATTGGCAGGGTCTGTCCATAATACACTCATGCCCATCATTTCAAGAAGGGACTTGATTTCCCGAAGCCATTTGATTCTATGTTGGCTATCTGCCAGAATAACGTCCATTATGCCTAACGCATTGTGTTTTGATTTCTTTGTAGACCAGAGCCTCCGCCAATATAAGAGGGGGCGAAGTCTGGCCTGGTCCGCTACAAAACTTCACAGCGGTAAGTAAGTCTGAAAAGCTGTGCATGTGACTATTTGGCACTCCAGCCAATGTGGAACGAAATGCAACAGGGCCGGCTTTAGCTCTGGTGGCGACCAGTGTGATAATCATTTTTGGTGCCCCTACACCCTATGACTGCTTCCTCAGATTCTCTAACTTCTACCAGGCATAAGTGCCCCTCATCTTTCCAGTCATAAGTTATTGCTAAACTCAGCCCACCTATGAGGTCGGCGCCCCCTCCACAGGTCAGCGCCCAGTGGGGCTGCATCAGTTGCTCTGCCCTAAAGCCGGCCCTGGTACACAAAGTACACATTTCAGAATTGGTGAAAATGGTAGCAACTAATTTTGTAACATTTTTTTTTGTCTTCACGGGGAAAACATTTTCCCTAGGGAAGAAACCCTATCCCGTTCAATACCACCCAGGGCCAACTTTAAGGCAGTGCGACAGGTGTGGCCGCACTGGGCATGGACCTATGGAGGGGGCGCTGACCTCAGTGGGGTGGGGCGCTGTGTTTAGCAATAACTTATGATTGGAGAGATGAGGGGCATTTTTGTCCGGTGGTAGTGTGAGAATCCAAGAAGGTGGTCACGGGGGTTGGGGCGCGAAAAATGATTGTCACACTGAGTGCCACCAGCACTAAAGCTGCCCCTGCTATCACCAAATCTGGAGGCGTTCCCTTCCTGTCCAACCCGGAAAAGGGAGTTAAATTGCATCCCTTGATATGTGTAAATCTACCACCATTTCCAAGGTTGAAAACAGTGGGACAGAAGTTTGTGAATGTGTAAAACTGATGTGTTCATGTGCATTCTTAATCTTCAAAGATAAACCATGCCTTGATCTTCTCACTAATTACCCTTGCATGGGACTTACTACTGTATAATATTAATAAGTACCGACATAAACACATTTAAAGCAAAGGCTGTCAGAATATATGGCTGCACAATTATTAGACTATTTAAAGTGTAACAACCAACAAAGTGGTTCAGAATGCAGCCCATAATTACTGCTCTCTTTAACAGTTTACGACTGAGTGATCGATACTACCTACTCTGTCAGTGAGTTTACCTGGTTCTAGTGGCAGAACACCTTCTGGTAAACTATAAATAAACGGATGGATGTCAGTGAGGGATAAGGTGTGTCAGCATGGCCTTATTTGTGTCCCAATTCAATTACTGATTAGCTCAGTGGTCAATAACCCTCAAAATGGAGTCCTCTGGATTTACTATGTTTGTATTAATGGTAAGCTGGGTTTTTAGTGTATCTATGAAATCTGACTATGAAATGTTTTTTAGGTCACCCATATATATTGATGAACTGAATTTTAGATGTTCTTTTTGTGTGGTGTCGTATGTTGTATGTGATGTACTTTTATGATTTGTATTAACCGAATAAAGTAGTTTTGACTGATTGACTGACTTACTTTATTTTTTCCAAATTAATATTATTCAGTCTTAAGGTGAAAGACCCCCTTTTCACCAGGGAAACGCAGGGTTCTGCAGAATGTTGAAGCATTCCAACCAACAACTTCCTGTAACTTGTGTTATAATTAGAACAGTTTTCAAGTGTGTCATGAAAACATAATCCTCAAAAGAAAGTGTCACTTTTTTTGCCTTGTGCCAATTTTCATCTTCCTGCTGTTTTAGAAGTGCATCAGGAAGTGGTTTTGACTTTCATTATTAGTCTAAAGCTAGTGGTACAGTCTTGCGACGGTGACTCACTGCCTTCTGGGTCTCTGTTTTACTATCTCGCAGTTGTCCCCATGCACATAGTAATATTCCTACAAGTGCCCACTTAAATACGTGTATTCTTATTTAAATGTAATGTGCTGTAAGCCTTTTACGAAACTTTTACCACTTCTTTGCTGTTTAAAGTGACGTGTAATTACGTTATTAAAATAATCAGTCGTACTGCATTTGTTACATAGTAATACAACACAGCAGCATGGGTCAGCAACATCGCTGGCATCAGCAAAAACATTTAAATGGAGAAAACCTGTGGAAACAAAGGGGCATATTATCAAGGGGGTTTATCTCCGCTTTTTTGGCTTTAAAAGCCAAGAAAGCGGAGATAAAATTATCTCCCTATTACCTAGCTGTCGCTAACACCAGTTAGCGACAGCTAGTAGGAGATAGCGACCATCTTGGGCCCTACTTTGCATGTCAGTGATATTTATCACTAATGACATGCAAAGTGGGCGTGCCAAGATGTTAGCGACTGGAAACAGTCGCTAACATCGCTATCTCCTATTACCAACTTTTGGAGATATTCGCGCTAAGCGCGAATATCTCCAAAAGCTAACACCTGCCCTGAGCAGTTCTTAGCCATGTTATCCAATGGGAGGTGGATAACATGGCTAAGAGCATTAGCTCAGTAATGCATGAATATCGCTGACTTTTCAGCGATATTCATGCATTGCGGCCGTTTTTTATCACATTTGCGATAAACCTTGGTAATACCAAGGTTTATCTGCGATAAAAATCGCCGCAGCTCTATTAAAAAACTAAGGGGCATATAAGCAAGGAACCTCGTTAAAATTATTGCAGGACATCTAACCTGGGATTCTATAGGAATTCTATAACGCATATTAGCAAGCCCATTATCGCCGTTTTATCATCAGTTTCCTGCCGATAAAACGGCGATAATTTTAACGAGGTTCCTTGCTAATATGCCCCTAAATTCACAATAAAACCATGATCACTGAGTGGTGTAATGCAATTACCGATTTTTTGTTTTACCAAAATATTTCTGAAAACCACTAAAAGAGGGTAGTGAAATCAATACGCTGTTTCCTTCTAATTTTGGCAATTTGTGGAGATAACATGATCTTTGCAGGATTGCACAGGGTGGTAAAGTGTGAAAAAGGATTACAGCACCTATGACATGAATCTGCACTGCAAGTTATTTAGACGCTGGACCACATATATTTTTTAAGGCCTCGGATGCCCAACCTAAAAGTAATTCCTTAAAGGGGTGTCCCCGAAGAGTTCAGCTTCCAAACAAACAACCCAGAAGTCAAATGTTAAGTATACATTTAGGGCCGTATTTATCAAGTAGTTGTGTCCCATTTCCACCTTGCAATGGGGTGTATGCACGACACAACTACTGAATGTGATTGATTAAACCATGCAAGGCCACCTTGCGTGGTTCTGAGTGACTTGAAAAATCTACAGTAACGTAACGCAGTGTATCTCGTTGTGTTGCATTTCTCTGCCCCAAGGAGGTATTCCATGGGCACTGAGTGGGTGTTCCCATGCAAAACCCATGGATGTTTGTGCATTTCCAGACTTACCCTTGCTGGTAGACCTGGGAATGAGCCAAAATGCCATGCCTTCCCAGGTGAGGGCTAACGAGTAGAATTATCTTTATTTCTCCTTGTTACTTCCTCTTTCTATGTGTGCTGAATTCTGCAGCAGACATAGAAAGAGAAAAATGCCTCTCAGGATTGGTTTTGAGAAGGAAGATGCCCCTTTCTGCACAAAAACAATCCTGCCTGCACTGCAGGCACCCTTGCACCATGGTGCGAGGGTGCATGCAGTGGCGCTAGGCAGCATATTTTGTGCCAGCTCTAAGAGAAGGTAGAAAAACACCGTATTGCGATATATACAGGGCATTCCTGCCCTTTCCCTCTTACACAGCAAGGTAATGTGCTGCACTGTGCTGCATTGGTATTTGATAAGGTTGGCCTTTAGTGCACAGGTATGGGGTGAGAAGTAGGGCCAAAAGGTCTCTGACTTCAAGTGAGGGTAGGCGTTAGGGCACCTAACTTTAGTGAACTTCCAAATTATATCTTCTACATAGGTAAAATGGGAAAGAGAAGAAGGCAGGCAAATGTCTTGAAGCTCCTCTTTCTGCTGTGTACTTAAAGGTCTCACATGTGAAGTTTTACTATATTTTAACATTCCCAGCAGTGAGCTGTGCCTTAGGATTTTTCAGCAGTCTCTAGGGATAAGAAGGAAAGTAAACGGTAAAACCTAGAGGGAACATATGAATTTGGGGCCGCAATTACAATTTGCAGCCAGTTTTACTAAGCCTGTACGATGCAAGAGAGTAGTATATCATTTTGTCTGTTTTTTTGCTCCTACGGTCTCTTTTGATCACTGGATACCAGTACTTCGATTAAGGTCACCAATTGCCCATAGTAGATTCCATTTGCTGTTCTTTTACTGCTTCACAAATCAAATTAAGGATACCAACTTCATTTTAAGCCTCCAATTTCAAATTCCTTCACACTTACATAGCATTTTAAAATGTTCACTATTGCTTTCCATGTATGAACACGTTATTAATCTGACAAAATGGTTAGTTTTCTAAGCAGTCATGGAACCGCTTAATGTGGGATTGTGTCCCCACAGCGGGTCCCCAGACCCCAGGTTAATAACCACTGGTCTAGACATTCAATAACACATAGGAGGCGGTTGCAGGACTAAGTGCTGGACAATGGGTCAATCTTGTGATGTTATGTTGGCATAAACAGGGCATAAACTCACTTCTTCTCCTTCTGGTTTTTACATGAATTGGTGTTCATGGCAATTTCTGAAATATCTAAGCACTAAGAGAGCCCCGGGACAGAATCTCAGACAGTAACAAAACTAAGGTGTTTATTAAAGAGCCCATTGTGCCACTGGTGCGTCACTTTTCTTGATGCACCGATGGCGCAGTCTGTCTGCCCACATTTACAAGGCCATGTAAAGCCACCCTATATGGCTTTTCATGGCCTTGTAAATATGGCCCAGTTTCATGCATTACTCTGCTTGACAGGGGTGTTTCATAGGTATTGCTGTGGGTGTTCCCATGCAAAATCCAGGGAACCTGACTCCTTACCACATTTACAAGGTTTTGTAAACCTTGAAATGCGACAGATTCCAACACCCCACCAGGGGAAGTGTAAGAGAGCCACAACGATGAGAAATAACTTTATTTCGCCTTGTTTTTCTTTTTCCTATGTGTGCTGCATTCTGCGAAATACATAGACAGAGGAAAACCCCTTGTGTGATTGTTTTTGTGCAGGAAAGTGTCTCTTCTGCACAAAAACAATCATTCTCTACAACACAGACACCTTTGCACCATAGCATAAGGGTACCTGTGTTGGCACATGGCAGCCCATTGTGCACCAGCGCAGGAGAAAAGGACAGGAATGCACCGTATCTTGTAGATGTAGTGCAATATTGTAAATGAAGCTTCCATCAGATGGAGATGCGTGCTCTAATTTGCTTTGTTTGAGAAACACCTGTTCCTCAGTGATCATGTTGTTATCCCACCTCTGTCGTCACACACACGCTAAGCCTCCCTGGCACTAACTGAAACATTTCACACCACCAATGCTAGAAGTGTATTAAGCATGTTTGGGCCCTAGTCAGGTAAGCAAAATCGGTGCCCCATTCCTTCATTAGGTACTGAAACACAGCAATTTTTGTGGTGCAGAGGACCCCTACGATCTCTTGGCCACGTGCCCCAGCAGAATAACATCTGTTACCATGCATGCCAAAACTACGAAGTGGCTTAACAACGTACTCAATACCCCAACTGTGTTGTTATCACAAGTTCCATTACAACGCAAATTATGACAACGACTTGCTTTAGGAAAGCGCTGAACATTGGAATAGTTTTAATTACTATTCCAACTCCAGTCGGTGTATCAGTAGGGAAAGTGTTGGACTTAAAATCCAACACCAGTCCAACACCGCAATCCCTAAAGCGAGTCGTTATAATGACTTGTGTTGCAATGTAACTCGTGGTAACGTCAGAGTATTGGGACTGACTGCGTTGTAAAGGCAGGCCAATGTAATGCCTGAGTTGTAATAGATGTTTCGCGTCCCAGCATCCTCTGCACTAAGGCCACTGCATGTCACAAGCAAGGACTACACATAGTGTGGCACAAGTGTTAACACATGAATGTCCTAAATCTGAGAGCTAAGGGAGGGTCTGTCCACCAGCCCTCTGTCTATTCATTTTAAATTTGAAGGAAGTATCATCTGCACTTTCTTTAATGTTGCTGTAAGTGCTGACGTATCATTGTCCATGCTGATTGCACAGATGGATTTCCCATGTCACAAAAGCAAAACTGATATGGTACCAAACTCATGGTACCACTATATTCTCTGGGCCAGGGATGCGGATAGACCGCAATCTCCTAAAAGAGGGAATAACCTGAAGCACAGTAAAAACATTTGCACTCGACCTCTGATAACGCGAAGTATAGCTCCTTACCAGTGTCTTGTCTTCTATGGCGCTGGGCGTGTAAAGCATCTCTTCCTGAAAGACACAGAAATAGCTCAGCTGCCAGTTGTGCTTCCTGCAATATTAGCTCAAAAGAAACAGTAGCATTGTGAGCCAGTGAGAAGTTTACTACTCACCTCTTTCAATGGTATGCTCTCCAAGTGTGCGAAAGCTTCCCGAATTACTTGGCTGAAATCAACAGTCATGTTCTTGGGCAAGGGGGCAGTGCTGCAGTGAGCCAACCAGCTGACAAAGCACAGAGCACTGAAGAGCATAGTGATAGCAGAAGTACACAGCAGCACACTCCGCTGTCTTGCTGTTAGCTGTTGTGTGGTATGTAAACCACGAGACATAACTATATATATGCACACATATAGACATATTCACCTGTAAACGCAGGAGGAAATGATTAATATTGGAAAAGTGTATCAGTTGTATGGGGGAGGGTGATCATGAGAGAATGGAATCTCTTAGATCTTCATCTCTTTTCATGTGGCCTGGAAATCCCTGAGGGGGTGGCAGTGTGGCATCGCGGTTAAAGGAAGTAGCTTTTAACTACGTTTCTACGTTTCAGCAAGTGCCAGAGTGTTTCCTTCAGGTTGCTTTGTTCGTCTATGAACTTTATACATGAAACAAAATGTGTATGTATGTAGATATACCTAGAAGGTGTTTTTAGGATTGAACATTTTAAAATAGCATGTGCATTCATACATTCTAGTTATTGCTTCATGGAAATGTATTATTAATATTATTATTAAATATTATCTCCGAGCACCTGAATATTTCTTCCAACAATCACTCTTTTACCCCTTTAGAACAGCCTGTGTGGGTGACACATACTTAGGGCCTCATTTATGAAAAGTGAAACATCGCTGCGAGAAAACAGCGATGCGTCACTTTTCATTGCGCCCTACATGGGACACCAATGATGCATCATATTTACAGTATGACGCATCATGTTGTGAAGGAGTTACAGATACGTCAGTATTTCTGACGGTTCTGTAGGCTCATTGCTGGAGTGTGTCACAAAAGTGACGCAACTCCAGCAATGGGTCATTACCCATGGGGAAGTCGCTTGTAAAATGTGCCTGCATCAGCCCAACGCCTGCCATGAGGCAGGCGTAGGATATTGACGCATTTGCTTCGTAGAAGTGGCACAGTGAAATCTTATAGATTTCACTGCACCACTTCTATGACCCTTTCTTGAGTCCGAATGCAACCCCTGCATACATTATACCTGGCGCAGGTATAATGTGGCACAGGGGTTTACGAAGTGTCACATCTACCTAGATGCGTTACTTTTAATATATGGTGCAACAAGGCCCATTTTTTCACCGCTGGTGCGTCACAAAAAGTGACGCCCCATCAGTGCAAAAGTGATGCAACGGCTCATAAATAAACCCCTTAGTATCTCCTACCTCCACTCTCTGACCTCTTTTATGTCCTTGAACTCCCAAACATATATTTCCAAACTCTTCTCTTATTTTTACTGTATTTTTTTATTTATAAAGTTTTATATAGCGCTAGCTAGACCCCTGGGTATCAGAGCGCTTTACATACACAAAGAAAAAGAAAGATTGCATAACATCGCAGGACATGAGGATGCATAAAGATATAAGCAAATACATAATACTTATGTATCCAGTGAGGGGAGAAAGAAGTAGAAGGTTGACACAGTCAGATAACCACCATCCTTGAAGGTCAAAGTGAAGGGGGAGTCCATTAAGTTATAGATGTCTAGGATGGTTGACTTGGTCAGTAAAGTATTGGTTGAGGAGAAGGAGTTTCAGGTCTTTTTTGAAGCAGAAAAGGAGGAGTTACATATGAGGTCAATCGGGAGTGTGTTCCACTTCCTGGGTAAATTGCCAGAGATGGACAGGCACTGGGTCATTTTCTTTTTCAGTTTCTGAGGGATGAGAAGAAGTGAGTTGGTGCTTCTCATAGTTCTGAATTTTCCTGCTTTTACTAGTTTGCTGTTTAGGTAGTTTGGCGAATGGGTGTGAAGGGCCTTGTGTGTGATGCAGGCCAGTTTGTAAATACATCTACCTTCCATGGGAAGCCAGTTGAGTGCATTGAGAGTTGGTGAGATGTGTTCAAATCTTTTTACACCATTTATGAGTCAGGCTGCCATGTTAAGGACTGACCTTAGTGGGGCTAGGTGAGCTTTTGGTGACCCTGTTAGGATGGCCTTTCCATAGTCCAGTTTAGAAAGGACTAGAGATTGTACAATTGTCTTGAGATCATCTTGAGGAATAAAAGGTTTAATATTCTTGAGGTGTTTTAGAGAGTAAAGCTCACTTTTTGCAGAGTTCTTGATGTGGTTCTTCATTGACAAGTTCTTGTCCAGGGTAATGCCTAGTGACTTTACCGAGTCGGATAGGACAAGGGAGTAGTTTAGAGCATCAAGCTCCTCGAGCCAGTCTTGAATGGTTGGTGGTTACTTTTTGGAAAGAACAGTATTAGTTCCATTTTGTCCGGGTTCAGTTTTAAGTGGTTTGCATTAAACCAGGTTTGGTTCTTGGTTAGGGTGCCATTGAGGTGTCGAACATCACTGGGTGATTTGATTTTTTAGTATATTTGCGTGTCGTCTGCATAAAGGTGGTATGGAACCCCTGCTTGTTTCAGAATAATTGCAAAGGTTTCCATGAAGAGATTGAAGAGGGGTGGTGACAAGATCGATCCTTGTGGAACTCCAAGTTTGACTCGTGTTGATACAGAGAGACAGGAGTTGATTTTAATCTGTTGCAAACGGTGCTGAGGGAAGGAAGTGAACCATTCTAGTACTGTGCCATTAATGCCAGATTGCCTCTTCAGAGTCTCAAGTAAAGCTCGATGGTGTATTGTGTCAAAAGCCGCAGATAGGTCAATAAAGATGAGGAGACAGGCTTCACCTTCATCTAATGCTCTGTGGATATTGTCTGCAATATTGAGCATCGCTGTTTTGGTGCTACAACCTTTCCTGAAACCCGACTGAAAGGTGTTCAGGAGGTTGAAGTCGTCAATATGTTTGTTAAGTTGTTGGAAAACACACTTCTCCAATGTTTTAGCTAGGAACGGAAGGTTGGAGATAGGTCTGAGGTTGTTGAGCTCATTGGGGTCGGCCCCTGGTTTCTTGAGTATAGGTGAGATTGTCCCAACTGAAGGGAGAGTGGGACACAACGTGATTTGGGAGAGGAGTTGATAATTTTTGTCCAGAAAGGGGCAATGATGTGGTTGAATTTTTTTACTATTGTGGATGGAAGGGGGTCCATAGTGTTGGAAGTAGGCTTTAAGCGAAACGAACGGATCCCTCGAGCCCTCGCAGTCTGGCTTCAGAGCCAACCACAGCACCGAGGCCGCCCTCATCGCAGCCACCGACGACATCCGGACCCTGCTCGACAAGGGGGAAACAGTGGCCCTCATCCTCCTGGACCTCTCCGCTGCGTTCGACACGGTCTGCCACCGCACCCTAGTCCAGCACCTCAGCAACATCGGTATCCAAGAGAAGGCACTGGACTGGATCATCTCGTTCCTCGCCGGAAGAACACAAAGAGTCCGCCTCCCCCTGTTTCGCTCCGAGGCCACCGAAGTCATCTGCGGCGTCCCGCAAGGATCTTCACTCAGCCCCACCCTCTTCAACATCTACATGAAACCTCTCGCAGCCATCGCACGCCAGCACACCCTCAACATCATCTCTTACGCCGACGACACCCAGCTGATCCTCTCCCTCACCAGAGACCCCGACACCGCCCGAACCTGCCTACACGAAGGGATGAAAGACGTCGCCGAGTGGATGAAGGACAGCCACCTGAAACTGAACTCGGACAAGACGGAAGTCCTCATCCTGGGATCTTCGCCCTCCGCCTGGGACGACTCCTGGTGGCCCCCAGCCCTGGGCACCGCACCCAAGCCAACCGACCACGCACGCAACCTGGGCTTCATCCTGGACCCCTCCCTCTCGATGACCAGACAAGTCAACGCCGTCTCCTCATCGTGCTTCAACACCCTGCGTATGCTTCGCAAGATCTTCCGCTGGATCCCGACCGAGACCAGGAAGACTGTCACCCAGGCACTCGTCACCAGCCGACTGGACTACGGAAACGCCCTCTACGTCGGAACCACAGCCAAGCTACAGAAAAGACTCCAGCGCATCCAGAATGCCTCCGCCCGACGCATCCTGGATGTCCCCCGACGCAGCCACATCTCCAGCCACCTGAGGAACCTGCACTGGCTCCCCGTCGACAAGAGGATCACGTTCCGGCTCCTCACCCACGCACACAAGTCTCTCCACGACCTGGGCCTAAAGTACCTCAACGACCGCCTGACCTTCTACACGCCCACCCGCCAGCTACGGTCCACCAGCCTCGCCCTCGCAGCCGTACCACGCATCCGAAGAGCCACCGCCGGAGGAAGATCCTTCTCTTACCTGGCTGCCAAGACTTGGAACTCCCTCCCCATCCACCTTCGGCTGACCCAGGACCATCTCGCCTTCAGGAAACAACTCAAGACCTGGCTGTTCGAGCAGTAGCATACCCCTCCCCCCAAGCGCCTTGAGACCCTCCCGGGTGAGTAGTGCGCTATACAAATGGCATGATTGATTGATTGATAAGCTTACAATTATATTAAAGACTTTGATTTCCGACATGGGTTCGAAGTTCGATCAATTAGCATAATTTTTCAGTTGGAAGCGGGCCTGGTTGTCTGTGGTATGATCTGAAACTGTTTGGTCAGGGATGGTTAAAGGGGTCAGTTTGCGAGGGAGGGAGGATTTGAGGTTTGGAAGAAGGATTACTCAATTTTTGTGACTTTATCTGTGAAGAAGCAGGCAATTTCTTTGCATCGATCTTTGGTGGCTTTTATTTCTTGTGGGGTATGCAGTTTGTTTGACTTTTGACAATGTTGAAGAGTTCTTTAGGTCTATTTTTTGCCTGATCTAGTTGGTTGCGGAAGAAAGTGGCCTTTTCTCTAAAAATGTGTTTTTCATATGCTAACCGGGTTGAAGTTGTGCTAGGTGAAGAGTTGAAGGGTTCAGTCTCCAAATCCTTTCTGATTGTCTGAGTTGTCTTCTTTCGTTATTAAGATCCACGTTGAACCAAGGTTTTGATTTGGTAGATCTCAAATGTTTGAGTTTGAGTGGTGTTACTTGATCTAACACCTCTGTCATTGTGGAATTAAAGTGGGCTGTGAGATCAGCGGCCATCATATTGGAAGGTTGGGGTTGTAGATGGGCATGAATCCTGGATTCCAGTTCAGTAATCGGGACTCCGTTAATGTTCCTGGTCCAGTGCTAAGGTTTGTCAGATCGTATTTGGTTAGTTTCTGATATGTGAGTTAATATTTAACAGTATGAGGTGGTGGTCAGACCAGTCAATGGTAGAAATCGTTCTCAGAGAGACCAGCTAATTTTTGGTGATGATCGTATCCAGAGTTGCTCCTTTTATGTGTTTTGGTTCATTGCAGAGTTGTTTGAGGTTGGTAATTTCAAGCAGGTTGGAGAGGTTTTGGGTTCTAGTGTCTTCTGGGTTGTTCTGGATATTGAAGTCACCCAGGAACACGTCTTCCGTGTCTGTTAGGGAGAAACAAGTTATTAGGTCGGTTAGTTCTTCAGCGAAGAGGGTACATCACCAGGAGGATGGTAGATGGCGTGAAATTTGATGGGCGTGGTGCCTTTGACTGTAAGTTCAACACCTAGGTACTCAAGAGTCAGGTATTCTGTGGGTTTTAATCTGGTAAGCTGTATTCCTTCTTTATGAATGATAGCTAGACTGCCACCATATTTTATACTGTTCATACAGCTAACAGGCTCTCTGACTCATCCTAAACCTCTTTTACTACTATGTCCTCCCAAATAATCCTTTCTAAACTCTTTCTCTATCCATCTTTTATCCTATTCATCCAACTAGCAGACTCACATGTCTACCACTCCCACCACTCCTAATAACAATTTACAATTTCAATCAATCAATCAATCAATCAATAATATCATTTGTAAAGCGCACTACTCACCCGTGAGGGTCTCAAGGCGATGGGGTGGGGAATGCTGTTACTGCTCGAAAAGCCAGGTCTTGAGGAGCTTTCTGAAGGTCAGCAGGTCTTCAGTCTGCAGTAGGTGGATGGGGAGGGTGTTCCAGGTCTTGGTGGCAAGGTGGGAGAATGATCTGCCACCGGAGGTCGCTCTTCGGAAACAGGGGACAGTGGCGAGGTCGACGGAGTGGAGATGGCGGGTGGGGGTGTAGAAGCTGAGTCGTCTGTTGAGGTACGTTGGTCCGGTGTTGTGGAGTGCCTCGTGTGCATGGGTGAGGAGCTTGAAGGTTATCCTCTTGTTGACCAGAGGTCTCTCAGGTGTGGTGTGATGTGGCTGCGGTAAGGGATGTCGAGAATCAGACGTGCAGAGGCGTTCTGTATGCGTTGGAGTCGTCTCAGGAGTTTGGCTGAGGCTCCTGCGTAGAGGGCGCTTCCGTAGTCCAACCTGCTGCTGACGAGGCCTGGGTGACCTCTCTTCTTGTTTCAGTGGGGATCCACTTGTAGATCCTGCGGAGCATGCAGAGGGTGTTGAAGCAGGAGGAGGAAGCAGCATTGACCTCTTTAGTCATGGAGAGGGTGGAGTCTTGGATGACCCCTAGATTGCGTGCGTGGTTGGTGGCGTGTTGGGGCGGTTTCCAGTGCATTCGGCCACCAGGAGTCGTCCCAGGCGAAAGGGGTGGATCCGAGGATGAGGACCTCCGTTTTGTCCGAGTTCAGCTTCAGTCGGCTGTTCCTCATCCATTCAGTGACGGCCTTCATTCCTTCGTGAAGGTTGGTTTTGGCGGTGTGGGGATCCTTGTAGAGGCAGAGGATCAGCTGGGTGTCAACGGCGTAGGAGATGATGTTGAGGTCGTGCCGACGGACGACGTGGGTGAGCGGTGCCATGTATATGTTAAACAGAGTTGGGCTGAGGGATGAGCCCTGGGGTATGATCTCGGTGGTTTTGGAGCGGACGGGGGGAAGGCGGGTGCTCTGTGTTCTGCCAGGGAGGAAGGAGGTGGTCCAGTCCAGGGCCTTGTCTTGGATCCCGGCGTTGTGGAGCTGTGTTAGGAGTGTGTGGTGGCAGACCGTGTTGAAGGCGGCTGACAGGTCCAAGAGGATGAGGGCCGCAGTTTCTCCATTGTCCAGCAGAGACTTGATGTCATCGGTTGCGGCGATGAGGGGAGTCTCGGTGCTGTGGTTGCTGCGGAACCAGGACTGGGAATGGTCCAGGATGTTGTTCTCCTCGAGGTAGCCGGTCAGTTGTTCATTGACGGTCTTCTCGATGACCTTTGTCGGGAACGGGAGCAGGGAGATGGGCCGGAAGTTCTTGAGGTCCTTGGGGTCCGCCTTGGATTTCTTGAGTTAGGCGTTGATCTCGGCGAGCTTCCAGCTCTCCGGGAAGGTTGCTGTCTCAAGGAGGTGTTGATGACTTTCCGGAGATGGGTTGCGATGGCTGTGCTGGCTTTGTTGAAGATGTGGTGTGGGCATGGGTCTGACAGAGATCCGGAGTGGATAGTGTTCATGATCTTGATGGTGTCGTCGTCGTTGATGTTGGTCCAAGAGATCAGGCGGTTGGTGCGGTTGGTGGTCGTGGGGGCGGAGATCTCAGTGGTTGTCGGGCGGTCATGGTGTTGAAGCTGTCATGGATGTCTGCGATCTTGCGGTGGAAGAAGATGGCCAGCGAGTCGCCCAGGTCTTGCGAGGGTGGGACGTCGTCGGTGTTGGAGGTGTGGTTGGGGTTGGAGAGTTCCTTCACGATGTTGAAGAGCTCTTTGCTGTTGTGCGCGTTGTTGTCTAGGCGGTCTTTGAAGGAGGCCCTTTTGGCAGATCTGATGAGGTGATGGTGTCTGCATTTGGAATTCTTGTGGGCTGCGTGGCTGTCCGGTGTTCGTTCACGGAGCCAGATCTTCTCCAGCTTTCGGCATGTTTGCTTGGAGGCCCGGAGGTCTTCAGTGAACTAGGTGGCTTTCTTGTTAGTGTGACTGTTGGAAGGTTTCTTGATCGGGGCGAGGGTGTTGGCGCAGTCGTTGATCCACTGTCTGAGGTTTCGGGCGGAGGTGTCGGGGTCGGTGGGTGGGCTCTGGGCAAGGGTGGTGCTTAGCTGGTCTTCGGGGACTTTGCTCCAGCAGCGGAGAGGCATCTGTTGGGTGCGGTGGTGCATGGTGGGTTTCTTGAAGGTGAAGTGGATGCAGTGATGGTCGGTCCAGTGGAGTTCGGTGGTGTGGTTGAAGGAGACGTGGGGGCTTGAGGAGAAGATGGGGTCAAGCGTGTGACTGGCGGAGTGGGTGGGTATTGTGATGAGTTGTATGAGTCTGAGGTTGGCTAGGTTGTCGATCAGGGTGGAAGAATTGGTGTTGTTCTTGTTCTTGAGGTGGAACTTCAGGTCCCCAAGGAGGATGTAGTCCATGGAGGCAAGGGCATGTGTGCTGACGAAGTCGGCAAGGGAGTCGCTGAACTGTGGTCGGGGTCCAGGGGTCTGTAGATCAGGGTTCCTCTGAGGGTGGTGTTGGGGTCGGTGTGGATCTGGAAGGGCAGGTGTTTGGCAGTGCTGAGGGTGTCGTCAGTGTTGGTCGGGGCTCTGAGAGTGTTCCTGTGGACGATGGTGATTCCTCCTCTTGCTCCGTTGGTGCGGTGCCTGCGGGTGATCTTGTAGCCTTCCGGGACGGCTATGGCTATGTCGGGTGCCGAGGTGGGTTCAGCCAGGTCTCTGTCAGGAAGGCGACGTCTGGGGCGGTTGAGTCGAGTTGGTCCCAGAGTTCAACGGCGTGTTTGTGGGTGGAGCAGGTGTTGAGAAAGATGCATCTGAGGTGGTTGGGTTCTTTCCTGGTCGGCAACATGGTGGGTGGATTCTTGTGAAGCTGCAGTTCCGGCAGGTGAAAGCTCCGTGGGTATGCTTTGGGGTAGCCAGGAAGCAGGTGTGTGATCATCCGAAGTTGAGTGCGTGGAGGGTTCTGGCATCGTAGCGGTGTCGGGCATCGTGGCGTTCGCGGGTCCATCGGTCCTGGCGCTGGGCGCGGTCCAGGCGCGGATGGGTGCAGACGGGTTTGTCTTAGGCGTGTCTTAGGCGTGCCTTTGGCGCGCCAGCGGCCTCCATATGAGGGGATGTCGAAGGGAGGAGCAGCTGGGGGGTGAGAGCGTGCGGCGAATGGGATTGCAAGAGGGTGGTCCGCAGGTACGCATCGGCGTGAAAAAACGGACGGGGGCCATGGGAGAACTGGATACAGGAAGGAAAAACAAGTTTAGGCAAGAAAACAAATACAGGCACAGAGGAATGAAAACAAGTCTGGGCAAGAAAGCAAGTACAGACACAGAGGAATAAAAACAAGTCTGGGCAAGAAAACAAGTACAGGCACAGAGGAATAAAAACAAGTCTGGGCAGGAAAGCAGGTTAGGCACAGGGGAAAAATACAAGATTAGGCAAAAACAATGCCGGCAGAGCCGTGCAGCAGCGTGGGGAGTGACCTGCCTGCGAGTAGAATTTCCTCTACTAATACACCACTAATCTACCTGTGGGTGCCGGAGTAGGGTGCTACTCGCTGATAAGCCCTTCAAGGCCTCAGGTGTAGTAAGCAGAGTATAAATACAGTTACAATTATTATGCTGAAGATACCCCTATACACTCCAATAGTATGGCAGGGTCATGGAATGGGAGGCCGAGCATAGCTACACTACAGCCTTTTTCAGCGGGTTATAGAAATATAAACTTTAGTGTTAGCAGTGTGATCTGTGAGAGGTGCTATTAAAAAGACATTGCCTCCATCAATAAAAAGAATATTAAAGGCATAGACTGTGGAGTGGAAGCTGTTTTATGGAAAGAACTGCTGCATTTTCCACAGAAGTCTGATTTCGAACCAGACTGAGAGTTTTTCTTCAAATGATGCTTGGTAAGAAACTTTATGCCAAAGTGAGTAAGAAAGAACAAGGACGAAGCTAATAGAAGCAGAGCCCAAGAATTGGTTGAAATGGTAGAGTGGGTGTCACCAGAGCAAGTAATTGCCCTGCTGCTCTATGCAGGGAAGCAGGACCACTCCCTGGATGGTTAAGCCAGCACTTGTGTACTATGTGCAAGGAGGTTAAAATACCCTAATTAGGTGAGGGGACTAGTTTGTTAACATATGGATGGTTTCTTGAAATTACAGAGCAAGAAACAGCTGGCGTCATTGTGTACAGTATCGTTGACTGAGAGGCTTTTGTTTGATGATGAAAAAGTAAGGGAAGTAGGGATAAAGTGGAATTTAGTGCCCATGGTTGGGAGTGATTAGAGGATTTCCCAACACTTGGGAGGGGGGCGGTGTGGACATTACCTCTCAAGAAGAATGCCAGTCACTCTAGAAACAGGCAGGGGGCAGTAGAAGTACCAGTGAATACTGTGGGGCTAGACTAGAGAGGTGTGATCAAGATTGCATGAAAGAATATCGCTCACATAAATATTGGATACAAAAACATTACACAAAAAGTTTGAGGACTAAAATATAAATTTTACATACTTGGCATTTAAACTAGAATGTAATCCTAGTATTTGTAAGTAGATCACAATTTAAATATTAAGCATTATATTTACATTAAAAAGTATATTAACTTAAGAGAAATGACATTAAAAAATACACTTATAATGTCAATAATCTATAATGAACTTATACCTTAAAAGCACAAAATAAAAATATGAACTGTCAAATAAATGTAAAAAAACAATATTTTAATAAATAAAATTCCTCAAAAACATGCACAAACACAATATTGAAATAGAAAGGTTAATACAAATATTACTGTAAAAAAATAACAAAAACTGTAAAGTTACTTTTAAAATTAAATCACAAAACTACACATTAAAACAATTTTTTTTAAATCACTACTCCCACGCCAGCCTGACGAAAAGTAGTGAAAGTGTTGGAACCTGGAGGGCTTACATTTTCTGTTCCAGCTCCAAAGTAAGCCACAGTGCGGAAAGTGTTAAAGTTTGGAGGGGTCCGATATACTGTTTACACTCCCATATAAGTAACAGTAGGGAAAGTATTGAGCTTTGGAGGGGTCAGATTTACCATTCCTACTTCTACATAAGCAACTGTGTGGAAGGTGTTGAACTTATATACATATAGATGCTGATCACTGTATCTGCATTTTCGCAGATGGGGAAACGGAAACTCCGTTATGGCCCGCTACATGAAAGAGTGAGGCAGTGCGATGCTCCAATCAGTGAGGAGCCATGAAATCTGCATTTAAGGAACCTCCAGGTGTAACAACATTAAAGTGAAGCGGGCACTGAAGAAAGGAGCAAGGCTGAAACGCGTCTGCCCATGCGTTTCGCTATTACAGGAGTATGGAGCCCCCTATGCAATAAAGTTTTCTTTTGGCCACCGAGTATGTGTCGGACCCGTTCCGTTGGAGTCGGATTGGTTTTAATGTTTGACGGCATGCAAACGCCAGTATACCGACACGCCTCTCGGTTTGGAGTGACACGCAAGGTTTGCGAAGAGTGGTGTGGTGTTTCAAAGACACAGCGCGTCACCCACCCTGATGGTTGGATGGACTCACCTGAACTTGCACCTATTGGGTGAGAGAGCAGGCAGCTGTCAACACTGGGTAGCTGCTTGGAAGTCCGGAGGCGAAACCGACATCTTTTGCCTCCTGAACGGACCGCTGGAGGACAAGTGCTCTCAACAGCCAGACAACAGTTTGGAACACCACTGGGTGTTTGAAGATGCCGATCACTGTATCTGCATTTTCACAGATGGGGACAGGGTATGGACCGCTACAGGAAAGAGTGAGGCAGGAACCGAGGAGGTTGGGCCAGTGCGATGCTCCAATCAGTGAGGAGCCATGAAATCTGCATTTAAGGAACCTCCAGTTGTAACAACATTAAAGTGAAGCGGGCACTGAAAAAAACCGCAAGGCTGAAACGCGTCTGCCCATGGGTGTTTGGTATTGCAGCAGTATGGAGCCCCCTATGCAATAGTTTTCTTTTGGCCACCCAGCATGTTTCGGACCCGTTCTGTTGGACTGTGATTGGTTTTAATATATATATATATATATATATATACATATATATATATACTTTAAGATGAAGGATCACAAGAAAACAACAGCCAGCCAGTGCAAAAATCTGGATCCCAAAGGATACAATGAGTCACAAAGAAATAAAATATCCAAGAAAGAAGTGACTCAAACAGATAGATTCACCAAAGAACAAAAATATATTTCCACTACAACGTTTCAGCTTCCGCCTTCCTCAGGCAGTTTCAAGATGGTAAGCTCAGTGGCTGCAAAGATGACACAGCTGAATTTTCAGTAATTTTCAATACTCAAGCAAGCTGTAAGGGGGAACATCACTTACAACGAATTTTTTACAACGCACTACCATTACATCGCAACCATTACAACGCAAACCATTACAACGCAATGCGCTGGGGGGCGCTCTAGGATAGGGAATGTATTTAATATACTATCCAACACCTTCCCTGCTATCCACGGGGACTGGAGTTGGAATAGTAAATTAAATAATTCACTATCCAGCGCCTAAAAGCATTATGCGTTGTAATGGTATGCGATGTAAAAACCGCGTTGTAAAGGCATGCGATGTAAAAGCATGCGTTGTAGTGACACCAATCCGCTGTAAGAAATGCAGGGGTTCATTGCTGTGACTCTAAAAGGTGCATCACGTGTGAATACCTTTTACAAACATCATCAGTTACTAGTTATGTTACCAGAAGGACCTATGCAATAAGGCAGCATCTTACATGTCGCTCAACATGCATTATTTATGTAATTCAGTGCCAACGGCAAAGCTGTAAAAAACAATATGTAAGCCAAACAGTGAATGACCTCCGCACACGATTCAGGAACCACAAATCAGCAATAATCAATAAGAAAATTGACCAGCCTGTAGCCAATCATTTTAACCTTGTGGATCATTCACAGTCAGATTTAATTTCAAATTTGTTTTATTGAGTTTAAGAGCAAGAAACACAGGCAATGCAAGGCAGTAAGTATGCAGTAGGCTTATGTAGCGAGCGAGACAGACAGGCACGTCTTCTCTATGAATCCTCACAGAAGCATATAAACCCCGCCTACCCAGAAATGCGTTGCCGACACTTTGGTGAAGGTGCCATGTAAGAATGACAACCGAACAGAACAAAAAGAAGAACCCAACCCCCCACCCTTCACCCAACAACACCCCCCTCCCCCCACCCCGACCAGTATGCCAATTGTCCGGAGCCTCCCTAACAGCACGCCCAGGTTGGTGTGTAGCAAGGCGTTTAAGTTTGCGGCGGATCTTGTGGTGGTTCCGTGAGCCGCAGAATGCGGAGATATTTCGGGCATGTGATTTCGTGAAATTCCCTGGACAGGAGGGACAGGAGCGGTTGCCAGACCTTCTGGAATGAGTCAGCCGAATGTGTGAGCGTTGCCTGGATGCGTTCCATGCCTAGCGTGAACCATAATTTATGCAGCCAGCCAGTGTGGGTGGGTAGGGTGGTGGAACCCCATAGTGACAGGACGTGTTGTGACGCTGCCTGCATGGCAATGCCCATCTGTTTGCCACATAGTGACCTCAAGGGAAATGTGAGTGCGTTGGGCAGCCCTAGGACAGTGTATGCAGGAAAGCGCGGGATTTCAGTTTCAAATGTGAAATCAATATCGTCTAAAACCGCTTTCTAGTACTCCTGAATAGCGCCGCAGTCCCACAGGAGATGGGTCAGAGTGCCCATTTCACCGCAGCCCCTCCAACACAGCGCGCTTCGAAGAGGATTGCCCTGATTGAGTCTTGCCGGGGTAAGATGCCAGTAGATGGCCAGTTTCACCGCCAATTCCCTGGCACTAGTATTACGAGTGGTGTGTGCAGCTCTGTAGTATACGAACCCCCATTTCTTGGGTGATAGTTTCCTTCCGAGTTCCGATTCCCAGCGTCTCTGTCCCGCTGTTTTAACCGGGCCGGTCACGGGGGATAACATTTTGTAAAGGTCCGATGTAAGGTGCCTGTCCGAATCCTTCGTCACCAGCTATTTCTCAAATGGCGTCATTTGCCGAGCAACTAGGGGAGCGCGATCCGGGTGCAGAAGCCAGTGGCGGAGTTGGAAGTATTGGAACATATGAGGTTTGGTCACTCCGTAGCCGTGCGTGATGTCGGCGAGGGGGAGAAAACCTTCCAGGTCAAAGAGATGGCTGGCCGGGCGGCAGTCTGTGCCACGCCATTGTAGAAAGGCACAAGGATCGGTGCCCAGCGGAAATTCCGGGTTATCAAAGAGCGGAGTGAGCGGGGAGGGGAAAGTCGTCAGGCCCCTTCTGACCGCCACCATGTCCCAGGTTTTCATGATGGTGCGTGTGATAGGGGAGCTGAGGAGGCATCGCGGCCTATGCTGGCGGGCAAGAAATGGGATCTTCCACAGCGATGTCTGAGCCATCGCCCTGTCCTGAAAGAGCCATCTCTTTTCGGACGCAGGCCTGTACCACTCCACCAAATAGCGAAACTGTGAGGCCTGAAAATATTGCAGGAGGTTAGGGATCCCGAGGCCTCCCTCATCAACACCTCTGTGCGCCACCTGTTTATGCAGTCTTGCGCGTTTCTTTTCCCAGATGAACTGGTGGAGGGCATTTTGTAGATCAGCAAGCGCACCCGGCGGCAGTAGTACTGGGAGGGTCTGGAAGATATACAAGATCTTGGGTAAGGCCGACATTTTTACTGCCGCTATCCGGCCCTGCAAAGAGAGGGGTTGTTTTGACCATCGCGTGAGGTCGGCTCGGATTTGGGAAGTAAGTGTTTTGTAGTTAAGGGTCACCGTTGAGTCCGTGGAAGAAGTAAGAGTGATCCCCAGGTATGGGAGCTGTGTGGAGGTTTGTAGGTCGCAGCCAAAGTCAGCTGGTGGGGTGTTAGGAAGGGCGTTTCTGCCCAGGGGTAAGATCAAGGATTTCCCCCGGTTGATTTTGAAGCCAGACACCGCTCCAAAGCTCTCCAGTTCCTCCAGGAAGGCAGGTATAGAGCTGGACGGTCGGTCCAAAGCAGCGATTATATCATGGCCGAAGGAGACACCGCTAATGCGAGGGTTATCTCGGATTTTCTGCGCCAGGGGTTCCACGTAGAGGGCGAATAAAAGGGGCGAAAGAGGGCACCCCTGACGCGTGCCTCGTTGTATCTCGAAAGGGTCCGATTTAAGGCACCCAGCCGGACCCGGGCCATAGGGTGGTGGTAGCAGCTCGCGATCCAGGCTCGAAATCGGTCACCCAACTGGTACCGCTGCAGGACCTTCTGCAAGTAGGTCCAATCGACGTGGTCGAATGCCTTCTCCGCATCGACAGCCAGAAGCACCGAGTCCGAAGTCTGAAAGTGAGTTTTATCAACGAGGTGCATTAGTCGTTTAGTATTATCGCTGCATTGGCGGTTTGGGACAAAGCCCGATTGGTCCGACTTGAGGATACCCGGTAAGCAAGGGCCCAGACGGGCCGCCAAAACCCCCGTGAATAGCTTTAAGTCTAAGTTAAGTAAGGAGATTGGACGGAACGCAGAGCAATGTGTCGGGGGTTTGCCCGGTTTGGGCAACACCACTATGTCAGCCGCTAGCATGTCCGGCGGGATGGAGCTAGGACCCTCAAAAGAATTTAACAACCTCGTGAGTACCGGGGTTAGTACCTGGCCGAAGAGTTTGTAAAAGCCTGATGAAAAGCCGCCAGGGCCTGGCGATTTGAGCGGGCGGAGGCGTGAGATGGCGGCCAGGACTTCGTCAGGGCGAATGGGAGCGTCTAAGGCCTCCGTTGTCGCTGGGCACAGCGGTGTGATTTCCGCCGAATGTAAGTACGCATCGATGCCGGTTGGCGATACTTTATCCTCGCTATACAGGGAAGCGTAAAAGGAGCGGAAGGCGTTAGCCACCTGTGCATCTTCGGTAAGAGTGTCACCGGAGTCGTCCAGGAGAGTAGTGATTTTTGAGCGTTGAGTCTTGGCTTTTAAGGCGCTGGCTAGAAGGCACCCGATGCGGTTACCTCCTACGTAGTATGTATGGCGGAGGCGAAGAGCGGCAAATTCCGCTCTATCTGTATCGAGGCCAGCCAGTTGAGCCCTGGCAGCCTTCAGCTAGCGCCAAATTCTTGGGGCACAGGTGCGGCTATGAACTCTTTCAACTTCAGCTACTTGTGCTGTGAGATCAGCCCTCTTGTCTTTGCGGATCTTGGCGTCAGCAGCTGCGATGGCGATCAGTTCCCCCCTGACAACTGCCTTCATGGCACCCCAAAGGGTCGACACCGAGACTGCAGGGGTATCATTGGTGGCGAGGTAGTCAGAAATGCATTTATGAATTTGTTTGATAACGGCCGGTCTCTGCAATAGGGGTTCGTTGAGCCTCCACGAGCCAGGAGTGCGTGGTGTCTTGGGTATACTGAGTGTGAGCTCCACTGCGTCGTGGTCTGAGAGGGCCGCTCGGACAATGAAACTTCGGTGACATGAGGGACCAGTTCTGAAGAGCCTAAGAAGTGATCTAGATGCGCGTACGTGTGGTGTACATGGGAATACAAGGTGAAGCGCACTGTGTTGGGGTGTGCCGTTCTCCAGAGATCTAGAAGACCCCTCTCCAGCATCCAGGACCCGCCCGCCTCCGAGAGCGCGCCAGTCTCTCCATAGCGGTGCCCAGACCTGTCTTTATTCGTGCCCATGACTAAATTGAGGTCCCCCCCAATGAGCAGCTGAGAGTGAGGTGACTGTAGTGTTTCGGAGAGTGCAGTTTTCAGGAATGGTTCCTGACCTGTGTTGGGAGCGTAGATGGCGCCTATTGTCAGCGCGCTATTCCCTATAAGGAAGGTGTAGGCCAGGAGGCGTCCCTTGATCTCCCCTACTCTGGCTCCCACCCGGCCCAGAAGCGTCGGGACACAAGAATGGCCACCCCTGCCTTCTTAGACGGGAGAGAGGAGAAGTACTGCTGAGGAAAAGCCCGGGAGCGCATTCTGTGCCAGTCTTTAGTCAGGAGATGGGTTTCCTGCAGTAAGCAGACGTCAGCCTCCGAGTGTTCTAGGTATGATATAACAGCCCTCCGTTTAATTGGGTTGTTGAGGCCTTTCACATTGAGAGACAATACCTTGAGTGTATCAGTCATCACGGGAGAGTCCGAAGAGATCTGAGCCTAGCAGTGTGGGACGCTGTTGCGCATGACAGGCTATAATCAACATCTGAAACCTGTAGGAGTCCCTTGGCATACTGGTCCCCACCCTCGTACCCCACCCTGCCCTGCCCGCAACACTGTTCCTCCCCCGTCCCCCCTTCCCAACCATCCCCCAGGAACCACCCTAACCCCAACAGAATGAGCCTCCCTGTCTTCAACAAGACCCCCCTCCACCCCTTTGTCCGCTCCCCCCTCCTCCCCAGAACAAACCCTAAAACCAGAACTAGTCAGAGTCTCGGGCCTATTCGTGTATGACACAGGTCCGTAGAAAGTCAATAGAAAGGGTACCATGGTAGCGGCCGAATTGGCGGCCCCCTGACCTGTCGCCCCAGGTGATTACAGCATGAAAGAAAACCCCCAAGGTAACATTGCCTTACAGATCCGTTGCAGTGTTGTCCGCCACTTCTTGCACAGCCGCCTCCTGTTCTTGAGCGACTGTGGCTGGGTCCGGCCTCGGGACATATCACGGGGAACGCCTCCGTCGCACTGTCTGCCAGCTGTCCCTTGGCCGCTGTGAGGAGTCATCTTGTGATCTACGTGGGGATGCGTCTCTAGAACCGGACCCTTCTGGCATTTCAATGTTCAGTAGAGCACAAGTGTCGCGGAGGGATCTGAGTTGATGAAGCAAGCCTTTCCATTTAAAGATCAGGCGGAACGGGTGACCCCAAGAGTAAGGTATACCATTGTCTCTCAAGAAGTTTGTTGCTATCCGGAAGGACTTACGCTTCTGTAGAGTGATGGGGGAAAGGTCCTGGAAAAGAGCCACGGGTTCGTCGCGGAAACGGATAGGCTGTGTCCTGCGGGCTTCTCGCAGAATGTGTTCCTTTAGGGGAAAGTCCGGGAGGAAAGCCAAAATATCCGGTGGAGGGGCTGGCGCTCGGCGCGCTAGGCCAACTCTATGTGCTCTGTCGATTCGCTGTCTGGGTCTTCTCCCCTTTTGGTGCATTTTTGTGCAAGAGATTCACGATGTTCCGAGTCCCTTTGCGATTGGAGTGAGCCATGTTGTCGAAGCCAGGAACCCGTAGATCCGGACCGAGGGATCAAGAGGGATTCGGAGGGCGCCCCGTTGGTATGAGGTGCAAAGTCCGTGAGGCCTGGTGGGTTCTCCGGTGTAGTCGTGTAGATGGCGTCGGGAGCGGGATGTAGCGCCCCGTCAGTCGGGCGTTTAGAGTTCTATAGGCGATAGGTGGAGGCTAGGTGGGATGTCCGTGGGGGAGTCTTGCAGGGCTCCCAGGGTGGGCGTACTTGAGGAGACATGCAGGCGACCTTGGGCAGCAGGGCCAGGCTCTCGTCGCTAGCATAGAGGGTCCAGGGCAGGTAGGGCCAATCCCCTGATGATGGGGCGCAGACGTCTACTCGGAGGTGGGGGGCTCCGTTAGTGGGGGCGTACAGTGCGCAGTAGCTCTCGTGGGCGCCAAGAACGCCAGCTCCCTCCAGGTGTGTACGAACAGGCCCCAAGCCGGGGAGTGCGGTAACAGGCCGGCCGTTCACCGTGCGTTGTTTTCTGGGGCACAGTCAGACCATCTAGAGCCCCCGGAGGTGTGCGCTCTAACCATGTGCGGCGTGGCTGGGCAGAGCTGCGCAGGGGTGCATGCAGGCGCACCCCCGGTGGTCGGAGCCGGGGGACCTCAGCGGCAGAGCAAAGTCCCGTGTGGTTCAAACCCCAGCCGCGGGCCCACGTGGCTCCGAGCCTGAAACGGGCTGGGGGTTGCGGGCATGAAAGGTGGTGTGGGAGGCCTTAGGTGCTGACGCCACCGGGCGGGTCCGTCGGTGCGCACCGGAGGCGTTTGAAGGCACCCAGGGTGTTGTAGCTTCCCGCTGCAGAGTCAGGCCCCGCGCCGGGAACCCAGGTATGGCGCTGTCCCAGTGGGAGAGCCGGCAGCGGCGGGCGGCGCCCCGGCCCTGGGGCGAGGTCCCCCGTCGATGCAAAGCCCAGGTGGAGGGACCGGAGCGGGGTGCAGGCTGTGGGCGTTCAGGAGAGGAGATGTGGCAGCTCCGGTCGGACCCGCCTCCGCAGGAAGGGGTCCCATCAGTTCCCAGCACAGGCCCGGAGCCGGGGACTAGATTAGCGGGGACCCGCTGGAGCCACGCGCGGACCCCGGGAGCACAAATCGCCAAGCGCCGGTCGTTCAGCCACCGCTGGGATTCCGACGTCTCTCACCGTCTCCGGCAGGGCCGCGCCGTGAGTCCGCAGATTGCTCCTCCTTCACCAGCTCCGCCGGGCAGCCTCAGCTCCGCGCCGCCATTACGCCGATCCCCTCGGCCTCATCGGCGGTGGTCGTAATGGGGTGCCAGCAACCCCTGCCACTCCGAAACTTGGCCAGGAGCGTGTCGCGATGGGGTACCACCCAGTGGGGCTAGTTTGAGCCAGTTTTGGGGGGGATTTCAGCAGATTACACCGTGCTGCGGGGCATTGGGCCGGGGAGCCACACGAAGCACGTCCGTTCAGGCTGCCATCGTAGCCACGCCCCATTCACAGTCAGATTTGAAGATTTTCCCCGTGGAACATGTCTCAAAGGAACAAATACTGGACTCCAGGGAAAACTTCTGGATATACCGTTCAAAATCATTGCATCCAGATGGACTGAACATTACTGACAATACAACCTGATTACTGCATATCTCAAGAACTCTCAGGACTGCATTGATTCCACATTCCAAATGGAATCTTCTCTCATGATGCTTTTTCAAAATTCAGCTGTGTCATCTGTGCAGCCACTGAGCTTACCATCTTGAAACTCCCTGAGGAAGGCGTAAGCTGAAACGTTGTAGTGGAAATATATTTTTGTTCTTTGGTGAATCTATCTGTTTGAGTCACTTCTTTCTTGGATATATATATATATATATATATATATATATATATATATATATATATATATATATATATATATATTACCTACTGGCGGTCGCCAGTAGGTATATATAGTTAGGATTTTTTCTCTATGGGATTTTTGAAAATTCTATGTCTAATAACTTTGGCGTTTGTGGACGGAATTGGCTGAAATTTTCAGGAAAATGGCACATTTTGTTTCTGAGCAGCCCTTGAAAATTTGGGGGGGGTTCGTCCAGTGGGGGCCGAGAAAAAAGGGGGGTCCCAAAACGTGTTTTTAACATTGAGTTTTCCATAGGGCGGTTGGCCTCACTTTCAGCCCGAACGGCTGAATGGATTTGCACGAAACTTGGCAAAATTGTAGGGACTGGTAGCCCGATGTGCCTTTTGTAGGTCTCAATATATGTGCTCCAGTGGATTTTGAGAAATTAACGTTTAAAAAAAGATATATATCTGTAACAGCGGACCGGTTAGCGCTCTGGTTCGCGGACTTTTCGCGCAACGGAGCTTTGTGAAGCGAAGCTGATTGGTTCTCCGGCGTCTGTCAACATTCCAAACAGTCCGTAGCGGCCGCCATCTTGTCTCTCGGTAGGATCGAGAGACAAGAGGAGGTCAAAACAAAGGGGGAAATAACTATAAGGGGGCATAGTAGATCCTCGCTGACCCCCTAGGTTTGATGTGGAGGTTTTAAAAGGGCCCCGCGGGGCAAAAAAAAATAATAAAAATAATAATTGAACGGCTGAATGGATTTGCACGAAACTTGGCAAAATATTAGGGACTGGTAGCCCGATGTGCCTTTGCTAGGTCTCAATATATGTGCTCCAGTGGATTTTGAGAAATTAACGTTCAAAAAAAGATATATATCTGTAACAGCGCTCCGCTTCGCGTAACGGAGGTTTGCGAAGCTGATTGGTCATTCTGTCACTGGGCTATAGTTGGGCTACATCTGGCTGATATTTGGGCTACATTTGTTTTTTTGTGTGTCTGGCGGCCATCTTTGGGCTACATTGGGCTACATTGGGCTTCATTGGGCTACATTCGGCTAATTAGCAAATAGCTCATCGCAAACTAGGAATGGTAAAGAATCGCTATTTATTCCTTAAAGTTCGCTATTTAGGAAATGCAAATAACTTTGATGATACATATGGCGGTTCATCTCTAACAAGATAAGAAGCATAGGGATAGATTTATGATGACTGGCGCATCACCAGGGATGTGTTAGTCATTCTGTGCCGCTGTTCCGTCACCTATGGTGTGCTGCATTTACAATGCGGCGCATCACGGGGCAAAAACAGCACAGATGCGTGATGTATCTGTGCCGTAAAGGTGGCGCATTGCTGGAGTTGTATCGCAAGTGTGATGAAGGTCCAGCAAGGGTCGGGGGTGCCCCTGTCGCAGGGTTTCTGTTCTCACACAGAACTGTGGACAGAGGATTGGAACCTCGGCGAATTAGGGTGTCCCAAAACTCACGTTAGTAATCAAAAACTATTTAGCAAGCTAGGTACAGTGTCACATTGGATATAACAAACTCTCAATGTTTAGACAATCCAGAATATGAACTTATAGTACCTCAGGATACGTGGAACTCATGAACAGTCGGTCGTTATATATTTCTTAGAAACCAGAACATGGAGTTAAGAAGAACACATGTGTATTTGAAATGTTTATTTACTAATGCCGTCTTCTCAGGCGTAGTACCTTAGATAATAAAAGTACACATATTATCAGTAGCAAAATTACCAGCATAGTTACTAGTACATAAAAAGTGAATGGTGATAGTATGTTAACATGCTGTAAATGAATAAGAGTTAGCAACACTTATAAGCAGCCGCGGGCCGTGGAGGGAGTTACGGTGAGGTAGGGAGGCGGGGAGGGGGAGAAGCAGGGTGGAGAATACAAGTACACATATTATCAGTAGCAAAATTACCAGCATAGTTACTAGTACATAAAAAGCGAATGGTGACAGTATGTTAACATGCTGTAAATGAATAAGAGTTAGCAACACTTATAAGCAGCCGCGGGCCGTGGAGGGAGTTACGGTGGGGCAGGGAGGCGGGGAGGGGGAGGGGCAAGGTAGAGAGGGCTCCACCCTGCTTCTCCCCCTCCCCGCCTCCCTGCCCCATCGTAACTCCCTCCACGGCCCGCGGCTGCTTATATCTCACCCTCCCTAATACACATATTATATTATTTGCTAAGAAGGTCTCTTTGTGTTGGTTTAGGGCGTGCCCATACTTTAGTGTCTTAGATTTGAAGGAATCACATCAGCATACACCAGCTCTCTCTTCATGTGAACCGCATCAACTGTTGTGTATGTGTGTTCGGCAAAGCAATATAAAACCCGCCTCATGCCCAGAATTGGCAGAAGTTGCACTTATGTTATGAGTATGAAGTCGTGGAGATCAGACCTCATAACAATTCTGTATCGTGTTGTTCTTGAAACTTTAGCACTCGCTGTACAGATATAGTTTAACAAGCAAAGCAGATAGTAGAGCAATAACATATTATTCTCATGTAAACCACGATGAACTACTAGGTTGAAAGCTAAAGCAACAACTAAATGTCGTGTGCAGAAGTTGCAAAAAAGGAAAAATGGCGTTTAAACCGGTAATGAGCCCATGCTAACTTAACACGGTGTAAAGATATCCAGGACCTAGATGACACCTCCTCATGATCCGGAAACGAACTGAATAAGATAATAGAAGTGCCATCTCATGAGAGCAGATTGCAAGTTTATATGTGGACGGTCCGCAAGGTAAAGCATTAAAAACTAGGAAAATTCAATGCTAAAGAAAAATAAAACAGCCAAGTACTTTATCGAGTCTTAAGCCAATAGGCAAGGTAAATAATAAAAACTTGACAATTAAGTCAATGAATTGTCAATGAAATGCTAGTACTCAGCATATGAAACATGAAAAAGGTCTATGACATAACTGTGTATGCAAAATAAGCTGCAACAGCCTCCAACAGGAAGTCACCGTCTTCATCCGAAAACAGTTCAGCCATCCAATTTAAAAGCGGAAAAGAACATACGTGCTCTCCCAGCACCGGATCCTCTATCACCATCAGAGGACAGCTCGGTGGGTTTTCAAGAAAGCTGTGTTCCAAGAAAGACTGTGCTGCCGCCAGTAAATTCCAGGGACCAAGTAGTCCATGCATCAATGCCACAGCCATAATCCTTTCGCCAGGACAAATCAACTCGTGAGTAATGATAGGAGTCATCAGCTGATTAAAGTCGACGTCAGGAGAAACCGGTCCGCAGAGACACAAATCAATGGCCCAATCGAAATCACAGGTCAGGCAGTGAAATACAGGCTGGACACAGGTGAAGTAGGAGAACCGAAAAGATAATCCATATGCCGTGCTTAATATCGCCAACGGCATTGTGCCATAATATTCTAGCATGCGATTGCGGAACAGTGTCAGCAGCTGCAGGGTCGGAGGTTGCATAGGAGGGACATCCATATTTAAAAATGTAAAAAAGTACAAGAGCGTCCGCTGGTAATGCAAGTAAAAATGCAATCCACGAACCAGAGTGGAGAAAATGGAATGAAAGGGAGCAGGGATGACTCCAAAGATTTTCTCAAATGAAGTCACGAGACCACTGGTAACAACTTTAAAAAAGTGTGCCAGGGATTTTGTGGAGGATGCGTTAAAGATAGTCGGAAACATGTTGCTGAAATTGAAAGGCAAACCTGTGTACGGGTGTTCGCTATGTGAAGTACGAAAGTTTCACGGGCCGAACTCAAGGCCACCTCTCTCTGAAACAAAAGAGCTCTTATTCTTGTCATGCCGTTGAAACGTGTCCCAAGGTTGGTATTTGTGGCCAGATTGAAAACTCCCTATGTTCATGTGTGGGAGGAAATAGAACATTTCTGCAGCAAATAACCCGTTCACTTACTGTTACGATAAAAGGAATACTTTTAATTAACTCAGAACAATCTTCATTATTGAGCATCAAATAACTACCATTTTGCAACAACTTGAACGTGGGGATGATAGCAGGAACTGGCGTGCCTTGCATCACGCAAGCCATATTTGGTCGCTGTTTGTTGCATGAATCGTGTAACTGTATGTGCCTACACATTAGTGAATGATCTGGCGTCTCAGTGCATTCCTCTCCATTCAGATAAACTTCTTGATCATCTTTGAAACATCTGTATGTGTATGGAAGCGACCAGACCTCATGAACAAAAGCACTACCTAAAGGTTCATAAAGACCTATTGGTATATATTTCATACAATTTGAAAACTTATATAAAGCAAAAGGCAGCGTTATTAAACCGTCGATAAGGCATGGTGCCAAAAAACCCGCAATCCTCTGCTGATGATGTCACTGAGCATGTCATGAATGATGTAATATGTGACATCATCAGTAGTGGATTATGGGTAATAGTATCTCTAGTTTACTCCCCTATAGCTGTCTTTCTTTTAACATAAGTGTGTGTTTCCTTCCCTTATACTTACTGTTTTTGGTTCGCTTCCAGTTCGCGTACCAGCGAGCGAACTAGGAAGCGAACTAAGAGAAATAGAGGTTGGCACAGTTCCAAATATTGTACCAATTTTTTAATAACGGGGAGGTAGTTCTGAAAAGAACTTTTTTTTTTATTTTTCTGAACATTTTTTTACTGTAAGGTTCCCGATTCGCGAAGCGGGAACGAAGAAAAAAAAATATTTAAAAAAATAATTATTCATAAACATATAAAATATATTTTTGGATTTAAAGAAGAATAAATTTTACAGCTACAGATATTAGCTGTTAAAAAACCAATGAAATTCACTGAAAAAACCATAGGTTATAGACCATATATAGTTAGGAATTAGCATTTACAAAACCTTGAAAATTCACTGAAAAAACCATAGGTTATAGACCATATATAGTTAGGAATTAGCATTTACTAAACCTTATTTTACTCACACAAAACCATTGAAATTCCATATATAGTTAGTTGCACTAACTATATATCGCGCACCCGCAATCCACTGCTGATGATGTCACATATTACATCATTCATGACATGGTCAGTGACATCACTGATGACATCACTGATGACATCTCAAATGACATCACTGATGACATCTCACTTGATATCAATGATCACATCACTGATGATATCATTCATGTGATAATACAATGCATCTCCTCACACTCTAATATAACCTCCGTTACACCCAGTGTTAAATAGAGAGTATCATTTTTGAAACCATTGACACACCAATACTAGTTACTACATACGCACTCACTGATTCCTATGTCTACACACACATTCACTCATACAATCATTCATACATACAATCACTCATCTTTACAACACTATCATATGCACTCATACACCTATACAGACACTCACACTCTGCCACTCATCCATGGAGTTACTCACACACCTAGTCAGTCCTGAAAAGAATCAATCACACTTCCATTTTCTTATCTATACAGTTAAACACAGAACACCTTACATTTTTGAAACATATACTAACACATAGTTACTCTCTTATAGAATCACTGATACAAGTACACATTGATCTGCACAGAGTCACACACCTCCCAGCCAGCCATACACACACTCAGTCTCCCATACAAATACTTGTGCAACCAATCAATAACCCATATAGCTACTTATATAGCTACTGATGAACACGTGCAGCAGCTTGCACAACAACAGACATACTGATGCACACTTTTAGACAGTTTAGTCACTAACCCGTGCATTCAGTAAGACGCATTTAATCACTCACTCATACAGTCAATCACGCACCTACTAAAACCTTCATTCAGACACTTATACATCCACTCATTCTTCAATATGTAAAACATATTTAAACTTTACAGAAACACATAATCACTGGATGTTGTCATCAGTGATGTCATCAGTGATGTCACTGACCATGTCATGAATGATGTAATATGTGACATCATCAGCAGTGGATTGCGGGTGCGCGATATATAGTTAGTGCAACTAACTATATATGGAATTTCAATGGTTTTGTGTGAGTAAAATAAGGTTTAGTAAATGCTAATTCCTAACTATATATGGTCTATAACCTATGGTTTTTTCAGTGAATATATATATATATATATATATATTTTTTTTTTTTAAATTAATTTATTTTTCATATTTTCAAGACAAGAAACAAAAAGCAATCAAGAGTGACATTACCACACCCCCCCTCCCATCCCTCAGTCTGTCAGTAGATCTCTATCAATCAAGCGTGTGACTTCTCCCACCACTTCGAATTCACGCCCATTTAGCCAACAACCCAATAAGCAGGGCAGGCGGCGCTTAGCACATTGAACATGGTTAACAGAGACAAGCAAAGCAGATTTAGCAAGCATCTATAACTATACCCCCTGCGCTATGTCTCTTGTTCAGATCAATTCTCAGTGTTACAATTAGGCAGGTATTGGAACCCACGAGTCTCAAACACCCTTTGTCTCTGTGTCGGTGGTGGTGTTTCCTTTGACCGCCCAATAGGTCTGGTAGAGCCCCCAAAAGTTCTCGGGTCTGCTGGTGGGAGGTAGGAGCTCACTATAGTTTTCCGACTGGGTACAACAATGTTATCTCATGCGCCCATCTTTTAGGCGTCGGCGCAGGGCCCCTCATCCAGCAACATGCCACAACCCTGCGCGCCATTAATAACCCCATGTCTACTAGCCTTCGCACAGCTCTAGGCAGCTTTTTGGTATATCCTAGTAAGGCCATCATGGGGTCTGGTGCTATGTCAATTTCTACAACAGCACTGATTTCGTCAAATATCTTCTCCCAGAAGTCCCATACTCTAGGGCATTGCCACGCCAGGTGTAGAAAGCCCGCCTCTGGAGCATGACATCTCTCACAATCCTCCGTGGCTCTAAGACCATATCTGCAGAGCCTGGCTGGCGTATAATATATTCTATTAAGAAATCTGAAGTGAACCAGCCTATGTCGGCCATTTAGTGAGAGTTTCCTAGTGTTTATGCAGCAGTATCGCCATGTGTCATCATCTAAGACAGTTTGTAGATCTGCCTGCCAAGCTAGACGTGCCTTGGTGTACTCATTTTCTCTGTCTGTTTGCGACAATGTGTATAGGTTAGTCAGCCGTTTTTGGGGGGAAGCGGCTTTGATGACATAAGTTAGCTCTCTCACCTCTGGGGGCTCTGCCATGTCCTCTCCTAAAAGATCAGAAAGCGCGTGACGAACTCTGTAAAACTGGAACCTAGACAGGAGAGATGGCGACTCGCAATCACCCGCCGCCTGTTCACAGGTCTTGGCAACTCCATCAGCGAACAGGTCACCCGCGACCACAAAGTTCAGTTTCTGTAATTCAGTAACTACCCCTTTCTCCTTGAGAGGTGGCAGCCACCGGGCCCAATCAATAGGCATAATAGGTGAGTACAGCAGCGCGCCATTCTGTCCCTGCAAAAGACTGAACCAAGCATGGTTTGTGGTTGTGATTGAGTCTAGTACTCCGGTCCTACGATCTGTCGGTTCAAAAATAGTATGAGGGAGCGACAGAGGGCGGGCGAACAGGGTCTCCATTTGCACGTGCGGTATGTCTCGGTGCCCGTGAATCCAGGTGTGTAGGTGCGCAGCCTGTGCCACTCTGTAGTATAATTCGAGGTCAGGAGCGCCAAGGCCTCCCATTGAATAAGGCAGTGTGAGAAGTGTCCACTTCGCCCGCGGCTGACCCCCCGCCCAAGCCAATTTTGTCATCAATTGTTGTAGCCGTCGGGATGCTCATAAATAGAAATAAGAATCTGGGTAATACAACCATTTTCATTATGGAAATTCACTCAAGCAGTGAGAGCGGGAGCCTACACCAGGTCGCCACATCGTCCTCCAGCCTGCTGAAAGCCGTGCCATAGTTAGCCCTAAATAGGATTTCAGAATCCGTGTGCAGGTGCACCCCCCAGGTACCTGACCGTGTCTGTTGTCCAACGGAGAGGGTACTCCATTTTAATAGGTTGTGTGGTAGGAGTCAGGGGGAATGCCAGCGACTTCGACCAGTTGACCCTCAGCCCAGATAGTGTACCAAAGCGAACCACCTCTCTGAGGATAGAGGACAGGTTATTATCCGGGTCACGGACATATATCAAGGTGTCGTCCGCGTACATTGAAACAACAATTTTATATGTTGGGAAGCCTATGCCTTCGTTTCCGTGGTGCTCCCGAAGGGCGCAGGCCAGAGGTTCGGCCACCAGAGCATACAACAGAGGCGAGAGGGGGCAGCCCTGTCTGGTCGGGCGCGAGGCTGGCAGTACAGAGCCCCCACCATTTGGAGGAAAGGCTGTCCCAGACCCATACGCTGCAAGACCATCCTCATATACGTCCATTCGACAGAGTGGAACGCCTTTTCCATGTCAAGGAAAACCGCCAGCGCTTTTCTATCCTGCCGGACATGCTGTATTGTACCTAGCACTGTCCGAATATTATATGTCAGGTTTCTGCTTGGGATAAATCCCGCTTGTTCTGGGGCCACTAAGTCAGGTGCCAAGAGCGCCAGCCGAGTGGCTAGCACCTTGGCAAACAGCTTTGTGTCTACATTTAGCAAGGAAAGAGGCCGGTACGAACTGCACTCCTCCCGGGGCTTTCCCGGCTTTAGTATTGTCACCAGAAGTGCCTCTCTCATCGACTCCGGCATACTGCCTTCTACGCATATATCATCAAAGAGAGCGGACAGGTGCGGGATCAGTTGTTCCCTGAAGGCTTTATAGAAGCCTGCCGTGAGGCCGTCTGCTCCAGGAGCACTTCCTGCCTTCATGTCCGACAGAGCATCAGAAATTTCATCTTGTTCAATAGGATGCATGAGGAATTCCCTGTCCACATTTGTTAACGTGGGGATGTCAATATGGCTAAGATAATCCTCAATATCATCTTCTAGGCCCCCATTCGGTGACGAGTACAGTTCTGTGTAATAGGTTTTAAAGGCATTGGCTATATGAGAAGGATCAGTAAGGACCTCCCCATGTGAAGACCGTATCTCTGTGACGTGCTGCCTTTTTACTCGAACCTCCAATGATCCTAGCCAATACCGCACCGGGTCTGTCATGCTCACCGTACACTCTAGCCGTGGCATACTTCCCCATATGTTTAATTTCCCTGTCAGCCTCCTCGTGGTATTCTGCAAGTAAAGACTTGATTTCGTCCCCCACCTCACTGTCCGCCAGCCTCCTTTGTCTCTCCTCCAGGCCTTCTTGCTGTCTTTCAAGGTCAGCCAGTTTCTTCCTAATGGATTTAAGTATTCCGGAGTGTTTAGACATTGCCACCCCTCTTATGTACACTTTGAAGGCTTCCCAGATTGTTTGGAAGCTCTCGACAGAGCCCAGATTCGTGTCAAAAAACACATCAATCGCTTCAGCCAATTCGCTTCTGAAGACCGGGTCTAATAGAGAGTAAGGCGGGAATCGCCATGTAAATGGCGGGATCGTCTTGCCCGGGACTAACAGTTCCAGGAGCACAGGTGAGTGGTCAGAGAGTGTTCTCGGGAGTACTTTACAGCCAGCGATAAGTCCTAATCTGGAGGAGGGGACTAGCCAGTAGTCGATTCTGGTATGTATGTCATGATACGCAGAGTAATATGTGTAGCCCCCTGCTGTGGGTTGCGGTACATCCAGGCGTCTTCAAGGCCCAGGCCTGTCATGGTGCTCTGTAATTACACCGCAGCCGCAGAAGGCCTACGTTGTGGGCCAGCCGACCTGTCCAGGGCAGGGTCAAGGGCGAGGTTCATATTGCCCCCCCACCATAGGCAGCTCGTGTCGTATTGTCTAGTCTTGGCAGCTAAGGTCCGATAGAAGTCCGGTGAGTCAAAATTGGGACCATAAGTGTTAACAATTACCAAACTAAGTCCCAGGGCGGTGCAGCTGGAAATTACGTATTTACCCTCCGAGCCAGCTTCCAGTGTCTGTAGTGTTATTTTGGATTTTGGGTTCACCCAGGTGATGACCCCTCTAGCGTGTGTAGTGAATCCAGCAGTAGCAATGTTCCCCTCAAGACCCCTACATTGCAGTAGCTTACTGTTAGTAGGTAGGTGTGTCTCCTGGAGTAATGCTAAGTCGATATGTTGGCGCTGTAGGTAGCTTATTACCTTCCTATCCTTCCTGTGGTCATTAAGGCCACGAATATTCCACGTGAGTGCCCTGAGCTTGGGTGTCCGTTTGTTTCGTCAGCCATTGCAGCCATCTTTGCAGTATGTGGGTGCAGCGATTAGAAGCAGAGCTTGTGAACTCAGTGTGGACCTAGTATACGAAATAGTATAGTACGTCTCCCCTTGAATGACTAAACTAACCCGCCCCAGCTTCCCTCCAACCCCCTCCCACAGCAGACCAACCCCAACTAGGTCATGCAGGTCAGCATCCCACCCCTCTCCCATTTCCTTGAACACTTTAGTGCCCCTGAAGGAGCTGCAGGTGCACACAGCGCGTGGGTCAAGGCTGCCAGGTAGTCTGTGATTTAACTTGAGACAGTTCTGTCTAGTAACCCAGCTCTCGCCCCACCGCCATCTATCGATATCTCAGCATGAGCCATCAAAAACCAGCACAATAACAAATATGACTCTTAGTCACAAGGTGCTGCCTACACGCCGAAGCTAGAGCAGATCTGGTCAACAAACATAAAATACGATAGAGAACAGGGGTGAAATTTACATAAACTTAGTTCCTGTTAGACACGCATGCTTGTCACATACGATACAGATCAGAATAATATCACCCATACGTTAGCCAGTCCGTGCTCTTAATGGATCGCTGGGTTACAGTGCTCGCTCTTACTTTAGAGCCAGGGTCAATGTTCTACGCAGCTCCAGACTTCGAGTCCAGGCAGAGCCGTCATTCCAGTTGTGGCATTTCCTCATGAAGCGTGACCGTCATGTTGTTAGGCTCTTCTAGACCAACTCCTCCAGCCGGCTGCCGTCTTCCCCTCCGTGCTCCTGGCGACCAAGGTCACTCCGATTTTCTTTTGTCCATCCTTTCAAGGCCTTTTGTAGGGCCTTCGGGTCTGTAAAGATGTGGGAGTGTCCCTGCCGATTTATTCTTAGCTTTGCGGGGTACAGCATGGCATAGTCAAGTCCAAGGTCGCGGAGCAACTTCTTGATTGGTGCAAAATGTCTGCGCTCTTCTTGGACCTTGGCAGTAAAGTCGGGATATAAGGAGATTTCAGAGCCTTCATATTGTAGCGTCTTCTTTTCTCGGGTGATCCGCAGGGCCGTGTCCCTATCCCTGTAGTTTAATAGCTTGGCGATGATCGGCCTTGGGGGGGTTCCAGGGCGCGGGCGAGGGCCCAGCGTATGGTGCGCTCTCTCCACGATGAACATTGGAGAAAAGACACCTTCTCCGAGCAACGTAGTTAGAAGTTTTTCGACAAAAGTTTCCATGTTGCCCGTTTGCGTTGTCTCCGAAACTCCGGTAATTTGTATGTTAGAGCGTCTCGAGCGGGCTTCCAAATCCTCCGACTTATCTTGTATTACTTGCAGTAGCTTGCCAATTTGCTTACGGTTCTTGTCCAGTTCCGTTTGGGCTTCCTCCACTTCTGTAAGGCACCTCTCAGACATGTCCAGGCGTTCCGCGTGTTTGTCTACACGTTCTGCCATGCGATCCATACGGTAGGTCAGGGCGTCAATCTTAGTGCCTATAGATGCCATACTGTCTTGAAGGCCTTTCTCCATCGACACAAGTAGGGCTTTTATGTCCGAGTAGATCGTACCGTCTGCGCCTCCAGTCGGGTGCGCATTTTCAGCCTCCTGGGCCTCTGGGGTCCTAGTACGGTGGTTCTCAAAGGTGAGTTTACTTTGGGTCTTGTCCCCTTTACCCATGTTGAGTTCTGGCTCAGCAAGGCCGCAAGCACCAGCACTCCGATGCTACAGTGGCAACACGCACCAGGCGAACGGAGGATCACCACGTGCCCAGCTCGTAACCGGTAGCAGCCAACCGAGTCCCACCGCCAGTGGAGCGTCGCGGGCCTGCCGTGTTCAGAAATCCGTCCAAAGTCACCCAGGTACCTGGCTCTCGAGTCACTAGCACCCCCACTCTCCCAATGCAGCAGGGAGTGCAGTGCCTCCTCCAGGCCTCCACTGGCAGGGATCGACCCCAAGTAGAGCGGCGCCTCGTAATTTACGCCAATTGAACAGTGAGGGGGCTTCACTCACCGCAGGCCGCACACATCATGTCGCTGCCAACGAAAACCCTGTCCCCACAGGTAGGCGAGACTCCGTTCGTGCTTGCGGGGCCTCTCAGAGTCCGGAGTGCCAATAGTCCTCAGTGCCGGAGTGCTGCGAGACCCGCAGCGGGAGAGCAGGTCCAGAGATTGCTCCCGGTTCGCAAATCAGCCCCTCAGGGGGGGTCCGCGGTCCGGATTGTGAGCCGCAGGTGTAAGCAGCAGGCGGGGGAGGGGCAGCTGATTGCAGTGCCGCGATAGCCCCCTCTCACCTCTGCGCAGGCCCCCGAAGAGCTCCAATTCTAAGCACCCCGGTGAAAGCGCGACGCTGGGGTGTCGCCTATGTCACTCAGCCGCTCTCGTAGGCAATGGCGCGGAACATCAGAATTATGCGTCCGCCATCGGCGCTGGCAAGCTCCGCCCCCGATATGTATATATATATATATATATATATTGTACACAGACACATTAGGAGAGAGAAAAGTATATATATGAATGACTTCCTATTATCTCCAGTAAGCCCCACATAATGAGATTGCTGAGAGGTGGTAGTGTAGGCTGCGGATCCTTTCTCCACCACGCTGCTAACGCACCTCTTAGTGCACTGTTGGTAAGGGGATGAGGTCCCCTTGGGTCCTGACGGTCTCAGGACTAAAGTGGACTTCATCCCCCAAGCAGAAGTGCACCGAGAAGTTTCATGAATCTTCATGAGGTTTTCAAAACTAGTTTGTCACTTACTTCAGCTGATTTCTTGCAATTTCCCTTAAGGACTTTAGACACAGCTACAGCCTGAACCATTAAACAGAATTACACCTAATTTGGCAGAAAGGTAGTATTGGTCCAGAGAAGCACCTTTTTCTTAGTTGGTGTAACTTCATTCAGTAGTTTTGGAAATATTAAGAGAAATCCAAATTTTCATGTATAGCAACACAGATCCTCCGCAGATCCTCCTCGTATTTGCGAACCCATGCGCCAACTGCAATGCTGTAAATGGCTGATGGCAACCTGAGAGGAAAATTGTGGCTATGATTTTGTTACTCAGGACTCGGTTTCCTGCGGGGAAAAGAAAGTTAAAAAGTGATAGAAGGGGTCAGGGTAGAGGTACCCTAAGCCCATGGGACTAATGGAGGGGTCTGTGAGGGGCCCCTCATGGGTAAAAAATTGATAAAAAACATGTTTTTATTTACCACACTAGGAGCTGTGAATCCTCCCTTGATCCTCCCCTGAGCCTCCAGATCTTCATGGATTTGGGAGGATTCGGGGAGGATCTGGGGAGCCTTAACCCCAATAAAAAGAACATACACTCACTCACAGAGCCACAGACTTTCTCACACAATCACTCACAAACCCACTTACACACCCACATTCACAGTCACACACACACACACATTCACACACTCATTCAAAAAAATAATAAAATAAAATAAAAAAATCAGCTACTCACATACCCACTCACATACCCACAAACTCCTCGCAGACTCGCACAGCCACTCACACACCCACTCAGACACTCACAAACCACGTACACACCTACACACCCACTCACACACCCATACAGCCACTCATACGCCCATGCAGCCACTCACACACCCACATACAGACCCTCAAAATGAGTCACTCATGCACTCACAGACTCACACAGCATTCCCACACCCATTCACACACCCATACAGAAACTCACACACCCACTTGCAGACCCTCAAAACCACTCATGCGCCCACTCTTAGGAAGAAAATACAAAGAAAATTAAGTTATTATAATGCATGGGATTCTGTAATCCATGTATAAATGGCAGTAACTAAGGGGCATATTACCAACGTTAAGCGATATTTATCGCTAACGATGCTTAGCAACGAATTTTTTAATGCTAAGCATCGGCAGAAATTATCGCAGATAAACCTTGCTATTATCAAGGTTTATCGCAAATGCGATAAAAAACGGCCGCAATGCATGAATATCGCTGAAAAGTCAGCGATATTCATGCATTACCGAGCAAATGCTCTTAGCCATGTTATCCACCTATCATTGGATAACATGGCTAAGAACTGCTCAGGGCAGGTGTTAGTTTTTGTAGATATTCGCGCTTAGCGCGAATATCTCCAAAAGTTGGTAATAGGAGATAGCGATGTTAGCGACTGTTTCCAGTCGCTAACATCTTGGCACGCCCACTTTGCATGTCATTAGTGATGAATATCACTGACATGCAAAGTGGGGCCCAAGATGGTCGCTATCTCCTACTAGCTGTCGCTAACTGGTGTTAGCGACAGCTAGGTAATATGGAGATATTTTTATCTCCGCTTTCTTGGCTTTTAAAGCCAAAAAAGCGGAGATAAACCCCCTTGATAATATGCCCCTAAGAGCCTGATTTAGATCTCAGTTGACTGATTACTCTGACACAACAGTGATGGAGTAACCCATCCGCCAAGATCTGAATCGGGCCCTAATTTCTTAATAATTGGAGACTTGTGATATTATACTGTTATTTCAGGTGCGTTCTGACATCATAATGCCTGCTGCCAGAGCCAGCAGCAGCTGAGGTTAAAGGCAGGTCAGGGCACAGAGCATAATTAAAGCAGATATGTCAGTAACAAACAGAACTTTGCTTTTCCTTCTTCTGATCAGTTTTAATAGTTTACAATGACAGAGAGAATATGTTTATTTTTTACACTTCTTAGAGAAAAGCTAGAATCTGTCTGCATGTTTCCACACATTGAAGGTACTGCATTTTTATAAACTGACTTGCATTGAACTGTTTCTAATATCTGTTTGCAACACATATGTAACAGGTGTTTAATGTGTTTAACTTTGCACTAGAGGTTTTATTTTAATTCTTCATGTTTGCAAACATGCTTGCTCTTTCATATAAAAATCAATGTACAAAGTTTTTAAGTGGTTTGTGGGAAAGATGATGGTGTGACCATGTATTATATGGGTTAAAAATACCCGCTGGCATACATAATAAGAATATTAAAAGTCACCTTGAACTTCCATCCATACTAATATTATAAAGAGAGAGCCCAAATCTTTGAGGCGGGTAATCTCAGTAACCACAGCACCAATCACAACACCCAATACAGCGTTGGAAATGACAGTTGCAGCAGAAGAAAGAATGGAGGGTGTGTGAAGAGCACTCCTTGTTATGTGGTATTTTTAGAACTCCTTCTAAATGGTGCTATGATTGTGAAGGGTTGTCATTCCTAGGTTCAACTGTAGTTAAGACTAGCCCAACGGTTAGTCCAATCATGCACTGTTCACTCGGTGCTTTCCCACACCTAATCTGCTTATCACTTTAAATTAATGCATAATACCATAATTCTTCATGCTTTTAATTATACTTATTTTCAACAAAATTCATATTCAATAGCTCAAATCATAAATTCATCACAGTCACTTTGAAATTCGAAATCATATGTACATTTGTGCATCATGATAATTCTTTATCATTCCATGTTTGTATTTTAGTCAGCATTAACATTTAACACGCCCGATGCATTTCGGTACCTCAACGGTACCTTCCTCAGTCTTAACTACAGTTGCAGCAGAAGGACATAGGCTATGCAGACGGATAAAAAATTGTATGATAAAAATTGCAAAAAATCCATACTATACTATTACTATTACCATACATACTAATATTATAAAGAGAGAGCCCAAACCTTTGAGGCGGGTAATCTCAGTAACCACAGCACCAATCACAACACCCAATACAGCATTGGAAAGGGCAGTTGCAGCAGAAAGACATAGGCTATGCAGACGGCCACCATATACATTTAACAAGTAAAAGAACCGTGCCAGCAAAGTAGTCCCTTGTGGGCGTGCCTGCGTTCTGCTGTGGGCGTGTGCTGGGGGCGTGACAAACGCTGGGGCGTGTGGTACGTTCCGCCCTTCATGCCATGTCTCATATTGTGTGCTAATCCCACCCTGCTCCCTTTAAATACCCCTGCACCCCATAATCATAACCCACCCTTACTCCTTAAAATACCCCAACACCTTTAAACACGAACCCATCTTAACCCTTTAAATATACCCTGTACCCCAAAACCCAAACCTATCCCTAAACCCTAAAAATACCCCTGTACCCCAAAACCCAAACCTAGCCCTGAACTCTATAAATACCCCTGTACCACAAAACCCAAACCTACCCCTGAACCCTAAAAATACCCCTGTACCCCAAAACCCAAACCTAGCCCTGAACCCTAAAAATACCACTGTACCCCAAAACCCAAATCTACCCCTGAACCCTAAAATACCCCTGTACCCCAAAACCCAAACTTAGCCATGAACCCTTAAAATACCCCTGTACCCCAAAACCCAAACCTCCCCCTGAACCCTAAAAATACCCCTGTACCCCAAAAATCCAAATCTAGCCCTGAACCCTAAAAATAACCCTGTACCCCAAAACCCAAACCTACCCCTGAACCCTAAAATACCCCTGTACCCCAAAAGCCAAACTGAGCCCTGAACCCTAAAAATAGCCCTGTACCCCAAAACCCAAACCTAGCCCTGAACCATTAAAATACTCCTGTACCCCAAAATCCAAACCTACCCCTGAAACCTAAAAATACCCCTATACCCCAAAACCCAAACCTAGCCCTGAACCCTAAAAATACCCCTGTACCCCAAAACCCACACCTATCCCTAAACCCTAAAACTACCACTGTACCCCATAACCCAAAACATATGCCTCAGTACCCCAAAACATATACCCCTATACCCATACTTACCTTATCCAAACATTAAAAAAGAACATGCTTTTACCATTCATGCATTTACAACGAATTTTGTTGTAAATGTATGCGTGGTAAAAGCATATAAAATGTAATGCCATGCGTTATAATGGCATTGCGGAGTCATGGTACTTTCGTAATGAAAGTATGCAGAGTGATGGTATGCGGAAAGAAAGTTGCGGGATAATGGGTGTTTACCATCCCCCGGTAAGTACATTGGTGGCACGGCGGCCCACATCTCCAGCAACATACTCATATTTTTTCACCACCCATTTGAAAAATGCACAGGTCTCTCTCATTGATGGCCAGCACCAACATATACTTTTAGACACACCTCCCGCCACAAGTTCTAGAATTGCGAACTTTAGAGCTGGGGCGCTACGTTCGAATCTCGGCATCAGCTCAACATCCTGTGATTCCATGCAAATCGCTTTGTCTCCCCGTGCCTACCACAAATGAATGTGTTCTTCTGTAATGTAAATTGTGCTCATGCCATGTTGTCGAGTTCGCGCTATATAATATTGCAAGGAAAAATAAAGTAGGGAAACTCGAGTTCACACACTACTGAACGCGCACTCTTAAGTGCATCAGCAGTGCACTGTGAATTGGAGCGTTTCGCAGGCCTGTCACAGATAAGAAATGCTATCTAAACAAAATCCTACAAAACAATATACTACTGCCGGCAGCAATTCATACCCGGACAACGTCGGGACAGGCTGCTAGTGAATATATATCCGTATAAATATATATATATATATATATATATATATATATATATATATATATACATATTACCTACTGGCGGTCGCCAGTAGGTATATATAGTTAGGATTTTTTCTCTATGGGATTTTTGAAAATTCTATGTCTAATAACTTTGGCGTTTGTGGACGGAATTGGCTGAAATTTTCAGGAAAATGGCACATTTTGTTTCTGAGCAGCCCCTGAAAATTTTGGGGGGGTTCGTCAAGGGGGGGCCGAGAAAAAAGGGGGGTCCCAAAACGCGTTTTTCCCATGTTAATTTCCATAGGGCGGTTGGCCTCACTTTTAGCCCGAACGGCTGAATGGATTTGCACGAAACTTGGCAAAATTGTAGGGACTGGTAGCCCGATGTGCCTTTTGTAGGTCTCAATATATGTGCTCCAGTGGATTTTGAGAAATTAAAGTTTAAAAAAAGATATATATCTGTAACAGCGGACCTGGCAGCGGCCCAGGACGCGTACTTTTCGCGCAACGGAGCTTTGTGAAGCGAAGCTGATTGGTTCTCCGGCGTCTGTCAACATTCCAAACAGTCCGTAGCGGCCGCCATCTTGTCTCTCGGTAGGATCGAGAGACAAGAGGAGGCCAAAGCGAAGGGGCAAATGACCATAAGGGGGAATAGTAGATCCTCGGTGACCCCCTACGTTTGATGTGGAGGTTTTAAAAGGGCCCCGCGGGGCAAAAAAAAAAATAATAATAATAATCGAACGGCTGAATGGATTTGCACGAAACTTGGCAAAATTGTAGGGACTGGTAGCCCGATGTGCCTTTGCTAGGTCTCAATATATGTGCTCTAGTGGATTTTGAGAAATTAACGTTCAAAAAAAGATATATATCTGTAACAGCGCTCCGCTTCGCGTACTTTTCGCGTTACGGAGGTTTGCGAAGCTGATTGGTTCTCCGGCGTCTGTCAACATTCCAAACAGTCCGTAGCGGCCGCCATCTTGTCTCTCGGTAGGATCGAGAGACAAGAGGAGGCCAAAGCGAAGGGGCAAATGACCATAAGGGGGCATAGTAGATCCTCCCTGACCCCCTAGGTTTGATGTGGAGGCTTTGAAAGGGTCTCGCAGGGCAAAAAAAAAATATACAGTTTTTTTAGTTTTTAGTTTTTTTGCGTGGAGTGTGCCCGGTTCGCGAACCGGCAAGCGGTCTGGGGAGCGTACTTTCTTGAAAATTAGTGAAAAAAGTTAGAGTAAAATAATAATTGTGAGTGATCAGATGTAGGGTAGCTCTGAGAAGAGCTTTTGGGTTTATGGTACATTTAGGTACTTATAAGTAGGTACCAATGCACAGTCTTAAATTCAGAGTGAAAACTCTGTTGCCCTCATCTGAGAAGTGAACTCCATCTGCTCTGTAGATATCTTGCATGTAGTAACGCAAGTTATTGTTGTACAGGGAGCCCATTCCATGGTCTCTCATGTAAGCTGAAACAGATTTGTTTACATGCTTCCTCGATTTCTCAATTTGTGGACAAAATTGGTTCGACCACCTCCATTTCTGTCTTTGGCATATATTTGAATATACCAAGGCAGTCTGAGGAAAAAGTGCCATCAATTGCTCAAAGGTGTCCTTTAAAAGCATTTCCAGACCTACCCCAGTCAAAGTGCCCAAATCATTACCTCCACAGTGCACAATTAACAGGTCAGGTTTTGGCAAATGCATAAAGGTTTTCACCAATGGTATCAATTGGTGACATTTTAATCCTCTGTGGCCAAACCACTTAATTTCCACATCTTGTAAATTGAGGTTAGGTAAATTCCTGTTTTCAGCGTACCTTTGAGCCCAATAGATGTAGCTATGTCCAACAATCCAGACAGAAAACATGGCGAGAGAAGGTTCTCCTGCAGTCAGATGAAGTGTGGCAATGAAATGGCAGTTGAAAAAATGAGAGTGTAAAATGAAAAAAACTGAGGAGTTTCTGTGTTAATGAAGCAGTAAGAGTGATTGGTGGATTTTGATTGCTGAAAACAGAAAGTTAGTGTGCATGGATGAGTTCGTTGAAAGATGTATTTTGAGTGGCGAAGAAAAAATCATTAAATGAAAGAATGCTCTGGATATGCAGGTGCACTGAGAGTTCAGAGTTCAATTGCAACATTGTTGTGTGAGAGGTCTTGCAAGAGGTGGTTGCTATGCAGAAAAAGCAGAGAGGGGGCAGAGGGGGGAAGGGTTTTGCTTTGAAAAAAAGTGAGGGAAGAGTTTTGATTGGGTGACATGAGAGATCTGTGTGAGGAATTACAGCATTTCTGTGCTTTTGATAGCTGCAGACTCTGGAGTGCATACCTTTTGCTCTGCTGAAGACAAATTGGTGTGTTTCTGAAACTGTTTTGAAACTCAAAGTATTTGCTAAGGTGAGAAAAAATTTCTTTAATTTAGATAGAAAATAGTGTGCTTTAAGGAGAAAATTATGAAGAAAGTTGTGTTTTTCAAATGTTGCTTTGTCTCAAGTGTTTCACAAATAGATTTTGTTTCTTTGAGAAATTGTAATTGGAGAAAATGTGAAGTATTAGTACTGACAGGGCTTTTATGTGCATAGGAGTTGTGGAGTGTTTTCAAATTATGACTTGTAAATCGTTTTTGAGAAAAAGCAATGGTTTTAATATTGATGAGAAGGACATAATGGTGTCTGCTTCTTTATAAGGTAATTGAGAGTCTCTGATGTTATTTTTCCCATTTCAATGTAAGAAGTTTGTCTGTGGAGCAAATTGCTTGTAAATATGCTCCCACCTGTGCATGGCAAATTTAGATTTTGAAAGTTTCCGTTACATAGGCATGTTAAAGGTGACTGAAATATGCTGCAAAGACAATCAAAAAATGCTTTTATGTGTCTTAAGGACATTTTAAGTCATTTCCCCATGTGCAGTGTTTTCAAATTATGAGTTGAAAATCGTTTTTGAGGTAAAGGAATGTTTTCAAAATTTATGTGCGCCATATGACCCCAAATTTCTTTTTCAGGGGTGCAGCAGGGTGTTCTTGAGACACCCCTGCACCGTCGGAAAAATTCGTAATTTGCGATGAGGTAATTGCTAATCGCAAATTGCACCTTCATTCCTATGGGCCTCCTGCTGCATGGAAATGAATGGGTAATCTTGCTGAAATGCAAAGTCGAATCTGTATTTAAAAGGGTCTGCACCTCTGTACGGGTGTTCGCTATGTGAAGCACGAAAGTTTCACGGGCCGAACTCAAGGCCACCTCTCTCTGAGACAAAAGAGCTCTTATTCTTGCCATGCCGTTGAAATGTGCTCCCAAGGTTGGTATTTGTGGCCAGATTGAAAACTCCCTATGTTCATGTGTGGGAGGAAATAGAACATTTCTGCAGCAAATAACCCGTTCATTTACTGTTACGATAAAATGAATACTTTTAATTAACCCAGAACAATCTTCATTATTGAGCATCAAATAACTACCATTTTCCAAGAACTTGAACGTGGGGATGATAGCAGGAACTGGTGTGCCTTGCAACACGCAAGCCATATTTGGTCGGTGTTTGTTGCATGAACCGTGTAACTGTATGTGCCTACACATTAGTGAATGATCTGGCGTCTCAGTGCATTCCTCTCCATTCAGATAAAGTTCTTGATCATCTTTGAAAATCTGTATGTGTATGGAAGCGACCAGACCTCATGAAGAAAACCACTACCTAAAGGTTAATAACGACCTATTGGTATATATTTCATACAATTTGAAAACTTATATAAAGCAAAAGGCAGCGTTATTAAACCGTGGATAAGGCACGTTGCCAAAGCAGTCAACCTTTTGGATTTATACTGGAAATGTTAAAGGAAGAATTACGGAGTAGGGCCTGTAAATCTTTAATGGACAACGAGTAAAATTACTCCAACCATCATATTCCTCTAACTCCGGGATAGTAGGGGTGTTTAATTTTTTAGAAGTAGCCAATCCAAAGCATTTGGTCTGGGAAATTGTTTCATTCACAAACAACATATGATTTGGGATGAGACATGCACGGTGGAAAGCCTCAGTGCCTTGTACCTGCCAGGTTCGTGAACCCCAAACTGATGTAGATCCTGGATATTTTTACTCTGTGTTACGTTAGCATGGGCTCATTACTGGTTTAAACGCCATTTTTCCTTTTTTGTAACTTCTGCACACGATACTTAGTTGTTGCTTTAGCTTTCAGCCTACCTGCGTCAAGATCTATGCCTGCTTCAAGCAGGCGCAGGGTTTTGATGTAGCTTTGTCCTATCTGATTGTAAATGCGGCACACCGTGGGTGGCAGAGCAGTGGTGCACGTTAACTGGTGCATCCCTGGGGATGTGCTAGTTAATATAAATCTGCCCCTTTACATTTAATTATGTGCAGGGGACACAGAGTAGGTGAGGTTTATCCAAGGTTAAGAAGAGATGAGTCTTGTTCAGTGAAAAATTGAGGATAGGCTTCAGTATATTATATACTTAAGTAGTGTGTTAAGTTTTTGATGACTGTTATTAATTTACTGTTGGGTAATAGTGGTTAATAACATTTTTTATTATATTTTACCACAGATTCAACTGCAGATTATTTCAAGATTTTAGGATGCCTAGCAAAGAAAGAGTAAGAAAGGCTGCAAAACGTCAAAGACAGCAGGACCATGGAATAATGCAGCAGTCCTCTAACAAAAAGATTTGTCAAGTCACCAAGAAAGCACCGGGTAAGAGTCGAAAAACAGTCATAAGAAATATGTGTAGTAAAAAAAATATTACTACAGAAAATGTTTCAGTCCAGAGAAGGAGAAAGAATTCAAATGGTAAGGAAAGGCCAATGAGAAATGTTACTGCTAGAGTAAGAGATAACTCTATGCATGAAAGTAGAAGGAAACAAGAGTTTAGGGATATTCGTAAACGAATGTTCCGCAACAGGATAATTGGGAATTTGTTAAAAAATATTAAGAAAGGTCAGCAGAAAGTGGTTTTTTATAAGAGAAAAAAAATAGTTGAGAAAGTTATTGATCAGGCATTTGAAATTAAACGTAAGTTATTTATTTTGACAATCAATAGAATTAGGAAGCTAAACAAGGTAATTTATGATTTCAAAAGAAATAGTAGATGGAAGAGAATAGTTAATCGTAGTAATTTTTGTGAAGTTTTTTCTGGAGAATGGATGCATAGTTCAAGCTCTGAGGCATTTTTTAATGAGGAGAGTTATTTCCAGGATAATGATTTGGTGCATGCAGTTGACACCAGTGGTCGAGCTTATGAAGTGAAAGATGGTTGTCCAGTTGAACAAGAAAAACTTGTGAGAACAGAGATAGAAGAGGTGTTAGGTAATGAGGTTTTAGGGAGACGTCCTAAGGGTCCTGTGTACACCTGGAAGTGTAGTAGTATTTGCAGTGTACGACAGGATTCCATCAATTTGCTTTGTGATTTTATACGGTCATTTAGTAAGAACAGTTTGAAGCAGAAAATGAAGTTGTTGCAAGAATTAGATCCTTGCAGAGTGAGAGAAGTGATAGGTTTGCATGGTCATTCACTGGCTTGTCTTTCCAGGAGAGTATGCCAGAGTGTTTTTCATCATTTCAGGATGCTAGCAGTGCATCATAATAAAGTGAGGAAATTAGTTAGAATGTTGTATTATGCTAAGAGTCCAGCAATTATGCTTAAACAATTATGCGCTGCTCTTTTGCATGGTTCTGAAATAGATGTGAAGAATATATGTGAAGAAATTGAGTTTTGTTACTTTGGAAGTAAAGAGGAGAATGTTGAAATTGACCAAGAAGAAGAGAGTAATGTGGAAGATAGTGTACAGGTTTCCAGTACAGATAATTTCCAGAGGGAAATTGCGACGTTTGAGGTGAAATCAAGTGAGAGGCCAAATTTCACTTGTGTGTGTTGTCGACGCACTTATTATAAGAATCAGACTAAGTTAGTGGATTTATATGGAAAAAGTGAAAGGGAAAATAATAGTGAATGGAAGGATTTTACAACATACTTGATGGTAGAAAATTGTTTTGATTTGGGATTGGATCAACGTGTGTGTACTTATTGTTGTAACAAATTAAATCAAAACCAGATGCCTGCTAGAGCAGTTCATAATAATCTGGAATTGGTTGAGATTCCTTCTGAATTGAAGGATTTAAATACTTATGAATCTATTTTGATTCAAAGTATCCATCCCTTTCAGGCTATTGTAAGAATGGAGCCAAAGACAGGGAAATTGCCTCCATCAGATTTACAGAGAGGATTAAAGGGAAGAGTTGTTTATTTGCCTCTAGATTTGAAGAAAAACATTAACACAATTGGAGTAGAAAAAGTGGAAGAGGAACCTCTTGTTATCTTAGTTAATGGGGTTCCGACAAAGAATAAGAAAATATGGCAAGATTTAGTAGATGTTAGGAAAGTCAAAAGGGCAACATTGTATTTGAAAAAATATAATAAGTACTATAAAAATGTATATGTTGCAGAAGAGGAAGTAAGTGAGGAAGAGGATAACGATTTGTGTGCTGGTCAAATTGAGAAAGTAGAACCCTGTACTAGTGAAGAAATATATGAACATTATAGTGTTCATCCTTTGCATTCCAAGGAAGTCATGGGGAATGCTATTGAGTTGTTTCAAATGAAACAAGCGAAAGGGAGTCCCATTAGTGTTTGGGAGGAAAGTTTGGAAGCTCGGTGTTTCCCACAGCTTTTTCCAACAGGTCAGGGAGGAAGATATGATGAGCGACCTCATCAAATTCCTGCTTCTGAATACCGGACTTTGCGATTGTATGCAGGAGATCCTAGGTTTCGACAATGCATTCCTTATTTGTTTCATCTCCTGTTTGAAAGCGATCTGTCTGGACTGTCATATGCAGTGAACCACATCTTGAAAAGTGGTATACACATGCAAAACATCTCGGCAAGTGACTTTATGGATAAAGTCAATGTCCAAGACAGTATTTTGGATTCTCACCTGATTAATCTCATGGCGTGTCAGCGTGGTACTAATGAGTACTGGTACCGTCGTCATGGTGATTTAAAATGTATGCTAAGGAACTTAGGAACTCCCACATGGTTCCTCACTTTGAGCTGTGCTGAGTATGGCTGGGAAGACTTACTTGAATTTCTACGAGAGGCAAATGCTAACGTAGAAAACATCAAATTCAAGACACCCGGAGAACTGTGCTCTTTGGATCCAGTCAATGTATGTAGGTACTTCAATCATAGATTTGAAGGTATGATGTCTTTCATCATGAATAAGAAGAATCCACCTCTTGGAGAGGTGTTGGATTTCTTCTGGAGGAAGGAGTACCAAGCAAGAGGTGCTCCTCATATACATATGTTGCTGTGGATCAAGGATGCACCTAAATTTGGAACGGATGCAGACGACTCAGTGATGAGTTTCATAGAACAGTATTCTACGTGTGCTGTTCCAAACGCAAAGGAGAAAAAAAGCCTAAGAGAAAAAGTTCTACGTTTCCAAAGCCATCGATGTGGAAAGTACTGTCGTCGTAAATTCCGGAACAAAGACAAGTTCTACACCAAATGTCGTTTCGGCTTTCCACGATCGGTGATTTCTAAAGGAAGAGTGAACAGTTTGATGTCTTCGCTGCGACATAATGTGATGAAGAAATCACCTAAAAACACATACAATTTGAAGAGGAACGAAGAGTCTAAGTACATTAACGACTACAACCCGGTGATTTTGTCCATGTGGAATGCTAACATGGATATACAGTTTGTGGCTGATAACTGTATGGCTGTGGCTCGGTATGTGACATCTTACATCACCAAAAAAGAGAAGACAGAATTGAAGGATATGTGGGAGGACATTTCCCATGAAAAGAGCCTCAGCAAGAAGTTGTACAGTTTCAGTCTGAAGATGTTGTCGCATCGAGAAATCGGAGCTTAGGAATGTTCTGACCGGTTGTCTTCAGCAAGTCTCTATGCCAAGTCCAGGAGTATCGTTTGGGCGAGTGTTGGTCTTGCTGCAACGCGTAATCGAGTTCTGAAACCTGTGCGGGAAATTGAGTATTTGGCGGAAAAGGAGCCAAACAGTACCGACATTTTGAAGAGCAACATGTTGGATACATATTATCCAAATCGAAGCAGTCACCTCGAGAATGTTTGTCTGTATGAGGTTCTGCAAAATTACATATTCAAGAGGAACATCAAAGAAGATACTGAGAAAGGAGTGTATGCTGTAATAGGAAGTGCGGGATGTCTGGTCAAGCAAAGAAAATGCCACTTGATAAACCATCGAAAATTGAGTGGCGAATCTCCTGAAAAAAAGGAGTTTTTCTATTTAGCACTTTTGCAACTTTTTAAGCCTTGGCGTGCAGAAGAGGAACTGCTTGGAGATTTCCTTTGTTACGAAGACTCATTCAATGCTGCCAAGGAGACCATAGAATGTCCTGCTTTTCCCAAATATGTAGAAATGTTGAATGTGGAAATTGAGCAGGAAGCAACGATTGCAGCCGAGATTGTCAGAGACAGTTCTCAGGACAGTCAGAGTTCTGCTTCATTGAGTCAGGATCCACTAGGAGGACCTCTTATCGAAAATGAAGCTGCCACTGCTATGAATGAAGTGGAAAGAGCCATGGCACATGCTCAGGAGGATGCGGTTAACTTAGAAGAGTTGGAAAGACAACTCAACGTTGAGCAGAGGAAAATATATGACGAACTTACCATGCAAATTGATCATGGATTAAGTCATGACAAGAAAGAGTGCTCATGTACGTCGTTGAAGCCTGTCCGACTGTACGTGAGTGGAGAAGCGGGAACTGGAAAAAGTTTCCTTATTAAAGCAATTTCATGTTATTTGCAGGAAAGGACAGAGTCATCGCTGTCTTGTGTTGTCACCGCTCCAACTGGACTGGCAGCACATAACATTAAAGGGATTACTTTACATCGTTTACTGATGCTGCCAGTGGAGCATGACAACAAATTAGAATATCACAAGCTATCTGGAGATGCTTGTTTTGAAGTTTCAAGAGTCTTGAGGAAAATGAAACTTCTTATCATTGACGAAGTAAGCATGGTTTCCAATGTCATGCTTGCCTTTGTGCATTTGAGAATGCAAGAAGTTCTCAAAACAGAGTATGATGTGTTATTTGGTGGCAAACACATCATTGTTTTCGGAGATCTTCTGCAGCTGACACCAGTGAAAGGGCAACCTGTGTTCAAAATGCTCACGCATGAAGATACCAGGAAGTGCTTAGGGAGTATTGGCAACGTCAATATATGGTTAAACTTCAATTATGCTGAACTGCATGAAAATATGCGTCAGGCAAAGGATGAAGTTTACAAGACTATTCTACAAGATGTTAGAATTGGAAAAGTGACCGAGCATGGGAAAGAAGCTTTAAATGCACGATTACTGACAAATTTATATCCAGACGAAGATGTTGTGCCTGAGAATATTTTTCAGAAAGTTACTGAGAAAAAATCTGGAATATGTTTGATGCCAACTCTTGCAGAATGTGCCAAATTCAACAACAAAATGTTGCATTTAGAAAAGCAAGAGATTGTGAAATTGGAAGCTATTGACAGAGTAGAGCATATGGGATCAACAATTATTTTGTCTGAGAATCTGAAAACAAAATTGGATTCATTAGAGAAGAGTATATCTAAAACTGCGGGTTTTGAAAAGACTCTGAATGTGTGCTTGAACTGCCGTATAATGTAAAGAAGGAATTTACATATTGAAAGAGGTCTGGTAAATGGATCAATGGGTAATGTTGTTGATTTTGTGAAATACAGAAATAGAGATGGAATTGAATTTTTAAAAATTAAATTTGATGGCATTGAGGAAGTACAGCTAATTGCTCGTTGTTCTGCTAGATTTTTGCTTGTAAAAGACTTATATGTTCGTCGTAAGCAGTTTCCTGTTTGCTTGGCATATGCGGTGACAATCCATAAATCGCAAGGTTTAAGTGTAGACTGTGCATTGGTGAATATTGGCAGTTCTGTGTTCAAGGAGGGTATGGCATATGTGGCATTGTCACGAGTTAGGACTTTATCGGGATTGTACTTGATTGAGTGTGATGTCACAAACATTTGTGCGGATCTAGATTGTGTTAAGGAATACAATAGGTTGAGAAGAGAGTATGCGCCACATTTGCCTCAGTATCCTTTGTTTGAGAAACGTGTGGTAGGCCGGAAACGAAGAAATGTGACCAATACTGGGGAGGTTGTAGCAAAAAGACGAAAAGTCGATGAACCTGAAATTATAAGCAGAAACAAAAAGGATTCTGTTGAAGATGTTGTTGGTTTTCAATTTGAAAACAGTTCTGGTGTCAACTGCTATGCTAATGTAGTGATTAATGTTTTGTTTTCTCTACAAAATGTAAAAGAAGAGATTGTGGTCAATTCTGATCAAAGATTTTGCAGTTTGTTAAATTCTGTGTTAGAGAAATGTAGCACTGATAGAACAAACATAGAAAGTGTGTCTGAAATTCGAAATCTGTTAGACAGATGTTCAGGCCAAACACAATTCTCTCAAAATAGTCAGCAAGATTGTCAGGAGTTTTTAATGTATATGCTTGATGTATTGTATGCTGAAGGTGTAGATGTAGATCATCTGTTTGGGCTTTCTTATCAATGGCAGCATGACTGCGAGAACTGTAGGGTATCAAGTAGTACTAGTGTAGACTCAGAAAGATTTATATATTTAACTTTGCCAGACAGTAAATCAGTCTCTTTTAATAAGCTAGTAAAAGCAGCTGATCACAATATGGAGTGTAGGCAATGTAAATCTGAAATGATGTCCACATTATTTATACGAACATATGGCCAGTATGTCATTTTAATGTTCCAACGATGTAGGCCTGATGGAACAAAATTGACAACTTTAATTACAAATTTTGTGGCTTCACAGTTGTCAATATCAGGAAGGACTTTTGTAACTGTAGCAATTATATATCATGATGGTTCTTCAATAACATCAGGACATTATACAGCTTATTTAAAGTGTAGAAATGGCTGGTCATTCTGCAATGATTCTGTTTTAATTTTCAAAAAAAAATTGCCATATGACCTTAAAAACTCTTACCTGGTGTTTTTAAAACCAAAATTTTAGGGAAAGAATCTCGGGATGTGCTCTGAGGAATTTCAAGACGTTCTCATGGCTCCTACACTATTTGGCCTTGAAGATAAGTGTAGTACAGAGACATAACTTTTTACCATAACACTGGACGTTATTGAGAAATATGTGCACTTTGAATGAGTTCAGAAAAACTATTTCTTTTTATAAGCTAATTGAAGCAGCGAATCAAAACATGGAGTAGTGGGAATGTAAGTCTGCAATGCTGTCTACTGTTTTACATTGCTTTGTGATTAAAAGTGATGTAGAGAATTAAATAATTGTACTAGTCATAAAGGTAGTGTAAGTCTGCTTCATAGTAAGCAGTATCAGTGTGATAGGAAATGTAGAACATGATTGAGCAAGAAGGGGAAGATATTACTAGTCCAGGATTGTGTAAATGATCTTCAACATTTTAATTCTGAAAGTTGTGGAAATGCGAAAAGACGGGATTGGCTAACAAGAAATCCAAGAGTTATACATGGCTCTGACAAGATTTGGCCTTGTGGAATCTTGTGGTAGAGAGCAAGAAGTCATTTATTGTATGTAACATGTTTTTGAAAACGATGGAGGTTTTCTTTCAGAAAGTGGCGGGTTGAAAGTAATAACAGCACAACAGAGTGTAAGCTGTTCATAGGACATCCTTGGCCGTCATGGAAAGTAAGTTAACTTTAAGGAGTTCTGAATTCTGATTTCTAATGTTGTATGGGTTTTTTAAACACAATCATTTTGATTGTGTTTTTTTTTCCCCGCTGTTATATGATGAATACCTTCAAGTCACTGTTTTAGTGAAATTTGATACATTCTGAGAACAGCAAAAATAAACCATTTAACATGTATAATTAATTCTGTTCTGTTTGCATTTATGATGTACATGTAGAACTGTGTAGGAGGCATGGAGAAGGTGAGGCTTCTGTAAGTGTCAAAGTTGTTGCATACAGTGCTCATATTCTACGTAGTCTTTTATATTTCATTACTTTCACTGTTTCTGACTGATCTAAAAAATTTTTTTTAAAAAGAACAGTAAGTATAAGGGAAGGAAACAGACAGTTATGTTAAAAGAAACACAGCTATAGGGAATAAACTAGGGATACTGTTACCCGCAATCCTCTGCTGATGATGTCACTGAGCATGTCATGAATGATGTAATATGTGACATCATCAGCAGTGGATTACGGGTAATAGTATCTCTAGTTTACTCCCTTATAGCTGTCTTTCTTTTAACATAAGTGTCTGTTTCCTTCCCTTATACTTACTGTTCTTTTTTTAAAAAAAAATTTTTGGGTTCGCTTCCGGTTCGCGTACCGGGGAGCGAACTGGGAAGCGAACTAAGAGAAATAGAGGTTGGCACAGTTGCAAATATTGTACCAATTTTTTAATAAAGGGGAGGTAGTTCTGAAAAGAACTTTTTTTAAAATTGTTTTTGTTGTTTTATATTTTTTTTATTATTTTTCTGAATTTTTTTTTACTTTTTTTGAATTTTTCTGAACAGTTTTATATTTTTTTTGTTTTTTTTTCGGAGGGGGCAACGAAAACGATTCATTGTAAAGGGCTCAACAGGAGCAAGAAAACAAAAAAAAAGAATTTATTGTTTGGGGAGTTTCGGACAAACATGAGCATGATTGTCAATAGCTCTGTTGATCAGAGTGATGCTACTTTCTGCGTAGCAAATGAATCCACTGCAATGTACGCAGACTTGTTTTACTTCACGAAATCTCGTTTGTATATTTGGCACCATCTCCCTGCCCTCTGGTCCCGTTACTTCCGGTACAACAGATCTTCTGGCCATAATAGGGAGATTATCTAGGTCGTCCTGTTCCTCTTCTTCCTCTTCTTGCTGAATTATAACTTTAGCAGGTGGTCCACTCTTCCTTGGATGTGGTGGAGGTGGTGGGGAAGCACCAGCTGAAGCTAGTAAAGAAGCCATTGCTCACTGGTAACAAAGGGTCTTTCTCTCACAATGATGAAAGTCAGAGTGAGGAAAGAAGGAGGGATTTTCACCATTTGGGAAAAAAAATAGTTCTCAACCAATGAAAAGTGTTCATTTTAGATCATATGACCTAGTCTTACATCATTAGGAAACCGAAAGTGAAATGAACCAATGAAAAGTGTTATTACCAAGTCACATGACCTGCTGTGTGTATGTTACGCGCTTTGCAGGGCCTCCCGGTTTGCTTCCAGAAACCTGTGCTTTGCGACTCGGTAAGCGTACGAGTTCGCTAACGTAGCACGTCATATGACGTATCACGCGACAACGCGAAACGTCATGCGGACGGGAGGCGTCACGATGTTGTTTTCTAACGCGGCAGTTGCGGTAAAGAAACGTTTACCGGCTCGCGGTCTATTTCGCGGCATCAAGGTCAGCTAACTGGAAGCTTCCCGATTCGCGAAGCGGGAACGAAGAAAAAAAAATATTAAAAAAAAAAGTTATTAATAAACATATAAAATATATTTTTGGATTTAAAGAAGAATACATTTTACAGCTACAGATATTAGCTGTTAAAAAACCAATGAAATTCACTGAAAAAACCATAGGTTATAGACCATATATAGTTAGGAATTAGCATTTACAAAACCTTGAAAATTCACTGAAAAAACCATAGGTTATAGACCATATATAGTTAGGAATTAGCATTTAAAAAACCTTATTTTACTCACACAAAACCATTGAAATTCCATATATAGTTAGTTGCACTAACTATATATCGCGCACCCGCAATCCACTGCTGATCATGTCACATATTACATCATTCATGACATGGTCAGTGACATCACTGATGACATCACTGATGACATCTCAAATGACATCACTGATGACATCTCACTTGACATCAATGATCACATCACTGATGATATCATTCATGTGATAATACAATGCATCTCCTCACACTCTAATATAACCTCCGTTACACCCAGTGTTAAATAGAGAGTATCATTTTTGAAACCATTGACACACCAATACTAGTTACTACATACTCACTCACTGATTCCTATGTCTACACACACATTCACTCATACAATCATTCATACATACAATCACTCATCTTTACAACACTATCATATGCACTCATACACCTATACAGACACTCACACTCTGCCACTCATCCATGGAGTTACTCACACACCTAGTCAGTCCTGAAAAGAATCAATCACACTTCCATTTTCTCATCTATACAGTTAAACACAGAACACCTTACATTTTTGAAACATATACTAACACATAGTTACTCTCTTATAGAATCACTGATACAAGTACACATTGATCTGCACAGAGTCACACAACTCCCAGCCAGCCATACACACACTCAGTCTCCCATACAAATACTTGTGCAACCAATCAATAACCCATATAGCTACTTATATAGCTACTGATTAACACGTGCAGCAGCTTGCACAACAACAGACATACTGATGCACACTTTTAGACAGTTTAGTCACTAACCCGTGCATTCAGTAAGACGCATTTAATCACTCACTCATACAGTCAATCACGCACCTACTAAAACCTTTATTCAGACACTTATACATCCACTCATTCTTCAATATGTAAAACATATTTAAACTTTACAGAAACACATAATCACTGGATGTTGTCATCAGTGATGTCATCAGTGATGTCACTGACCATGTCATGAATGATGTAATATGTGACATGATCAGCAGTGGATTGCGGGTGTGCGATATATAGTTAGTGCAACTAACTATATATGGAATTTCAATGGTTTTGTGTGAGTAAAATAAGGTTTTTTAAATGCTAATTCCTAACTATATATGGTCTATAACCTATGGTTTTTTCAGTGAATTTTCAAGGTTTTGTAAATGCTAATTCCTAACTATATATGGTCTATAACCTATGGTTTTTTCAGTGAATATATATATATATAATATATAATATATATATATATATAATGAGATCCCGAGACAAAATTGAGTGGCATGTCGCAGAGTGGATGGTGTGTCATACAGGGGCGTGGAGTAACTTGCCATAGAGTGGCGTATCGTAGAAATTCTTTACTATGTAGTGGCATGTTGTGGTGTGGCATGTCATACTGTGGAGTGGCTTGTCGTACAGAGGAGTGGCGTGGAGTGTCCTGCACTGGAGTAGAGGGTTGTACAGCAGAGTTACGTGTCATAGAGGTGAGTGTGGTAGAGTGGAGTGGCATGGAGTGGGGTGGAGTGTAGTGACATAGATGGAGTGTAGAATGTGGAGTAGAGTTAAGAAGTTTGTTATAGAGTAGAGTAGAGTGGAGTAAAGTGGGGGTGAGTGGCATGGAGGGAGTTGCGTGTCATACAGTGGAGTGTCTTACAATGGAGTGGTGTGTCCTACAGTAGAGGTGAGTGCCATAAAGTGAAATGGCAAGTTATAGAGTGGAATGGATTGTAGTGTAACATAGTCAAGTGTAGTGCAATAGAGTGGAGGGGTATAGAGTGGAGTAGAGTGTTGTGGAGTGCAGTGGCATAGAGTGGAGTGGCGTTTTGTACAGTAGAGTGAAGTGGTTTCTGATAGAGAATTTACAGTAGAGGGGCGTGGAATCATGTGAAGTAGAGTGGAATGGTATGGTGTAGAGTAGAGTGGCATGTTGTACAGTAGAGTGGAATGGCATACAGTGGAGTGGCGTGTCGTATGCTGAAGTTGAGTAAGTTCACATAGAGTGGGGTATTGTAGAGAGTCTTAGAGTGGAGGGGCGTACAGTTGACTGGCATATCGTAAAGTGGATTGGCATATCATACAGGGGAGTGGTGTGTCATACAGTGGAGTGGCATGTCGTACAGTGGAGTGGTGTGAAGGGTCATACAGTGGAGTGGAGTGGAGTTTTTTACACTGGAGCAGAGTGTTGTAAGTAGAGTGGTGTGTCACAGAATGGAGCTGTGCATCATAGAGTGGACTAGAGTTGTGTAGAGTGAAGGGGCTTAGAGTGAAGTGGAGGAGAGTGGAGTGTGGTCCACTGGAGTGACGTGTCATACAGTAGAGTGTAGTGGCGTTTCATAGAGTGGAGTGTTGTACAGTGTCTTAGAGAGGAGGGGCGAAGAATAGAGTGGTATCTTACAGTTGTGGGGGTAGAGTGGAGTGGCATGTTGTAGAATGAAGTGACATGCCATACAGTTTCTTACAGTGTAGGTGCACCCAGTGTTGTGGCATAGAGTATTATGGTGTGTTGTAAAGTGAAGTGAAGTGGCATTTTGTAGAGTGTCGTAGAGTGGTGTAGAGTGGAGAGGCGTAGAGTGCAGTGGTGTACCATAGAGTGGCATATTATAGAGTGTGTTAGAGTGGAGGGGTGTAGAGTGGCATGTGTGGAGTGGAGTGTTATAATGCATCTTTTGTCATATATCTTTTTTTTTATTTCCAGGGGTACAGCAGGACTTTTTAGATATTTTCACAAAGTACAGCAGTACTCCGTAAACATTTTTCAAAACAATAAAAATAATGCTCCCTACCTCTACAGAGTTTTCTAAATTGCCTCATGTGTTCCTATACATTTGACAAACACTACTAAGTTAGATTTCACCCTAAACCCCACATCAAATGGAAAGTATGGTCTAAATTAGGCGTGGATGTAATCAGCGTAATTCTCTCTAGCGTAATTGCCCGAGCAATGCTTATAATTATGTGTAATGTACATCAGGAGCATAATCCAGCATTTAGTGCTATTATCTTAGAGCAAGTGCACCCTCTCATCCAAAATTGGCCAGAGGATATATTTTGCACTAAGAAAATAGCACTAAATGGTATAGGACATGAACAGCAGTAGCCAGCGACTGCTCACTTTCACTCAGTTGCCTGTCCTCCTGGGTTGGATGTTTGCCTCAAATTACTCCTAATAACTGAAGCTAGCAAAATTGCGTATTTCGAATCACATGAGTAATGGGTAATCACTGAAAATACTCTGATTAGTCTGGGGTAATTACAATTTCACCCAGGCCTTGTCTAAACAATGTGGTTGCCTTTTAATTATATAAGGGCTCTTATTAACCAATTGTATTGTGTTTTCTCATCACAATGTACCATTGTATACGCTGGAAGTACCTCAATATACCATGGCCCAATAAACCACAACGTTGTTATGATTTAAAAAGTGCTGAATTAATTGAGATCAAATATCATTCATCACCATCATTTATATTCCCGCAATTTTTTCTGAAACATCTGTGTAACAAGTCTGTGGAAAATGCATTGGTAGAAAAACGTGTTTTCGGGACACCCTTTTTTCTTCACACCCCCTTAACTATTCACACAAAACTTTGCATCGTCAGCCAATGTAGAAAAAGAAATAGGTCTGCAAATGTTTATGCAGAGTCATCAAATGGTGGCAAAGTTATTGCCAAGCAACAATCAGAGGAATTCCAATCTCTGGGTCTGTGGCTATCATCACTCTGTAATATATATCTATGTACATCTATAGATAGATACTTTTACTAAAGCTGAGAAAATAGTATTTATTTATTTAACAGCATTTTGTGTTGTTTTAAGTCCCTAATGTCATTATTTTCTGTGGGAGAGTGTTGGTCTATATGTGAGTGGCCATGCATGGTGATTGCCTTACTCATAGATTGTACTGGAGTAAACTTACCACTATATTCCTTCCTTCGGGGTTCAGTATCTTTAGATGTGTAGTTCATGAATGGCAATCGGTTTACTCTTTTGTGAGTGGGTGTTTGTAGTAGTCTGCCCCTCCCTATGATCCCTCCTTACTGCTCCCTAAAACCCTCCTATTTTTTAATAGGTATTCCCCACTTCCCAGTCCATTGGCCCCACCCACATTCCCTATTAAAACATAGGTTTACGAGTGCAGACATCTCTGTCACTGTGGGAGAGAAATCTGCACTTATAAGATAAGAGAGGCATAGGCAAATGTCTCCGCCCAGGGATAGTGAATAGCATTTTGTAGCATGTGAGCAGTACTACCGCACATATTACAAAGTGGTGTCTGTGCATAGTCCCCTTGTATTAAATTTTCAGATGTTAGAAAAATGGAAGGCGGATACTGCTTTGCCAGAATTAAAACTAGTGACTTCCGATCACAATATTTGCAAGCAGCAAGCATTTAGCTCCCTGAGTCACCCTTCAAGGTTAAAAAAAAAATCCGTATTATTTTTATAAAAAAATAGATAACCGATTACGTTAGATGTGATATGCAAATTCACTTGGTTGAAAGTCCCAGATCTAGGGCCAGATGTAGGTGTCCAAATACCGGTTGGAAACGGACGATTTCGGCCGTTACCGACCGGTATTTGGCTTTTGACATGTAGGTGGCTCGGAATTTACAGATTCGGTATATTTACTGATTCGGTAAATTTACCGCTTCAGTATTTTTCCGATTCCGTAAATATACCGAATCTGTAAATCCATATGTAGGTGGCACAGTTTGCAGTGCCACAGGCCCTTAGGAATTCTTAATTTACCACCCAATCCTATGGGTGGTAAACACCGAATTCCAGTGTGTCACCTATGCCATGTTATTACAAAAGACAAGGGTCCAAAAGCTTGAAGGGATAATGTACTTAGATTATATAGACCACAATAGGCTACTATATGTTTTCCACACCCAGCCGGGTAGGGAATTTATTTATAAGTTAATCTAAGTGTTTTTAGGTTTAGAATACATTTTTTACAACAAACAATTTCCGCTGTAAGGCACAATCCTGCGCCGTACTTGAAGGTTGAAAATAGAGAAAGAAAAGAACAAAAATAGAATAAATGAAAAGAAATGGTACTTCAGGCAATAGAGAGGTGAGCAATCTGGACACTGTGAAGGTCAAGAGATATCAGTGTTTCCCAGAGTAGAACATACAAACAATGATAACAATGGTCAACAGTTTGTCTACTAAGAAAGGTCGACGTTTCGATCCCGCGCTCTAATTACAAGGGATCATCATCAGGACTTAAACAGAGTAATTGCCTGGTAAAATACCAATTGCGCCTGTTAGGGGGAATGAACAGGAAAAAGACCAAAGAATAATCAGTTTAGGTTCTGAGTAGTCAGCTAAGCCACGTTTTTAACATTCGAAATCGCAGTGAAAAGTTGCAAACAAGGTGACATTCAACCATTACGGTAAAGACTGAACGAAATTTATACATTCGGATTCGCGGCGATAAGTGTGAATTGTGACATGCCACTAGTGCTCTTAAACACAGGGGCGAGTGACTAAAACTTGGATGTGTGCTATAAACACCTCCAAGGAGTATGCTATAATCTTCTCCCGAAGGGAGAATGGGGATTAAAATTCGAGCCAAAAGGTGAGGGGCTCTATAATAAGACTTAGTGTGCAATTAGGGGAGACGGTGTCCAAAAGTGCAGCAGCAGGGGCTAGGCACGATCTAGTTACGAGGGTGTGCCGATAGAATGTGCGCTGTAAGCAATTTAAGCGCAGCGATTATACCTCAATGTAGGCTCGGCAAGGCCTCTGGGCGCTCGTGATTCAATTATGTTCAGTGGGGGCTGCCAGGAATGCCCGAGGGAGAGGCTGCTGGGGACCCTAAATGGAGTAAAAGGACAGTGAGGTGCAGGAATAGCAGGCTAGTTAGTAACAAACCAGAGAGGGTAAATAAGCGCATACCCTAAATGGGGTGCCCGTGTGTCCTGTTCCTCTGAAGATATAGATGCCGGAACAAGGACTGTTATGGTGATATCGGCCCGCTGAGGAGAGACGGGCAACAACAGTTAAAAGAGTACTCAGTGCGGTGGGGGAGGGGGGGCGTCAGGCCAGGGGAGATTAGACTTACCAATTTAAATTTAGCTGATGGCCAAGCTCGGTGTGCCTTAAGGATATACGGGATCAAGTGATGGCGGTCGATACCGTTAATTCGATCCGCTGATGAGAGAGGCACATTGGATTAGTTATGTGGACATTACGGGAAATGGCGAGCCGGTGGCGATTAAACTTCCCGGGTGTAGGAGCAATGTCCTGGTATAAGCCGGTAGGATCCTCACGGGCTGGAGAGCCTGAGACAAGCGGGGGCCGACAGTGTTACCGGCCACAATATCATGTGATCGCGTCAGGCCAGGCTCGGTGTGCCTTAGGGATATATGGGATCAAGTAATGGCGGTCGCTACCGTTAATTCGATCCGCTGGTGAGAGAGGCACATCGGATTAGTTATGTGGACTATACGGGAAATGGCGAGCCGGTGGTGATTAAACTTACCAGGTGTAGGAGCAATGTCCTGGTATAAGCCGGTGGGATCCTCACGGATTGGGGAGCCTGAAGCGAGCGGGGGCCGACAGTGTTTCTGACCACAATATCATGTGATCGCGTCAGATGACAGTATCACGTGTCAAGGAAAGCAGGCAGTAAGACTAAGGTGCACCATGGCGGCCATCTTAGAATGGTAAAAAACCCGTTTTAGCGGCATGCATAAAAATTAAAAATAATAATTGTGCAGAGTTTAGGACAATTAACGGCGCAGGTGAGTGTACTCCGATGGTGAAATGGGAGGACATACTAGTGAACCAGTTGTGTGAATTCTAAATTACGACGCAGTGACATGGTACAATTAACATTTTTACATAATACAGAATTGGCAGTATCCAATTGGGGGCACAAAGGCACATCTCTTGCCAGGACCAGTGATGGTTGTGCCTATTCTGGATAGCAGAATAATCCATAGTCTCAGGGAGAACAAATTGTTCGTACAGTTTATGTTTTATAGTAGGGTTGTCCAGTCCTTGCTTCTATTTAATCCAGTTTCAATGGTGTTGAACTGGATTATAGTCAACAAATCTTAAATGTGGTTGTTCCAGGGCCATTTGGGTCTGAACTTTTTAATAAATACTCAATTGACTTGAGATCATAATTTTGTAAGAAGTTATTGAAAGTTCTTTCAGTGCTAGTTAGGTGCATCTTCTCCCTCAGCTTGGTTCCCAGGTGGTGCAAATTGAAGTCCCCCACAAGCAATTTAGCTGGTGACAAGTACGTGCATAAGATTTCCTGTATTGTTTTGATCATAGATTTTGTGGCCTCTAATTTTGACTGACCAAGTGCATTTAAATATACCTTTATTATGAGCAGTGAAACACTGTCTTCTTTGTCCCCTTTCCCTCAACTACAAGCGCCTGTAACATATTTGAGTCGGTATTTATGGTCCTCACTGTCAGTTGTTTTGCATGTTTGACATAAATCGAGATTCCACCTGATGTTCTTCCGTACCAGTTGTGTTTAATAGCTAGTTTGTGGAAACCTGCATAGCCTTCCAGCTGTACTGGTTCTGTAGCCCAGGTTTCTTGTAGACATAAGACATTGCCTTCGCACAGTTTGTTTGTTGCTGTAACTTGTTTAATAGATCTTTGTATACCTGCCACGTTCAAGGAGGCAATTTTAAGGCAATATTCTGAGTTTTGAATAGGCCTTCGAGTGCTAATATTTGCTGTTGAAGACAAGTTTGTGTTGAACTGCTCTTGTGGGTACCGTGAAAAATCAGCAGTATGCTCTTTTGCGTCAGGTATGACGTGTGCAACTCTGTGTTATACGGCTAGTCCTGTTGCATTGCTCCCTCCATTGGCTTTTCTGAGGTGTCTCGTCTTTTACTTTTCTGTTTATGTTTGTCTCCTCCTGTGTTCTGACCGATATTCCTAGGTTTTTGTAATTCGGATCTAGTTGTATTTTCGAGGTACCTTTCAATATACTATGGGAGTGTTCCTTAACTTTCTTTGAGTAGTTAGCGGTGTTAGATGGTTCAAGTAAAACTGGTAGGTATATTTCTCGCTCCGGTACCATTATTGCTATTCCCCAAAGATTTCTTTTTCATTGAGCACCGCTTCTGGAATATGATGATTTATCCAAGTCACTACCGTGTTTTCCTGGGGTTAGTCTTCAGTCCTTGGCTCAAAATGAACACTCACCATACCTACGCTGGTTATATTAGCCAGTGATGGAATGTGTTGAAGGAGCCTTAATAGGTTCCCCTGTTTAATGTATCATGACTACCCTTTGAGTTATAAAATGGTTGGAATATACTTTGGTTTGTATTACTTGTGTCGACCAGGCTTCTATTACTTGTTGTTTCTAATTTCTAATATACATTTGTAATGTGCGGAAGATGAAGTTTTGTACTGCTTTTTATGGTTTTAACTAATCGAAATAAAGAACTTTGACTGACTGACTGACTGACTTGTGTCGGCAAGGTGGACTTTTTTGCCTGTCACACTCTGGTGTTTAGTTCCTTCGCACAATATCTCTCCAGAAGAATAAGGTGTGTTTCCAATCAACGGCTGAAGTTGCTTCTTTCCTTCATCAGTTGTCTCTTCAGGAGGCTTGTATGCGATTTTATCCGGGTGGATTTATGTGGTGACGGGTGGGCCCCTCTCCTCTACCGCCACTTGATCAAATTTCTCCTGTATTTCTTGGGAAGCTAATTCGGTTATGTTATTCGCCGTGGTAGGACCATCTCTTGGCGGTTTATTTGCTTTTGCCATCTTATTAAAGATACGGTATGGTTTCATGGTGTGTTGCAAGTCCTGTTTTTTTTTTTTTTATATTTTTATTAGTTTTTTTTGTGGCAGAGGTAAGTTACATTTACAAATACAATTGCAACAATAAATAAAGAAAAAGAAAGAAAAGGAAGAGAAAAAAAACAATTAATAATGCCTAATAAAACACTAAGGCACATACGGATTCATTAGAATACTTCTACTAAGGGGAGGCCCCTCCCTCCGTATCCCATAATCAAATGACTAACATTTATTGCATCAATAGCTTTTTCAGATCCAAGTTTCAATCGGGGACCATAATTTTTGAGCAAAAATCTTTCTTCTCCGTCCCTTAAATTTATAAACAGCCTTTTCCATCCTATATATATTTAACAATTTAGATTGCCAATGACTAAAAGTTGGGGGGGTCCTTATCTAGCCACCGTGAGGTTATGCAAGATCGAAATACAGCCATAGTTATAAATAGAAAACCTTCTTCAGCTGCCGACAACACTTCAGATTCAATTTGGATTCCAAAACTTATAAGTGCAGATGATAAAATCACATTAGTTTTCATCACAATATTTAGAAATTCTTGAACTTTAGATACAAATTGCATCAACCTACGGCAGCAAAAAAAATATGGTTTAGATCAGCAGCAAAGAGCCCACAACGACTGCAGTTTGTACCTTTAAGTGCTTTCCATTTAGCGAGTTTTGACGGTGTATAATACAAATCCAAAGCAGACATAAAATGCTGGCTTTTAAGAGAGCCATTAACTAAGACCCTATTACATATCTCAAAAGCCCTAGAGACATCTATTTCCTTGATTCCCAAGCTTTTTTGCCACTTCTCCGCATAAAAGACTAAATCATCTTGCATCCTGTCTAACAGCAGTTGATAAACGACACCGATTCGATTTTTCTTTCTACAGCTCTCTAAAACATCTTTTGTCTGCATTAAGTCAGTATATAATAAATTGTTGGTTTTCAGAAAGCTTCGGATCTGCAAAAATTTAAAGAAATCACCCCTTATAAGTCCAAACTTTTCCTGTAATTCTGCAAATGAAGCTAGAGAACCATTTTGATATAATTGCCCCAACAGATAAACCTGCGAGGTTTGCCACCGATGCATTGCGGAATCCACAAAGATCCCAGAAAGAGGACTATTATCATAAAGCGGCGTATAATAATTGAGCTTTGGTAAAAGGTGAAACTTCTTATTTATTTGTTTCCATATCTGAAATACTGATATCATTATCTTAAATTTGTTTTTTTTATAATAGCTCGGTTCAAAAAATTTCACCAAACATTGTCTGACCTCCTCCCCCAACAGCATTTCATATATGGATGGTGTCATGGATGTTTCTAGACTGAAATCATGAAATAATAGAATCCCCATAAGTTTAAGTGTAACTGCCCAATAATAAAGGCGGAAGCTCGGTACCCCCAGGCCGCCACGCAGTTTCGGCAAAATACACCACTTTAAATATCTTCTGGTACGATGGTAGCCCCATAAAAACCTAGATACCATTCGATCAATTTTGTTAAAAAGGGAAGAAGGAAAAAGAAGTGGTATAGTGCGAAAAAAATAAAGATATTTCGGAAAAATCAACATTTTCACCACATTTGTACGGCCATAAAGTGACAAGTGCAAATTATTTAGCCTTTCTAATGTCCTATTTGTAGAAATTAATAATGAATCCAAATTTAACCCAACTATATCCTCCACCTTAGCCGAAATAGTTACTCCAAGGTATGTACCTATAGGAGCTAAAGCTATACCTGTTGGTTGACCGGCAGATGAGTGTAGAATTTGAGTTTTAGAGATGTTAAGCTTATAACCTGATAATAGACCAAACTCCTGTGCCATTTCTATAATTTTAGGTATAGCTAAAGCAGTATCTGAAGTCACAATGGCAACATCGTCTGCGTAGGCGAAGACCTTGTGATCAGCATTTTGCACTTTTACTGGTGGAATCCCTGTCTCTTTAATAAGTTTATTCAAATAAGGTTCTATATAGAGTGCAAATAATAAAGGGGAGCAGGGACAGCCCTGCCTTGTCCCCCTAGTGATCGAAAAAAAATCAGAGATTTCTGCAAGTCCTGTTTTTGAGGCAGTTTTATTGCTGATTCAGTCGAGGCATCAGGGCCGGAAACCGGCCTTGGCAAAGTGCTCGGCCGGCCCCCCCTCCCCCGGGGGGTTGGGGGGTGCGACCGTGCTCTTTGCTAGGGCCGGTTTTCGGCCGATTTTGTTACAGTGCCATTTTTCCAGCTATGCTGCAAAAAAAGACCCTGTAACAAAACCGGCCCCCTGGGCCCCAAAACCGGCCCCCACCCTCGCGGCCGACCGGGGGATTGCCCGGTGCCTGCAACGGCCAGTCCGGGCCTGCGAGGCATATGATGACTGCCCCCAGCTTCTTCAAATTTGTGTGGTCTTTTCACACTTCTGTTTTGCACGCATTTACAATTTCTTATAGATTGGTGTTTCTGTGACTCTATGACATTCCGTTTTGTATTATATTTGTATGGTTTTAAGTTACAGTTTTCTAGTCATGTTTCTAAATTGGTTTTAATCTGGTTTTACTTGGTGCTACCAGGTTTTACCTGGTTTTACTGGGTCTTGCTGGGTTTTAGCTGATTTTAGATGCAAATTTTTACTGTATCTTAAACTGTCTCTTATCCTCGTACTGCATGCACATTGCTTTTCCATGCGGAACCGCTTTTGACATCTAATCATATCAATCAGGAACTTGTGTCTACATTTTGCACTTGCAATGTATTTCCGCATATAGATAACTGATTGAAAGTTATGATTGTAACAATTCAGAAATATATTTCTATTTTAAATAGTTTTCCATGATGTTATACCTTGTCATTTGTTTACAATGCACTTGCACTTGTACTTTAATATGTATATGAATTAGGCATGCCATCAGCTTGTATTATTTTCATTAATTGTTAACTATGATGGTTAATAGTTGAGAACATTGTAGATTTTAGTAATTTTGCACTTGCACTTTATTGGTTTGCACTTATTCTCCCTTACTTTATGAGCTGCTAAAGATGACATTAACATTATTTTTCAACATGTATTTCGGATTCTTACTTTGTATTTTAGCTTGAGATCTATTTCTGGAAAAGCAAACTGTAAATACTGGGTTTTAAATTTTCAATTTTACTTACCTATATTTATTATCGCTTTGGTTTCCTATACATTATGTATTTATTGTAATGATTCCTAATTGTTCAAAAAATGGTGAGGTATCATTATGGGTTTTAAACACAGAGTTGGTTGTTTTTGAACCATTGTGTCTACCGAGTATGTCTTCTAGCTCTATTGTGTAAGGGAGTGTCTCTATTAATTTCAATTGGTTAGTATATAATAACGTCATGAGGTCCAGGGCGTTATGTGATCAAGACCGTGGCAACGCGGTCTCAATGCGTAACGCTGGACACTTGCCTTTATAGTTTGATTCAGTGCCAATAATTCTGGAATGAAAGCACTTCATTTCGAAAATGCATGCTGTGGTCCGTACCTGATTTTCACCAGATCGTCAGTGTTACAGGATGCAGGAGTTTTCAATAAGGACAAGACTGAAGGTTGTGGCAGCACCCACTGGGGTTGTACAGCGAGTAACTACAAGTACCAACATGCCTTGCAGCATACGCCCACTGAGGCTTGGAACAGTTATCAGGTATTCCTCACTAACTGATTGCCATTTCCTTCTTCATCGCCTGTGACCAAGAACACCAGTTGTTTGAAATGCGTTTGGCAGTGCATCGTTTGAAGGGGGAGACTGTTACTTTGTCGCACTGTGATCCTCAATTAAAGGCTTACAAACTCTCCATGGCGGCATCTTCATTTGGGGCAACCTTCTTGTGGATTTTTAGCAGCTTTGCTCGTCCGCGAAGATGCCCGCTGCAAGTCAAGCAGATCCTACGCTGGGTATCACCCGGCGCATCGGAGGAGCCGTTTTGAGTGACATGTACGAACAGTCTGACAAACTCACAGCGCCCTACTCACCCAATGGGGTTTACAATAAGGACAAGACTGAAGGTTGTGGCAGCACCCACTGGGGTTGTACAGTGAGTAACTACAAGTACCAACATGCCTTGCAGCATACACCCACTGAGGCGGGGCTTGGAACAGTTATCAGGTGTTCCTCACTAACTGACTGCCATTTCCTTCTCCATCGTCCGTGACCACGAACACCAGTTGTTTGAAACGCATTGGGCAGTGCATCGTTTGAAGGGGGAGACTGTTACTTTGTCGCACTGTGATCCTCAATTAAAGGCTGACAAACTCTCTGTGGCGGCATCTTCATTTGGGGCAACCTTCTTGTGGATATATATATATATATATATATATGCGGCAGATACAAGACGTGGAGTGGGAGAACGACCTGATCATGATAACCATGGACATCTCCAGCCTATACAAGAGTATCAGGCACAACGATGGGACAAAAGCAGTGAAAACATTCCTAGACCTACGTTCTGCAAAATATTTGGAGCATAGCAAGATGATTTTGGACTTTATATCATTTTGCTTAAATAACAACATTTTTATTTTCCAGGACCAAAGGTATAGACAAATAAGGGGGACGGCGATGGGCACCTGCTTCGCCCCCAACTACGCAAATTTATTCGTGGGCTGGTGGGAGAAGCAGGTGGCCTGGGCCGATGACAAGGCAGAATTGGTGGACAGGGTAATATGCTGGAAGAGATATATTGACGATCTCTTCCTTATTTGGAAGGGATCTGAATCATCAGCAGAAGAGTACATAGCGGCCCTTAACATCAATGATTTGAACTTAAAATTCACCTACAGCATGAGCAAATATGAGGTTAACTTCCTTGACCTGAGGGTCTTCATAGAGTCAGGTATGATTCAGATCGCTCTCTATAGGAAAGAGACAGCGGGGAACTCCGTCCTTCATGGGCGTAGCAGCCATCCTGGAACCCTCATAAAAAGCTTTCCCTATGGAGAGCTGTTGAGGATAAAACGCAACAGCTCCCTAGACAGAGACTTCGAGGTAGCAGCAGAGAGAAGCATAAAACGCTTTAGATCACGCGGCTACTCCCAAGTGGTACTTGAACATGCTAAAAGAAAAGTAACAAACATTGACAGGAAAACACTCCTGAAAGAGAAGCAGAGCAGGGAGAAGAAAAGCGGAAATGGCATAATAAGACTAATCACTAACTATTCGGTGGCAGCGAATAGAATTAGAGCCATTATGCTCAGGAATTGGGGTATTCTCAAATCAGATGCGGTGATAGGTAGGGATCTATCGGACCACCCAATGATAACTTTTAGGAAAACTAAGTCTCTAAAAGACAAGTTAGTACAAAGCCATCTGTCGAGAGTAAGACCTAAAGGAGAACTACAGGCCATGCATGGGTCATACCCATGTGGGAAATGCAAGGCCTGCAGTACAAGCCAGAGAGTTCTATCGTACCAAGTACCCCATAAAGAAACGAGGAGTAAAATCCCGAAATTCATAACCTGCTCCACACCATTTGTTGTTTACTGTTTGAGGTGTCCTTGTGGACACCGGTACGTGGGGAGCACCACTAAAGCAGTCAAACTAAGGATATTGGAACACCAACGGTCCATCGCTAACAAAGATGAAAACTATCCGATGGCTCGCCATTTCGCAACACATCATAATAGCGACACAACTCGGGGCGACTATAAACGTAAATTGAGACGTTTGGAGTCGAGATACATCATCAAACTCCAAACAAAGTCGACGGGAGGCCTAAATTTAGGAGAAGAATTAATATCACACCTCTAAATACTGATGATTGATAGAAACTGTAAACTGACTATATGCCTGAGTATGTCTTAAAAATGTCTTGAACAAATCAATACAAGCAGTATGTTGGGAGATAATATGAATTAATACATGTAGTACATCATTATTAGGAAGCAGGATTTATTATGAAATGAATCAGGAATATCGATCAAGTGATTATAATAGTTTTTGACATCATGCCCATCCAGGGCCGTATGACTTCTGCATGTTCTGATAAAATTGACTCCTTCCTCTGCTTGTAAATATTTGGGTGACAATCGACAATATCTGCCTGTGCTAACTGTTTAATTTCATTGATAGTGAATTAATTGCATTATTATGAATGCCCATCCAGGGCGATAATACTTGCTTGTAAATACTTAACGGATTGGCCCGGCAGCACACTGTTCCCAAATGTACATAACTTTATTTGATTATGACTGTGTTTATTTTGCCATTTCAAGATGGCGCTTATGATTTTGGATTATGGTCCTTCCTTTATGTTTATTATATTGCCGTTATTTACACCTGCCTCGCTGTCGCCAGTTGAAACTGACGAAGACAAGTGTCGAAACACGTCTTTACTTTTTTGTGCAATAAACCGAATTGGTTTAACTTACTGAGAGTGCTGGTGTGTCGACTTTGGTCTGGCAGAGGAGCTTTGAATATATATATATATATATATATATATATATATATATATATATATATATATATATATATATATATATATATATATATATATATATATATATATATATATGTAGGTAGATATATATATGTGCACACACCAGTCTGGCGAGCTTAAGCCACTTGGACGGCGGGCTCACGACGGGGTACGCCAACCCCTCTCATATAACCACACTCCAGGTCACGATTCATCAATGAAAAAACCAGAGTCGGAGCCCAAATATGATGCGGTGCTGTCAGTTTTAATCAGCAGAGACAACCCAACGCGTTTCGAGATCCGCCGATCTCTTGCTCACGGGAGGTAGGTAGATAGATAGATAGACAGATAGCTGTGAGCAAGGGCATCTGCCCGAAATGCGTCAGTTTTTGCTGCTCAGTTTGCCTTAAATAAACGACATCTTGCCTTATTGAGGATTTGTTTGGTCATCTGTTCTGGTTCTGGTTCTTGGAGCTGGGCTGCAGTTTTGACTGTTCGTTATATATATATATATATATATATATATATATATATATATATATATATATATATATATATATATATGTAGATAGATAGATAGATAGATAGATAGACAGATAGATGGATGGATGGATAGATAGATAGATAGATAGATAGATAGATAGATAGATAGATAGATAGATAGATAGATAGATAGATAGATAGATAGATAGATAGATAGATAGATAGATAGATAGATAGATAGATAGATAGATAGATAGATAGATAGATAGATAGATAGATAGATAGATAGATAGATAGATAGATAGATAGATAGATTTAGAAGATACCAAACGTCTACCTTTGCCTACGAAGTAGGAGCAATTTTAAACGTTGAATTGTCAAATTGGAAAAGGTTTTCTTGTTCAGACTGCCATTGCAGATGAAATGCTGACTGACGTTTAGAAGCTCTGTCATGTGGGGAGGGTATGGGGGAACGTTGTGGTGGTTAATGCTCAGCGGTACATACATTGTGCTTCCATGTCATGGGCATTGGTTTGGTCGGAGAGGAGGCTGATGCACGCAGAGGAGGGACAATGCTGGTGATAGTGAGGGGAAAAAGTGGGCTGAGGTAACAATATGATGGGAGGGGTTGGTCAAAGACATACCAGGTAAGGAGAGCTAATGGGGAACTGGCACAGAGGGTCTTCTGTGTGCAGTAAAAAATGATTTTCTACTGAATCAAAGGGCCACTTAATAGGCCCGAAACCTTGAGAACTTTGCTCGCAATGGAACTAAAAATGTTTGTTTTTAATTAGCAAAATTGTGAATCTGTTTTATGACACTGCTCTTTCTAAGGCGCATACATTTAACATAAAATTGTTTTATGAGCTGCTAAGGGCGCACTCCGGACAGCCATGCCCGCTGCAGGTAAGAGCGGTGTGGAGGAATTCAAGAGACGACCACGAGGGAAAATTTGTTATTTATATGATTTTCCCTCGAGGTCGTCTCTTGAAATCCCCCCCACCCGGCTCCACCCGGCCCAACTACCCCACCGCTCTTACCTGCACCGGCCGTGGCTGGCTCCGGACACAAAGGTAAGCAAACACTGCCGGCTGCTCACTGTTTCCACGATGTGTAACCTGTAGTTGATAGACATTCTGAGTTAAATGACTCTACTTCTGAGAGTGCAATTGCATAGGAACTGGTAGAGAAACAGGTGATGGATGGAACGTGGTTTTTCAATATAAGATCAACCATATCAAAAAAGCACAGAAGCAGTTACCTGACACCATTTGCTATTGTAAACCTAAAGAAAATCCAACTGCAAGGATCAGAATTACTATTTAAATTAAATATTTGACTTTAGAAAAATATATATTATTTTTCTTAAAGCACCTGTAAATCGCTACTTTCTACATCTTCCCCAAAACACAAAAAGGAGGATTTCACCAAGATTCCACATAATAGCAGACATCGCAGTTTTTCAAGGGTTGGTGAATTGATCCACTTTCATCTTCAACCATTTATGAAGGACTTCCTGTGTAAGAGACACCCAATACTTACCTCATATACTTGAATACATCCAAGAGAAACAAAACTTGCTACTTGTAGCCATTTATGTCACAAGCCTATAAACTTTTATTGGAAAGGAGGATGGTCACACGCACCCAGATATGACTCTTACGCAACATACATGGCAGGGGTGTGGGGTATTGAGCAATTAGCTTCCCTCCAGAAGATAGAGAATGCCTTCCTTAAGAGGGTTGCATCACTCCGTTCTCATTCTCTAATTATGTTACCCTATGTCTCTGACTTGGCCAGACTAGCCCCGATTATGTTGTGGCTTTCAATTTGGGAGAGAAACACAGTAGGCCTTAACCAGTCCATCATTCAAAATTGCTTTTCGTTGGACAAAGAACATAAAATTCCCTGGTTAGAGTATGTAAAATCTACTTTGCAGTCCCTAGGCGTACCTGAACTATACATGAACCCGAGTTCCTGCTCCAACTTTCCAAAAAAGAAGCTAAAGGAACATTTTCTAACAAAAGCAGCCTACGAGAGGAAGGAATCTCATTGTACAAGAACGACAGTAAAACTTTACAATCTTATTCCACTTCTGATGAAGGGTGAATATTCATATTTGGACGGTGTCAGAAACGTACACCATAGGTTTATCCTTTTAAGATTTCGTGCCAACCTAATACTCCTGATGCTGGGGTTTCCAGCAGTATTCTTTTAACGACCTGTACCCATGCCCATGAGATAATATATCAGTACAATCTGACCTTCACCTATTCTTCTTCTGTTACTTTTATAAAGAACAGAGAATTAAATACATTTGACCTCTTTTAAGGCAGCACAATTTTAACCAATGTCGCATTGCCTTTTTTTCTTAAGAAGCTTCACGATCCCCATGTTTGCTTTTGCATTGCATCATTTCTTTGAGCTTGCAAGCGAAAGAGTTTTTTTTATAATGATCAACCATTTAAATCTTAAAGCATCTCCTCAAATAAGTGCCCAATATCTTAAGAAATAACACACCTGAACTAGGCATGATACCAGATATGGATTTCCACTAATACACATACATTGTTTTTAAATGACTTGTATTTGATCAAAAGGATTGTCTTTTATTTTTAATTAATTATTTATTAAATTATTTACTAAATGGGTATGTGTTGTATCTCACCTGATTTCCCTACTGCGTATTTTGCATGCAGTATCTGACTTTACCCAGTGAATCAAAGCACTCTAGATTATCGCCAACCTAAAGCTGTACAGAGCCGGGCAATGTAAAACCTGCTATTATTCACTTGTTTTAAACTAATTTTATAGTATTAGGAAAGTAGATTTATTGTTTTAATGTATACTTTTATGATCTTTGCCTCCAATTTAGATTGAATAAAGTTTATTGATGATAAACTTGCACCGCTGTAGATTTCAGATGTCATTAGTGAGCCATAAGCAGTGCATTATAGTGGTGCAAGTTATACTTATGTTAGTTATGTATAACTGGCGAATTCGGGTGCTCTTCAGCAGTAGCATAGCTGAGGCTTTTGCCACCTGGGGCGGTGCCTGAGTTTGCCGCCCAGTGACGGCTGGTGCGGGTAAGAGCGGGAGGGGGGAGGGAGTTGACCGACGCCGAATAAAATATAAAAAAAAAGAGAAAAAGAAAACTTACCTTGCACTTGCCGCCACCCCCCAAAAAAGTGCAGCTCAGTGCGGACGGCAACCACCCAAGGTACGCCACTGCTTTTAGGGTTGTGAAATGGTGCCATTTTTTCAGTGACTTTTTAAGATTTGTTTAAAGTGCGTTAAAATGATGCTTCCTTCAATACCTCCAACATACACTTTGTTTTTTTCATCACATTTCTAAGGTTGCTACTACCTTCATCATGTATAACTTCACTACAACCTTTTTTTTCAGTGAAGTTATGTCTTATTAGAATACCTTTGCAGTCAATCCTCCGCACTACATGGCCTTTGCCCGTGCAAGGTGGGGAGATGGCCACTGGGCCTGTGGTCAGCCCCGGCACCCATCCCTCCCATGGATGGCCAAACCCACTCAGAATATCAGCCCACCACGGAATTCTGCACCCCACATTCCTTTTGCACCCAGGATCTGTACCCTACCCCGACGGGTGACCAACCCATGAGGTATGCTGCAGGACCTGGCCTGATGCCAGGCCCCATGTCCAACCCTTTCGACGACCAGCCTCATGGGTGGCCAAACACCCACAGATACCAACCCCACATTTGTTTGTTTATTTGTGTGTGGTACTGCTCATTGAAACTTGCATGGTCTCTCTGAACCCCTGCACAATATTTCTTTACTTTTTGGCGCTTTCATGGGTCCCTTTGCGTCTCCACCAGGAGAGCCACTGGTCAGTGCATCCCTATCTTGCCCCCTTATATATGAATTTATTTTTTATTTCAGGACATAGGGACTAATGGCTTCATTTACAAGGCCCCTGCACGGCTGGTGCATCACTTTTTTGATGCACTGACTGCATGGTGTGCCTGCCCATATTTCCAAGACCACATAAAGTGACCCTGAATGACTTTTCATGGCCTGGTAAATATGGGCCCATTTCACTCATTACCACGTGTAAATGGGGCATTCCATTGGCGTTGCTGTGGGTGTTCCCACGCAACATCCATTGAACCTACCACAGTCCCAGAATTACAAAGGTTTGTAAAGCTAAGAATGTGTCAGAATCCATCGCCTTCCCCGGGGAGGTGAAGGGGAAATACTTGTTTTTTCCTCTTTCTGTCTGTATTGCATTCTACAGCATGCATAGAGAGGAGAAAATGCCATTAATGATTGTTTTTGTTCAGGAAGGTCTCCCTTCCTGCACAAAAACAATCACCCTGTAACACAGGGACCCTTGAAACATGACTCAAGGGTGCCTGCACTGGTGCGTGGCAGCCAATTGTGCACCAGTGAATGAGAATTCAATAGGACGCATATCTGCAGTTTTAAAATGATGCAGATGGGCACAGCAAAATGGGTGGTGGCGTCTCGCTGCATCATTTTTCCTAAATGAGGTCCTGAATATGCAAGTCTTGTAATGGCAGCTGCAAACTTTTTGTGTTCTTTTAGCGTGAGTGGAAGAGAGTCTGGCTGTCAACAGGACAAGATTCAAGAGTTTGCCTTCTATTTGTGGTATAAAGTACACCAAATCCATTATGGATTCCCCCCGAAGCAATACCAACGTGTCTCATGCTAGCTCCACCATATAGATCGAATGGATCTGCTGGACAACCACCATCCAGAACCCTCTCTGCAATGGACATTGCCACCAAATGTTGATATTCACAACCCCACCAACAAAGGTCAGGCAGCCCTTCTCAGCATTGCGTGCAGTGTCATCAGTGTACAATATCACCTGGTGAGGACGCTATACGCATTGGCCTTACGTTGCAGCTGTGCACCACAGGCATATCAAAGACTTGGCTGCTCGTATTCAGATCTACACCATATCTCCTCTGAAATCGAGCCACCTAAACCCTCTTCCTATTTCAGCTCATAGTTCTGTTGCTGCGCTTGTGAGACTGCACTTAGTGTTGTATTTAGGTTACTTTTTTCCTTCTTCATATATCCCTGGGTGAAAAGTTGTTCCAACAGTGTTCTGGCTCTGCTGCCTTTAACCACAACCCCTCAGTGTTAGCCCAGTGGACTAGTTGGTTAAAATGAGATTCCTAGGCTCCGATAGCTAGAAGAGCTGTTTACATGTCGGTCTACCAATTGGGTCTCCACTGTGGTCAAGCTTGCCTAGAAGAGGAGGAGCACCTCCGCTCCAGCTTTCAAAACACGTGTCTCTCAAGAAAGGTAGAAAGTCCGGGTACCTCACCTTGTGAGAGAGTGGGAAAGGGTATGAGGTTGCTGCATGATGCCGAATATTCCTATCTCAGTAGTGTAGACTTGGAGTAAAGGGTCTTCGTTGTTAGCAGGAAAGGGTCTCTGAGTCTCACCCACTGTAAATATTGAAGAGAGGGGGGAGCAGTCCTGTGCGATCTATACCCAAGGTTTGGTAGAACGGAATTGATGTCGGCCCGAAGCAGAATGTAGTTGGACAGCATGTATGTAGTTGGTTATGCTGGGAAACCCCCACGTTGTTTTCTTGTACAGTGTACTTCTGGACACTCATCGTGCACCATCGTTCCACGCAAATCGAAGTCCTTGGGAATGGATATGTGGTCCGCTACACCTATGACTTAGATGTGAATCTCAATCTGTCATCCTCTTTCTATGTTAACCAACTAGCGGCATCTACAAGTTATATAATACCTTCCTAAACCATCTCTTTCAAGCTATTTCTCACATTTTCATTGATTACGACTGATACTTTTTTCAAACTTTCTTTTCATCAAACACGACTCAGGACAACAGAAACCCTATTATGTAAGTTTCCCTTCCTTGGAAACCTCCAGGACATATATCATTAGTTTGTAATGTTGTCTCCTGCGATTCCCACTGAGGTATACTCTTAAGTATGATGGCCAACATAGACTCCCAAATCAGCCATTGTATCTATGTTCCTTCCATTCACAGTAAAGCAAGCTTTTGGTATGGTTGTTCTACTAATTGTGTCCACACCCTCCACCCTTTCAATTCCTTCATGCTCCCCTTCAGACATCACTGCAGTCCTGTTATTTTATTCTATGTATCTCTTCCTTACACACCCCATATATTCTTTTTTTATTGGAAAGCAATTTTTAGATTCTGCACCATGATGTTTGATTGTGCATCTCTAGCGCCTTTCCTGTACTACGCTCCCTTTGCTAGACTTCTAAACTGAGTTGTGTCTCCTCCCACTTCCACTTAGTTGCGGTTTACCCTTATCTCTCTCTGCTATCACTTGTACTCTGTTGTGTGATAGCTCCATCTCTCATTTCTTGGTTCCATCTATTTCATGCAGTAGACTGACTCATCTACCCCTTTGGCTATATATATATTTATCTCTATATATCTATATCTATATTTATCTTGCTCTGTCTCTCTCACTCTCGCACTGCTGATGATGTCACATATTACATCTTTTTTTAAAACTTTATTCGATTTTAACAATAGATAAAATCATAAAAGCGGCAAAAATATATACAACATTTCACAATTAATAACAACCATATTGTTTTAAGAACATTTAAAATATTATTAAATTGGTACACTGTTAATCTAAAATATTTAAAAGAATTAGTTGATCATAGAATTCCGTTTCCTCAGGATACTTTTAAAAAAACCAATAATGATCATAATGCGTTTTTTATTTTCCAATTGCTGTAGGCTTAAATACGCTGGGCGGCATTGCCGCCAGCAACCCTGTCTCAAATAATTTAATCCATCTTTTACGTTCATTCTCGTAATGCTTGCAGAATAGGATTACATGAAACGTACATTGTATTGATAAAGTATCACATGGGCATAATTCCAAATTCCTAGACCAATCGTTTTTTGTCGGAAAAGTTACCAGGCGATGAAATAAATCAAATCTAAGCCTAGCTAAAATAAAACGGTCAAAACCTACAGTACAAAGAGATAAATAAGGTTGGATCACATAACAGACCAGGGGCATTTGGTGTTGAATTACTGTTTTTTTAGTTAGTTCGCCCGAACATCTTAACATCTCAAAATGGTTCATACACAACCTTTTTAACTCTTTTCTGGACATCCTAGTAATCAATTCTGGCTTATTATACAATTCCGGCTTTTGCAGATCCATTAGCGTTTTCCTAATATACTCTAGCCATGGAATTTGTTTTGCATTGTCCAGGGCCATAGCGTCCTTAATAATTTCCCTATTTAGTGACAACGCTTCTGAAACCCATACTCTCTGCCAGAGTAGGATTGGTTGCAATTTTATGATATCGGAAATGAAATCAATGCCTAACTCTGCGTAGCAGTTAAAAACTGGCGTGCCCTGAGGAAGCGCTAACAGGTATCTTAAGAAGCAGTTTTCTGTTATTTGAATCGACGCTATGTTATAAAAGCCCCATATACCCGCCCCATAAAGTGCAATGCTTCTACATTTTGCCGTATATATTTTTAAAAGAATTTCAGGAGGTCTTTTCCCTAGTTTTTTGGCAAAATTCATTAGTGCCGCAATGGAACGTTTGAACAATAGAGTCCTATTCTTAATCGCTGGACCCCACGAGCCAGAGCCATCTAGTAAGACCCCCAAATAAGAGAAGGTTTTGGTGTGTTCAATTGAGAGGCCGTCCACCTTGATGGCCTTACATTTGGCCCGCCCTTTCCCACACATCATCACAAAAGATTTTTTAGCATTAATTTTTAGACCCCTTGCTTCCATGGATTCTGTATATTTAACGAGTGCCTTCTGGGCACCCATCCTAGTTCTGGCCATTAACACTGCGTCATCCGCATAGAGAAGGGAGACAGCCTGCTTTTTTCCATACCTTGGGGAATCAACTATGCTGGCCTCCAATTCCCCCTCCAAAGCGTTTGTATATATGGAGAAGAGGAATGGAGTCAAGACACAGCCCTGTCTAACGCCCTTCTCTATACGGAAAGGCCCAGTGCATTCTCCCCTCAGTCCATATCTCACCTTTGCAGTTGCACCCGAGTACAACTGTCGAAGGAAGTGCACTATAGCAGGTTCCACCCTAGTTTCTTCCAATATTTGCCACAGCTTACCATGATCCACGCAGTCGAAAGCGGCTGTGAGGTCGACAAATATGGCGTAAACACATCCTCTTTTTGCTCGGGTGTATTTCCCTTGTATCATCACAAAGTTAAGAACCTGCTCCACTGTACCCATCCCCTCCCTGAATCCATACTGGACCGGGCTAAGGATGTTATTTTGACTTGCCCAAGTTTGTAATTTATTTAAGACCACCCTACCTGCGATCTTCATGAGAGAGTCCAAAAGAGATATAGGCCTATAATTTGCTGCACTCTCTCTGTCCCCTTTTTTATAAATAGGTACAATTACCGATTCGGACCAGGTTTTAATAAATCCTTTAGCACAACAAGCCACAAGGACACGTGTGCAAATTGGGGCCCAAGTTCAGTGGTCATCTTAAAAATATAATTTGGGATCCCATCCGGGCCCGGAGCTTTACCTCCTTTACTATTATTTATTGCAAGTAAGACTTCTTCATATAAGATTTCTATGGGTATCTGAGAGTGATCCTGCTCTTGTATGCCCAGATTTTTAGCCTCTACGGGCAACCCCACTTCCCCTTCATCTTTTTTGTATACATTAGAAAAGAAGTCTATCCACGTGCTTTCATCAATGGCGACTTCTATTCTTGCAATATCTTTTTTAGTAAAGTAGGGAGCGTTTACGGCCTGCCAGAACAATTTACAGTCTTTGGATTGCGAAGCCTTCAGCAAATTTTGCCAAGCCATCTATTTTATTTCTTTTTTCCAAAGGGTCCGTGCTAAACTATAAGTCTTTCTGTAGGCTCTAATTAACCCATAATCCCTAGGTTTAGATCTGAGTGCAGCTTTAAGGTGCGTATAAGCTTTTGTACTTTGGGAATCAAACCAACCATTGCTCTTCTCATGTTTCTTAGTGTTTGGTTTGGTAAGGGAATCTTGAATGACAGCGGTGACCCGTCCAAAGGCATCCAAGATTTTGTTATTAGTGGATTCCTCATCTAAGCAGACCAAGATAGATGACAGGGCTTTAGATATAATATCAGCATTAATTTTCATTGGGTTCATTTTGCCCCATTTTAATGCGAAGCCATTTTGGCGTGCCAGTACTATTTCTTGCGACCATACCAGAGACTCGATGGTAGCAGAGTTATTATAGTCAGGTAGATTTAAGTTCAGACTGAGGGGCAAATGATCACTAAGGCCATTTGGATGAATCATACATTTTTCCATCCAATTGGCGTATCTGGTAGGTACAATAATAAAGTCGATAACAGATTGAAAACCCCTTGCTATAAAGGTCCAGCTGAACTTAACCTTCGGGGAACACATCATGTTAGCGAAGCCAAGATCCAATGTGGCCATTATATCATTTATTTTTTCCCCTCTATCTGTGTGTACAAGGTGGTTCATGTCACTCCTCCCTTCCCAATCATTTTCCTGTGATCTACATACGTTCGAGTTGCATACACTAATATTAAAATCCCCACCCCATACCAAAATTACATCTCTTCCTTTTGCTGCATTTAAGTAGTTTAAATTTTCCACAAAATTTTTCATCTCTTCTGCAAAATCAGCATTTTTTATATTATTATAAAAATGTACCGCCAGTATTTCTGTGCCCGAGTGTAATTTAATAGATACCATTTGATAATAAGAGGAATATTTAATCATTTTACCTCTCTGGACCTTCAGCAAGTTTGACACATATAAACAGATACTCCCATTATGTCTGCCATGTATAGAGCGTACCGCTGGGATATGAAAGGTCTTTTAGCCATCCAGGTGTTTTTCATTCATAAGCCAGGCTTCCTGAATGCATAATATATCAAAGTTCTGTATGAACTCCCCCCAGATAATATTTGAAACTTTGCTCTCCAGGCCACAAACATTCCCAAAAACTATCCTTACAGATCCTCGGGGTAATAGTGGTTTAGCCAGCGGAGCAGAAGCGTTATCAATATGGGGCAAAGATATTTCCCTTTTAGCAGGAGCTTCCACACGTGCTACATCCTTCCCAACTTTACAATTGTCAGCTTCAATGCATGTTTGAGTAGAACTGGGGCTTGTCAAATGTACATGAATATTTCTATCTGTCTCACAATCTAAAGTGTTACTAACAAGCAAGGACACTTTCTCCAGTACTGAATTAGGCGCATTTTGGGCTTCAGTTGGGACTTTTTCTACCTGATTATCTCGTTCTATTTTCACTTTCTGAGTTATACTCTGGTTTTGCAATGGGCCAAATTTGATATTATAAATTTTGGCAACTACATTATTATTACCATGAAGTCAGTCACACTCATTAAGACCAGAGAGTGCTGCAAATCTATTTGGCCCTTCAAACAATGAGTGCAGTGAATGCGAACCCTGTCCACCCCAGGTGGGTTCGCCTGTTGGCCTCAACCATGATCTTCCCAGGCCATGCTGTCTTCTATGATAAGGTGTCCTAACGTGTTGCCAACCATTCCAATTCTCAGATCGTGCTCGGTTTAATGCCCCATCGAAAAAACCCAGTGGTAAAATCTCAATGTCCGATCCCCTAGGTCCCCCACCATACGCAACTTCCTTCAATATCCTTTCAACTGGCACTGGACTATTGAAATTAATCACAATACAATCGCCGATTTTAGATTTTCTTGACCTGCCTAGCCGAGACACCCGACGGGCCATTATAACACTATGCCCTAACATGTTGCCTTCTAAAGCGGCCGGACAGTAATGTATACTGTGTGACTGTTTGTGTGCATGGGCCCTCCGAGGGGACAGAGTGGGGCCTGCCCACGGTTTAAGGGACGGGCTTCCCAAGACTACTATTACACCCCTGGCCTGGGGGTCTGACTGACCTGGGACACGGCGGGAGGGCGGCCGGGACGGAGCTGGCCACGTTAATCCCGAGTTAGAAGTTCCTCGGTGTCTCACCGGGGTAGGGTTGGGCGACAGGCGCTCTGCTAATTGGGGTGGTGGGTAGTTTGGAACCCACGGAGCAGGGGGCAGGGAGGGGGGGTTTCGTTTTCACAGAGGTGGGCGGGATGTGGGGGGTCGACATGGGGAGGAGAACGTTGCAACTGTCAGATGTTCAAATTAATGTTTGCACTGTTAGCCCTGTTGGGAGGGGACCCAGGGTGGGCTCTGGAGTTGGAAAGTTTAGCTGCTGGGGGGGATCCGGGGAGGGTTGGGTAGTACTGGTTATGTTTTGGTCGTACAGAATTTATGTCATTGGAAACTTTGCTGGTTCAGGAGTGCTGAGAAGGGGCTGCTGTCAAAGGAATGGTTATGGCTAGCAAATGGGAAAAGAGTCTTAAAATATTGAGCTGGAATGTGAATGGTCTTGGGGACAGGCTTAAGCGTACTGTAGTCCTGCAATTCATTAAACGACACCAACCTGACATAGTAATGCTGCAAGAAACTCATTTACTGGGAAACACTTGCCAGGCCCTTAACCGGTGGGGTTACACGCTCGCCTCACACTCCGGCTTCACATCAGGCTCAAGAGGGGTGGGAATCCTCATCCGCCGCTCCTTGCCCCTCCATATCGATGGCACTAAAACTGATCCTCAAGGCCGCTTCACAGTGGTCACAGGCAGGTGGGAGGGGTACGTGTTGAACTTGCTCTCGGTGTATGTCCCACCGGGCTTGCAGGCCACGGCCTTTGCAGATTTGGGTAGATTGTTACTCACCCTCCCCGAAGGTCAGTTGGTCCTGGGAGGGGATTTTAACTCGGTGGTGTCGGGCACGGTAGATAGACAGCCCTCCAGAACCATACCCCAAGGGCAGCAATGGTTGGCTGAGTTTCTTGAGGCCTTTGGTCTCACGGATGTTTGGCGCCACCTTCACCCCACGGAAAGCCAATTCACCTTCTTCTCTGGGCCACACCACACCTTCTCACGACTTGACTACATCCTCACTGTCCTGCAGCATCACACTTTAGTGCATGAGGCAACACTCCTTCCAAGAGGCATATCGGACCACTCGCCGGTAACGACGCACATTACATTCGGAGAGAGGAGGGTGGGATGCGTGGCGCCGATAAGCCCCTGGCACCTGCGTAATGATGACACTCGGGGGAAAATCAACACCTCTATCACTCATTACTTTGAAGAAAATGAGGGTTCCGTGGACTCCCCTGTCACGGTCTGGGAGGCGTTTAAAACAGTGGTAAGGGGGGAAGCGCTGTCCATCATCTCTGGCAAGCGAAGAGAGCAACGCAGTCAAGTCACTACAGCTGAGGCGGAGCTGGCGGAGCTCGAGGCACAAGCACTCGAGACAAAGGGGAGGGCGGCCAGACACAAGTGGCAACTCAAGCTGGCGGAGTACAGAGCACTGGTCTCCCATGAGGCCCAGACAGTAGCTAGACACAAACTTGGTAGACTATACGACCAGGGTGACAAAGCCGGAAAATTAATAGCCTGGCTTGACAAAAAGCAGCAGGCCAAGAAGACTGTGCCGCTAATACGTAAGCAGTCAGGGGAGATTCTCACTGAGCCGAGGGAAGTGGTGAAGGAATTTGCCAGACATTACAAGCAGGTCTATACTAGGGTGTCTGACCGCCCGGAGGAGGACTCTACGGCCCTCCTCGCCGATATCCGAATGCCATGTCTGTCAGACGAGGAGAGAGACACCATTGATAGCCCACTCACGGTGGCTGAAATACAGCACGCAATGATGGAACTCCGACCCAAGAAAGCGCTGGGCCCTAACGGTCTCCCGATCGAACTGTATAGGATTAAACCTGAGACGATTAGCAAACATCTAACAGCCATGTTTGATGCTAGCAGGAAGGCTGGAATACTGCCACGAGACCAGCGCATCGCTACAATTGTGGCTATCCCAAAGGAGGGGAAACCGGTAGAGTCCTGTGCCTCCTATAGGCCGATCTCCCTCCTCAACGCGGAGCCCAAGATACTGGCGAAAGCACTCGCTAATCGGCTTAAACCAATACTTAATACACTGGTACATCCCGACCAGTCAGGCTTTATGCCACACCGAAACACGGCCCTAAACATCAGACGACTGCACGGGGTGATCGGCCACCGCCATAACTTGAAGGGAGACGCAGTTGTGGTCTCACTGGTCGCCACCATGGCGTTTGACACCCTGGAGTGGCCGTATATGTTTGCTGTCTTGCGAAAAATGGGCTTCGGGCCCCATTTTGTGGAGTGGGTTCGTCTCCTCTATACGGAACCCCTGGCGCAGGTCCTGGTGAACAATAAGCTGTCTGAAGTCTTTACTTTGGAGCGAGGAACTCGACAGGGCTGCCCCCTCTCTCCTCTCCTGTTTGCCCTCTCCCTTGAACCACTAGCGGCCTGGATCAGACACGACGTCTACCTTCGTGGAATAGAATGGGCGGACGGATGGGAAGACAAAATATCCCTCTATGCGGACGATGTCCTCCTCTACCTCTCTAAGCCACGACGGTCAATCCTTGCGGCCCTTGATATTTTCGCAAACTTCGGTCGAAATTCCGGTTTCGGCATCAACTGGAGCAAATCGTGTCTATACGTCCTCAGCGGGGATCCCCCGAAGCTCCCTGACACTTGTCCCATCACAGTTGCTGAGGACGGCTTCAAATACCTGGGAGTGTTCGTATCGAAGGACAAGGCCCTGACATACGAGCGGAATCTCCTACCTCCCCTCCGGCGTCTCCAACGAGAGGCCAAGTCCTGGCAGGGCCTCCCGTTATCGTTACTAGGCCGAGCTGCTTTGTTCAAAATGATGGCGCTGCCCAGGTTCCTCTACGCCCTTCAAAACTATCCGGATAAGGTGCCTAACGCCTACTTTATAGCAATCGAGGCAGCTCAGCGCACCCTCCTATGGGCGGGGACCCCGCGTATCGCTCTTTCAAAATTATCACTGGGGTGGTACGATGGAGGCATAGCCCTGCCCGACATTCGCAAGTACTACTGGGCGGCTCATCTCACTGCGATAAATCAAGGGACTTACGGGGACGGAAATGATCCAGCCTTTGGGATGGACAGGTGGCAACTCCCTGGGGGGAACTATGAAATAGCTCTATACTCTACCCGTAGAAAACTTCACCTTACAGGACCGACACAACACTCAGTGCAGATCTGGCACACAGCACAGAAACAATTGGGATGGTCGGGGGTCCTCACCATGGCTACACCACTCTGGGCGTCCGAAAAATTAGGTAACCTGGGTCAGACCAAAGGTTTCAGGAAATGGGACCTTATAGGCATCTCCCAAATAAAAGACATCTGGGGACCTGAGGGAGTTCACACATTTACTCAAATGCAGGCAGCATATGACTTGTCGCGCACCGAACACTTCAGATACCTACAGGTGAGACACGCCCTTCAGACACACATTCCACCTGGCGCTACACTGCCACAGAGCTCCCCTCTGGAAGACAGGCTGTTAGACGGGGTCATCCCAGAGCATGCCATATCTCTCACGTACAAAAAGCTGGTAAATAATTCCCCTGACCTGCTACTACCCCTGAAAGAGAAATGGATTGCCGATGGGTTGGAAATTGACGAGGAGGAATGGAGGTCTGCTTTGGCCTCCCCTCGTGAGGTGGCCATTTCTGCCCGCCTGCGCCTAGTTCAACTAAAAATCCTACATAGAATTTATATCTCCTGTACGAGGCTGCAACTGATGAGAAAGGGTGGAGATGGACTCTGTCGCAGGGGATGTGGTGTAGCGGGCACCTTCTTTCATACACTGTGGGGATGCCAGAAAATGCAACGGTACTGGGGGAGAGTGGTGCGATGCATGCAGGAGGTATGGGAGGTTGAAATTAGACCTGAGGCCAAGAAATGTCTACTCAACATCTGGGAACCCACTGACCTGTCACACAGGGGGAAACTGTGGGTGACACTTGGGCTGGTAGTGGCAAAACGAAACATAGCAAGGCTGTGGGGGGACCCTAACCCGCCGAAACTGAGGGACTGGCAAAGTTACATGGACTGGTGCATGCTACAGGAGAAGACAGTATATGTCACAAGAGGATGTCCTCGCAAATGGGTAGAACTTTGGTCCAGATGGAATGAGTACAGAGGGAATATATGTGAGCCTCCTCCAACCACGCAATCTAGCTACTTGGACATGTGACATTGGCCATGGCCAACCCAGTCAATGCTAGTAAAGACATCTAATCACTTTGCGCATGCCAGCACTGCCCAGAACCAAATAGATCTGTAACCTGACGACCAAGTTACCGGGGGGGTTTGTTTTTGTTACTTCCTGTCTGGAAGCAGAAGTTATTAATATGGACCTTAATATGTGCATAAAACTGCAAATTGTAAAACTTGACCTTCCTCACCCTACACCAGCCTTCTTGATCTCATATCCTTGAACATTGATACGCCGCCGTACCCCCGGGTTAACGGCAAGGGGCTGTGTAAGTGTACTGTTACCACTGAATGCTTGATTGTGAGCCGGCCCGATGGGTTGTAAGAAAGGATTGTCAACTGTGATCTACGAAATAAAGGTCTTTATAAAAAAAATAAAAAAAATAAAATAAAGTGTTACATGACAAAAAGTGTACAACCTTGTTTCTTAACTGGTTGTACTCCTCCTTAACTCCCTCAGTGAGTGGTGGGACATTCCCTAATACCAGCACCAGAGGTGAGGATTGGGGAGGTAAATCAATAACAGGGTAAGTAGCCACCTTATTGTTGGGTTCGACCGGTTGTCTTAACCCTTCAGCCTGTATTGGTGGTGGAATTAGCGAAGGTGTATTCTGTCTACCAGTTATATCATTGTTCTCGGTGACAACTTTGTTATATAAGCCTCTCTTCATCGCATCCTCATTGATTTTTTGTGGCCTCGGTTCATCAGGTATGCTAGTTAAAGTCATGCAAGAGGTGATTGGAATGGTTTCTGCATGTTGAGATAAATCTATAGAGATACCCCCAGTTTTTAAGCTAGGTGCAAGGTTTCCCAACATGTGGGTATTCTCTGCAGTTGTAGTGTAGTTCCTATTATCCCAATAGGCTCTGCGCATTGGAATAATATCTTCAATAGTATAGACCTAGGGCAGAGGTTAACTAGGTCTTCTACTGACGATATTAGACTTAAAGTTTTTGGTTTTGCCAGCTAGCTCAGAGTTCACTAGAAACTTTCTTGAATAGGCAAGGAGGAGTTTAACCTCCCTGGATAGACAAGAAGGGATTTAGTTTCTGACAACCATAGAACATGACAACTTTGCTCTCCCCTAATCAAGAGTGTATCTCTAGAGTCATGTGAAAACAAAAGACAACTTATTTCACTCAGTCAGTACGTGCATTCTTAATTTCACCAGATTGTAGAGAAAAGGAAGAGACGGGCGTGTTCAATAAAAGATGGTATTTATTGATCAGTCTCTTTTCTCGTACAAGAGAAATGAATCGATATTATTGCGATACTTATGGTTAAGTAAAGTGCATACAATAAAAGCAGGAGCATAAAATAATACTGCAGAAGCATTGATATGGTTTCTAAGCCATATGATATTTAAAACTGATAAAATAGATACATACATATATACATTCGACTAATCGTACTCAACTGGTGCTTCTAACCACGCCTACCCCAGTGTACCTGACCTAAGCCTAAACAATGGCCGCAGGGATTTTCCCAGGTTGTCATAGGTTTGATTTGTTTTGAGAATTCCGTATGCCTTATCAGGGGCTGGAGGAATAGTGCTTGCCTAATTAGATGGCAAGCGTTATGACCTAATCAGATAACGCGTTCCTGTGCCGTGGTGTGGCTTAATCAGATAACGTTTTTTTGTACCGTGGGATGGCTGCTAGTTAATTATTAACCAGAACAGGGTCAGGAATAGGGGGATCGATACAGAACCTATAGGAATACATCACACCCACTCCACGCAGACTATGTCCATATTTACAAATCTAGGCATAGTAAATATACTAGTAGAGCATGTGTATACCGTACCACCCCAAAATACATTCATATGCATTTTGAAACCATGAAGTATACTAAAAGATAAATATATGCATTATATGCACTCAAGCAGTAGAAAAATGCTAAATTAATCACGCATATTCATACATCATTATTATTAAAATATTGAAAAATAACACATGAAATGTCTCTTAATACAGAAGAAAAAAATGCGAGACCATTTCATCACAAAATAAAATATTTATGAACATGCCAGAGGGCAGCTAATGTCTCTAAAGTTCCTAAAATAGAAATTTAGTTCCCTAAGAATAGTTTCTACTTTAAGCAGAAGATAAGTGTTCCGAAAAACTGCAAAATATTTTGGGGCCGCTGAAAAAATTATGTTCCGCTGTCCGTAAACTGGAAAAAATTGTTCATGATACTTTATTATCAAAGTTGAAGGCCAAATTCAGGATGTTGGGAACGCCGTGTGCTAGCCTGCTCAAAAGTCATTATTTCTGCTCTGGTGAGAACATCATATCATTTAGACTCTCGAAAAAACTGTCAACAGCTTCCCGCGAAAGTTCCATTAACTCGGAAAAAGATGTTACCATGCATTCATGAGCATGATTGCCTTCATTGATGTTTTGATCAGCATAACTGACAGAAGGTCGTACCTGATTGATGCTGCTTTCATCTTGAACCTCACTACCCCTCAATCGTAGTGGTGAAGTCTCCACGAATGCCGTCATCAGGATTGGTAGCCGCAGGGGACAGCACAATGCATGAGCCGTGACCGGACCCAACAAAGTTTCTGCATCCATTGGCGCATCCGATTGTAGCGTCAGACAGGTGTCTAACACGCATTCTTCTCCGCATAGCAAGCACCTTAATACAGGTAAAACACAGCTTTGCCACATTGGTCTAAATGAAAGAAACCAAGTCATGTTTAGGTCTCTAAGCCGGGACATTCCAAGGATTTTAGATATCCGGTCCCGGTATCCAATGGCTAGGATTGTTTCTTCCCTTGTCGCAGGTGTTTTGTCTGTGACACGGTTTGCCATAGCGAAATAACAGAATCAAAAATAGGATTCCTGCCACTAGTCCCAAAAGGAGAGGACGTCCACCAAAGATGGAATTGACAAAGTCCGGAAAAATACCCAGAATGGCTTTAAATGGTGTTAAAGCCCCCGAAAACACTGTCTTAAATACATTTGAGACTCCACTGGTATCAGAAATATTTAAGATTTCGTTCAGGATTTCTGCGAAATGTATGGGGGAACTAGTTGATAACAATGAATGAATCTCTGCCGTTGTCCTTGCAACTTGGAGATCATACGTTTCTTTTGATGACGTGAGCCTGGTCGGCGTCTGAAGGAGCACTGTTTTCATTCTGCTTAAAGTATCAACTCGAATGGAAGCAATTTTCAAATTCGGCCATAACCTTGCCTCCCTGTCTGGCATTGCGCTGGGGAACAATACTCGTTCACAGCACATAACCTTCGCAGTCGTAGTTATGAGATAAGCTATTCCGGGCACCAAGCTACAACATCTGCGCATTACGATTATAATGTAACTCCCGTTCGATAGTCTCCTAAAGAATGGTTCTATTTGTGTCGCAGGTGTGCCTAGCTGGTGACATGAAAGGTTATTTGAGGACCCTTCACAGGCTCCGTGTAAACTAATACCATTACACAGAAGTGTACCGCTTAGTGACATGGCACAATTATTGCCACTAAGAAACACTTTCCGGCCTTTATTACTGACACAAGCATGTGAATAGGGCAAGTTTCATGTTGACTTAATGTACCCTTTACTCAATTTTTCGTACATGCCAGCCTGTATATATTTTTGGCAATATTGAAACCTGAAAGTAGATATTGGAATATTAATTATTCCATGTATTATCCATTCACTGACAGGTCGTTCTGACATTGTCAATGGTAATCTCTCGAGTTTCTCAATGCTCAGGATTGTATAATCAGCACCCTTCTGTGCCATACTGATTTGTTTATCAGTAAGGTTAAAGATATTGAACAGTGACGTTGTGTTGATTAAACGCCAAGGCACATAGCCTGAACGCAGATTTTGTAACATACAGCCAAGTTGTACAATAGAACGCAATTGAGACTGACCGTGTTGTAACAACAGTAAGTCTTGCGATATTATGTCGATTGCTGAAGACACAATGCTGTCCAAAGAGTATATTCTGGAGGACAGAGCCATTAACCCATTGTCCACTACAGAAAGTGATTTTTCCAAATTAATACGGTCAATTTCCCGTATTCTCTCTGATGTTTCAATTTGAGTTATTTTCCAGGCTTCGTTATAAGCTGCATATACAGAGGCTGCTATGAAGCGTTTTTGACGCTGTTTGCGCGGTCCCATAATGAAATCACGCAAGTCAGCACCATCAGTAAGTAAAGTCAGGTGTTGCTTAATTTCTGCCAGTGTGGATGTTTGTAGCCATTGAAGGCAGAGCTTGCCCACACTGTACGTGGTAATTATCCCTGGATGTTGTCTTTGGGAATATCTAGGGTCTGGCCTGGTCAATGTGAACCCTTGGATTTTGTTCAGGAATCTGTCTTGACAGTTATTTGTATCTGTGGGCCAGATCAACCACTTTTTCCAATCAGGATGTGTTCTGTTTTGGCTTAATATATGGTTTACGTCTATCTCAACATCTATAGAGCTATTACTGTTCATTGATGGCTTTGGAATAGACGGTTTGTTTAAGTCTTTGATTTTGGCTAGGCCAAGACAGGTAGTTTGTTGAACAGTGTCATTCAAAAATATAATTTGTTCTGGGATCATGCAGGCTCTAAACAATGATTCTATACCTTGTACTTGCCATTCCTTTGTACCCCAAACACTTTTTACTTCAACATTTTTGTCCCAGTAATCAAAACCAAATGTACTCATTTGCTCAAAAAACGAGTCTGAATATATCAATTTAGTGTTTGTAAGCATGGTCTTTGTACCTGTCTTATTTGATAATTTGAAATAAAATGTTTCTACATTGCTTGTGTTGAACCCTGAAAAATATGAATATTTGTCATAAAAAGTTCTTGAGCTACCTTTTGGAGGGGTTGCACAGTGTTCCCATTGATTATAATTCAAAACATTTCTAGGTTGTGCAGATTTATGCAGATAATGATTACTATAGTGATTATAGCAGAACATTTTATCATAATTAGACGAACCCTGCAAATAATCATGTTTTGTAAATTTAGCAGACATCACTAGGTCAGACATCATATTATTAATGCTTTCAACGTCCCAATCATCAGCAACTGAGCTTGGTTTTACAAAGTCACTCAATGAGATCTTGATTTGATGTGGATACTTCAGGATTTCAACCGGACCATAGATTTCATAATCAGTATTGTTTATTACAAAAAGGGAGAGAAGGGCCAAGGAGCGAATCAAGGTCCAGTGTCCATGCTCCTAATATCTTACATAATATCAAAAGGGGGGAACACTGTTCCTACAAAGCGGGGTGCATACAGTCACTCACGCCTTAGGGTGCTAATAGTCACCCGTGCACACAAGATAGAAAGGTGGGATAGAAAGAAGAATGTCCCAGGTAAGTGTGACCCACTAGTAAGGTGGGACAAGCATTTATTGTCCCATGCTACCCCACCGGGTATAGGATTGGCTGTGAAGTTGACTGAAGAAAGTTCTCTTTTCTCGACGTGTGAAGACGTGTGTGGTTTGAGGACCAGGTTGATTTTCTGGCTTGCTGTGTCCATTTTAGCATATTTTCCCTCAATGAAGTGTCCCAAACATAGTACCATGATGAGCCAAAGTATGAGGATTATTGCACCTAAGGCCACCCAGAATTCAATCCATGGAGAAATCAGATAGGTTTCTTTCAGATGTTGAAAAAGTTCCTTAGCTTTATCTTTAAAGGTTTTTGTTGATGTTTGTTCCTTTGATTCACTCAGGTCTTCAGATGAATCACTGAAGTTGATGAAGTAACCGGATGCCGTTCTGTCTATTGTTCCTATTGTTTCAGGATTGCTGTTTGCTTTATTAGTGTGTTTTGTTGCAGCAGCATAGTTATTTGTTACTTCAGTGTAGATTGGTGTGTCTCTGCTAAATGTTTTTATTTGGGTTTTTAGAGGTTTAAGTTCCATAGCATTGTTGCATAGTCCTTGTTGTTGTTCTGTTGGCATTTCAAATGTGAGTAGCCTCTTAGATTGAACCTCTGTGTTTGTAGCAAACCTTGGTATTCTGCTACTTATCGGGAGTCCACTTGGCCTACTGTTTGTTATCGGCCACATGACTGTGGTTTTATCAGGTCGATTGATACAACCCTGTTCTCCTTTTTACCAGCAAGGGGCGGTAGTACTACTGATCTTGTCCCGTTGATAGACAAGACAGGAACTGCTTTTCTGTAAGAAGGCCCAAATTCCTTCTTTACCGCGATCTTTTCTCTGACTAGATCCCCAACTTTTGGAATCCAGACAGGTCTTGCTGGGACAGGTGGTTTTTCTTCAGTGGTCGTTGGCTGTTGTTTCAACTTTATGTTGCTCAGGTCTTTCCTTGTTTCGTTTAAGTCCTGTAAAATAGCCAAACGATCTTTGATATCAAAGCTTTTTTCTTTAACCACTGAAGTCTGACTGTCAAGATCTAAGATCATCATTCTAGTTCCAAACAATAATTCATACGGACTGAATCCCCTCAGAGAATTTCTTGGCAGGTTATTTAGACTACGTTGGACACTTATTAGATGTTTGACCCACCCAGCTCCCGAACCTAATACCTTCGCTGTTATAGATTGCTTTATGTCACGTTTTTTTCTTTCTACGATTCCGTTTCCCTCGGGATGAAATGGACAAGAGTACCGCAATGCAATGCCTATGCTGGTCATGGCCTCCTTATAAGCTCTAGAGCTAAAAGCAGGACCCTGGTCAGAATGCAGCATGCCAATTGCGTATGTGCCGATAAAGACTCGCAAATCTTTTATAACAGTTCTGGCGTCAGCCGATCGCTGGGGCCACATCCATATGAATCTCGTGCATGAATCCACTGCAACCAAGATATATTTATAGTTACCATCCCTTTGTAAGGGACCGCAGTGGTCCAGGTAAACACAGGCTAATGGTTTATCCGAGATTAGAAGGGGCGTCTGCGCTGGTCGTCTCACTGTTGATACTTTCATTTTTTGACATATTTCACATTCTAGAACATAGTTCCGTGTTTGTCTTCTCATTTGTGGCCACCAGTATCTCTGTTTTAATAACGATACTGTGGCTGAGACGCCAGCATGTACAGAAGCAAGTCCTTCGTGTGCCGCTATTATTAGTCCTAACCTATGTTCCATGTTTGGAATTGCCCTATCCCCCCACTCCAGGGATTCGAGCAAACGGAACATTGTTTGTATCAGTTATATATGAGTACTTCACTGGAAAGCCTTTTGGGAGTGTTTCTATCGAATCTTTTTCTGTAGCGCTGACAGCTTGCAATATATCGCTGTCTATTTTTGTTTTTGACCGTGTGATGGCAGCTACGGAAGCCGTTTGCACAGCTGCCTTCGCGGCCTCATCAGCCAATGAATTCCCTGCAACGTGAACGCCATCACGTTGATGACTCAGTGTATGTATCACGTGAGTCTTTGGTAGTTCTTTTTGCAAATGAACTACTTGTTCCCAAAGCATTTTATGCTTGATTGTGCCTCCTTTTGCATCCTTAAAACCTTTCTGAAGCCAGATCTGCAAGTATTCATTGTAAGACTGAACGCAATAATACGAATCGCACACTATGAGTGTGGGGAATTCTCGATCTGTATTTTCAAGCGCCATCTTGAATGCCAGTAGTTCAGCTCGCTGAGCTGTACAATCTCCTAGAGATTGTGTTTTAGTGACCGCTGGTTTAAATTTCCCTTCGTGCCAGCGACCTTTAACAATCGCGCACGCAGCACTGTAAGCTTGTTTACCCCCTACTGCGGGTTGTGCTGACCCGTCTGTATATATTATACAGCCGTAATGTTCTAGAGGCAGAATTTCGATTGGCGGAGGACATTCAAATTCGTATTGGAGAAATTCTTGTGTTTTTCTACCGGGGTGGTGTCTGGAAACACCGCCTCTATTTGAGTGATTTTTTGTGCTAGCCAGAAGGGTATTTGTTCCCGTTTTGCGGGTACTTTACCCAGACAGGACTGTATGTTCTGTGGTGTAATTTTATTTGTGTTACCCTGATGAGGGTTCAGCTGTGGAATTTTACTTGCTGGTTGGACTGTTGAAGTCCGCATTACATATTGGACTAATTGTCTATGTATTTTGATTCGTTGTTTTAGCTGTATTAAAAGATCTGGTGCAGGCATTTCTTCAATGTCTGGATGTGGTGTATATCCGGCTAGGACCGGCCACGTTGCTCCTGGTCTACCTAGTGGACCGAGCCTGGTGATGTGATTATTATGTTTTAGGGCGCCTTTAAACAAGAGCAGGTGCTCTTGGAATTTGAGTGGTACTTCCACCTCCTCGAAAGGAGTGTAGGTATCCGGTGGTTCCTCTATTTTATAATAGTGGAACTCTTTTGTTACAGCGTTTGCTGCTGGAAAGTATATCCATGAATAGAATACCTCTGTCTGCCGATATTCGTGTGCCTCAATTACGAATATGACTGTACCACCTCTCGATGTCAGTCCATTTTCTATAAGTTTTAAGGTTATAGATTTCCTTATGTTGACCGGGATGAGTATTATATCCGGGTCATTTTGTAGCAGTGTATTATCAGCTACTAGGAGTTCAGCTGCTAGTCTAACTGACTCCCTTTCATCATCACTGTCTACCATTTTACCGACAGGAAGGTTATTCTGTTTGTTTGTAGATCAGGTTTCTATGGAAACAAAGATTAGATGCACAATATTTTGGAACAGTGTATCCTTCAACGTTGACTAAACCAAGAACCATACATAGGAGTCTCCTCCTGCGAGGTTTGGCGGATATGACCTTTCACCCACTCCAGACGTCTTTGGAGTATTATGGGAAAAAAGGGGTCTGTGTGAAAAAGCACGACTGAGTTACTCTAATGTCTTGCGTTAGTTTTATCGCCTATCCAAACGGTTGGGCGCCATGTAGTGTAGTTCCTATTATCCCAATAGGCTCTGCGCATTGGAATAATATCTTCAATAGTATAGACCTAGGGCAGAGGTTAACTAGGTCTTCTACTGACGATATTAGACTTAAAGTTTTTGGTTTTGCCAGCTAGCTCAGAGTTCACTAGAAACTTTCTCGAATAGGCAAGGAGGAGTTTAACCTCCCTGGATAGACAAGAAGGGATTTAGTTTCTGACAACCATAGAACATGACAACTTTGCTCTCCCCTAATCAAGAGTGTATCTCTAGAGTCGTGTGAAAACAAAAGACAACTTATTTCACTCAGTCAGTACGTGCATTCTTAGTTTCACCAGATTGTAGAGAAAAGGAAGAGACGGGCGTGTTCAATAAAAGATGGTATTTATTGATCAGTCTCTTTTCTCGTACAAGAGAAATGAATCGATAATATTGCGATACTTATGGTTAAGTAAAGTGCATACAATAAAAGCAGGAGTATAAAATAATACTGCAGAAGCATTGATATGGTTTCTAAGCCATATGATATTTAAAACTGATAAAATAGATACATACATATATACATTCGACTAATCGTACTCAACTGGTGCTTCTAACCACGCCTACCCCAGTGTACCTGACCTAAGCCTAATACGTGGGCGGGAGTAGATAAGTAGCAGTTTAAGTTAAGTTTGTTTTGCCAAGGGACTGACTCAAGAATTCTCTGCAAGGGGTTGTTCAGTTCTGTACCTGAGGCCTAGAATGATTGAGGGCTGGTATCTCTCGTCTCTGGTCTTGATATTCCAGCTGCCTGCGAGGGCTGCTTGGAAGCGCCGGAGCTGGATTTCTCGGTAGGAGAAAAGCAGCGTCTCGTTCTCAGCGCGTCAGGAAGGCGGGGCAGCGCGTGTGGGCTTCGCTCTCTGCTGGGCTCCTCAGCACGTCTCGCTGCTCCGATCTCGTCACCACCGCGTGTGTTTGCTTAAGGCAATGTCGGTAATATTTATATCTGTAAGGTGCCGAGATTGACGTAAGGATGGACATGGATACGTCAATAAGGATGTCATACGAACGGGCTTGTTCGCACATTCTTTTGCTGAAGTTCTCGGTGAAATCAAAACAATGGCCGCAGGGATTTTCCCAGGTTGTCATAGGTTTGATTTGTTTTGAGAACTCCGTATGCCTTATCAGGGGCTGGAGGAATAGTGCTTGCCTAATTAGATGGCAAGCGTTATGACCTAATCAGATAACGCGTTCCTGTGCCGTGGTGTGGCTTAATCAGATAACGTTTTTTGTACCGTGGGATGGCTGCTAGTTAATTATTAACCAGAACAGGGTCAGGAATAGGGGGATCGATACAGAACCTATAGGAATACATCACACAGTTGCTTTGTGAAGTTTATCCATTTTGTCGTTTATTGCTTTTAGTCTCTCAATAAGTGGAAGCGTGAATGATTTAAGCAACTGCTCCACTTGAGATATAGTGCATGCTGCAACCCTGGGTGCAACTATAGTGTTAATTAAGTGCTCGAGACTAATACTGGGTGTAGGATTAGTTGGTTTAAACAAGCATGTGGCGGGGATTTTAGTTGTTACATTTACTTCTTTACAATGAATCTTTATTGATTTTTTTAAAAATGTTGGTACTTTTGGTTTCTTACCTAATTGACGATCCCCAGCCCTCTTTCTTTTACCCATTTGCTTAGAACATATAGCTTTATCTTTAGATGTATCAACAGTCTGAGCATTTTTAGTAACCCTGGGCGAAGCACTACGCTACGCTCGCGTAGTTTGCGAAACTTCGCACTACGCGATCTGCTCGTAGCAAAGTGCGAACACGCATAGCGCAGCGTAGTGCAGTGCAGCGGTCATTTTTTGCTTGTTCGCAGGCCTCAACGTCATGTTCGCGTCCGTGAGCAAGCAAAATGACATCCCGGCAAGATTCTCAATGCGGGGAGGTCAGGTTTCTCATTGCGAGTGGTCGCGCATGCTCGCGACCGCTCGCGATGAGAAGCTACCAGTCCGCGTTGAGAAAGATGCTGCTCGAGTAAAAATCTACTCGAGCGGCAGAAAACTACAGCTTGCACTGTGCAAGATGCTGTTTTCAATGATTGCACAGTGCCGGATGCTTGTCCGCACTGTGCAATCATTGAAAACGCATCTTGCACAGTGCGAACATGCTACTATGCAGCTCGCGTAGTGCTACGTGAAGTTCGCTTAGTTAGAAGTGCACTTCGCGTAGCTTTGCGTAGCGCTACTTCGCGAACTACGCCCACCCTTAATTTTTAGTATTCAGTACAATAGGATGAAAATCCTCGGAAGATAGGCTGCCACAAGATGAAATGATTACCAAAGTATTCACAGGAGTTATTGGAAAACACCCGTCTAGACCTTTACCCAATAAGCTTGAGTTATTTGCACTTAGTCTTAAGCTATCAGAGCGATCTGGTGTAACAGCATTCTTTATATTACCCAAGGAAGATCGCTTGTAGAGTGTAAGTTCTGTGGATAGCCGCTTCTCAGTTAGGGCTATTTCTCATTCCAACACAACAGCTGCTCTTGTGATAAAGTTATCAAGAGTGCCTGTAATACACCCCCCGTTATGCTGGTAGCAAACTTCCTCCCTTTCCCAGATTGGAAGGCCATTTCCAAACACAATTTGTGTATTAGGCGGTACAATTATAAAGGCACCCTGAGTCGAGCGAATTATTATATTCCGAGTCCTGCTATGGTCTTACCAGATTGAAGTTCAACGTTAGGGGGGTGGCCCAGCCCAGTCTTATCCGGTCTTGGACGGCCCTAGACGGCCCGCCCTTGTCCCGGGCTTCTCCTGCGATGCTCCCGCGCGCCCCCGCGCAGCGGGTGCATGTATTTCTTAAGTATTACGTGTGGCGTCCTGTAGGAGGGGCTGGCTGGCGGAAGCGGGATCAGGTGTTTCAAGTCAAGCAGGGACTCCTGGTACTTGGAGTCCCTGCAAGCGTCCAGCACAGGTTCTATACTCAGCAGGATCACCCCCAAACCAAGGCCCAAGTAGGCTCACAGTCCCGGCTCCTTGACTGTGACAGAGACGCGGCGAGTTGTGGTGATGGGCAAGGGCTTTCCTCCCCTGGGTCCTCGGGGTAACGCGTAGCAGCAACAGGCTGCGTCTCTGAGTTCCTAGGCGGTATAGCGTCCACATAGTACCATTCATGACATCGTCAGTGACATCACTGATGACATGTCAAATGAAATCACTGATGACATCATCCAGTGAATGTGTGTTTCTTTAAAGTTTAAATATGTTTTATATATATATGCGAAGGTGTATTGAAGAATGGATGGGTGTAAAAGTTTCTGAATGGATGATTTAGTAGGTGCATTACTGATTGTATAAGTGACTGATAAGCGTATCTTACTGAGTGCATGGTTTAGTGAGTAAACTGTGTAAATGTCTGTATCAGTCTGTCAGTTGTTGTGTAAGCGGCTGCATGGGTTGGTGAGTAGCTACACGACTGTCTATATGGTTTATTGATTGGTTGTATCTGTATGGGTGCCTGAGTGTCTTCCTGAGTGGGTGGGGGTGGGTGACTGTGCATAGATGTGTGAGTGGATGATTTACTGGGTGCATGGGTTCAAGAGTGCATCTGTGAAGGGCTGAAAGGGTGGGTGAGTGTGTGTATGGGTGTGTTGGTGAGTGAATGGGTGTCTCTGTGATATATGTGTGAGTAACTACATCTGTATAAGGCAGTATATGGGAAAGTTGGAGTATATAAATGACTATACGTGAGAGTGAGTGGCTGTATGGATGAGTGTGTGCTTGTACCAGTGATTGTATAAGAGAGTAAGTATGTGTTAGTATTTGTATAAATAAGTGAGGTGGTCTGTGTATAACTGTATAGGTGAGTAAATGGGTGTGATTGGTTCTTTGCATGACTGAGTAGGTGTGTGAGTAAGTCTATGGATGAGTGGCGGTGTGTGAGTGTATGTATAGGTATATGATGCTGTATTGATGAGTGACTGCATGTATGAGTTACTGTTTGGGTGAATGAATGTATGTGTATGTGTATGTGTAGACCTAGGAATCACTGAGCGGGTATGTACTAACTGCTATTGGTCTGTCTATGCTTTCGATCTTGGTAGTCTATATTTTAGAGTGGGTGTATATAAGGTTTTATTAGGGTGTGAAGAGGTGCATCAGATTATCACTTGGATGATGGCATCAGTGATGTCATTTGAGATGTCATCAGTGATGTCATCAGTGATGTCACTGACCATGTCATGAGTGATGTAATATGTGACGTCATCAGCAGTGCATTGTGGGGGCGTGAGTTATAGTTAGCTCTACTGACTATAACTGCCAAATTTCTCTGGTTTTGTATGAGTGAAATGTCCAGCTAACTATAACGTTGCAGAAACCTGTGTTTTTTCAGTGAATTTCTAAGGTTTTTTAAATGCTACTTTCTAACTATAACGTCCCAAAAACCTATTTTTTTCAGTGAATTTCTAAGGTTTTATAAATGCTAATTTCTAACTATAGCGTCCCTATTATTTCCCCTTGAACCTTGAGGGTCCCTGGGGGTCAACTAGCCCACTAGGTACCTCCAGTAAGCGCCACAGAGCTGCATTGCAGAGAGGTATCCTGAGGCCACACCCCTTTTTACACCACGCTGCAAATGCGGCTTCAGGCGCACTGCTGCTCAGAGGATGAATTCCACCTGTGTCCAGAGGTCTTCAGGACACAAGAGGACCTCATCGCCCCACCAGCAGTGCACCAGAAGCTGCGTTTGCAGAGTGGTGTATAAAGGGGCGTGGCCTCGGACCACCTCTCTGCAACACACCTCTGTGGCGCTTACTGCATGTCCTTGGTGGGCTAGTTGTCCCTCAGGGACCCTCAGGATTGAAGGGGACTTAATCCCCCAATTTACAACATACCTCAGGGCGGTTTACATACTTGTTATAACAGGCTCAGCCCCCTCCCTGCACCACTGTGCAAACACAACCCTTGGTGCATTGTAACTTGGGGGATTAAGTCCCCTTGAATCCTGAGGGTCCCTGGGGGCCAACTATGCAACGCAGCTCTGTGGTCGTTACTGAAGGTACCTGGTGGGCTAGTTGGCCCCCATGGACTCTCATGATTGAAGGGGACGTAATCTCCCAATTTACAATGCGCCAGGGGGTGTGTTTGCACACTTGTTATAGCAGGCCCACCCTCTCCCTGCACCACTGTGCAAACGTGCCTCCTGGTGCGTTGTAAATTGGGGGATTAACTCCCCTTGAATCCCGAGGGTCCCTGGGGGCCAACTAGCCCATCAGGTACCTCCAGTAAGCGCCACAGAGCTGTGTTGCAGACAGGTGTAAAAAGGGGTGTGGCCTCAGACCACCTCTCTACAACGTAGCTCTATGGTGCTTACTGGAGGTGCCTGGTGGGCTAGTTGGCCCCCAGGTCCCTTTGGATTGAAGGGGACTTAATCCGCCAATTTACAATGCGCTAGGGGGCGTGTTTGCACACTTGTAATATCAGGCTCTGCCCCCTCCCTGCACCACTGTGCAAACGCGCCCCCTGGTGGGTTGTAAGTTGAGGGATTAAGTCCTTTTGAATTCTAGGGGTGTCTGGGGGCCGACTAGCCCACCAGATACCTCCAGTAAGCGTCAGCGCCACAGAGCTGCGTTGCAGAGAGGTGTAAAAGGGGCGTGGCCTCAGACCACTTCTCAGCAATGCAGCTCTGTGGCGCATACTGGAGGTGCCTGGTGGGCTAGTTGGCCCCCAGGGACCTCCAGTATTAATTCCCCAACTCACAACGTGCCACGGGGCGCGTTTTCAAAGTGGTGCGGTTAGGGGGCGAGGCCTCTGGTTGGATGCCGGCTGTTTTTTTCTTTTAGAAGGGGGATGTGTGGCCCCCCTTCTTTTACTATTTTTTGGGCCCTGGGGACCCCATCCCTCTGAGCCTGACCCCTATTTATAAAGAGATTTTTTTTTAAATGGCAACAGGGCCAATTTCGGCTTGGGGATCCCAACCCCGGGGCATGGCCAATCTTTTAAAAAAAGTTTTAATGAAATTCTTTGGAGGGGGCCATGTGGCCCCCCTCCTCAGGCCAATTATGGCCCAGGGGACCCCATCCCCCAGAGCCGGCCTTTCTGTTTTTTTAATTATTTTTTTATTTTACAGGGGAGGGGGGCAGTGTGGCTTCCCCCTCCCAGACCACTTCTGCCCCCGGGGACCCCATCCCCCAGAGCCTGGCCGCTCCATTGGGGACTGCGGGGAGAGCCCCAATGCCCCCATGGTCCAGCTGGCTCCCTGCCTCCTGTGGGGGCCGGCATTGCTTTTGTACAAGGGGAGCTGCAGACATGCAGCTCCCCTCACTTCAATCAAGCAAAGCAGAGTTTGCAATGACCCCTTCACAGATTAATAAACAAGCCCCGGGGAGGTGGCGGTCCCTGGGGCTGCGGGGGGCCGCGTGCCTTCCCGCATATAATTTGAATTGCCCCAGAGAGGTGGCAGCCCCACACAAAATAATTGTAGGATTCCCCTGGAACCTGGCCCACCTGGGGGCTCCTTTTTTTTATTTTTCGAGGCAGGATTCGCACACCCAGGGTAAATTCTGCTGATTTAAAAGAAATGCTCTTGCTTGCTCAAAGCACGGCACACATTCCTTTTCACACACAGAGAGCTGCATGTCAGCAGCTCCTTGTGTGAAAAAAGGAATACTGGAGGAGGCGGGTAGCTGGCCAGGACTGTGGGAGCCTTCAGGCCCCCATGATCCCCAACGGGTAAAATGTGGCTGCCCTGGATGGGACCATGGCACCCACACTCCACACCAGGCTCTGGGGTATGGGGTCCCCAGGGTAAACATCGGCCCGGGAGAGGGCACGCTGGCCCTCCTTCCAAGTATATATATATATTCACTGAAAAAACCATAGGTTTCAGGCACATTATAGTTAGAAATTAGCATTTCACAAACCTTAGAAATTCACTGAAAAAAAACATAGGTTTTAGGGAAAGTTATAGTTAGTCGGACATTTCACTCGTACAAAACCATAGAAATTCCCCTGTTATAGTTAGTTCAGCTAACTATAACTCGCACCCCCGCAATGCACTGCTGATGACGTCGCATATTACATCATTCGTGACATGGTCAGTGACATCACTGATGACATCTCAAATGACATCACTGATGACATCATCCAGTGACTGTGTGTTTGTGTAAAGTTTAAATATGTTTAATATATATAGGGAAAGGCATATTGAAGAATGAGTGGGTGTCTAAGTGTCTGAATGGATGATTTACTAGGTGCGTGACTGACTCTATAAGGGAGCGATTAAACATATCTTACTGAATGCATGGGTTAGTGACTAAACTATGTGAATCTCTGTTTCTGTCTGTCTGTTGGTGTGTCCGGCTGCATGGGTTTGTGAATAACTACATAAGTGTTAATCTGAGTTTTTGATTGGTTGTCTGAGTATCTGTATGGGTGCCTGAGTGTTTGTGTGGGTGGGGTGTGTGTGACACTGTGCATAGATGTGTGAGTGGGTGATTCACTGGGTGCATGGTATGAAGTGTGCACCTGTGATGGACTGTATGGGTGGGTGAGTGTGGGTATGGGTGTGTTAGTGGGTGAATGTATATCTCAGTGGTACATGAGTGAGTAACTACATGTATGAAAGGCAGTATATTTGTGTTAGAGTATCTAAATGGCTATAAGTGAGAGTGTGTGCTTGTTAGTGTGGCTGTATGTATGAGTGCTTGTATCAGTGATTGTATAAGAACGTAAGAATGTGCTAGTATTTCTATGAATATGTTAGCTGGTGTGTGTATAACTGTATAGGTGAGTAAATGGGAGCGTGAGTAATTATTTGCATGACTGACTAGGTGTGTGCGTACTTCTATGGATGAGTGGCAGTGTGTGAGTGTCTATATAGGTGTATGAGTGCATATGATAGTCCTGTACTGAGGGACCGTAAGTATGAGTGACTATACGGGTGAGTGAGTGGATGTGTGTGTTGACCTAAGAATCAGTGAGTGAGTATGTAGTTATTGGTGTTGGAGTGTCTATGATCAGTGATGTCATCAGTGATGCAATTTGAGATGTCATGAGTGATGTCATCAGTGATGTCACTGACCATGTCATGAGTGATGTAATATGTGACGTCATCAGCAGTGCAATGCGGGTGCGCAAGGTATAGTTAGCTGAACTTACTATAACGGTGGAATTTCTCTGGTTTTGTACGAGTGAAATGTCCAATTAACTATAACTTTCCCAAAAACGTATGTTTTTTTCTGTGAATTTCAAAGGTTTTTTTAAATGCTAATTTCTAACTATAACATGCCTGAAACCTATGATTTTTTCAGTGAATTTCACAGGTTTTTCAAATGCTAGTTGCTAACTATGCCTACAGAGGTAGGACATGTGAAGAAAGAAGAAAAAACGCACAGAAAGAAGCAAAAGAAATGCAGAAAGAAGCAACAGAAGTAAACTAAGACGAAGAAAAGTGTAGGAAGAAGCAAGACATGTTCAGAAAGAACCAACAGAGGAGCAGAAAGAGGCCTTGTTGCAAAATCATCCTGTGCCCACAAGTTTTTCAGACGGGTACTGGTGGTAACTGACTCTGACTAACCAGGCCTAGAGCCAGTGCTATGCTAAAAGACACTTAGGGCCCGATGTAGGTAATCCCAGATTACCGATTCTTAAATACCGAATCATACTGATTCGGTATTTAAGAACTGGCAATCAGGATGTAGGTAATTTTACTGAATCAATTATCGAATCGGTATGATTCAGTAATTAATGAATCGGTATTTACCGATTCTGTAAATGCCATTGACTCCTATGGGCCTTGAGGCCCATAGGAATCAATGTCAATTACCGAATCGATAAATACTGATTCGGTAAATTTACCGAATTTTCAAGGGGGACAGGGTGTCACTTTGACACCCTGTTCCACCCCTCAATTGTGCATGGGTGCACATGTTGCAGACATACATGCCCTTAGGGCATGTATGTCTGCAACATGGCACTGTTTAAAAAGCAAAAGAAATGCTTTTTAAAGGGTTTTCTTAATTTACCACCAACTTCTAGTTGGTGGTAAATTAAGAATTCTAAAACCCCTGTAGCACTGATTACAGTGCTACCTACATGTCAAAATACAGATTCGGTAATTATACCGACTCGGTATTTTACCGATTCGGTAAAATTACCAAATCTGTATTTTAACATGCTTCTACATCTCATTTTCCAAATACCGGTCGGTAACGTCCGAAATTACCGAATTTCGGCCGTTACTGACCGGTATTTGCCTACCTACATCTGGCCCTTAGAATGCTGTGAAAATACCTACATACACTAGGGAACACTATGCGTTGGGGTACCCCTGCGATTAGCATGACCTCCTCTGTAAGGCCCTAGTACATAATAAGGCAGGGGGATTAAAACTACCTCTTAAAATGCACTACAGGTGCGTTTGCACAGTGGTGAAGGGAGGGGGTAGCCTGAGGTGACATGTGTGCAAACACGCCCTGTGGCCATTTTAAGTTGGGAGATTAAGTCCCCTTGAATCCTGTCGGTCCCTGGGCTCCAACTAGCCAACCAGGTACCTCTCTGCAATGCAGGCCTCTGGCACTTACTGGAGGTACCTGGTGGGCTAATTGGCCCCCAGGGGGCCTCAGCAGGATTGAAGGGGAATTAATTCCCCAACTTAAAACATGCCACAGGGCGTTTGCACACATCACGCCCCTTCCTTCACCACTGTGCAAACATGTCCCGTGGCACATTTTAAGTTGGGGGATTAAGTCCCCTTGAATCCTGAGGGCACCTGGGGTACAACTAGCCCACCAGGTACCTCCAGTAAGCGCACAGAGCTGCGTTGCAGAGAGGTGTAAAAAAAGCATTGGTCTGGACCACCTCTCTGCAATGCAGCCCTGTGGTGCTTACTGTAGGTACCTGGTGGGCTAGTTGGCCCGAGGGACCCTTAGGATTGGAGAGGAATTAATTCCCCAACTTAAAACGCACCACAGGGCGTGTTTGCACATATGTCACCTCAGACCCCGCCCTTCACTACTGTGCAAACACGTCCCGTGGCGTGTTTTAGGTTGAGGGGTGAGGGGTTCTACTAAATTCTGGGCAGGGTACCTAATATTAAAATTACAATAGGGACTCCCTGACACCAGTTTTATATCACTTTTTCTGCACCATTATCTCACCTGTGATCTTACACTTTAAACTTTGTGTTGTATTGTCTTCCCCTCTCTCTTGCTCCACCTCCAGCGTTGGGCTGACGCGGAGGTGTGTTAGCAACAGCCCTATGATGAAGCATGACACACCTTGCTTTGTGTGAGAGCAGTTTTAGAAAATTGGGTGTATTCCCACACACTCACCTACCTTCATGCAATTTCATTATCCCTCTTCTTTTTGTGAGATATAATTGTAGAGTGTGAGGTCGAAGAGGGATCATTGTCCTCTCACCCCTCTGTATCTTGTGTGTTTTTTGGTCAAGTTAATAATATACCCAATGTGCAACCGTTGTTTATAAATATTTGTAATGTTGAAAAATACAGTCGATATAGGTTGCAAACCTGTGAAAAATGTCGAGCCCATTTCTGCAAGGGAAATTGACCAATGCATTAAATTGCAAAATTTCTCTTATGTTTTTTCACACCATATGATTTAGTCTGAGAATTGCCTTTGTATCTGTCCCGTCGAGGCTGGGACGTGAGGTTTCGACCTGTGTACCGAGGAATCTACTGGGGTAGGGGGCTCAAAGAGAAAGACAGGCGCCTTCAGTAAAGGTTTTAACGAAGGCTTTATTGGAATGTAAGTCTTCTTCATTAAACTCAAGATAAACGAAACAGAGAAACAAAGGTGTCCGGTGGGAGGATCTTCGGGAAGAACTGAAGTCCTGAGGTTCGGGCTGCTCCGGGCGTTGTCTCTGGGTTCCGCTCCGGTACCGGTAAATGAAAGGAAACCAAATGTCAGGACACCATACGTAATAGACGTACGCAAAGGGGTCGGGAGTGAGGGATGAACAGTCCGTGCAGTCTTAAACTACCCCGGGGTTGGTGGAGTGCTCGTGCAGGGACAGGAGGGGAGGGGAGGATAGGCTGGTTTGGGAAAACGGTCACTGGTGTTTCCTCCGCCCGACCCAGCCCGCTACCCGGCCCCGTACCTCTTGGAGCCACGCTCCTCCCGTGGGAACGTGGCAGGGCGCAGCGTGGAAACGGTGGCCTCCTGGCTTGTCGTCCTCCTGGTTCACTGCTTCCAGATGCTTCTCGTCAGCTTCCTCCAGATTCTCCGCCCTGCTCCAAGCGCCTTCCATCTCCTTTCCAGGTGTGTCGGCTTTTGACGCCCTTGCGTCCTCAGGGGGTGGAGTTTCGGTACCATACTCAATCGTCTTAAAGAGACCGTCGTCCGTATTTTCTGGGAACCAGACCGAGCTCTCCTCTTCGGTCCATGCCGCCGGCGAATGCTGTGGGGACAAGGAGCACGGTAAAAGGGGTGTGGCCATCCACCATTCTTCCTTATTCTGAGTGTCCGGCTCCCCAGCCCCGTCACAGTATCGCACTATTTTATTTTGTTTATAAAACTGTACAGTCTGTTGTTTACCTTGTTTGCATGCTGCGTCGTGCATAAACGTTGCACTATAACAGCCTATGAACTTTGAGCCTGGTCATGTGACCAAGACACCGTGAGGAAGTCGAAACGCGTCTGTTTTCTTGCCAGTAAAATTTATCTCTTCCAAACGTACCCGGAGTGGCTCGTTCTTTCACGAAATGGTGGAAGTGTTAGTGAATATATATATATATATATACATATATATATATTACCTACTGGCGGTCGCCAGTAGGTATATATAGTTAGGATTTTTTCTCTATGGGATTTTTGAAAATTCTATGTCTAATAACTTTAACGTTTGTGGACGGAATTGGCTGAAATTTTCAGGAAAATGGAACATTTTGTTTCTGAGAAGCCACTGAAAATTTGGGGGGGGTTTGTCAAGGGGGGGCTGAGAAAAAAGGGGGGTCCCAAAACGTGTTTTTAACATTGAGTTTTCCATAGGGCGGTTGGCCTCACTTTTAGCCCGAACGGCTGAATGGATTTGCACGAAACTTGGCAAAATTGTAGGGACTGGTAGCCCGATGTGCCTTTGCTAGGTCTCAATATATGTGCTGCAGTGGATTTTGAGAAATTAACGTTCAAAAAAAGATATATATCTGTAACAGCGGACCGGGCAGCGCTCCAGTTCGCGTACTTTTCGCGTTACGGAGCTTTGTGAAGCGAAGCTGATTGGTTCTCCGGCATCTGTAAACATTCCAAACAGTCCGTAGCGGCCGCCATCTTGTCTCTCGGTAGGATCGAGAGACAAGAGGAGGCCAAAGCGAAGGGGCAAATGACCATAAGGGGGCATAGTAGATCCTCCCTGACCCCCTAGGTTTGATGTGGAGGTTTTAAAAGGGCCCCGCGGGGCAAAAAAAAAAATAATAATAATAATCGAACAGCTGAATGGATTTGCACGAAACTTGGCAAAATATTAGGGACTGGTAGCCCGATGTGCCTTTGCTAGGTCTCAATATATGTGCTCCAGTGGATTTTGAGAAATTAACGTTCAAATAAAGATATATATCTGTAACAGCGCTCCGCTTCGCGTACTTTTCGCGTTACGGAGCTTTGCGAAGCTGATTGGTTCTCCGGCGTCTGTAAACATTCCAAACAGTCCGTAGCGGCCGCCATCTTGTCTCTCGGTAGGATCGAGAGACAAGAGGAGGCCAAAGCGAAGGGGCAAATGACCATAAGGGGGCATAGTAGATCCTCCCTGACCTCTTAGGTCAAACTGCCAAGTTTGGTGTAATTCCGTTCAGCCATTCAGGCTGTAGACGTATCTAAATGTCCTATGGAAAATTGCATGGGGAAAACACATTTGAAAGTGTTGAAATTTAGAACCAATTAAAATGTTACTTTGGTTTTGTATTTGTGTGTGATGAAAGTTAATTGGTTATGTATATATCTAAAATGAGAGGAAACCACAGCCATTTTGTGATACTACTGTCTGAGGTATATTTGTGAGGAATTTTTGGTGCTCAATTTCTGGTGTTTGATTTACACAGTACTAACACTTCTCCTACTTTTAAAAAGGTGAGTTGTTAATTTGTAAGGGGAACTATGTTGTACACTTTAAGATAATTTGAAAAATGTTTTCTGTTATTTATTTACAGTCCTTCTGTTATACTAAATACTTGATAAAGTTAGTTTTATATTATGTATTACTAAAAACGATAAATGAAAGTGATTATTTTTTTCTGCAATTTACAGCAAGCAATTTCAAAATAAAATGGCTCACAATGAAGAGACCGTGGCAATTTCTTTTGAATTATCCACTACATTTATTGAAATTGACAGCACCAATAATGAAATATTCTCACAAGGAGGAGATGACTTGATTGATTTTTTTGATCAATCTCTTGATGGCGAATTTATCGAATGTTTGGAGACCATAGAGTTACAAGAATCATCATTGCAGACTTTTCATGAGGAGATTCCTGATGAGATGATTGAAGAGGAAATTCCTGATGAGGACATGTTACTAGTTCTTTCAAATTTTGAAAATGCAGAAGAATAAATTTATATTTAGAAATCAAAAATTGTTTGAGACATTATTCATTTTTATTTTTAGTTTATGAGGTTGTAGCGAAGTGATTGTAGTATAAAATGAGACTTATAGTATAGAGTGCAACATTTTTATGTTACATGGTAAGTTTACTCATATTTACTTTCCTTCTCCCACTATATTATCTCCAATGTGTATTTGACATCTCTTCTTCATCTCCGGCCTCCTTTCTCTCACTGTCTGTGTCTGATGCATCTTATCGCTGCCATTTTGTGTAATTACAGAAGAGAGTAAAATAAAATAGTTCGGAACGTGAAAAGGGGGCAAAGTAGAGTACCCCTCACCCCCTAGGCCTTCTCAGGCAGTCCCAAAAGGACCAGTTTCTGTTTTCCTGAGAGATTATGGTATGAGTTCCATATACCACAATAACTTGCATTACAACATGCAAGATATCTATCTCCTATTACCAACTTTTGGAGATGTTCGCGCTAAGCGCGAATATCTCCAAAAACTAACACCTGCCCTGAGCAGTTCTTAGCCATGTTATCCAATGGGAGGTGGATAACATGGCTAAGAGCATTAGCTCGGTAATGCATGAATATCGCTGACTTTTTAGCGATATTCATGCATTGCGGCCGTTTTTTATCGCATTTGCGATAAACCTTGATAATAGCAAGGTTTATCTGCGATAATTTCTGACGATGCTTAGCGGTAAAAAATTTGTTGCTAAGCATCGTTAGCGATAAATATCGCTTAACTTTGGTAATATGCACCAACGTCTGTTAACGTTCGATTCGAAGGAAATGAGGAAGTGTTGAAAAACATTGTGTGCGCCATCTTGCCTTTTTTGAAATGCCACACTTTTGTTGTGCACGGCAGCCATTTTAGATGCCTTGACCAGACCCACTCTCTGCACGCTGTTGATCCGTAGCATGGCTCCCCACCCTCGCAAGCATCTTCCCCAGGCACTGGTCACCCCCGCTCTCTGTCTTATGCATCGGCAATAAACCTCCCCCCATCTGCGCTGCTCTTCCCTGAGAATCACACTCTGTGCCCGCCCGACACCTCCCTTTCGCCCTATTCACTACCGCACCCTCTGACACTCCTCTTCCTCTGTGTCCGATTGTCCAGGCTATCAGCTAGCCCTGCAGATGTAGTTTATGGCCCCAGCTGTAAAGAATCACCCCTCTTCAAAGGAGTTATAGTAGATCAAGGCCCACACCTGATGAGATCCGTCAAACCACACGCGTTCCTACTATCTGAAAACCATCCTGTATTGTGATTGGGGAGGGGACCGAGCCTGAAGCGGAAGATTCCAGGGATGACTCTTTGTACATCAAAGTTTTTACAATTATGTGTCACATTAAAAATATATAGCACTCCAACAAAGTAGTAGGAATATAAAACTTTAATAACTTATAAATATATACAACAAAACAAAAACAGTAAAAACATTTAAACAATGAAGAGACCGTGGCAATTTCTTTTGAATTATCCACTACATTTAATGAAATTGACAGCACCAATAATGAAATATTCTCACAAGGAGGAGATGACTTGAATGATTTTTTTGATCAATCTCTTGATGGCGAATTTATCGAATGTTTGGAGACCATAGAGTTACAAGAATCATCATTGCAGACTTTTCATGAGGAGATTCCTGATGAGATGATTGAAGAGGAAATTCCTGATGAGGACATGTTACTAGTTCTTTCAAATTATGAAAATTCAGGAGATGTTGCCTGGGTGCCGCACTGATTTGGGTATCCGGCGTGGGGCGTCCCGGGGGGTGGGTTGTCAGTAGCGGTCTGTTGTGCGAATAGTTCCAAGGCAGCAGAACGCGCTGAAATCTGGATGGCACGAAGGTGATGTCTAGTAAGTTGCCGCCCAGCAAATAACGGCATGGGGCGCCGCGGGGGGGGGGGGAGGCAGTCCAAAGTTCCGTTAAAAGGGCAAAGGAAAGGATCGGTGGTTTGAACCATCAGTCAAAAAGGGGAGGGGGTGCAACAATTTTTCCTACCGGGTCACACTGTGCTTTCACCGGAACTGAGGTCTGCAGGTTTCTAGTCATTCAAACTGAGGCTGGCGCCAGCATGGGAGCGCCGACGTCCCGCGGCTACAGTTTCGTCACTCCACGGGCGATCATGGCAGTCATTCCCCATCGGGGGTGTCTGCGGGGGTCGGGGACTCCCGCGGCTCCTCTAGAATCTTCAAGGTCGTGGAGGACTACGGTGGTGGAGTCAACCAGTGACCGGGCCATTTCTTCATGCTGGGCCCGCTCTTGCCAGGTCGATCGCCATTTTGAGAGTTCGGTAGCTACTGGCGATCGCGGGGTCAAATGAGCGGACGGGCTCCACCCTGCCGGGCGAGACGTTGCAGCATCGCCACAGTGGAAGAACCCTTTTCCGGGCGCCTGGAGCGCTGAGGGTGCAGCTGGGAAGCCTCCACCTGGGGAGGCGGGAGAGGCCTGTTCGCACCGTCTCTCCCACCCAGTGCACCCCACGGCGTCTCGCTTGACATTTGTTATGGCCGGACCAGGCGATGAGGAGGAGGGGGGGGGGTCGGAGGCATGTGCAAGACATCCCCCCCCAGTGTTGTCGCAGCCATTATAAAAGAAAGAAGAAATGTCCTGTCCGTCTTTGGGCCGGACCTCCGGTGGATGGCGGCCGGACGCCCTTTGCTCTGGCCCCATGAACGGGTTCCTTGGCTCATCCGGTGGGGCAGGCCTTGGCGTGTGGTGCCTCTCCTGGGCCTTTCGTGCAGTGGCCTCTCCACTCCCAGGCCCTCCATGGATGCTGGCCCAGACTGGGAGAGAGAGGGTCTAACCTGCAATTCTCCAGGGTTACCGCCACCGCGGCCGGATCCCGTCGGCCTCGGCCTCTGGTTGATGGTGGCCGGACTGGGAGAGAGAGGGGAGGGTCGAGGACACGGACATTCCCCCCCCTGCAACTCTCCAGGGTGGTCGTAGCAATCCCCCTGGCCGGGTCCCGCTGGCCTCGGCCTCTCCTCCGGCTACACCCTACGTGATGATCTCCTGGCCGACGGTTGGCAGCAGGACCCGCCTTATATGTGTTGCTTCCGGCTGGGCGTAGCCGGAAACCTGTTTCTCAAACAAAGGATATTGAGGCAAATGTGGCGCATACTCTCTTCTTAACCTATTGTATTCCTTAACACAATCTAGATCCGCACAAATGTTTGTGACATCACACTCAATCAAGTACAATCCCGATAAAGTTTCCAGAATGGGGCGGATGTCTGCTGACTTGTATCTTTCCCAGTTTGCCGTTATTTGGGCGTGGCAGGCGGTGGGACAGACACGTTTTGGGGCAGTGAGGGGCGATGAAGCCTCGTTGCCTTGTGGCCGTTGCAATGTCACACTTGGTTTCTCTTACTGTTTTCAGGTTTCTTATTACGGGCTTACTTCTAACGTTTCTTGTTTCTAGGACAATAATAGGTTTTATCATTACGTATTGTTATCGTTTCTTTGTTTGTTATTTAATAAAAAGTTCATCAGTGGCCTACTGATTTTCGTTTTCCTATTCCTTTCTTTCCAGGTTGTTTCATGCTAAAGTTTCTGTTAACAGGATACAGTGATCACTTCGTTATTATTGCATATGTCCTTTTCACTAGGGGTGCTCTCTGGTCGGGCCAGATGACCTATCTCTAGTAAATGGTCCGGGTGAAACAGGTGCATCAATCAGTTGGGAGTAGATAGGCATGACAGATTACAAAGGGGGACAAAGGTCCGCATTACCTACCCTTTCACTACTTGCAAAGATTTTCCTACGTTTATTTGCAAACAGGGAATACCTCCAAAAAGAACCAATTCCCAAACAGTCAATGTTCGGGCAAACAATCAATCAATGAGGAACGAAATAGGCACGACGTGTTAAAGGTTTGCGTTACCTACCTTTCACTATCTGCAAAGGGAGAGAGAATATTCCTATTCTTCCTCGTTTGCAAGCAGAGAAGATCCTTAAGAGAACCAACTCCGAACAATTCAATACTCGATTCAAACAATCAACAAGGGGTACTGTGAACACAAATGAACGCCGCTTATGTACATACACATTGCTATTTTCAACAGGTTGTTCCTAATGTTTCTATTTTAGCCAGGTCAAAAAGAGATCCCATTAGTGGCCTACTGATTTTGCTCGATTCCTTTTGTTTTTTTACATGATTTTTCGCTATCTGCAAAGACTAAACAGAGTATTGCGACTCTGTGCTTGTTTGTAAATAGAGAATGAACCAAAGAGAACAATCAATGAAATGGAGAGAGAAGCAGGCACGACGGATTACAACGGGGGCAAAGGCCTGCGTTAACTACCCTTCACTATCTGCAAAGAGAGAGTACTCCTAATAGAAATGAGGGGGGGGCAGCATTCAAAGCAGATCAGTGTGCATAAACACGAAAATGTTTTTACTTACCACGTACTTGACATTCGACAGCTTATGATATTTGCTATTAAAAAACCATTGAAATTCACTGAAAAAACCATAGGTTATAGACCATATATAGTTAGGAATTAGCATTTACAAAACCTTGAAAATTCACTGAAAAAACCATAGGTTATAGACCATATATAGTTAGGAATTAGCATTTAAAAAACCTTATTTTACTCACACAAAACCATTGAAATTCCATATATAGTTAGTTGTACTAACTATATATCGCGCACCCGCAATCCACTGCTGATCATGTCACATATTACATCATTCATGACATGGTCAGTGACATCACTGATGACATCACTGATGACATCTCAAATGACATCACTGATGACATCTCAAATGACATCACTGATGACATCACTGATGACATCTCAAATGACATCACTGATGACATCACTGATGACATCTCATTTGACATTACTGATCACATCACTGATGACATCATTCATGTGATAATACGATGAACCTCTTCAGACTCTAATATAACCTTAGATACACTCAGTGTAAACACAGACTCACTGATTGTCATTCATCCATGAAGTTACACACACACCTAGTCAGTCATGCAAACAATCAATCACACCTCCATTTTCCCAACTATACAGTTATACACACCTTACTTATTCAAACATATACTAAAACATATTTACTCTCTTATACAATCCTGGATACAAGTTCACAATGATGCATACAGCCACTCACACATTCACTGGCTCTTATGCACAGTTATTTATATATGTCAAGTCTCACATGTACTGTGTTTTACATATGTACTTACTTTGACATGTAGCACTGAGATATCCATTCACTCACCAATACACTGATGCACACAGTCAACCGCCCATACAGCTGTTTCCACATGCACTTTTGAACCCATACATCTAGTGAATCAACTGCTCACACATCTATGCACAGAGTCATACACCTCCCAGCCACCCACACACACACTCAGTCTCCCATACAAATACTTGGGCAACCAATCAATAACCCATATAGTTACTCATATAGCTACTAAACAACACATGCAGCAGTTTTCAGAACAACAGACATAATGATGCACAAATTAAGACAGTTTAGTCACTAACCCATGCACTCAGTGAGACACATTTAATCACTCACTCATACAGTCAGTCATGCACCTATTAAATCCTTCATCCAGACACTTATACATCCACTCAAGACATATTTTAACTTTACAGAAAAATACAGTCACTGGATGTTGTCATCAGTGATGTCATCAGTGATGTCATTTGAGATGTCATCAGTGATGTCATCAGTGATGTCACTGACCATGTCATGAATGATGTAATATGTGACATGATCAGCAGTGGATTGCGGGTGCGCGATATATAGTTAGTACAACTAACTATATATGGAATTTCAATGGTTTTGTGTGAGTAAAATAAGGTTTTTTAAATGCTAATTCCTAACTATATATGGTCTATAACCTATGGTTTTTTCAGTGAATATATATATACATATATATATATATACATATATATATTCACTGAAAAAACCATAGGTTATAGACCATATATAGTTAGGAATTAGCATTTAAAAAACCTTATTTTACTCACACAAAACCATTGAAATTCCATATATAGTTAGTTGCACTAACTATATATTGCGCACCCGCAATCCACTGCTGATGATGTCACATATTACATCATTCATGACATGGTCAGTGACATCACTGATGACAACATCCAGTGACTATGTTTCTGTAAAGTTAAAATATGTCTTACATATTGAAGAATGAGTGGATGTATAAGTGTCTGGACGAAGGATTTAGTAGGTGCATGACTGAATGTATGAGTGAGTGATTAAATGTGTCTCACTGAGTGCATGGGTTAGTGACTAAACTGTCTTAATTTGTGCATCATTATGTCTGTTGTTCTGTAAACTGCTGCATGTGTTGATCAGTAGCTATATGAGTAACTATATGGGTTATTGATTGATTGCCCAAGTATTTGCATGGGAGACTGAGTGTGTGTGTGGCTGGATGGGAGGTGTGTGACTCTGTACAGATCAATGTGTACTTGTATCAATGATTGTATAAGAGAGTAAGTATGTGTTAGTATATGGTTGAAAACGTAAGGTGCTCTATGTTTAACTGTATAGAGTAGAAAATGGAAGTGTGATTGATTCTTTACAGGACTGACTAGGTGTGTGAGTAACTCCATGGATGAGTGGCAGAGTGTGAGTGTCTGTATAGGTGTATGAGTGCATATGATTGTGTTGTAAACATGAGTGATTGTATGTATGAATGATTGTATGGGTGAATGAGTGAATGTGTGTGTAGACGTAGGAATCAGTGAGTACGTATGTAGTAACTAGTATTGGTGTGTCAATGGTTTCAAAAATTATACTCTGTTTTTAACACTGGGTGAAACAGAGGTTATATTAAAATGTGAGGAGATGCATTGTATTGTCACATGAATGATATCATCAGTGATGTGGTCATTGATGTCAAATGAGATGTCATCAGTGATGTCATTTGAGATGTCATCAGTGATGTCATCAGTGATGTCACTGACCATGTCATGAATGATGTAATATGTGACATCATCAGCAGTGGATTGCGGGTGCGCAATATATAGTTAGTGCAACTAACTATATATGGAATTTCAATGGTTTTGTGTGAGTAAAATAAGGTTTTTTAAATGCTAATTCCTAACTATATATGGTCTATAACCTATGGTTTTTTCAGTGAATTTTCAAGGTTTTGTAAATGCTAATTCCTAACTATATATGGTCTATAACCTATGGTTTTTTCAGTGAATTTCAATGGTTTTTTAATAGCAAATATCATAAGCTGTCGAATGTCAAGTACGTGGTAAGAATTTTTTTTTTCGTGTTTATGCACACTGATCTGCTTTGATTGCTGCCCCCCACCCCTCATTTCTATTAGGAGTACTCTCTCTTTGCAGATAGTGAAGGGTAGTTAACGCAGCCCTTTCCCCCTTTGTAATCCGTCGTGCCTGCTTCTCTCTCCATTTGATTGATTGTTCTCTTTGGTTCATTCTCTATTTACAAACAAGCACAGAGTCGCAATACTCTGTTTAGTCTTTGCAGATAGCGAAAAATCGTGTAAAAAAACAAAAGGAATCGAGCAAAATCAGTAGGCCACTAATGGGATCTCTTTTTGACCTCGCTAAAATAGAAACATTAGGAACAACCTGTTGAAAATAGCAATGCGTATGTACATAAGCGGCGTTCATTTGTGTTCACAGTACCCCTTGTTGATTGTTTCAATCGAGCATTGAATTGTTCGATGTTAATTCTCTTAAGGATCTTCTCTACCTGCAAACGAGGAAGAATAGGAATATTCTCTCTCCCTTTGCAGATAGTGAAGGGTAGGTAACGCAAGCCTTTAACACGTCGTACCTATTTCATTCCTCATTGATTGATTGATTGTCCGAACATTGACTGTTTGGGAATTAGTTCTTTTTGGAGGTATTCCCTGTTTGCAAATAAACGTAGGAAAATCTTTGCAAGTAGTGAAAGGGTACGTAATGCGGACCTTTCTCCCCCGTTGTAATCTATCATGCCTATCCCCACTGATTGATGCACCTGTTTCACCCGGACCATTTACTAGACATACGTCATCTGGCCCGACCAGAGAGCACCCCTAGTGAAAAGGACATATGCAATAATAACGAAGTGATCACTGTATCCTGTTAACAGAAACTTTAGCATGAAACAACCTGGAAAGAAAAGAATAGGAAAACGAAAATCAGTAGGCCACTGATGAACATGAACTTTTATTAAACAACGAACAAAGAAACGATAACATAACGTAATGATAAAACCTATTAATGTCCTAGAAACAAGAAAACGTTAAAATATGCCAGTGGTGAGAGACCAGAAAAACAGTAAGAGAAACCAAATCACCCCTCGCTGTCCCACCGCCTGCCACGCCAAAAAAATCGATAGACTAGGGAAAATGCAAGTCAGTAGAACATCCGCCCCCACTCTGGAAACTTCCAAGGTGGGGCAGGGTTCCGGCTACGCCCAGCCGGGAGCAGCCCATATAAGGCAGGTCCTGCTGCCACGCCTCGGCCAGGAGATCCTAACGTAGGGTGTAGCCGGAGGAGAGGCCGAGACCAACGGGACCCGGCCAGGGGATTGCCTTTACAACGCTGAACAGTTGCAGGGGGGGGGGAATGTCTCCTCGACCCTCCCCTCTCTCTCCCAGTCCGGCCGCGGTGGCCCTTGAGAGTTGCAGGTAGTCCCGCCACATGCTCTTCCGGTCCGGCCACCAACGGTCGGGGGGCCGAGGCCGACGGAATCCGGCTGCAGCCGATAAACCAAGAAACCCGTTCATGGGGCCAGAGCCAGGGGCGTCCGGCCGACATCCACCGGAAGCCCGGCCCGAAGACGGACGGGACACTTCTTTCTTTTATAATGGCTGCGACAACACTGGGGGGGGATGTCTTGCACATGCCTCCGACCCCCCCCTCGTCCTCATCGCCTGGTCCGGCCATAACAAATCTCAAGCGAGACGCCGTGGGGTGCACTGGGAGGGAGAGACGGTGCGAACAGGCCTCTCCCGCCTCCCCAGTGTAGGCTTCCCAGCTGCACCCTCAGTGGTCCAGGCGCCCGGAAAAGAGTTCTTCCACTGTGGCCATGCTGCAACGTCTCGCCCGGCAGGGTGGAGCCCGTCCGTTCATTTGACCCCGCGATCGCCAGTAGCTACCGAACTCTCAAAATGGCGGTCGACCTGGCAAGAGCGGGCCCAGCATAAAGAAATGGCCCGGTCACTGGTTGACTCCACCACCGTAGTCCTCCACGACCTTGAAGATTCTAGAGGAGCCGCGGGAGTCTCCCACCCCCGATGGGGAATGACTGCCATGATCACCCGTGGAGTGACGAAACTGTATCCGCGGGACGTCGGCGCCAGCCTCACTTTGAATTACTAGAATCCTGCAGACCTCACTTCCGGTGAAAGCACAGTGTGACCCGGTAGGAAAAATTGTTGCACCCCCTCCCCTTTTTGACTGATAGTTCAAACCACCGATCCTTTCCTTTGCCCTTTTAACGGAACTTTGGACTGCCTCCCCCTCTTTTACATTTTCTAGAGAAAACAAAACATTAACCACTACATTAGCATAGCAGTTGACACCAGAACTGTTTTCAAATTGAAAACCAACAACATCTTCAACAGAATCCTTTTTGTTTCTGCTGTGACCCTGCTCCAGCACAGGCATTGTCCCCAGCAGTAATTCTGCAATGCCGGTAAGAATAGCTGTGGTGCCTACTGGACTCACTCACCCCCGCGGCGCCCCACGCCGTTATTTGCTGGGCGGCAACTTGCTAGACATCACCTTCGTGACATCCAGATTTCAGCGCGTTCTGCTGCCTTGGAACTATTCGCACAACAGACCGCTACTGACAAGAATATTTCATTATTGGTGCTGTCAATTTCAATAAATCTATTGGATAATTCAAAATAAATTGCCACGGTCTCTTCGTTGTTTAAATGTTTTTACTGTTTTTGTTTTGTTGTATATATTTATATGTTATTAAAGTTTTATATTCCTACTACTTTGTTGGAGTGCTATATATTTTTTATGTGACACATAATTGTAAAAACTTTGATGTACAAAGAGTCATTCCTGGAATCTTCCGCTTCAGGCTCGGTCCCCTCCCCAATCACAATACAGGATAGTTTTCAGATAGTAGGAACACGTGTGGTGTGACGGATCTCATCGGGTGTGGGCCTTGATCTACTATAACTCCTTTGAAGAGGGGTGATTCTTTACAGCTGGGGCCATAAACTACATCTGCAGGGCTAGCTGATAGCCTGGACAATCGGACACAGAGGAAGAGGAGTGTCACAGGGTGCGGTAGTGAATAGGGCGAAAGGGAGGTGTCGGGCGGGCACAGTGTGATTCTCAGGGAAGAGCAGCGCAGATGGGGGGAGGTTTATTGCCCATGCATAAGACAGAGAGCGGGGGTGACCAGTGCCTGGGGAAGATGCTTGCGAGGGTGAGGAGCCATGCTACGAATCGACAGCGTGCAGAGAGTGGGTCTGGTCAAGACATCTAAAATGGCTGCCGTGCACGACAAAAGTGTGGCATTTCAAAAAAGGCAAGATGGCGCAGACAATGTTTTTCAACACTTCCTCATTTCCTTCGAATCGAACGTTAACAGACGTTGGGGCATATTACCAAAGTTAAGCGATATTTATCGCTAACGATGCTTACCAACCAATTTTTTACCACTAAGCATCGTCAGAAATTATCGAAGATAAACCTTACTATTATCAAGGTTTATCGCAAATGCGATAATAAACGGCCGCAATGCATGAATATCGCTAAAAACTCAGCGATATTCATGCATTACCGAGCTAATACTCTTAGCCATGTTATCCACCTCCCATTGGATAACATGGCTAAGAACTGCTCAGGGCAGGTGTTACTTTTTGGAGATATTCGCGCTTAGCGCGAATATCTCCAAAAGTTGGTAATAGGAGATAGATATCTTGCATGTTGTAATGCAAGTTATTGTGGTATATGGAACTCATACCATAATCTCTCAGGAAAGCAGAAACTGATCCTTTTGGGACCGCCTAAAAAGGCCTAGGGGGTGAGGAGTACTCTACTTTGCCCCCTTTTCACGTTCCGAACTATTTTATTTTACTCTCTTCTGTAATTACACAAAATACCAGCGATAAGATGCATCGGAGACACACAGTGAGAGAAAGGAGGCCGGAGATGAAGAAGACATGTCAAATACACATTGGAGATAATATAGTGGCAGAAGGGAAGTAAATATGAGTAAACTTACCATGTAACATAAAAATGTTGCACTCTATACTATAAGTCTCATTTTATACTACAATCACTTCGCTACAACCTCATAAATTAAAAATAAAAATAAATAATGTCTCAAACAATTTTTGATTTCTAAATATAAATTTATTCTTCAAAATTTTCTAAATTTGAAACAACTAGTAACATGTCCTCATCAGTAATTTCCTCTTCAATCATCTCATCTGGAATCTCCTCATTAAAAGTCTGCAATGATGATTCTTGTAACTCTATGGTCTCCAAACACTCGATAAATTCGCCATCAAGAGATTGATCAAAAAAATCATTCAAGTCATCTCCTCCTTCTGACAATATTTCATTATTGGTGCTGTCCATTTCAATCAATGTAGTGGAATCATTCAAGTCATCTCCTCGTGACAATATTTCATTATTGGTGCTCTCAATTTCAATCAATGTAGTGGAATCATTCAAGTCATCTCCTCCTTGTGACAATATTTCATTATTGGTCCTGTCCATTTCAATCAATCTAATGGAATCATACAAGCCATCTCCTCCTTGTGACAATATTTCATTATTGGTGCTCTCAATTTCAATCAATGTAGTGGAATCATTCAAGTCATCTCCTTGTGACAATATTTCATTCTTGGTGCTGTCCATTTCAATCAATCTAATGGAATCATACAAGTCATGTCCTCCTTGTGACAATATTTCATTATTGGTGCTCTCAATTTCAATCAATGTAGTGGACAATTCAAAAGAAATTGCCACGGTCTCTTCATTGTGAGCCATTTTATTTTGAAATTGCTTGCTGTAAATTGCAGAAAAAAATAATCACTTTCATTTATCGTTTTTAGTAATACATAATATAAAACTAACTTCATCAAGTATTTAGTATAACAGAAGGACTGCAAATAAATAACAGAAAACATTTTTCAAATTATCTTCAAGTGTACAACATAGTTCCCCTTACAAATTAACAACTCACCTTTTTAAAAGTAGCAGAAGTGTTAGTACTGTGTAAATCAAACACCAGAAATTCACCACCAAAAATTCCTCACAAATGTACCTCAGACAGTAGTATCACAAAATGGCTGTGGTTTCCTCTCATTTGACATATATACATAACCAATTAACTTTCATCACACACAAATACAAAACCAAAGTAACATTTTAATTGGTTCTAAATTTCAACACTTTCAAATGTGTTTTCCCCATGCAATTTTCCATAGGACATTTACATACGTCTACAGCCTGAATGGCTGAACGGAATTACACCAAACTTGGCAAAATGGTACATCAAACCTAAGAGGTCAGGAAGGATCTACTATGCCCCCTTATGGTCATTTCCCCCTTCGCTTTGGCCTCCTCTTGTCTCTCAATCCTACCGAGAGACAAGATGGCGGCCGCTACGGACTGTTTGGAATGTTGACAGACGCCGGAGAACCAATCAGCTTCGCAAAGCTCCGTAACGCGAAAAGTACGCGAAGCGGAGCGCTGTTACAGATATATATCTTTTTTTGAACGTTAATTTCTCAAAATCCACTGGAGCACATATATTGAGACCTAGCAAAGGCACATCGGGCTACCAGTCCCTAATATTTTGCCAAGTTTCGTGCAAATCCATTCAGGTGTTCGATTATTATTATTATTATTTTTTTTTGCCCCGCGGGGCCCTTTTAAAACCTCCACATCAAACCTAGGGGGTCAGCGAGGATCTACTATTCCCCCTTATGGTCATTTGCCCCTTCGCTTTGGCCTCCTCTTGTCTCTCGATCCTACCGAGAGACAAGATGGCGGCCGCTACGGACTGTTTGGAATGTTGACAGACGCCGGAGAACCAATCAGCTTCGCTTCACAAAGCTCCGTTGCGCGAAAAGTACGCGTCCTAGGACGCTGCCCGGTCCGCTGTTACAGATATATATCTTTTTTTAAACGTTAATTTCTCAAAATCCACTGGAGCACATATATTGAGACCTACAAAAGGCACATCGGGCTACCAGTCCCTACAATTTTGCCAAGTTTCGTGCAAATCCATTCAGCCGTTCGGGCTAAAAGTGAGGCCAACCGCCCTATGGAAAACTCAATGTTAAAAACACGTTTTGGGACCCCCCTTTTTTCTCGGCCCCCCCTTGACGAACCCCCCCCAAATTTTCAAGGGCTGCTCAGAAACAAAATGTGCCATTTTCCTGAAAATTTCAGCCAATTCCGTCCACAAACGCCAAAGTTATTAGACATAGAATTTTCAAAAAACCCATAGAGAAAAAATCCTAACTATATATACCTACTGGCGACCGCCAGTAGGTAATATATATATATATACATATATATATATATATATATATATATATATATATATATATATATATATATATATATATATATATATATATATATATATATATTCACTGAAAAAACCATAGGTTTTACACACGTTATAGTTAGGAAGTAGCATTTAAAAAACCTATGAAATTCACTGAAAAAACCGTAGGTTTTACACACGTTATAGTTAGGAAGTAGCATTTAAAAAACCTATGAAATTCAGCGAAAAAAACATAGGTTTTACACCAGTTATAGTTAGCTGGAAGTTTTACTCGCATAAAACCATTGAAATTCCCACGTTATAGTTAGTTGGACTCACTATAACGTGCGCGTGCAATGCACTGCTGATGACGTCACATATTACATCACTCATGACATGGTCAGTGACATCACTCATGACATCACTGATGAGACCATCCTTGTGACAGAGTGACAGACCTCCTTTCACTGTAATGTAACCCTTGAAACACATATTCAAAAATAGAAACTTACATTTTCAAAAAAATGGAGATACCCATACCAGTTACAACAACCAATTCAATAATTCCACCATCTATATACACATCCACTCATTGACCAACAGTTCTATATAGACACTCATACATATACTCACTCATTATATGTAGTGATACACCTATACATCCTGTTACACACCGACAGTCATCCAAAAGATACTCTCACACATACTCACACATGCAAATAAACTATTGAACATCTATTTATTTGGATATACAGCTATACACACACACTACACCTTACTTCTAAGGAAACTTACACATACTTACTCTCTTAAACAATCACTTATAGAAACACATCATTTTATTAGATACCCAGACACCGCAAGGGCTCAACACTGGGGAGGACTGCCACACCTATCTATAGTAACTGCTCTTCCTGTGATATGCACATTGCACTTTCATTTTAGTACTGTGTCTGTCCTGTTATTAGAAGTTTAGGCCAGGGATATGAAATTCCAACATGCATCCTGGACCCCTCCTGACCTTTTATTGAAACTATTTCTCTTTACTTTATTGATTTAACAATTTTGCACTATTCTTGGTAGCACTTTATTGCCATCTTGACATGTTTGCACTAATTACGCGTATTTGCACATAATCCATTGTACCGTCTACCTCAGTGCCAGTGTACAGCCCACTTGGGCAACTCTCCCATGATCAGATATGAATGTGTGACAATTATGACTAATTGTTCTCCTTATGCACTTTTTTTATTGGTGCTTCATTCACCATATGTATGGTGCTTTATTCTGATGGATTTTTCTAAATGGTAATATTTATATGTTAATATTTATAGATTTTAACTTTTATACTTAATTTTAGAGGTTTTCACTATGTATTAATATAATATTGCCATTTTTGTACACTATGACGTTTGGCCACTGAGGTTTTACATTTATGGTTTGGAATATGTATTTTACAGACAATTTTAAAATTACCTATTTATATCCAGTGTGCAAAATACGGCATTTATGCAGTAATGAACTTTGCGAAAAAATGGAATTAGTATTTTTTCTCTTTCCATGACATGTGGTGGCACTGTGGCACTTTAAATGGGTGGTCAGCCCCCATGACGTTGTCATGTGATCAAGGCTATCTCTAGCCGAAACGCGTCATGGCGGACTGGTGCTGGGCTTAGAATTTAAATAAACAAAATATTGCACCATCCTGGGTCTTGCTGGTTCCTGTTTGTTCGTATGGTCTCATCTGCTGTGCTTACGGACTTTGGTGCTTGACATACCTCGTATTTGCATCCGGGATTGCTTCCCCGGATTTTGCGAGACCCCTCCAAGTTCTGGGCAAGCTGCGGCAAGAAGCATCGTTCTTCGGGACCTATTCAAAATCTCCGTGTAGGAGACGCCGCCAACGCCCCAGGGAAAGCGGAATTGTCTGCAGGCGATACAGCGGAAAACCGGAAGTAGTTCGGGGCATCGGGTCAGCGTTTGCTGGTCGGGAACCTTTGGCTCAACGTGCAAGTACCTGTAACGCTGAGACGGACCAACTGCAAGATCCCCTGTGTGGAGTAGCAGGTTCGACTCCGAGGAGCATTATCTGGTAGGAGTATCGACTGTTTTTATGCACCTTGACATTTGCCCATCGATACGCACCATGTCAGCAGACACGTTAAGGGGGCGTGTGGAGGCGTCCAGGGGCATGTTTACGGACCCCCCCGGCTGGGGCGTCCGTTTCCACCACCAGCTCAATTACTGTGCCAGAAAATAACAGCGGTGCTAAGGACCTGTTTAAGCGGCTTGAAAAATGCAGCAAGCGCGAACAATCTAAATGGTGCGAATTCACTTCACTAACGGGCTACCTAGATGTGGGGCGGGTGCCGCGTGGACTGCGCATCATGTTAGCCCCCTCTTACGAACAACCCGACCCGCTAATGTTATCTGCCTGGGCACAATGTATTTAGATAATTCGAAACGCCTAATGGCCATACTTGTCCAGTTTGCTGAAAGCAATAGGATCAAGCTTTTGGATGAAATCGCCATAATTGAAGCTGAAATACATAAACTGCCTCCTTCACCTGATCTCGTTAAATACAGAGAGGAAATGAATACGCGCCTCAAGCGAGAGGAAGATATTATTAAAAAGAGGAAGGCGTACAAGTTTCAACGCGACAGGCTGGACTATGAAAACGGCCAAATTTTCACGTTTGCGAAGAGATACGACAAAATCAAACAGGGTAAGAACATAAACATTACCGCCGCCATTAAAACTACAGGCACCACAGTAACCACAGGGCAGAGTGAGGTGTCCTCGATTTCAGGGGACAGCTCTCAACCTGAAAGTGAGTCTGACACAGAAGCCAGGCATCAACGACGGTCGGGGTTTCGAAAATTTACTCCAGCGCAGGAGCTGGAGTTGGTCCAGCAGGACCGCAGGCTAACTCTGCGCTCAGGAACCCAGACAGCCGCCGGCAGCAAGCCAACAGGAAACGTGCAGAAAGGCGGAAAAGCAGCAAACGCCGCAAACGCAGGAGGAACGCAAAGGAAACCACGATCCAGATGGCAGTGGAACAAGGCGCAACCAGCGCAACCACAGGAGTAAATGGTACCAATGATGCCATTGCTAATGCTCATGCAGTTATCAATCTAACTGACATTGTTCTGACTCCAAAGGAAACATCTATTTTGGCATTAGGATTAACTTACAGTCCCCATGGCGATTTTGACTATGCGACTACTAAGATAGATGTGTTTAAATTTGTGCGAAAATTAAAACTGCGTAAATATCATGCTTCGCGCACAACAATGAACTCTTATACATCTAGTGGGACTCAGGTTGCTGCCTTTACCCAGAATGAATTTAGTGCAACCAGCGAAGTGGCCACTATGGGAGCAGCTCTGACGCAAGAATTATTGGAGCTTCAGGAGGAGGAATTCCCTTCTCAAACTAACAATCAAGCAGCGCTGGGAGGTGAACCTTTTCCTGTGTTATGTCCGACACCCTTTAAACCTAAATCAAAATTCTGCCCACTCTTGATTAAGGACAATGTAGATTTATTTCACGATCGAGTAACCACACAATTGAAGGAATTACAGATTAAAAATGCCCATGCTACCAAACGCTACAACTATAGGGACAGTGAGTATCATAAACTTATTAAGAAACTTAATGCAAACAAACATTTGGTGGTAAGACAATCTGATAAAGGTGGCAACGTGGTCTTATGGCCACGTAAGATGTATTTGGAAGAAGCCCTTAAACAGCTCAACGACAGGGACTGCTACAAACGTATCACCATGCAAGAAGCCCTCATGGCTAGGAATGAAATATACTCCAAACTTTCAGCTTGGAGGAGTAAAGGCCTGCTTACTATGGATGAGTTCAAATTTTTGAAAAAGGATTACCCGGTCACTCCGGTTATCTACTTCATCCCTAAAGTGCATAAAAACTATCAACAGCCACCGGGTAGGCCTATCATTTCTGCCTGTAACAGTATGCTGGAAAACATGAGCAAATACATCGACTTTTTCCTACAAGAATTTGTAAAAGGATTGCCATCCTTTATCTTAGACACCAGTGATTTACTTAGAAGACTAATTGATTTTAGATGGGATGCGAACTACATTTTGGTGTCAATGGACGTTACCTCACTATACACCAGCATATTCCATCAAGATGGACTCAAAGCTATTCAACATTTTCTTGGAAAGAGGCAGGATTGTTTCCAGGAACATTCGAAAATGTTGTTAGATATGATCTCAATTTGCTTAGAGAAAAATGTCTTCTTGTTTGCCAAACAATTATTCTTACAGACCAGGGGTGTGGCAATGGGGGCCTGCTTCTCTCCAAGTTACGCCTGTCTACACATGGGGTACTGGGAGGAGCAGGTCCTCATGTCCGAGCATGCTGCCACAATGAATACCAAAGTGAAACTCTGGTCAAGGTATATTGATGATTTGTTCTTTATATGGGATGGCACCGAGATTGAAGTGAGGGACTTCATAAACAAACTGAATGTTAATAATCTTAATATCCAGTTCACCAGCAATGTCAGCACTCAATCCATTGTGTTCCTGGATGTGGAAATCTTCGTCCAGGATGGCAGCCTCCATACTAAGTTGTACCGCAAGCCTACAGCGGGTAACACACTGCTGCATGCTGGAAGCCATCATCCAGCACACCTGATACGGAGTATCCCCTATGGGGAGATGCTCCGTGTCAGGAGAATTTGCAGCAGTGAGGAAGAATGCCGTCTGGCACAATCCCAATGTAGGGCCCGTTTCCTTCAAAGAGGTTACAAACCAGAAACTATAGATAGTGCCACACAGAGAGCCAACAGAATGGACAGGACAGTACTCCTGGGCTCAGGAGTCATACTGGTGGAGTCTCCCGTCAATAGACCCCATGATGAGACCAGGTTGATTATTGGATACAGTAATCAACACAAGAGTATCCATAAAATAATTAAGGACAATTGGTCCCTGATATCTAGTGATCCTGTCTTTGGCCCTGTCATGCCTAAATCCCCTAGCATAACCTATCGCAAAGCCAGGTCAATGCAAGATAGCTTGGTCTCTAGCAGCCCTGAGGTGGTTATGGGTTCCTGGTTAGACGAAAGCAAGGGCTTTCTGAAATGTTTTACCTGTAAAGCATGCAAAAATGGCACCAGTAAGTCTGAAATGAGCACGCCACTCTCCCCGTTTCCAATCAAAATTAAGCAAAGACTTAACTGCAAAACTGAATTTGCAGTTTATGTTTTAGAATGCCCTTGTGGGCTCAGATATGTGGGGAGTACAAGGCCACAAGTCCACAAACGTATCCTACAGCATTTGCGAGCGATCGTCCATGCTGATCCCACATATCCTGTAGCCAGGCCTTTTGAGAAGACTCATGGAAAGGATGCTTCCTTGCTTAAGTATTATGTGATAGACTGTGTTCCCCCCAGAGAAGGGGAGGTGACAGAGAGTCCCTGTTACGCAAACTAGAGACCCGCTACATAATTTTATTAGATACCAAGACACCGCAAGGGCTCAACACTGGGGAGGACTGCCACACCTATCTATAGTAACTGCTCTTCCTGTGATATGCACATTGCACTTTCATTTTAGTACTGTGACTGTCCTGTTATTAGAAGTTTAGGCCAGGGAAATGAAATTCCAACATGCATCCTGGACCCCTCCTGACCTTTTATTGAAACTATTTCGCTTTACTTTATTGATTTAACAATTTTGCACTATTCTTGGTAGCACTTTATTGCCATCTTGACATGTTTGCACTAATTACGCGTATTTGCACATAATCCATTGTACCGTCTACCTCAGTGCCAGTGTACAGCCCACTTGGGCAACTCTCCCATGATCAGATATGAATGTGTGACAATTATGACTAATTGTTCTCCTTATGCACTTTTTTTATTGGTGCTTCATTCACCATATGTATGGTGCTTTATTCTGATGGATTTTTCTAAATGGTAATATTTATATGTTAATATTTATAGATTTTAACTTTTATACTTAATTTTAGAGGTTTTTACTATGTATTAATATAATATTGCCATTTTTGTACACTATGACGTTTGGCCACTGAGGTTTTACATTTATGGTTTGGAATATGTATTTTACAGACAATTTTAAAATTACCTATTTATATCTAGTGTGCAAAATACGGCATTTATGCAGTAATGAACTTTGCGAAAAAATGGAATTAGTATTTTTTCTCTTTCCATGACATGTGATGGCACTGTTGCACTTTAAATGGGTGGTCAGCCCCCATGACGTTGTCATGTGATCAAGGCTAACTCTAGCCGAAACGCGTCATGGCGGACTGGTGCTGGGCTTAGAATTTAAATAAACAAAATATTGCACCATCCTGGGTCTTGCTGGTTCCTGTTTGTTCGTATGGTCTCATCTGCTGTGCTTACGGACTTTGGTGCTTGACATACCTCATGTATATATATATATATATATATATATATATATATATATATATATATATATATATATATATTCACTGAAAAAACCATAGGTTTTACACACGTTATAGTTAGGAAGTAGCATTTAAAAAACCTATGAAATTCACTGAAAAAACCATAGGTTTTACACACGTAATAGTTAGGAAGTAGCATTTAAAAAACCTATGAAATTCACCGAAAAAACCATAGGTTTTCCACCAGTTATAGTTAGCTGGAAGTTTTACTCGCATAAAACCATTGAAATTCCCACGTTATAGTTAGTTGGACTCACTATAACTTGCGCGTGCAATGCACTGCTGATGACGTCACATATTACATCACTCATGACATGGTCAGTGACATCACTCATGACATCACTGATGAGACCATCCTTGTGACAGAGTGACAGACCTCCTTTCACTGTAATGTAACCCTTGAAACACATATTCAAAAATAGAAACTTACATTTTCAAAAAAATGGAGATACCCATACCAGTTACAACAACCAATTCAATAATTCCACCATCTATATACACATCCACTCATTGACCAACAGTTCTATATAGACACTCATACATATACTCACTCATTATATGTAGTGATACACCTATACATCCTGTTACACACCGACAGTCATCCAAAAGATACTCTCACACATACTCACACATGCAAATAAACTATTGAACATCTATTTATTTGGATATACAGCTATACACACACTACCACCTTACTTCTAAGGAAACTTACACATACTTACTCTCTTAAACAATCACTTATAGAAACACATACTAATTTAAATAGGAACTCTTACAATCTCTTACTCTCATATATACTCACTTATATACAATAATATTCACATATACTAGATTTAAACGTATGTAGTTACTGATAAAGAAACTAGTGAGACACTCATTCACTCAGTAACATACACATATACACAGTCATCCACCCATACAGTCCTGCACATATGGTGTCTTCAAAACACATACAAAGAGAGACTCAGTCATTCATGCATCTATGTGCTAAGTAATACCCCCACCAAACTATACAAACACTTATACTGATACTAAGAAAAACATCTAATAACCCATATACATACACATGTAGCTACTCACCAACCCATGCAGCCACTTATACACAAAGTGAAACACTAATACATATATTTAAATATTTAAACATTACTCACTAATATTTATTTTTCAAAAAGACACACATTCACTGAATGGTGTCATCAGTGATGTCATGAGTGATGTCACTGACCATGTCATGAGTGATGTAATATGTGACGTCATCAGCAGTGCATTGCACGCGCAAGTTATAGTGAGTCCAACTAAGTATAACGTGGGAATTTCAATTGTTTTATGCGAGTAAAACTTCCAGCTAACTATAACTGGTGTAAAACCTATGGTTTTTTCGGTGAATTTCATAGGTTTTTTAAATGCTACTTCCTAACTATAACGTGTGTAAAACCTATGGTTTTTTCAGTGAATTTCATAGGTTTTTTAAATGCTACTTCCTAACTATAACGTGTGTAAAACCTATGGTTTTTTCAGTGAATTTCATAGGTTTTTTTAAAGGCTACTGCAACTATAAACTGTTTATAAGTTATATTTTTTCATTATATTTCTTAGCTTTTATTAATTGCGAAATATAAAATATTTTTTAATGTATTCTATAGTTTTATTATAGATTTTCGAGAAATGCTTTCATAATATTACAAAGTTTTCTTCACTGTCAGAATTGCTTAGGAACTCCTTGCAAGTCTCAAAAGCTTTACAAAGTCTTTACCTTACGTTCATTTCACCATTTACAGACTTGTCAGATGTTAAAAAACGTACCGAGGTGCGCGACAGAGTGCGCGCACCCCGGTGTTTTGAAACAATAAAAAAAGTTTGATACTTTATCGGCATTGTTCTTGTGACCCCATATGAAGGTATTTAATATTTGAGAGTGTATACCTTTCCTCCTTTTCACATTTTAAAACTTCATTAAATTAGACCGATACTTCTAATTCACGTACGTGTCCGGATTCCGTCACCGCGTATACGTCCTAATACGCGCATGTCAAATCATGTGACTTGAAAAGAACACTTCCTATTGGTTCATAGTAGTTTCTATTCCGCAATTTTCCAGAAACCACGAACTTCCCTCACTATCTATTTGGCGCTGAAGGGAGAACAACCTTTTTCATATTTCCGGACACTTTGCTGAAATGGCGGCCGCAGGCAATTCTTCTTCGGAATCTGAAGGAAATGTTTATCTTCCTTTAAAAAAAAAAAAGGAATCTTTTATTTGGCAATTTTTTACCTGTCCACAAGGTCAAAAAAAAGTAAATGCTCCGAAAGTAACGTGCACAATTTGTAGCTCAGTACTTTCCAGAGGAAATCCAAGCAAAAAATATTCTTTTCAATTCATACCATGAAGGGACATATGAGCCAAGTCCACCCTGTGCAATATGCACAGGCAGCGACAAGAGCTCTGGCTACAGAACTATCACCAGCTGAGGCCAGCACTTCATCGACCAGATGACCTACATCTCCATCCACTGAACAGATGGAGTTGAAACCATTTTTAAAGAAAGTGCAGATAAAATGCAACAAGTGCAAAGGATTAATTGTGTACGGGGAGCAAAGCCTCATTCTTATTCAAAGAAGATTTAATCAGCATAAAATGTTCGAATGCATCTAATTTTTTAACAACTTCAAATGTTCCTGTTTTACAGTTCAAAAATTTGGTTCCTGTTTCACAAATTTTAAAGAATGAAAAACTTTTTCAAAAAAAAAAAAAACAGTTCTTTTCAGAACTACCTCATTGTACCAAAAAGAGCTCTATTCATAAGCTAAATTATTGCCGCATTTTAGGAACAATAATTAAAGAATGCGGCAATACTTGGGACATATTATGAAGACGTGATAATTTCACTTCGCTTTAATCGGCATAACGCTGTTAAAAAAGCGCCGATAATCGCCTTCATAATATGAGCCATATTATCAAGGATGGACGATACAATATCGACGCTTCTATCGACAGGAAACTGATGATAAACCGGCGATAATGGACTTGATAATATGCTGTATGAAATTCCTAGCGTAGCCCATATTACATGTTTACGCATCTTACATGTGCTTTGATAGGATTTCCATAGGGCAAATTATGAAACCCATTATCGCTGCTTTATCGCCAATTTCCTGTCAATAAAAGCGGCGAAAATGTATCGACTGTCCATTATAATATGCCCCTATATTTTTCAAAATTCAAATTAAAACGTATGTTATATGCCTTTATATCTAACATGACGTTCGACTGCAATTTATGAAGCATATTATGGACGCCGTTTTCGCCCCTATATCGGCAACTTCCTGCCGTTCAAGGCAGCGTTAAACTCTTTTTAATCTTTGTAAATATTCTTCAACATCTTTATGAGAACGTGATAACACCGCCTGCGGTAAAAGCACTTCGCATTTGTGCCGCACAGACAGTTAATGACATGCATAGTAGGGGTATGTTAAACTACAAGCAAAACCTGTTTAAAGGCGAAAATACTATCTCGTACACGGCTCCTGGTAGGAAAACAGTTTAAATAAACTTGTTTATCGTACGAGTGCCACGGAAAGCTGTGATGAAGCGTTTGGCAGCGTTAACGTGGAGGTGTGGAAAATAAAACTAAATCAACCTTCTCTCGTATTTACAAAGCACACATTAGTGCATAAAGGCAACGCTTGTTTTCACGCGGCAATATTAAGTGCCGCAGACTGTTACAGGGGTACTATCACATATGTATTCAAATTACGTTAAGACTGCCTCTTTTGTAATTCTCTGCTAACATGCACTCTCATCACTAGAAGTGAAATCATAGTCCTTCTATTTTCATTTTATGTCCCGTTTTTTGCCTTTAGCAATCTACTTACCGTATACAACTAGCAAAAATGATCACTATGTTGGCTTACTTCTAATAATTTTTCGTAGACCAGCGGCGATCTTTAACGCTTAGGAGTGATACAATTATCAAAGTTTAATTCTAAAACTAGTGATTCCCAAACTGTGCACCGCGGCTCCCCAGTCCGCCGTAATGAGGTGCCAAAAGCACGGCACACACTAGGATGCCTAACCGTCTGTAAATTCCACAAACGTCACTACTCTGTTATGTGTAACTGTATCCATCTCAGAAAGCTGCGCGCTCCTCCCCTGTGATAACGCTGACAGTCCATCCTGAAACGGCCTTGAATTATACTGCAGCAGGAGCACCCGTCCCACGCATTGGAATTCTCAAAGAAGCTTTCTGCCTCAATAAACAGAAGACATTGTTTTAGATAAAAAAAATAAAACTACCATCAAGGCTTATTATGAAACAGTTTCTTTAAAAAAGTTTGTAAAAGAAAATTATTAAATCAGAATAACGTTCTTTCATTATCTCATAAATTTTAAACAGCAGTCTTTTTATTAACATATTCAACAATACCATGGTTACTGCTTATGTACATAAAGGAAGTAGGACCTAATCTCAAAGGCAATAGTGTTTGCTTGTTATTTGTGTGAAGGTATTTGCTAAACTACATATCTGCATGCAGTAAGACATACAACATACCTCCAGTCGAGCACCACACTATACTACACGCATATTTGTAGTTTAGGTGCTTTAATCTGCCTACAGAATAACATCCAACACCTCCTTTGAAAACACTCCTTCCTTTTTTAAAACAGTGCTGAAAGTCAGGGGCGGATTACCAAGGCGGACATTCGGGCATGGCCCGAAAGGCTAGTGCCTCAGTGCCCTCTGTGGGCCGTTTTTTTCTCCCCTGCCCCAGTCCACACAGAGTGCACTTGGAAAGGGGAGAAAAAAAAAGCCGACCCACAGAGTACACGGAGACAGACAGCGAAAATAAAAGCAGCCTCTCTGTGCGGCTGAACACCCCTGCCCTACCAAGCAATAAAGCTAAGGCTGGGCTGGGGAGGGGTGATTGTTTCCAAGAATTGACCTCCCTGGGGGCTAGGTGTTTCTCAGGCCTTTGAGTCATTTTCACCTCAGCCTCCCTGGGGCCCATGCAGCCCATGCAGCAAGTATCTAAAGTAAACAAAAGTAAAAGGTAGCATACAGTGTGATACCAACAAAAACTGAAGTGTGCAAGTTACAAAAGAGTACCATACACAAGTACAAGGATAATACTACAGTAAATGGTAAAGACTTAATCTGCCAGAACACACTGGGATGGCACTTCCCATGCACCAGCTTCACCTCAACCTCCCCCTGCCTACCTGGCTGTGTTTTGTGCTCCCCTGCTAGGACATTTTCCCGAGGCCTGTAGGACTGATTAATTACCTAATTGCAGGGGCCTTGCCTCTCTTCAAGTGCTCCTAAGCTGAAGGCCTGGGAAGGACTAAGTAGGTTAGTAATAGCAGCGGCTATTCTGCTTTTCAGGTGCTCCTGTGCTGAACGGCTGAAATAATTTTGTGACAGAAAGGGGCCTTGCTATTTTTTTTAATTGCTCAGCATGTTCCCATTAGCACCTTGGCCCTGTGTCCTATAGAAAAACAGTGTCCTCCCACTTTCATGCTTTGTATGTGCAAATGATGTTTCATGAAAGGGCACGCCTCTTAAATATGGACCACACCCATTAAATATGGACCACGCCTCTTGAATGTGGACCACTTTTTTTGCTCAGGGGCAACTATTTGATTTTGATAATTTTCAAATATAGCACAAATATGTTCCAAAGTGGGTAAAAACAGACAGTAATGTTAGCGACTGTTTGCAGTCACTTACATCTTGCAATGTTAACTTTGTATGTCAATTATATTAAATTTCACAGACAAACAAAGCAAATCCCAATGTACTCATTATCTATCATTAGTTGTCACTAACTGCTGTTAGCATCAGCTACATACTAATAAGACAATTTTATCTGCACTATCTTGCCTTTTAAAATCAAAAATGCAGAATAAAATTCCTTTGATAATTTCCTGAAAAGTTCTGTAACACATATCATTTACCTGCAATATTTTCACACATCCGCATTAGTGAACTGACTGACTGAAATGTTGTTGATTTCTTAAATTAATTTTTTAGACGCTCCTTGTGACCGTGCAGCCAATCCTCCATTGAAATGCTTATATAAAACACAACACTAATATCACCATGATACTCAAAGAAATAACACAGGGTGTAAAAAGTATTTTTATTATTTATACTTACCTAAGAAATAGTAATAAAGAAAATATTGAAAAATTTGAAAAACATGGTATCTGTGAAAGAAAAGTAAAAATATGGTTATAGTGTTATTTCATTAAACAAAACAAAGTACAAGTGATTGAAGCAGAAAGTGAAAGAAAAGAAGACTGAGGGACAGAAAGAGACCAAGACAGAATATTTTGAAAGAAATAAAAGCACTCAAACAATGACAGTCTAAAGGAAACTAAAGTGACAGCCAAAATGAGAGTATGATCAGTGATAATACACAAAACAAATAGTCTCTGAAATAAACAGACAAAGAGTACCTAAATATCTTAAAGAGATAGATAAAATAAAGAACCAACACTAAGAGAAAAAGAGTCAAAAAGGTAGAGTAACAGAAGATAAATAAAATACAAACAGACATGGAGTATAAGAGAGACATATAAACAAAAATAAAGTAGGGTGAGAAAACTAAACTATAGATTTTAGATTGGAAATTGTTCATAAATAAAGAAAGCAGAGTAAGGGAACAAATTGTAAGGTACAGTAAGACAAACAAATTAAGATTCAGGAAACAAAGCCAATAAAAGATCAATGAAGGTAACTCTCTGTAAAGCAACGTAAGTAAGAAACTGAAGACTAAGAAAGACTGAATAGAATACTAACAAAAAAGATGTAAAAGTAAAAGCATGAGTTAAAGAAAATAACCATATCTAAACACCATTATCAAAGGAAGAGGATGAAGAAAATTAGAGTAAGAGATAGGTACACGAAACTTTCAGATATGAATAGTTGTTCTTACCTTAAAAATGTAATATCTGTGGAAGACAATAAAGAAATCTGTTATAATACATACTTCTAAATCCAATATAACAAAATATCTTAAACAACATATTTACTGGTTTATTTTTGCTGTCTTCAGATAAATTGATTTTCACTATAAACAGTGATTTCAATAGTAATCATCATGTAACAGCGGGGAAAAAAACCACAATCAAAATGATTGTATTTAAAAAACCCATAAAAGATCTCTATACATACTATAAATACCTAGAAAAAAAACATGTCTTAAATGTTTTTCTCTAATTCGCAATTTCTTGAGTAAGCACACCACATATTCCACAATTATAAACTAACTAAAGTATACCAGTTACTTTTAAATACCGCTCCACAAATAACCGTGCAACTATGTTCTTAAAACATCTATCTCAAATCAACATTTTGATATCTCATTTTTTTCCACATGGCCAAATACTATGAGATACGTCCTTATTTTTTTGAGTACCTCTCAACAAACTCGCGAGTAAGTATGTTCTAGAAACATTTATCTGTATTCCACATTTAGATATCTCATACATTTCCGCAAGGCCAAATGGTATGAGTTAATTCGTTTTTTTTGAGTACCTCTCCACAAACTTCCAAGTAAGTATACTCTAAAAACATTTATCGTAAATCAACATTTCCATATCTCATTGTTTTCCGTGTTGCCAAATAGTATAAGTTAATTCCAACATATCCTGTACCAGAAACATTAAGTAAACCTTACCTGATGCTATCACTTTGGCACATAATAGTCTCATTTCCATATTTGAACACCCTTAATCACATCATATTTCTAAAGAACACATTTTCATATCTTTACAGTATTACTCTGACTTGACCAAGTAATTTCACTGAAATTTTGGTTGCAAAAATATCAAATAAGAATTTCTTAACTCAGAAGGCAAACTTTTCTTAAAACTTAATTGACTATCATTGCACAGCGTCCAACCAGTTGGACTCTTCAAATAAGCTATGTAATGTCCTGATGATATAGATGACCCTTCATGAAAAATAATTGCTACAGTTACAAATGTTCTTCTAGAAATAGATATTTGAGAAGCCACATAATTTTTAATTAAAGTTGACAATTTACTTCCATCAGCTCTGCATCGTTGAAGCATTAAAATAACATACTGTCCATATCTATGGATAAATAAGGTAGATAACATTTCTGAATTACATTGAGAACAGACCATGTTCTGATATGCATCTTTAACTAGTTTATTAAAGGACACTGTTTTACAATCTGGTAATGTTAAATATATAAATCTTTCTGTGTGTATGTCAGTACTACTTGTAAAAGAGCAATTATCGCAAATATGTTCCCATTTATAAGAAAGGCCAAATAGACTATCAATACCTACACCTTCTTCTTCCAAAACTGTAAGCATATACATAATAAATTCCTGACAATCTTGCTGAATATTCTGAGAAAATTGATTTAGTTCTGCACATATGTCTAAAACATTCCTTACTTCTGAAACACTTGCTACTTCACTATTACCACTAGTACATTTTTCAAACACAGAATTTAAAGAACAACAAAATGTTTGCTCCTGATTTTCTCTAATCTGTTCCTGTAACCTTTTTAGAAAAAACCCCACATTAACCACTACATTTGCATAGCAGTTGACACCAGACCTATTTTCAAATTTAAATCCAACAATATCTGTAGAACTAACGTTTTTCTGACTCTTATCAATGACAGTCTCATCTTTTTTTCTTCGTTTCTCTAATACTTCACTACATTGTTTCTCATTTCTCCTTTTCTGACCAACTATACTCTTTTTAATTAAAGGATATTAAGGTAAAGGTGGAGCGTATTCTCTTCTTAACCTATTATACTCCTGTACACATTTTAAATCTGCACTGATCTTTGTCTCATCAAAATCAATTAGATAAAGCGCAGATAAAGTTCTAACTCGTGATAAAGCAACATATCCCATACCGTCTTTGAATACACTATTTCCAATATTTACCAAAGCACAATCTACACTTAAACCTTGTGATTTGTGAATAGTCACTGCATATGCCAAACAAATTGGAAATTGTTTCCGACGGATATACAAGTCTTTTACAAGTAAAAAACGACTTGAGCAGCGACTGATTAGTTGAACTTCCTCTATTTCAGCAAATTTTATTCGTAAAAATTCAATCTCATCTCTATTTGGGTAATTTACAAAACTAACAACATTACGCATTGCTCCATTCACCAGACCTCTTTCTACAAGTAAATTTCTCCGTTAAATAATCCGACAATTTAAACATACATACAGATTCTTCTCTAAACCAGCAGTTTTAGATATAGATGTCTGTAGACTATCCAATTTTAACTTTAATTTATCAGACAAAACAATAGTACTTCCTTCATACTCTATTTTATCTTTTGCTTCCAGTTTCTTAATTTCTTGATTTTCCAACTTTAACATTTTCTCATTGAAAACTGAGCATTCTTTTAGAGTTGGCATCAAGCATATAACTGACTTATCTTTTACCTCTTTACTATATATTTTCTCAGGTACATTATCTTCATTGGGAAACAACTTACATATTAATCGAGTTTGTAGAGCTTCTTTTGCATCTTCAGTTAGTCTTCCAATCCTTATATCTTGAAGAATCTCTCCATATTTAGTATCCTTTGCCTGTCACATATTTTGAATCAGTTCAGTATATTTGAAATGTGACCATATATTTACATTTCCAATACTGCCAAGGCACTTTCTGGTGTCTTCATGTGTCACAGTTTCAAATACAGATTGTCCTTTTACAGGAGTTAGTTGCAGTAGATCTCCAAAAACTATGACATGTTTCCCTCCAAATAAAACATCATAGTCAGTTTTAAGTATCTGCTGCATTCTTAAATGTACAAAAGCAAGCATTAAATTGGATACCATGCTTACCTCATCAATAATAAGAAGTTTCATTTCTTTAAGAACTCTTGAAACTTCATAACAAGCATCTCCAGATAGCTTGTGATATTGTAATTTGTTTTCATGTTCAACTGGCAGCATTAATAAACGATGTAAAGTAATACCTTTAATATTATGTGCTGCCAATCCAGTTGGAGCTGTCACAACACAAGACAATGGTGACTGAGTTTTTGCTGTATATATGCAGTAATTCCTTTTATAAGAAAACTTTTCCCTGTACCAGCTTCTCCACTTACATATAGTCGAATAGGTTGAAATGACATACATGAGCATTCTTTTTTCTCATGACGAAAACCATGCTCAATGTGCTCTGTCACTTCCACATATATTTGTCTTTGCTCAAGATTAAATTCCTTCTCCAATTCTTCTAAGTTTATTATATCCTCTTGAGCTTGCTCCATTTCTCTTTCCACCTCATCCATGGCAGTGGCTGCTTCATTTCGGATAATTGGTTCTCCCAGTGGATCCTGACTCAACGATGCTGAACTTTGTGTATCTTGTGAACTTTCTCTAGCAATCTCCGCTGCAATTGTTGCTTCTTGCTCTATTTCGTCGTTCAACATTTTCAGATAATTACTAAAACCAAGACATTCTATACTACTTTTAGATGCGTTAAAAGAATCTTCATAACTTATAAGCTCTCCAAGTAGTTCCTCTTCGGTACGCCATGGTTTAAAGAGTTGCAAAAGAGCTAAATAGTAAAATTCTCTTTTGTCTAGATTTTCGCAACTCAGTTTTCGGTGATTAATCAAATGTCCTTTTGTTTGTTTCACCAGACATCCTTCCTGTCCAATTACAGCGTACATACCTTTTTCAACATTCTCTCTAACATTCCTTTTAAAAGTGTATTTTTCAAGAACTTCATACAGACAAATATTTTCTAGCAGAGTACTTCTATTTGGATAGTATGTATCCAACATATTTGTTTTCAAAATGTCTGTACTGTTTGGTTCTTTCTGTGCTAAATATTCAATTTCTTGGACAGTTTTCAAAACACGGTTTCGTGTTCCTGCTAGACCTAAACTCACCCACAGGATACTTCGAGATTTCGCATAAAGACTTGCTGATGATAATCGATCACAGCATTCATATGCTCCAATTTCTCGATGTGATAACATCTTCAAACTGTATGTATACAATTTCTTGCTTAGGCTCTTTTCATGAGAAATATCTTCCCACATCTCCTTCAGTTCCGTCTTTTCAGATTTTGTGATGTAAGACGTTACATATCGAGCCACAGCAATAGAGTTGTCCGCAACATATTGTATATCCATGTTAGCATTCCACATGGACAAAATGACAGGGTTGTAGTCATTTATATATTTGGACTCTTCTCCGCTTCTTAAATTATAAGAATTTTTGGGTGATCTTCTAGTGATGTTATGTCGCAAAGATGACATCAAATTATTCACTCTTCCTTTTGAAAGCACTGGTCGTGCAAATCCAAAACGACATTTTGTATAGAACTTATCCTTTGTTTTGAATTTTCGCAGACAATATTTCCCACAACGATGTCTTTGAAACCGTAACACTTTTCCTCTTAAGTCTTTATCACTTGTACTGTTAGGTATTTCACAAGTGGCATATTCCTCAATAAAAGACAGTACAGTTTCATCTGAGTCTTTTCCAAATTTGGGAGCATCCTTGATCCATAGTAACATATGAATATGTGGAGCACCTCTAGCTTGATTCTCCAGAAGAAATCCAAAACTTCACCAAGCGGTGGATTCTTCTTGTTTGTAAGAAACGACATCATTGCTTCAAATCGATGATTAAAATATCGGCAAACATTAACCGGATCCAACGAACACAATTCTCCTGGTGTCTTGTAGTTTATATTTTCAATATTTACATTCGCCTCTCGAAGATATTCAAGTAAATCTTCCCAGGTGTACTCTGCACAGCTTAGAGTTACAAACCATGTTGGTGCTCCCAAGTTTCGTAGCATGCATTTTAAATCTCCATGACAACGGAACCAATATTCATTAGTACCACGCTGACATGCCATTAAATTAATTAGATGAGAATCCAAAACACTATCTTTCTGTTGCACTTTATCCATGAAATCCTTTGCTGAAACATTATGCAGATGCACTCCACTTTTTAAGACATGGTTTACTGCATAAGAAAGACCAGATAAGTCACTCTCAAAGAGAAGATGAAACAAATATGGAATACATTGACGAAATCTGGGATCTTCTGCATATAACCTTGTAGTCCGGTACTCAGAAGCAGGAATCTGCATAGGTCGATCATCATATCGCGCACCTTCACCTGTTGGGAATAAGTGTGGGAAACAACGACCTTCCAAACTTTTTTCCCACACACTAATAGGACTTCCTTCTGCTTTTTTCATCTGAAATAACTCAATTGCATTCCCCATTGCTTCTTTGGAATGCAGTGGATGAACACTGTAATGTTCATAAATTTCTTCACTTCTGGACATGTCAACTTTTTCAATTTGTCCAATAGAGAAATCATTATTCTCTTCATCACTTACATCTTCTTGTTCTACATACACATTTTTATAGTATTTATTATTTTTAACTAAATACAACGTTGCCTTCTTCACTTTCCTAACATCCACTAAATCTTGCCAGATTTTCTTACTCTTTGTAGGTACACCATTAACTAGAATAACAAGAGGTTCCTCTTCTACATTTTCAATACCAATTGTCTCTATATTTTTTTTTATACAACTCTACCCTTTAATCCTCTTTGTAAATCTGTAGGATTTAATTTCCCAGTCTTAGGCTCCATACGAACAATAGCCTGAAAGGGATGTACACATTGAATCAAAATATTCTCATAAGTATTTAAATCCTTCAGTTCCGATGGAATATTTATCAACTCAAGATTATTATGAACAGCTCTAGCAGGCATTTTATTTTCATTCAATTTATTATAACAATATTTGCAAATACGTTGTTCAAAACCCAAATCAAAATAGTTTTCTACCAGCAAATAAGTCGCAAACTCTCTCCACTGAGTATTATCTTCATCTTCACTTTTTAAATATAAATCAACTAACCTAGTTTGACTTTTGTAATGAATTGGTCGACAACACACACAAGTTAAAATTGGTTTTTCACCTGCAATGACGTTAAATTTTGTTATTTCCTGTTCAAATTCTTCAGTAGTAAAGTGTCCAACATTTTCTAACACATTTCCTTCTATAACTATATCAGTTTCTACATTCTCTTCATCTCGACCAAAATAACTTACCTCAATTTCTGCACAAATACTCTTCACATCTAATACACACCCATGCAAAAGAGCACTATTTAACTCTTTAAGTTTAAGTGCTGGACTTTTTGCATAATACATATTTCTGACTAATTTTCTCATTTTGGTATGATGCACTGCTAACATCCTAAAGTGATGAAAGACACTTTGGCATATTTTTTTTGAAAGACAAGCCAAAGAATGTCCTTGCAAACCCACTTTTTCTCTCACTCTGCAACGATCTAATTCTTGCAACAGTACAAATTTTTTTTTAAACTTTCCTTAGTGTACTTACGTAAGAAATTGCAAAAGAAATCAATTGAATCCTGTCGCACACTGCAAATACTGCTACAATTCCAACTATAAACAGGAGCATGAACACGTCCCTGTAAAACTTCTCCACCTATTTCCCCTTCTGTATTTCTGACCTCAATTTTCTCTTTCTCAATAGGACAGCCATCCTTCACTTCATACGCTCGACCACTGGTGTCAACTGCATGCAACAAATCGTTACTTTGAAAGTAACTCTCTTCATTAAAAAATGGCTCAGAATTTGAAGTATGAATCCATTTACCAGAAAAGATTTTACTAAAATTAGTTCTATTTATGTGTCTCTTCCCTTTACTCTTAGCTTTTAAAACTCTGATTGCCTTATTTAGTGTATTTATTCTTTTAAGCACTAAAATAAACAATTTTTTTTTCGTCTCGAACGCATCATCCACAACTTCCTCTATATATATTTTTTTCTTATAAAAAGCAGATTTCCTTTTTGAAACTTTTTCCTTTTGTAATAAATTCATAACAACTCTCTTATGAAACATACGTTTCCTTATTTCCGCAAACTGATTTGTACGTCTTTTACTGTACATATTTTCCTCACCACTCTTTTCCAACACAGTTTTCTTTTTTCGTCCATTTCTCCTTGTAGGTCCTGAAAACTGTTTTTCCTTTGCAACATTATCCAATTGACTTTTCCTCTGACACAATTTTTTAAAAAATTCCATACTGCTCTTACCAGGAGCACTCTTGTTTTTCTCCATCCTTTGTTGATTACGTAAATCTTATCCCTCTTTTCTCTTCAAATGGTATGTCTTTTTATACAGCTTTCTTTTTTCATTTCTCGTCGGCATACTGATTGATGTTTCTGATATTAATGATAACCTGTTTGGAAAAAATTTAAAAATATTATAGACCCCTACTACCATCTACCATACAAATTATAACCAATGCTTGATTTTATAACTTGAATAAAGACAAAGAAACAGTCTCTGGTCAGAGTAGGAAATCCTATAGTGAATATTGTTTCTAAATTTGTGACACTCCATATCTATGTTATCCTTACACATGTATTCTATGAATGTAATTTTTGAGAAATATAAGTACTATTCTAACTTTCAAGCATTGTCGATGTTCCTAATGCTTTTTATTTTTATAACTTTAATCTTTTATCCACCTTATCACAACTTTTACTGTCATTCTTAAAAAAGAGAATACTGATTAACGGTACAACAATAATATTTTCAATTTTTTTTTATATAATCAAAAATAATTTTATTCATTTAATAATTCATATTCCAGAATCACATTTAGCATAATTTCATCTGATATTTCATTACTATATTGCTCTTCCAAATTCTCTTCTTCCACCATATCTAAGTATGCACTATCAAAAGTGCTGTCCAAAAAGTCCTCATTTTCAGTTGAAATTTCATCCTCAAATACTCCTTCAATTAATTCTTCTAGGACTTCTTTTGCCATTTCAAAATTGATATTCTCATTTTTACAGTAATCTTCCATGTTTTTATTAATTTTCTATCTTCTTTCTCCTTTTAAAAAAATACAAAGACTAATTTATATATTTTTTATTATTAGTTAACCAATGATTACCTTGAGTAATCTTTTAACTACATACACTTTCATACTTTTAAAGACATTAACTACATTTATTATTATAAGACCTTCCTCTTTATTTTTCTAAAAAACAGATACTTTCATCCTAGACATTAACAGTTTCCTATTTAATTTTTTAAATTAAAATTGTGCTATAAAAACACATTTCACTGTGAAATTTGCTTTCTGCATTTCGTGCTGTAGAACTATTTATACACTTTCTAATTTTATTGTAGAGATCTATTTTCTAACTTCACCACTATAAACTGTGATTCAAACTGTATGCAAACTGAAGGAATAACTCACAACATACCAATTAAACATTCACTAAACCGATTGCTACTTCCTACAGAGGCAGTTGCTTTTACCTTTAACAGCATACTCATCATGTAAATTTCATCTAATGTAAAACATTTCATCATAGTCATATAAAACCACAATGAGCCGCAACTCGTGGAGGCAATTATGGTGCGACAGGGAGACGAGGAGGGGAAGATCTTTGCTGGAGGGACCTAAAAACCAGGATACAGATAATTTGTAGTAAATACATAATTTAATTATTTAAATGAATTTTACAGTGTGCACTACATTCCAAAATGCGATGCTGTGTACACTGAATTTTTTTTTTTAATAATTAAAATATATACTTTCCTACATTTATCTATATACCATATTTTAGATCTCTCTACCCTACACCTCCCCCTCCCTCCCTCCCTGCCCTACCATTACTCCCTCGATGGCGTCCGACTGACCTCATCATCATACACCTGTGCAAATGCATATAATAGAATGCAAATACATAGTACTGTCACAAAAATGCATCCGAAATGTCCATCACGCCAACAGCCATGTCATAATATACCTCTATAATTTCTCAAAAATTCCTGTACACAAATGATACAGCATAAAGTTGAAAGATAATGATGACTTAGCAAAAATTAACCAAGGTAAACAACAAACTCTTACAGTCAAAGAATAGATGAACCCAAACTGTATACAAAATAACACATGAACCCGGCCCATCAAAAGATTGAAACAATTAACAATAAAACCGTATTTCAAAATACATATGTAGTACAAGCATGTTGAGACATGTTGAAAGTACAAATTAAAACCCTCATGTATAAGAGAAGCAGTGTTAATTTTTTTTAAAAAACATGCATATTATGATAATCTTTTCCAAAATAAGTTATCATTTTAAATTTATCAACTCACCTGTAAAAAAGGATTTTCTGTTTCTATACTCTCACGTTCAACCTCTGGTTGTTGCTTTTCAGCACCAAACACTCTTTAAAAAAAATACACAACTGAATTTTAGTTAACATAATACACACATATGTATTACACAACATACACCCATTTTACCAAATATCATGCCTACCATATACATTCCCTAATTTTCTATCCAATATATATCGTAAAGCCTAAGTTTAAGGGGCCTTATTTATGAAATCCTTGCGCCACCGGTGCGTCACTTTTTCCCATGTTAAAAGTGACGCACCAGCGGCGCAAGGCCTTCATAAATGAGGCCCAATATGTCTTTGTGAACCACATTTATTTATCAAATTTTTCCCCCTACAATTTTTTTTAAATCAATCATTATATACAATATAATCTACCATACATTACCAGGATACTACATGCAATATTTTTGATATGCACTACTACACAACCATACTTTCTATATTTTTTACGTAAATACATATACATTATGTGCAGGGAGTTTTTTAACATAATGGCGCTCAACACTTTCTGAATTCCCCCAAATTGGGCATATTATCAAGGGAGTTTATCTTTTTTGCCTTCAAGTGCCAACAAAGCGAAGATAAAATTATCTCCCTATTACGTAGCTGTCGCTAACACCAGTTAGCGACAGCTAGTAGCAGATAGCAACCATCTAGTGCGCCACTTTGCATGTCAGTAATAATTATCACTAATGATATCCTAAAGTGGGCGTGGCAAGATGATAGCAACTGGAAACAGTCACTAACATCACTATCGCCTATTACCAATTTTGAAGATATTCGCGCTAAGCGTGAATATCTCCAAAAGCTAACATCTGCCCTGAGCAGTTTTTAGTCATGTTATCCAATGGGACCTAGATAACATAGCTAAGAGCATTAGCTCGGTATAGCATGAATATCGCGAACTTTTTAACAATATGCATGCATTGCAGCCGTTTTTTATACCCTTTATTATAATTAGCTGCTGATCGTCTCTCAACATTCCATTCGGAGGAAATAAGGAAGTGTTGCCGCCATTTTGTTAATACGACTGCATATATTCTACCAAACAAACGGTGAGAACATGGAAAGAGAAAAAGGTACAGATTATCTAAGCATGTACGTTTTCTCAGGGAGTGCACTATAGACCCTGAACGCCAGAACAACATTTTTTTTTTCTGAAAAAAGTTACGGGTTGCGCGCACTCGATCGCGCAACCCTATTTACAAGACTGTGATTCACATGCTTTATAAGTAAAATTTAATGCTGGAAATGCAAACGACACTTGAAGATCGTTTCAGATCTTTAAGTTTACTTATTTTGCCTTTTATTTAAAATTACAAAAATATACAGTTTATAGAATTCTCATTTGCTGTTTACCATCTGTTAACATTAGAATCAGTGCAAATCAGAAAGTATTGGCCGCCATTTTGTAACTGCGAGTGAATATATTGTACTGATCAAAGCGTTAGAACATGAAAAGGACAAAAGGTACAGATTATGTAACCCAGTACGTTTTCTCAGGAAGTCCAGTATAGACCCTGAACGTGAATGAAACTTTTTTTTTTCTCCGTAAAAAGTTACGTGGTGCGCGCATTGGATCGCTGAATATCGCTAACTTTTTAACAATATGCATGCATTGCAGCCGTTTTTTATACCATTTATTATAATTAGCTGCTGAACGTCTCTCAACATTCCATTCGGAGGAAATAAGGAAGTGTTGCCGCCATTTTGTTAATACGACTGCATATATTCTACCGAACAAACGGTGAGAACATGGAAAGAGAAAAAGCTACAGATTATCTAAGCGAGTACGTTTTCTCAGGGAGTGCACTATAGACCCTGAACGTGAATGAAACTTTTTTTTTTCTCCGTAAAAAGTTACGTGGTGCGCGCATTGGATCGCGCACCCCTATTTACAAGACTGTGGACTATTACCTTTTCTCACAGATTATTAGCTGCACATATTAAATACACCATAATTTACTTATTTCACTAATCTTTATCAAACTGCAACTAACAGTTCCGCTAACACTGTAACAATATTCTCATACCTTAGTTTGTGAAAAAAATAAAAACTATTCCATACTAAATGTAACTCTCTTTAAAGGTTTTCCGTTCCGTAACTACACTACACTCACCTAACATCATTTCATTGCGACACTTCTCCACTAGTCATAAGTACACAGAGCCTTATTTATGAAGCCCTTGCGCCGCCGGTGTGTCACTTTTAACATAGGAAATAGTAACGCATCTATGGTGCATAATTTTCATAAATGAGGCCCACAGTGTCAAAAATATCAATGCCGCACATAATCGTTCACTTCCAGGCACTACCAATTGCATAACTTGTTTAACATGAAGCGCTGTAATGTTGCATGTGTCTTCAAAGGTACACCGGTATCTCCTATAATGCCTAATTTTACCATAACACTCAGCAGTAATTATTTATTTTCAAGCAATGTTAATTGCTATGACTTTTTAATAAACGACAAGCTTTAGTCTGAAATAGTCACTCTGCAAATGTTTCTCTGTAAAAATGAACTTCACCCACCCACGCATGGGAACCTTCATGTTTCCGTCTGGCCGCAAAATACGGCCTTGAACTCAAAGTTCCATCCCAAGACTTGAACAACAGTCTTATTGTCCCAAAATCAAGCTACCCGAGCATCTGTTCACAAACATATCTCATTCACTTAGCTAACACTCGCAGAAAACTGCATATCTTATTAAATAGTGACCTTCCTTTACAATTTTCTAAGGTGACTCTCATAATCTTTAACGCTCCTCCACTTCCCAGCTGCACTATTTTTTTTGCAACTAATAACCAATGGTTTGGTGCTTTTTTTGCACCAAATCATTTAAAGGCATTCTGCTACTCTCACTCCATACTCTCTGATCTATGTTTCTGGACATCCTCATCTATTACCAGCAGCTGCAACCTTTGTATTCCTATTTTCGTTATTACAAAATGGAAGTCCGTCCCGCCTTCGGAAACGAGCTGGAACACTTAGAACTATTTCGCCACAGGATGCTTGACCAGTATGGCATTCTGCCACTCGCGACTTTGAGTGCATCATATGGATTATTGTTTCGATTTACCTATTTCACCTGTGTGCAGCCTGTATTTCATTGCCTGAGCTGTGATTTCATGTGGGCCCTGGACTTATGTCTCTGCAACTCATTACCTCCTGAAGTGAATTACAATCATCTCATGAATCCGTTACTTGATCATGAACAACTTTGTTCCGACGGAGGGATTATGGCCTTTGCAGCGATACATGGAGTTCTGGGTCATTGGAATATATTCGCAGCGGCGCAAGATTTCTTGGCACACAGCTACATTGAAAATTCACCGAGTTCTCCTCTGATGCAACTAGAGGCTCCGGTGATTAATGACCATGTATGTTCATTTCCTCTTTTCAATTGGATGGCTGACTTGTTTTTGGATGATAACAATGACTTTCTTTTAGAAGCAGTTGCCACTTACTTTGCCTATTCAATGGAAGGATAGCTGTTCTGCAAACCATTGACATCTTGACTGTTTTTTCACTTCCTAATTTACTTCTTTTTTTTAATTATTATATTTTATATAAACTGACCTATTGGCTTTACTAACATTGGACATTGTAATTTCCTGCTGGTGTGAATTTTTGAAGTTATGTGGAGTTAATTTTTTTTCCACACCTCCTCGATTTTGTTCAAAACATTTCATGATGCTCTAATTTCAACAAATCACTACCTTATGTTATCTTATCTGATTTAAAATATTCTCGAACCAAGGCTGCGTAAAATATGGTTAAATGAGCCCTGAGAAATGTGTATAGTTACAATGACTTTTTATATGATTTTATATGGTTTATCACCAGTCTCCCTTTCTACTCCTTATTTCCGCCTCACACACATGTGCTGCTTTTAATTTATGCCTATTGAAAGATTTTTGATTCATAACTAAAAGGTTTATGATTACCCTGATATTACCCTTGCTTATCAACCTGTATGAGACATTGTGTACTGAAACCTTTCAAAAAATTATATCAATACAATAGTTGTTCTGAGTACTGATTTTCGAATGTCCCTGCACATAACATACATGCACCTCGAGACAAATTCTCCCTTTTGGCACGTTTTTCATTTTCTTTCACAATACCATACAACAAGCTTGTTACTGCTTCGTATGCTGAAAACTAACTGTTAATGAAGTGATGTTTAACCATTACTATTTTCATATATGATTACTGAACTTAAAATCAAAACACACCTTCTTGCATGCAATATAATTAAATATATTTCATTGCGGGGCTGTACAATGTTTTTTAAACGATATTCATTTTGCTTCATACTACATTTCCATCATTTGTGTTCTATGAACTAGTAACTATACCCACTATTTTCTTTAGATTATGTTTACTTGTATTAAATAAAAAACTTTCTCTCAAAACACTGCATCATTGAATAAAAATTTGAAATATATACGTTCCCTCTTTTAACCCATATTCACAACTGAAATAATTTATACTAAAACTTTATTCATGTGTTTCACGTAATCTCAGCTGCACTCAATTCATGTTTTCTTATGTCAACCTGAATTTTTCATACTTCAACCCGCAGGCCTGCGACGGTCAGTCAATCCTTTCTTTACGAGTTGTGAACCATAGCATCAATCGTACCTCTGGCAAAAAAATTATTTATTACTGTAACAAAACTCCACCGCAGTTGTGCTTCACCCAGAGTATTAATCACTGCTCCCTCGCTTCCACAGAGCACACGCTATATCCTATTTCAGTACTTATCACCCTTTCATCTCCACTATAACAACTATGTCTGCCTGTAGAACAAACTTCCTTAGCTCAGACTGAACGCACACACACACACATACACACACTAACATAACACAAAACAACTAATATAGAAAGCAGGAGTGAGATGAAAATGGAGTCACACTGTGGTACACAGAAACCTCTATATATATTTGCTCTTCTACATCAATTTATCAAAGGCATATACTCCACGAACCTGTCTACAACCTCATGGTCACAATTTTTCATTTGATTGTACTGGGACAACTCTCCTTCTCACCCCACCCCCACCACTGCATCCCTCGGCTGCAAACCACACTGTAATTTTTTCCTCAAACTTAAAGTTTAAAATACCTAAAGCATTACCACTTTTTTTCGACAATATCACATTTAATCAACTATTTTTCTCTCTACCTGCATTATCTGTACTCTACCAATTCCTTTTTTTTTATCTGTAACCAACTTTACAAACTATGAGCAAACGCTCCCAAATGTTTATTAACTTCTGTCTATTTCATTACATTTTAATTTCTATTTATTCAGTTTTCCACAAATACATTCAAAACTATAATTCAGACTTGAAAGAAAGTGAAGAAACGGCGCACAACCCCCATTAACTTAACAGAACTTCAGCCCCTCGCCCCCCCCTCTCACGTCTGCTGTGGAAGCCCAAGATAACACACATCCCAGATACACACAGAGCCGCACCTGAACGTTTCACATCTCTATAAAGAACCATTTCAATATTAATTAGGCCTTGCACTTGTTTTAGCCATTGTAACAGCCCCTCCACCTTTACTCTATCTACTGATTACACGTTCATGTCCCCCTACAAAAAAATCATTTTTTTTCGTCCCCCCCCCAAATTTCATTGCAGATCCGTCTCTAAGTAACATTTAATTCATAGACCTAACAGTAGCTCATAACTTAAAAACATGACTGAACTCCACTATCCTTAATCAAATTAATTAATCGTAATTTTAAACTAATAATTACAAAGAAATAATGTTCCAAAACATTGATGTAATAAAATGGAACATTTGTTGAAAACATATCAAACTGTATCAAAGTCAAAAATGTGCTTCCTTAGACACAGTAACTCACATAATCAAATATAGTGATCAAACCAAAGTTAACGGTACATCATAAATAGGCTTTCCTGTTTTCAGTTTCTATTTTTGGTAAATGCTGGTGGGGTTTTTTCAGTGTTTTCAATGTCTTAAAAAACAGTTGTTATCAGTGGTTACACATTTTTGCGCACTAAAAACAACAGAAAAAGTGTTTTTCCGGTGTTTATGGAACGTTTTGCTTTTATTATTGCTTGCTTTCTGCACTGAAAGAACATGGTATTTTGACAGTGTACTTACAGTGTATATGAGGTCCAAATAGATTTTTGCAAATTAATCTTATTGTAGTACACCATACAATACTTCTACAGTGAGTCTTTGGGTCATGTGCGTTCGCTCTTTCCTTCCCATGTAAACTTCTTTGAAAAGGCCCTCTCAGCATTCTTAGCCCATTGGGCTGAGAACCATCAGCTAAGGGACATAGGGGCATATTACCAACCAATAGAGATAATTTTTGTCTCTAACTTGTTTAGAGACAAAAATTATCGCCGCAAATCGGCGATTTTTATCGCAGATAAACCTTGCTATTAGCAAGGTTTATCGCAAATGCGATAAAAAACAGCCGCAATGCATGAATATCGCTGAAAAGTCAGCGATATTCATGCATTATCGAGCAAATGCTCTTAGCCATGTTATCCACCTCCCATTGGATAACATGGCTAAGAACTGCTCCTGGGCAGGTGTTAGCTTTTGGAGATATTTGCGCTTAGCGCGAATATCTCCAAAAGTTGGTAATAGGAGATAGCGATGTTAGCGACTGTTTCCAGTCGCTAACATCTTGGCACGCCCACTTTGCATGTCATTAGTGATAAATATCACTGACATGCAAAGCGGGGCCCAAGATGGTCACTATCTCCTATTAGCTGTCGCTAACTGGTGTTAGCGACAGCTTGGTAATAGGGAGATAATTTTATCTCCGCTTTCTTGGCTTTTAAAGCCAAAAAAGCGGAGATAAAGCCCTTGATAATATGCCCCATAGTTGGGCGGACTCTTTCTTTGATGCCACATAAAGCCTGAAATGATAAATATTTGCGATTTAGTTCCTGTGCATTAGAAACCAGTGCACCAGAATGGACTAAAAAGTCAATAGCATCCCTCAATAACTCTTAAGATTGTAAAGATGCTTTCAGCATACCATCTAACAAGTGGCAAGGATCTACTACAGGGAATCACTTCAGCTCGGGTAACAATTTTGACAGGTCATCACACATCCTTTATATATACGTAGCTGAATCACTGCAAATACAAACAATATCACTCCAATCTTTGTTGAACTTGGAAATAACCTTTTTTGCAGAGCATTACAAGTGACACTGCTTGAATGTTTAAAGCCTGAGGTGTTGGCAATTCACCTACTATCAATACTGACCCACTAGAAACTATGGTCTGATGTATTAAGGGTTTTTACCCATTCTCTGTGGGTAAATGTGATGACACATATTAGGAAAGATTTTTATGAAACCAGCCATTTTAGCTATCGGTGAAATAATCAAATGCAGCCAAAATATCAAATATGAGTTTGATATTTCCTGATTCTCTATAGTTTATAAACTAATTAAACTAGACCTAAAACATGAAACTAAACCCTGCATCTTTAGACCAAAGGCCACAAAACTGATAAAGTAAAAGGAAGAAGAAACAATATTTTAGTGGCATTCCTAAAGAACAAAACTAAAGCAGAATAATGTTAGCAAATCTTTCTTACTTCTACTTGTATAACAAAGTTACATTGTATTGACCCCTTCAGGAAGAAAAAAATGACTTTCACTCTCTTTTTCCTTTCTTTGAATGGCATTTAGTTTGTAGTTATCCAGGTGTTTTTTCAGTGTTTATATGTTTTCACCGGTGAGGGCTATTTTTCTTTCAGTGGGGTTTTATCAGTTATTATAGGTTTAAACCTAAAACCCCACAGCCTAATCATAAAACAAACAGTTATACACTCACCTTTACCAATGCTTTATCAGATGTAGAACAATGATAGTTGTAAAACGATAGCCGTTTGACGGAGCTCTCAATAATACTTCTATCACTGCAACCAAAGAATAATGGCATAGATTTTCTGTCAATACACACTCATATATGTCTCTTCAACCAATCATATTTGTTCCCGCACAATTTCATATTTAAATTAACATTTCAGTTGGTTATCCTTTCAATATTTTCAAAGTCACATAACGGTCACCCTTCACCCTCTGCCTTCTCTGGCTGTTACCATGGTAACAGCTCAATCTGCACCTGGCTGAAGGCACAGGTCAAAAGTTCATATCTCAACGTTCTAAATCCAAGCAAAAAAGATAATTTCCCTCCAAACACACCTGCCTACCCACTCTTGTTTTACATTTCTTTTTTTTCCACGACCAATAGAAGATTTGTTTGTAATAAAACTATAACATACAGCGTAGTCTTCAATCTTGAAGTATATCAATTAACCAATCATGTTCAGTTTTTCATTAACACCAATCCTCACACACTTTTTTTATCGTGACTTTCACCATCTACTTGCCATTCCACTTCCAGAACCCATCGGAGTACTACTGCATCTACCTTAAAAATGAAGGTTTGGCTTGTAGGACACAGTTATATTCACTGGAGTGAAAAATATGCTGCAAACAGACAAATTTCTAACCTTGACTTACCAAATGTGCAGATTACGTGGATTGGCCAAAGAGGATTAAGATGTCACCAATTGATACCATTGGTGAAAACTTTTACGCATCTCCCTGAACCTAACCAGATAATTGTGCACTGTGGTGGGAATGATCTAGGCACATTAACAGGTGTAGGTCTAGAAATGCTTCTAAAAGACACCTTTCGTCAATTGATGTCACTTTTTCCTCGAACTGTCTTGGTGTATTCAAATATATCCTAACAACAAAAGAACCGGGGGTCTATAACGGAGCTTCAAGTACTCCGAGCTGCTGCAAAACTCCTACATAAGTGAGTTAGGCGCTAATAGAGCTGCATAAGTCTCTATATCAGAATGTGTGCCAGGACAAACCTGCCGAAGGACCTACTGAGATTGTTGGTAAGACCCGTACAGAGATGTGTTGGATTTCCATCAAATAGGTATGTAGATCAAATGTTCTCATTCGGTCATCCAAAAATGGGGTGGTATGTCTCTTGATCAATGAGACCCATCCATCGCCCTTACTCAATTGGGTCGCACCATCAATCGCTAAGGTACCCATGAACAAATGATAAAGATGGGATCGAGTGCAGTGCAAAAATCAAAAGATGTGTGAGTTAAAAACAAGGGGAAAAAGGATCAATAGGCGAAAAACTCTAATGTAATTTGTCCTTTCCCTCAAACAAACAAGAACAATGCAGAGGAAGCAGTCTAAACATATAACTGCATTTACAAGGCCAACATGTTTCAGCCGGTAGGGACAAGATCCCATGGCTTTCTTGAGGGCCAGAGTTCTAAGCATTAGCTACTGCATACATAAAGTGAACGTAACGACAATCTGTAAAGGATATACATAAATAGTCCAAAATCGTGTTCCTCTGTACCAAACGGTGTCTCTTACATCTGTTAACAAGAAACAAGAAATAAATTGTAGTAAGTCCTATCAAAACAGGAAAGACCTGGCACTGGCTTCTACTAATTAAGCCAATTTATTTTACTAATGTTACTCACCTGAATAGTACAGGGAGTGTACCTCACCTCTCCTGGAACCCAGCTCAGGAAGAAGGAGGCCCCGCTCTGTGAAGGCAAGGAAGGGGTAATGAACGGAAGGGTGGACAGTACTACTCTATCTCTCCCTCCAATACATAATATAGCCCCTATAACAGTCAAGCTTCACAGAGCCACAAAAAATCCTAAGGGTGGAATAAGTCACAGAGCCCACACAGTCTTGGTGTATTCAAATATATGCCAAAGACAAAAATGGAATTGGTCCAATGAACGTTGTCCACAGATTGAGAAAGCAAGGAAACATGTAAATAAATCTGTTTCTGCTTTCCTCAGAGAATATAACATGGGTTCAATATACAACAACAACCTACGTTTCAACATGGAAGGCATCTATCGGAGAGATGGTGTTCATTTCACGGATGAGGGAAATAGAATTTTCCTCTGTAACATGAGACTCTGCATCGGAACTTACTTATAAGTTCAGCAAAAACTCAATTAACACAAGGGCTCTTTTAAGAGCCACCTTAGATCTAAACACTCAAACTTGTAATTTATCTCCATCTTTCTTTATGTTTTTTGATCGCCGTGCGCGACCGAGTGCGCGCACCTCGTAACTTATTTGCGAAAAAAAGCTACTTTTAGACTTTCGTCATCCTTAATAAACCCCTCAAGAAACCTACGAAATCAAACACTCTCCACCCTGCTCCCTTTCCATTCTCACCACTATAGTTTTTCACAGTCTTGTAAATAGGGGTGCGCGACCGAATGCATGCACCCCGCAAATGTTTTCTCCCAAAAAAAATGGTCTTTTCGCGTTCAGGGTCCATACTGTACCCCCTTAGAAAACCTACCCAGCCAGACAATCTCTACCTACTCCCCTTTCCATGTACTAATCCTTTGTTCTGTATTATATATTCACTCGCACTAACAAAATGGCGGACAACACTTCCTGATTTCCTCCGAATCGAATGTTGACAGACGTTAAACAGCAAATCACAATGCCGCTCGCGCACACCCGCATAAGTGCGCGCACCCATGCGCGCTTATAGATATATAACTGATTTCAACTTTAATTTTCTCAGCAACTACTGAACGGATTTACACCATTTAAACAAAAGCGTGATCTGCGACCCACACTCTACCTTTCTACCAAATTTCTTATAAATTAATTCAGCCGTTCGAGCTGTAGCCGTGTCTAAACGTCCTATGGAAAATAACATGGGAAAAACATGTTTTGGGACCCCCCTTTTATCTCAGCCCCCACTTCACCAATCCCCCCAAAACGTTCACAGAATGAGCGCAGCGGACCGAGCCATCTTCTTTGAGAAATTCGCAAACATTCGTCCACCAGGGCCAAAGTTATTCCCAATAGAATGTTGCGGATTTCCTATGGAAACTAGGTCCTAACTATAACTACCTACTGGCGACCGCCAGTAGGTAATATATATATATATTTCACCATCCTGTCTGCATATACGAAAACAGGCACCGACACCGTGAATCTTCATGGCACAGGTAGCTTTTTATTCCACTTGCAAAGTCAGACACGTTTCGGCGGTACAACCGCCTTGGTCACTGCATTATAATCTCTGCTGAAAAACTTAGAAATATATACAAGTAAATTCTCCCTTGGTGGCCGTGGCAACCTGAAAGACAGCCATAGACATAAAGAAGTGTTGTAAAACAAAACCATAAAAAAAACATAAAGTGCTTAATGACTGCAGTTTTTTTGTCAAGTGATAGAAACAGACAATACATTAAACAAAAAACATTGCAAACTATGTTTGACTACTATTAAGTTTATGTTAAATTTATAAAAAAACTGAAACGGGTATTTTTCTGAATAATGTGATGTTTTGGATTTTCAATAGCCCCAACACTGCGCACTTATAGCCATCGCAAGCCACTCATGGTCTGGTACTCAAAGGCCCTCTCTCCTTGTAATAGCCGCTGCAATTAATCTGATTGGCTAAGCCGTGACCTAACTCAATCACTACGTGGGCTAAACTAGTGACTAGTCATAGTGCAAGGAGAGTGGCTAAGTAGCTGGGGTTAGAAATACTGTTCTGGATGAGTGTACTAGATGGAGAAGTGTGGCTCAATGGTTAGAGCTGCAGACCATGATGCAGAGGTATGGCCCGGGACCAGGATTCAATTCCTGCCTCGGCGGGTCTTGGGCTCAATTTCCTCGGACCTGATAATTCTCGCCTCAGTGCCTATTCTAATCATGGGTCCCAACTCTGGGCAATAGCTTGCTTAATCTCCACAACGGCCCCAACAGCACTGGGATGCCTGGCTTCACCTTGGGGGTGCCCAGGAGTGAACATTTCAGAGGGAAAAGCCAGGAAGGGTTCCACAGCCGTATGTGTTACAGAGCCAGGACACCCCAGTTGGGGTATTAGTGGCTTTACAAGTACAAATTCTTCTTCTTCTTCTTCTTCTTCTAGATGGTGAACAATTGAGCCCATGTGGGCATTGCCGTGTAAATTTACAATGTATACATAAAAGTACAATATAGGATGGTTCTAGTGCTAAGTGTAGTGGCTGAAAATAACGAGGTAGGGAAAAATTAAATTATAAAAGGAGAAAGTAGGGTTAACCAAAATTTAGACAAATGAGTGTTAAAAAAATGCTCAGAGGACTGGTTCAGTACTCAGGAGGAGGCAAGGTGTATAGCAATCATAAATGGACATTGAGGGCTTCGTCTACATTCAACCCATGTGGGATCTTGGAGTTGAGCAACATAATGTATCTCGACTCTAGTCTTCTCAAGCACAGCTGTCTGTCACCTCTCCTTAGATTTTTTGGTACGTTGTCGATGACAAAGTACGTGTGGTCATATATATACAATATCGAGAACGTCCACATTCACATTTTCCAATGTTTTTATTTTTCCATAATTTCCATGTGCAAGGGTCTCACACACAATTCTGCTTCATATTTTAATCAGACTTAAATTTGGCGATTGCCTTCTACTGTCTCTCTCTCTCTCTCTCTCTATTACCTACTGGCGGTCGCCAGTAGGTATATATAGTTAGGATTTTTTCTCTATGGGTTTTTTGAAAATTCTATGTCTAATAACTTTGGCGTTTGTGGACGGAATCGGCTGAAATTTTCAGGAAAATGGCACATTTTGTTTCTGAGCAGCCCTTGAAAATTTGGGGGGGGTTCGTCCAGTGGGGGCCGAGAAAAAAGGGGGGTCCCAAAACGTGTTTTTAACATTGAGTTTTCCATAGGGCGGTTGGCCTCACTTTTAGCCCGAACGGCTGAATGGATTTGCACGAAACTTGGCAAAATTGTAGGGACTGGTAGCCCGATGTGCCTTTTGTAGGTCTCAATATATGTGCTCCAGTGGATTTTGAGAAATTAACGTTTAAAAAAAGATATATATCTGTAACAGCGGACCGGGCAGCGTCCTAGGACGCGTACTTTTCGCGCAACGGAGCTTTGTGAAGCGAAGTTGATTGGTTCTCCGGCGTCTGTCAACATTCCAAACAGTCCGTAGCGGCCGCCATCTTGTCTCTCGGTAGGATCGAGAGACAAGAGGAGGCGAAAGCGAAGGGGCAAATGACCATAAGGGGGAATAGTAGATCCTCGCTGACCCCCTAGGTTTGATGTGGAGGTTTTAAAAGGGCCCCGCGGGGCAAAAAAAAATAATAATAATAATAATCGAACGGCTGAATGGATTTGCACGAAACTTGGTAAAATATTAGGGACTGGTAGCCCGATGTGCCTTTGCTAGGTCTCAATATATGTGCTCCAGTGGATTTTGAGAAATTAACGTTCAAAAAAAGATATATATCTGTAACAGCGCTCCGCTTCGCGTACTTTTCGCGTTACGGAGCTTTGCGAAGCTGATTGGTTCTCCGGCGTCTGTCAACATTCCAAACAGTCCGTAGCGGCCGCCATCTTGTCTCTCGGTAGGATTGAGAGACAAGAGGAGGCCAAAGCGAAGGGGCAAATGACCATAAGGGGGCATAGTAGATCCTCGCTGACCCCCTAGGTTTGATGTGGAGGTTTTAAAAGGGCCCCGCGGGGCAAAAAAAAAAATAATAATAATAATCGAACGGCTGATGACCATAAGGGGGCATAGTAGATCCTCGCTGACCCCCTAGGTTTGATGTGGAGGTTTTAAAAGGGCCCCGAGGGGCAAAAAAAAATAATAATAATAATAATCGAACGGCTGAATGGATTTGCACGAAACTTGGTAAAATATTAGGGACTGGTAGCCCGATGTGCCTTTGCTATGTCTCAATATATGTGCTTCAGTGCATTTTGAGAAATTAACGTTCAAAAACAAGATATATATCTGTAACAGCGCTCCGCTTCGCGGAGATAAAATTATATGTGTATTACCTAGCTGTTGCTAACACCAGTTAGCGACGGCTAGTAGGAGATAGCGACCATCTTGGGTCCCACTTTGCATGTGAGTGATATTTATCACTAATGACATGCAAAGTGGGCATGCCAAGATGTTAGCGACTGGAAACAGTCGCTAACATCGCTATCTCCTATTATCAACTTTTGGAAATATTCGAGATAAGCGCGAATATCTCCAAAAAGTAACAGCTGCCCTGAGCAGTTCTTAGCCATGTTATCCAATGGGAGGTGGATAACATGGCTAAGAGCATTAGCTCGGTAATGCATGAATATCGCGGAGTTTTCAGCGACATTAATGCATTGCGCTCGTTTTTTATCGTATTTGCGATAAACCTTGATAATAGCAAGGTTTATCTGCGATAATTTCTGACGGTAAAAAAATCGTTGCTAAGCATCGTTAGGGATAAATATCGCTTAACCTTGGTAATATGCCCCAACGTCTGTTAACGTTCGATTCGAAGGAAATCAGGAATTGTTGAAAAACATTGTGTGCGCCATCTTGTCTTTTTTCAAATGCCACACTTTTGTCGTGCACGGCAGCCATTTTAGATGCCTTGACCAGATCCACTCTGTGAACGCTGTCGATCCTTAGCATGGCTCCCCACCCTCGCAAGCATCTCCCCCAGGCAGTGGTCACCCCCGCTCTCTGTTTTATGCATGGGTAATAAACCTCCCCCCATCTGCGCTGTTCTTCCCTGAGAATCACACCCTGTGCCCGCCCGACACCTCCCTTTCGCCCTATTCACTACCGCACCCTCTGACACTCCTTTTCCTCTGTGTCCGATTGTCCAGGCCGGTCCTAGGCTATCAGCTAGCCCTGCAGATGTAGTTTATGGCCACAGCTGTAAAGAATCACCCGTCTTCAAAGGAGTTATAGTAGATCAAGGCCCACACTCGATGAGATCCGTCACAGCAGAAGCGTTGCTATTATCTGAAAACCATTCTGTATTGTGATTGGGGAGGGGACCGAGCGTGAAGCGGAAGATTCCAGGGATGACTCTTTGTACATCAAAGTTTTTACAATTATGTGTCACATTAAAAATATATAGCACTCCGACAAAGTAGTAAGATTATAAAACTTTAATAATTTATAAATATATACAAGAAAACAAAAATAGTAATAACATATAAACATTTTTAGAGAAAAACAACGAAGTAGCGGTCGGCTGTGCGAATAGTCCCAACGCAGCACAACGTCCAGATTTCCGGCGTGGGGCGTCGCGGGGGGTGGGTGATCAGTAGCAAACTGTTGTGCGAATAGTTCCAAGGCAGCAGAACGCGCCGAAATCTAGATGACACAAAAGTGATGTCTAGTAAGTTGCCACCCAGCAAATAACGGCGTGGGGCGTCGCGGGGGGTGGGTCATCAGTAGCAAACTGTTGTGCGAATAGTTCCAAGGCAGCAGAACGATGGCACCAAGGTGATGTCCAGTAAGTTGCCGCACTGGTTTTGGTATCCTACAATGCTGCTCCGAATAACGGCGTGGGGCGCCCCGGGGGAGGCGGCGTGAACGGGCCTCTCCAGGTGGAGTCTCGTCTGTTGTAGTGGGGCGCCCCTTTACCGTTTCAGTTGCCATTCCGTCCGCTTTTGGTCCACTGTGTCAAAATCCGCCATTCAGCTGAGTTGCGCCCACTCTTGCGGTGCAGCGATAGGCGGCTGCCACAGGACTCTCAAAATGGCGGCAGGCTGTTTCCTTTTTGGGCCTGGTCCACTGAAATGGCCCTGGGACACCTTGGAAATCGGACGCTTGTCTGCTAGGTCTTGGACCCCATTCTCGAAAGCGTCCCCTCCGCCTTGAGAATTCATCAAAAGTTTTGGGGGCCCCGACTCCTGCAGGCTTCTGGTGGGGAGCGGCTGCCATGATTGCTCGCGGAATGACCACGACGGAGCTACGAGATGGTGGTGCTCTCATGGTGACGCCAGCTTCAGTCTGAAACATCCAGAAACAAGGTGGGGCTTTCATCGTTTGGGGGAAAAAAAAAGTTTTCATCCAATGAAAAGTGTTGTTTTTAGGTCATATGATCAAGCCTTCCATCATTAGGAAACCAAAAGTAAAATGAACCAATGAAAAGTTTTATAAACAAGTCACATGACCTGTTATGCGGCATAGGGTATAAAATGCGGAGAAAATACGTTGGCACGTGAGGCGTCGTCAGTAGCGGACCGATGTGCGAATAGGCCGAAGGCAATACAACGCGCCAAGATCCGGATGGCATCGAGGTGGTGTCATAGTTGAGAGTTCTGAGCAGCGGTTGTAACACTGTCTGAAGCTTATTTGCAGCTGCTGCAGCTTCACTACGCGCCAAGATCCGGATGGCACCGAGGTGGTGTGTAGGAAGTTGCCGCACTGGTGTGGCCATCCTACAATGCTGAAAGTCGGCGTGGGGCGCCCCGTTGGCCTGTGAGTTTGCGTCAGTAGCGGACCGATGTGCGAATAGGCCGAAGGCAGCACAACGCGCCAAGATCCGGATGGCACCGAGGTGGTGTCTAGTAAGTTGTCGCACTTCTGTGGCCATCCTACAATGTTGAAAGTCGGCGTGGGGCGCCCCGTTGGCCTGTGAGATGGTGTCAGTAGCGGACTGATGTGTGAATGGGGCCAAAGGCAGCGCAACAATATTTTCTACTATATTTCCGGTGTAGAAGAGACCACAAGGCGCTGAGATGCCAAGATCCGGATGGCACCGAGGTGGTGTCTTGCAAGTTGTGGTACTGGTGTGGCCATCCTACAATGCTGAAAGTCGGCGTGGGGCGCCCCGTTGGCCTGTGAGATGGCGTCAGTAGCGGACCGATGTGCGAATGGGGCCAAAGGCAGCGCAACAATATTTTCTGAATAGAAGACACCACAAGGCGCTGAGATGCCAAGATCCGGATGGCACCGAGGTGATGTCTAAGTTGCGGACTGATGTGCGAATGGGGCCAAAGGCAGCGTAACAATATTTTTTGTATGGAAGATACCACTAGGCGTTGAGATGCCAAGATTCGGATGGCACTGAGGTGATGTCTAGCAAGTTGGTGTGGTCATCCTACAATGCTGAAACTCGGCGTGGGTCACCCCATTAGCCTGTGAGATGGCGTCAGTAGCGGACCGATGTGCGAATAGGCCGAAGGCAGCACAACGCGCCAAGATCCGGATGTCACCGTGGTGGTTTCATAGTTGAGAGGCACTTCATCTGCAGTGGGGCGCCGAGATCCGGATGGCACCGAGGTGATGTCTAGCAAGTTGCTGTACTGGTGTGGTCATCCTACAATGCTGAAACTCGGCGTGGGTCGCCCCATTAGCCTGTGAGATGGCGTCAGTAGCGGACCGATGTGCGAATAGGCCGAAGGCAGCACAACGCGCCAAGATCCGGATGTCACCGTGGTGGTTTCATAGTTGAGAGGCACTTCATCTGCAGTGGGGCGCCGAGATCCGGATGGCACCGAGGTGATGTCTAGCAAGTTGCTGTACTGGTGTGGTCATCCTACAATGCTGAAACTCGGCGTGGGTCGCCCCATTAGCCTGTGAGATGGCGTCAGTAGCGGACCGATGTGCGAATAGGCCGAAGGCAGCACAACGCGCCAAGATCCGGATGTCACCGTGGTGGTTTCATAGTTGAGAGGCACTTCATCTGCAGTGGGGCGCCGAGATCCGGATGGCACCGAGGTGATGTCTAGCAAGTTGCTGTACTGGTGTGGTCATCCTACAATGCTGAAACTCGGCGTGGGTCGCCCCATTAGCCTGTGAGATGGCGTCAGTAGCGGACCGATGTGCGAATAGGCCGAAGGCAGCACAACGCACCAAGATCCGGATGTCACCGTGGTGGTTTCATAGTTGAGAGGCACTTCATCTGCAGTGGGGCGCCGAGATCCGGATGGCACCGAGGTGATGTCTAGCAAGTTGCTGTACTTGTGTGGTCATCCTACAATGCTGAAACTCGGCGTGGGTCGCCCCATTAGCCTGTGAGATAGCAGTTCTTTGGATTTGGGCCTGGCTCGTCTGCTGTAGTGGGGCGCCCCTTTACCGTTTCAGTTGCCATTCAGCTGAGTTTCGGCTGCTCTTGATGCTACAGCGACAGGCGGCTGCAACAGGACTCTCAAAATGGCGGCCTGTTCTTTGGATTTGGGCCTGGTCCACTAAAATGGGCCTGGGACACCTTAGAACTCGGACGCTCGATTTTTTTTTCCTTTCCTGTACATGCAAAAAAAGGTAAATGCCCGGTACGTTACACGCTTCATCTGCCACGATGAACTCTCTAGAGGAACCGAAAAAAAATATAGTTGTGGTAACTATACCATGCATTGTCATATGGAGAGGTGGCACCAATTAATTATAGTGCTGCATAAAAGAGAGATTTGGAGGAGAACCCCTGACCTGCTAGTACATTCATCAAAGAAGTGGCACTGAGAGCTTCAGAGGCAAGGGAAACGGTCCCAAATATTTAGAAGAACTTTGGAAAGATTAAAATGACATGTTTAGATTGTGGCAAATTTATTTCATGTGGACATCTGAGTGTTACTCTAATAAATACAGCATATGAACATCATCATAGTCGATGGTTGGTAGAGACATTTTGACTATATCCTGGACCTGCCCGTCCTCGCCCAAAATGGCGCCAGAATAAATGGGACTCGTAACTCCTTGTTGTGTACTGGTTGCAGAACCTTGAAATCACGAGATACGTATGCAGTTTTGAAGCACATGGCGGGCGGGGACGAGAATTGATTGAATATTTCGACATCCCTATTGATATTAAGTTCTGATGTGTTATTGATTACTGTACTGTTGAAAGTTCGAATTAACGTCACCCATGGTACTTGCCCGCAAATGTATATCTAGATAATTTTATTGTAACTGGCCCTGTCGTATTTTAATTATAAAATGTACGTCCACCGATTCCGTAACTGTTAGACACCTTAGTTCTTGCAACCTAATGGCCCGCCCGTTACGTTCCTCTACAGTGTAAATGTCTATTCATCATATACGATTACAGTTTGCTCCGTTGCCGGCCCACGTGGTTATAGGCTCGTATTTGTATAATGAAATTTTCACAATAAAGGTTTTTAAAAGAAAACATGGTAGTAGTATATACATTGGTAAAGTTTTTAATAATAGTCACTGTTTTAGAATCATTAAAAGGCAAGTGAAATAAAGCAGACCAATTACATGAAGGGTAAAAGGTATAATACGAAGGAACGCAGTAAAGATAAATGGTCAAGGGCTGTTGTGTTTTCTATTCCTGCAACATAAAGTGATCGATAAGAATCTCATATTCAGGCGTATCGGCGACTAAGACAGCAGGTCGACCCTCTTTTGCTCAACGGCTCCGTCATGGGACGAAGAAACGCTCTTTTTCTCGAAAAAAGAATATATTTTACTTGCAGGACAGTTGTAAAATTTCCGGGAAAGTACATTAGCCTGGAACATTATAACATATATTTAAGAAAAAATAATGTTCGGAAGTAATGAAAAGCGTAATTTTTAGGTCATATGACCAAGCCTTTCATCATTACAATAAGAAAAGTAAAATGAACCAATGAAAAGTTTTATTAACAAGTCACATGACTTGTTATGCTTACGTTACGCGCTGCGCGCCCCGGATGACTTCCGGATGCGCTAACGCGGCGCGTCATATGACGCATTACGCGACAACGCAGGTACAGAATATAGTCAAAATGTCTCCACCAACCAGCGGTCGGAACACAACCCCTTTCAGCAGGTTAAATAGTTCTGTTAAATGACAACAGAAGGGACAGGCAACAAGAACCATCAGTCAAAGAGGGGAGGGCTAGTTCTTCTCTACCGGGTTACATTGGGGCGCTACCGGAACTGATCGAATTGGTAGTCTACAGTGTTTCTGGATGTTTCAGACTGAAGCTGGGGTTAGCATGAGAGCAGCACCATTTCGTAGCTCCGTCGTGGTCATTCCGCAACCAATCATTGCAGCCGTTCTTTATCGTTATTTTGGGCGGGGTGGGTGGCGGAGCCGAGCTGTTTTGCAGCCATCATTGTGTGGAGTTCAGTTCATCTCACTAGTTTTGTATTTGTCATGAGGGGTTGTTCCTAATGTTTCTATTTTAGCGAGGTCAAAAAGAGATCCCATTAGTGGCCTACTGATTTTGCTCGATTCCTTTTCTTTTTTTTTACACGATTTTTCGTTATCTGCAAAGACTAAACAGAGTATTGCGACTCTGTGTTTGTTTGTAAATAGAGAATGAACCAAAGAGAACTAATTCTAAAACAGTAAATACTTGGATAACAATGAATCAAATGGAGAGAGAAGCAGGCACGACGGATTACAATGGGGGCAAAGACCTGCGTTAACTACCTTTCACTATCTGCAAAGAGAGAGTACTCCTAATAGAAATGAGGGGGGGGGGGCACCATTCAAAGCAGATCAGTGTGCATAAACACGAAAATGTTTTCACTTACCACGTACTTGACATTCGACAGCTTATGATATTTGCTATTAAAAAACCATTGAAATTCACTGAAAAAACCATAGGTTATAGACCATATATAGTTAGGAATTAGCATTTACAAAACCTTGAAAATTCACTGAAAAAACCATAGGTTATAGACCATATATAGTTAGGAATTAGCATTTAAAAAACCTTATTTTACTCACACAAAACCATTGAAATTCCATATATAGTTAGTTGCACTAACTATATATCGCGCACCCGCAATCCACTGCTGATCATGTCACATATTACATCATTCATGACATGGTCAGTGACATCACTGATGACATCTCAAATGACATCACTGATGACATCTCACTTGACATCAATGATCACATCACTGATGATATCATTCATGTGATAATACAATGCATCTCCTCACACTCTAATATAACCTCCGTTACACCCAGTGTTAAATAGAGAGTATCATTTTTGAAACCATTGACACACCAATACTAGTTACTACATACGCACTCACTGATTCCTATGTCTACACACACATTCACTCATACAATCATTCATACATACAATCACTCATCTTTACAACACTATCATATGCACTCATACACCTATACAGACACTCACACTCTGCCACTCATCCATGGAGTTACTCACACACCTAGTCAGTCCTGAAAAGAATCAATCACACTTCCATTTTCTCATCTATACAGTTAAACACAGAACACCTTACATTTTTGAAACATATACTAACACATAGTTACTCTCTTATAGAATCACTGATACAAGTACACATTGATCTGCACAGAGTCACACACCTCCCAGCCAGCCATACACACACTCAGTCTCCCATACAAATACTTGTGCAACCAATCAATAACCCATATAGCTACTTATATAGCTACTGATTAACACGTGCAGCAGCTTGCACAACAACAGACATACTGATGCACACTTTTAGACAGTTTAGTCACTAACCCGTGCATTCAGTAAGACGCATTTAATCACTCACTCATACAGTCAATCACGCACCTACTAAAACCTTTATTCAGACACTTATACATCCACTCATTCTTCAATATGTAAAACATATTTAAACTTTACAGAAACACATAATCACTGGATGTTGTCATCAGTGATGTCACTGACCATGTCATGAATGATGTAATATGTGACATGATCAGCAGTGGATTGCGGGTGCGCGATATATAGTTAGTGCAACTAACTATATATGGAATTTCAATGGTTTTGTGTGAGTAAAATAAGGTTTTTTAAATGCTAATTCCTAACTATATATGGTCTATAACCTATGGTTTTTTCAGTGAATTTTCAAGGTTTTGTAAATGCTAATTCCTAACTATATATGGTCTATAACCTATGGTTTTCTCAGTGAATATATATATATATATATATATATATATATATATATATATATATATATATATATATATATATATATATATATATATATATATATATATATATATATATATATATAAATATATATATATATATATATATATACATATAAATATATATATATATATATATATATATATATATATATATATATATATATATACATATATATATATATATATATATAATGAGATCCCGAGCCGAAATTGAGTGATGCACTAGTTAAATCTAGCCCAGAAGTAGTAGTCAAAAGGAATTGGTTATCTAACAGAACTGGATTTTACAAGTGCATCTCATGCAGAGCTTGTAAGTTCGGTGTCAACACCACTGCATATCAATCTATTGTTCAATCAACTCCCACAAAAATTCAGGGCCTATACACATGTCGCACGGACCATGTTGTGGTATATACTTGAATGTACATGCAAGTTAAAATATGTTGGGAGCACGAAATTACAAGCTTATGTCCGCATTTTGCAGCATTTGAGAGCCATAGTAAATTCTGACGATAACTACCCAGTTGCCCGACATTTTAAGCTCATACATGCTAAAAAGTTGAATGATCTGAGCTATTACATTATAGATTCTGTACCCAAAAACATCAGGGGAGGAAACTGAGAAAAACAGCTTAGACAACTGGAGTCTAAATACATCCTGATGTTAGATACAAGAATCCCCAATGGGCTCAATACGGGGGAGGATTTAAGAAATTTTCTGTAGCAGAAGCCTCTGTATTTTTAGATTTAATATTACTACTGCTGCTCACCTATTATTTTCTCATTACCACTAAGCAATCAATTGAAAGTAATACCATGACTTGTTTTATAATGAATGAAATATTGCAAGGAAACTTTTCCATTTTTTGCACAGGCACTTTATGAATTTCACTTTTTTATGGAGTTGAGCTTCATGCAACCTTGGTTTCTCTTAATACATTAATTTTAAACCTATTATCCTGGAATCTATTTTTGATATGAATTTTAATATCATGTTCTTCCTAAATATTATGCACTACTTTGCACATTGGGAATTTGTTACATTTTTCACTAGCACTTTATTTAAGTTGAGTTGATTGCATTTGCAAGTGACACAGAAACTAAAAATATTTAAAAGGACCCTAATAATATCCAATGGTTTCATTTGGTCACTTGGCCTTCATTTGCATTAAGGACTACAATAATATTGATTGGCTCTTATTTTTACAAGTTTTTATCAATATTTACCTTTTGTATTGCATTTTTTATCGTAAACATATTATCTGGTTTTAAAACATATTTATGTTTTAATTTCTAGTATTTACGATTTACCATGTACGTTGTTTATTTGGATGTCACTGACCATGTCATGAATGATGTAATATGTGACATCATCAGCAGTGGATTGCGGGCCCGCGAGTTACAGTTAGTGCAACTACCTATAATGGAGGAATTTCAATGGTTTTGTATGAGTGAAATGTCCAGCTAACTATAACACCCCTGAAACCTATGGTTTTTTCAGTGGATTTCTAAGGTTTTTTAAATGATAATTCCTAACTATAACATATCTGAAACCTATGGTTTTTTTCAGTGAATTTCAAAGCTTTTTTAAATGATAATTCCTAATTATAATGTTCATTAAGCATATCTGTTTTTTTCTATCTTTTTTAATTATCATCCCATTCTCAACCTAGTAAAAACTGCACATATTACCATTCTTCAATTGATTCCTTCCTCCAACAAAATTGCCAGAAACAAAAACCACAACTAACGTTAATAATATATAAACTAGGCGTTTCCGTACAAAAAAAAAATCACTTCCCCATAAGTCAAATCTGCAATGCTACGTAAAAAACAGGCGATAGTTCCACTTACAGCGATCAAACTAGAACGAAGGGGATTGAGGCTACTATGCCCGCACTGGTAATGAAGTCCGTATAAGTTGAGAATATGAAGGTGCTGGTGATCTAGGACACAATCCCCTGGATCCCAATAATAGAGAGCCAAGACGCCTTACTACACGCCGACACTCTCTTGCAGCTTTTACTTTCCATAAACTGTCAAAACTAGAACTATTCGCATCATGGAACCATGATGATCTCCTCGTTCCATGAAATTACCTGAACCTTCATGTGTGAAGATTAACAAGAAGCTTTGCTTTATAAAGAATTTTGATCAAGCCCTGAAGAAGTCCGGTTTCGGATGAAACGCGTTGGCTATTGATTTTAATCATCATTTGTGAATAAAGAATCTTTTTTGACGAAGAAATTTCACTTTGGAATTCTTGGGAGAACAATCAGAAGAATAATTGAAGTTTGTGAATATATATTGCTGAAATTGCATTGATACTGTATTAACACTTGAAGTGTACGGGTCACTTTTGTGCAGATAGTTCCACTTACCACTAACAAATTAACATCAACATTTAACTAGTGTAAGGACGTCGACTATGTACTGCGTGAATTACATCCAACTCACACCCACATTTAAAGACGAATATGTTAGAGAGTAACAAATTATGCACCTCCGACAACCAACAAAATCACAACACCCAGCGCCACCACGACTACAACCACCCCTCCTCACCCCTTCCCATCTACTACCTCAGAGGTAGCGTAAAACAGGACAACGGACCTTCCCAAAATAATATATCCCCTCAACAGCACACTAACTGAATGGTAAGAGATGTGGCAACCAACTATGTATAAGGGAGGGAAGTAGCCCATTAACAATAATTTACACAATGCCACGACCACCGGTGATATGCTATACACAACTCACTATACAAAACAAAAGTTTTTCCATGTGTAGATATAGTATTCATATGTGTAGTGTACTGTATGGTGGACGCAACAATATTATCTCAAACACTGGGGAATATCTTGGTCATGTAGCTGTGTTGTCCCCCTCTTGAAGCAGAAGCGGAGTGGGCTGGTCCAACGTACGCAACTCCAGCGTAAGAGTATAAATTATTAGGCTACACCTTGGGCGTGGTTCACTTGTACGAAGACAAAAGACTCTGCCACAGTGAAGGTTCTCACCCAGCCACGTGGCTGCCGCAATGACCACGTGTCTCCTCGATACAGGCCCATTGTGAACTCAGCGCCACAGCACTGCAGACTTATGTCTGTATCGACTATTGCCTTTGATCTACTCTGCGGACAGCAGGGTTCCCAACTTGAATTCAGCTTTGGATCTACACTACGGACAACATTGAATCAAGCCTTGCTTTATTTAATGCAGAGACAATTGTAATATATAAGAAAAGGGGGTGGTGATGAACAGAGTGTCTGAATTAAGCAGACCACTCTTACCCAGTCCAAAGATCAGGGCTTGATCCATCACCGTTATTTATCTCACTGCCCCATCCCAGCTCAGAACCTGGCTATATGCAAATTAGTCTGTCCCTGGCCCAGTGCATCATGGTAACAGGGCAGACCAAACTACCAAGCCAATTCTTCACCAGAAAGGAGACAAGCTACCGGGGACCGGTTTCTGGCATTTCAGCCTCTTCGGCCCGGCTTGCTTGAATCCTGATGGAGCAGTGAGAAAGGGACTCATGTCTGAGTATACCCTGCCACACCTATAGTGGCCAAAAACGATTAAGAAAAGGGGGTGGTGATGAACAGAGTGTCTGAATTAAGCAGACCACTCTTACCCAGTCCAAAGATCAGGGCTTGATCCATCACCGTTATTTATCTCACTGCCCCATCCCAGCTCAGAACCTGGCTATATGCAAATTAGTCTGTCCCTGGCCCAGTGCATCATGGGAACAGGGCAGACCAAACTACCAAGCCAATTCTTCACCAGAAAGGAGACAAGCTACCGGGGACCGGTTTCTGGCATTTCAGCCTCTTCGGCCCGGCTTGCTTGAATCCTGATGGAGCAGTGAGAAAGGGACTCATGTCTGAGTATAGCCTGCCACACCTATAGTGGCCAAAAACGATTAAGAAAAGGGGGTGGTGATGAACAGAGTGTCTGAATTAAGCAGACCACTCTTACCCAGTCCAAAGATCAGGGCTTGATCCATCACCGTTATTTATCTCACTGCCCCATCCCAGCTCAGAACCTGGCTATATGCAAATTAGTCTGTCCCTGGCCCAGTGCATCATGGGAACAGGGCAGACCAAACTACCAAGCCAATTCTTCACCAGAAAGGATAAGAGTGGTCTGCTTAATTCAGACACTCTGTTCATCACCACCCCCTTTTCTGAATCATTTTGTCCACCATAAGCGTGGAAGGGTATACTCAGATGTGAGTCCCTTGCTCATTGCACCATCAGGATTCAAGCAAGCCGGGCCGACGACGGCTGAAATGCCAGAAACCGGTCCCCGGAAGCTTGTTTCCTTCCCAGTATAAGAATTGGCTTGGTAGTTTGGTTTGCCCTGTTCCCATCATGCACTGGGACAGGAACAGACTAATTTGCATGTAGCCAGGTTCTGAGCTGGGATGGTGCAGTGAGCTAAAAAACGGTGATGGATCAAGCCCTGATCTTTGGACTGGGTAAGAGTGGTCTGCTTAATTCAGACACTCTGTTCATCACCACCCCCTTTTCTGAATCATTTTGTCCACCATAAGCGTGGAAGGGTATACTCAGATGTGAGTCCCTTGCTCATTGCACCATCAGGATTCAAGCAAGCCGGGCCGACGACGGCTGAAATGCCAGAAACCGGTCCCCGGAAGCTTGTTTCCTTCCCAGTATAAGAATTGGCTTGGTAGTTTGGTTTGCCCTGTTCCCATCATGCACTGGGACAGGAACAGACTAATTTGCATGTAGCCAGGTTCTGAGCTGGGATGGTGCAGTGAGCTAAAAAACGGTGATGGATCAAGCCCTGATCTTTGGACTGGGTAAGAGTGGTCTGCTTAATTCAGACACTCTGTTCATCACCACCCCCTTTTCTGAATCATTTTGTCCACCATAAGCGTGGAAGGGTATACTCAGATGTGAGTCCCTTGCTCATTGCACCATCAGGATTCAAGCAAGCCGGGCCGACGACGGCTGAAATGCCAGAAACCGGTCCCCGGAAGCTTGTTTCCTTCCCAGTATAAGAATTGGCTTGGTAGTTTGGTTTGCCCTGTTCCCATCATGCACTGGGACAGGAACAGACTAATTTGCATGTAGCCAGGTTCTGAGCTGGGATGGTGCAGTGAGCTAAAAAACGGTGATGGATCAAGCCCTGATCTTTGGACTGGGTAAGAGTGGTCTGCTTAATTCAGACACTCTGTTCATCACCACCCCCTTTTCTGAAACAATTGTATTATATGTCTTCAGATTTTGTTAAAGGATATGACAAAAAGCATTCCTCAATGTCTGTGCTGACTACTGCCTTCGATCTATACTGCGGACAGCATGGTTCACAACTTGAATTCAGCTTTAGATCTACACTACGGACGGCATGAAATTCAGCCTTGCTTTCTTTAAGGCAGAGACAATTGTACTATATGTCTTCAGATTTTGTTAAAGGATGTGACAAAAAGCATTCCTCCATATCTGTATTGACTACTGCCTTCAATCTACACTGCAGACATCAGGGTTCACAACTTGAGTTCAGATTTGGATCTACACTGCGGACAGCATTGAATTTAGCCTTGCTTTATTTATGGCAGATGTTTACACAAAGGAGTTAGGTCCTTGGTCGGGACTGAGGGTGGGCTGGACCGTTATAACTGTAGCAAAAAAACACATAGGTGCCCACACTCTCTTTATTTATACTATACTTTTCATACGAACTAAATGAAAAAGTTCATTAGATCTGGTCGGGTATTTTTATTTATACCATTCACTTCTATTTTTTAGCAAAAACTTTTTTTAGGCAGGAAAGGTTTACATATGTACAATACACAAAAATCACTATTTACACATCTATACCTTTTACATTTAAGACAAAACAAACATTGCGCAAATTACAAATGAAGCAAAAAAATTCCCAAACCCTCATCAGGGCTTTATTATTTATCTGGTTGTTGTCGAATCAGGCGAATGATAGCGCCGGCCATTCAGGCGAACCGGAGGGTGCTTGTGAGACTGCACACCGTGTTGAACACCAGAACCCCACTGTCCGCCACAGCGCTGCCGCCTTCTGCATATCGAGCTATTATGCTCCCAATCCAGACGACTTTCCACGCTGGAAACTGCTGTACCGATTCCTCCATTGTTCATGGTATCTGCTGATCCGTTGAATTGCCTGATGCGATACGCAACTGCGTTAAAAGGCAGTGTAATATTTAAAGACAACAATGACTATAATTTTGTCCTGATGATGATGCCCCTCATTTAACTTAGGCATCGAAACGTCGTCGACCAAAAAAACCCGTATGCAATATGACATTTAAAATATTGTGAAATGCAATGGTGTGGTTATAACAATCTCTGTCTGTAACACTGACTACAAGTACACAGACATATTTTTGCTTTGCTCATTTTACCATTCTGTTCGTTGTTTTGTCTGAATGTTGTGGGTCACGGCTGTGCCCACTTGTTATTAATATGTTCATTCAGTTTTTATTAAGAAAATTGTTAAATAAATTCCTTGTCCGGCTGGACAAAAGACATAACACTTATCAGGTGTGTGATTATCAGCTCAGTATACCATTGTGTCCACGAGTAGGGACCACTGTTTTTTGTAACATGATACTGCCCAAGGTCCCTATGGCATACCTTTTGGGTTCCCTTGTCTTTCTTAAACACTTCAATAGACATAAGACATTAGTCCAACTAGTGTGCCCCCCGGACCACGCATCATCGCAGGGTACGTACACGCTAAGCGCCAAAGGTACTACTAACTCAGTGCACCATAAATCATCACCACGTAGCCTTATTAAGCCAGAATTCAGTAGGCAAAAGACATTGCTACCAGTGCGGCTTGGCCGGAGCACACATCATCGCAAGCTCCACAGAACATTGATGCTTCAGGTTCCACTAATACAAGAAGGGGCCCCCTGAAATAAATGTAAGGCAGACTAGCAGGGGATAGAAGACCAAAGACCAAAGGAGATAAGTCTGCCCTATATATTTTGATTAAAGGCTCATAAAGAGTCCAACAATTTTCATAAGCACATAAATGAGCTCACTGGTATTTAAGGCCGCCATATTTTAATTCTTCACACAATGCTTGAAAAAATATATAATTTTATTTTCATTTGGCAGGATATCAATGCTATTCAATAAATATGACAAAAAATCATTCAAAAATATATACAAATCACAAAAATTTCATCACAATGCAAAAATTATTACGATACATAAACCCCAAAATACCCACTCATCTTTCATTCATCACCACTGAATCATTCCACTAAACTTGCCACACATTCCATCAATCACACCAGTTAACATAACATATAGGCCTCAGTACACATGGTGTAATAATATACTGAGGTTGTCCTGCGAAATCCTCTCAGCAACTGGCTGGGGAATCAAGATGGTAATAGCAGGACAGAAGATCACCACGCCCAGGTGATGAATGAAAGATGAGTGGGTATTTTGGGGTTTATGTATCGTAATAATTTTTTTTAAATGATATATTTTTTCAAGCATTGTGTGAAAAATTAAAATGTGGCGGCCTTAAATACCAGTGAGCTCATTTATGTGCTTATGAAAATTGTTAGACTCTTTATGAGCCTTTAATAAAAATATATAGGGCAGACTTATCTCCTTTGGTCTTTGGGCTTCAGGTGCCACTAACTCAGTTGGTTGCAGACACACTAACTTACCAATACTGTGCAGCTCTACTCAACGCTACCTGGCCGTGGGCTCTTGCTAACCGCTGCCTCCTGCCTACACTGCGGTCATCAGAGCTCACAATTAAGTAGACTCTTTATTCATTATTTGCAGAGTGCAGTACCAAACTAAGTATAACGTCCCTCAAACCTCCACAAAATCCCTTTTGTAGCCTTCCTTCTAGAACTTCTTTTATATCATTTCTAAGTTTAGTTGAATAACAAAATTCACCCTGCAAGTGCAAAGGAAAACTGAATAGCAGTCTACACTGCAGACAGCAGAGGTCACAATTTGAAATATAATGTCCCTGAAACCTACATATTTCAACAACGTATTCCATATATGTTTTGTCTTTTATTTGAATCATGATTACAGATGATGCAGTCCAGTAGGCAGCAGAAAATGCTTCCAGTGCAGCCTGTTCGGACCACGCATCATCATCAAGGTGAGCACACGATGAGCACCAGACGTACCACTAACTTAGTACACCATAAATATTCGCCACGTGGCCTTATTAAGGAAAATAATCAGTAGTCAAAACACATTCTTACCAGTGCGGTCTGCCTGGACCACGCATCATCGCAGGCTCCACACAAACCGCCCCTACCTCAGTGCACCACAACTCATGAACCCTTTACGATAGAATCTTCTGTGTATTATTTCACATGTAATGCTCCTACCTCTGTACAACAGAAGTCATAAACCATTTATGATGGAATATTTGTGTATGATATGATAATTTTTATTGTACTTGTTACCAACAGCAACGTAATAAAATGGAGTCGAGCACATGTGCCTGTACCCACTTCAACTATCTATCTGTGTCTGTGTATTCATTATGTTTGTAAAATGATGCCCCTGGGCCCTACCACATTATATTGTGCTGTTAACAGCGTATGCAACCATCTTACCTCTGGCAGTAACAAAAACTTCAGTTATATAACTTTCTCTCGCTCATTCTACAAATAGGAACGTACAAACTGGATCATTACAATACTGCAAGCAAAGTGTATAGTAAAGTAAGTGTGTGCTATTGCGCGAGTTTTTTTTGTAGCATATTTATATAGCACAAAGGTGACCCAAAACTATGTCAGTGATTTACATGAGCACCGTATTTACAGTACATTTTCAGGCACGCGTAGATTACGTGATTTGTTTACAATAAAAGGATGTGGACGCGACTCCGAGGCTTGAACACTGATTTCCAGCACCAAGTTTGACAGTACACCCAAATGAGCACATCTGTATATATATTAGCTGCCCTTCATGTGCCAAAAACTGCAAACTAAAGCTTTCATAGCCCTGTATTACTACAGCTACAACACTCCACTGAATGTACAACAAACATTCAAATTCGCAGAAATGCCTCATGTCCACCATCTTTTATGTGTGGAACTATGGATGAATGTGGGGTCAGTGATTCCCCGTACCTTCCATGTTGGCCATGTTGTGGGACTTCCCAGACATAATGACACATTTGCGTTTAAGTCCCGGGTGACGGCAGCACTACAACACAGATACCCGAATCAGTTGATTTCTGATATAGCTCACGATGGAACCACTCCCATAGCTCCAGAGTCATTGTTCACAGCCTCGAGCAGCACTGGCATACGTCAGGCAAGCCTACACCCCTTATGCTTACAGGTAAACACAACAAGGCTACATGGCCCAGATTTTCACTGGGAGTGGATGGGGTGCAGCAGTCTGGGTGCGCAGTAATGAAAACTCACCGCTATGCAGTGGGAGCAGGAGCGCAACGCCCAGTGGACTAAAAGGTCTTCAGCCCCCCTGTTGTGTGTGGCAGCCCGGGATTAGACAGCTTCTCGGGCACACACACAGCCGCACCAGAGTACTTCCCAGGTCTTTTAAAGACCTTTTGCTTGTTACCGAGGCTTTGATGTCCCCCCGCTTAGAGCCCCTGCAGCTCCACCCTGTATTTTGCTTGAAGAATCTGCCCCCCTGAAATTTTTTCTTAGCCCCCCGATATTTGACTCTAGTTGTGCCTCTGAGTGACAGTGCATGGTATAGCACCTTGGGAGGAAAAGAGCGCACAGACACCTCCTTGCAGTGGGAGTTCATGTAATACAGTAGCCTGGGTGTGCAAAGGCGTAACGCAGAAATATACATGTGCAGTTGTATGTACTCTGCAATTACTAATTGTATACTATCTTTCAGATCACTAAATTTGAGGGTGCACAATAACCGGGCATGCGGTTGGACACACACCGATGGCAAAAAGGTGAGCTGCGAAGATTTTCTCCAGTATCAACAGGACTTCTCCTGCTCCATCTATTACTTTCTCTCTCACACACTTTCAATGTCTTTCTTTCTCTCTCTTCCTCTCTCTAACACTGTTTCCCTTTCTCTTTTCAAGTTATGAACCCTGCTGTCCACATTGCAGATAAATAAATCAAGGCTGAATTTAACACTGTCTGCAGTATAGATCCAAAGCAGAATTCAAGTTGTAACCTCTGCTAGATGCAGTGTTTGCAAAAGGTAAGCAGAGAAGCCTAGGGCCACAAGGCCTCCAATTAAACACGGTGCGAACAAACGATATTGTCCTGCATAATGACGTGATCTCTCACCTCATTCTGTCTCATCTCTGAATCATTTTAAAGACCTGCTGGACCATACTGTAGATCTGAGCCAGCGGGCACTTCCCTACAGACACCTCTTCAACGCGGACCTACGAGAGGGGTGGGATGCATCAGGCACACTGCACACGTGCGAATAAGAAATATTGCAATCTTTGACCTCATTCAGTCACATCTCTGTCTCATTTTAAATACCATCTATACCATAAGAAAGGCCTAAGCCTATGAGCACCGCTGCCCTACAGACTCCTGTTGAGGGTGATTCTGCGGGAGGGGTTGTGTGCACTACCCTGAGTGTGCATGTGAGAAAAAGCGATCTTGCCTTCGGTAATGATGTAATCTTTCACCTCATTCAATCACATCGATCTCATTTTAAGGACCTACGGGACCGTACTATAGACCTCAGCCAGCAACAAGCGCTGCTCTACAGACACGTGATGTTAGCTTTAATGACAATTTAGTTACTTCCTTACTGAGTGTACATGCACACAGGCTCCCACCACTGCACTGCACGCGAACATTAAGCTTCTAGCATACTCTCTATTGCTATGTATATTATCATTAGCATGATATATTATAATTTAACCTTGTGTTTTCTCGTGCATTCCAACTCCTCTTTGAACCACGATTATCACTAACGATTAATTGTACTTTAAAAACTAAGGATGCACTCAACTCCTATATTCTACCACGCATAAAATAAACATTAATTGACCTGCAAACGTTTCCACCATTAAATTTCTTCTCTCTTTACAAAGATTCATTGATTGGCTGAAAGGGGCCGAGCGGGAACTCTCTCCTGCAATGATGCCCTGGGCATTCTAACACCTTCCATGGCAGTATCAAGACACCGTTCCATTGTGGAGACCTGCTCTTCCATACAAATGTATCCCGGACTCGGAGCTTGCAGCAAAACTTCGTGGGACACACCAGTGGTGGCAGGTGAGCTGTGAAGCCTCAGTGTGCAAGACCTACAATTGAGCACATTGCGGGGTAGGGACTGGGGTGCAGCACTCTGGGTGCACAGGTGCATACAAGCGATTTTCCAGTAAGTAATACTGTAGGAGTATATTATCAAACAACGGTGATCTCTGGCTTCATGTATTTAATTTTAAGGACACTCTATCTCACAGATCCATGCGTCCTAGACAAACGAATGATGAACAGTAAACACTAAAGACTGAGTGCAATACGCCGACGCTCTATCTCCTCCTGCCTCTCTACTTTTAACTCTCCCTCCCATTCTGACTTCCACCTACTACCCTCCCTTCCATTTTTACTATGATCCTTTAATTCGAACTAGCTTTTTTTGACTCTTCGACATAGCACACATACTTATGTTTCATTTTTGTTTTGCAGGTTACCTACGCTGCTACCACTGGAGTCCATCTCACATTTTGTTTATTATACTGTTCTATTAAAGTTACGTTTCTATTTATTTATTTCTGTTTTAATAAAGGATAATAAAAAAATGATAAAGAACTGAGTGTATACGTCTTCTTTTTCTGACAACATTTGACTATTATTTAGTGTGATAATCATGTGCTTAGAGAAGATTTTAAAATCAAAACTATTTAACATTACAGTGCACCTACAAATAATAATGTAAGTAACTCTTAGGCACATAAATCCTGAGTAATTATACAACTACAAGAGTTCTATGAGTGTACCACTTTATAACACCATAAGTACTGTCCGTGTGATTACAAAATAAATAAGGCACTGCCTAGCACCACTGAGGCTTCAGAGACTGCCGAGGCACACCCTGCATATTAAAATAAAGATCCTGAGTATGACAATTCCCAGACTTAAATTGCCTCGAACTCTTCGAACAATAAGTAAATAATTCTCGGGAAGGTGGCTGTCTCCTAGACTACAAAACGTCTCTGTACCCTTCCACGCCCAATTCACATGTGACATTAACACAGTACTTGGGGGCATATTTACAAGTAAGCCATTAAAATGATACCCCTTAATTTGTAAAAAAATATCTGATGGGGCTCAAAGTTTTACTAAGAAAAGAATGATGTTTATAACTAGAAGTGTAATACCGGGGCTTACTCTTTTCCAGCTCTTTACCAGAGGCTGTAGCTGCGATTAACGGTTCCTATGGAAACATTTTAAAAGTCAAGCATGCTTGCTGTTTGGATTAGCAACATTGTGTACTGAACTTGTGACCTGTGTGCTCAATTAAGTGTTCCATGAACTGTTACTATGGTAGCAGGCAGTAAGCAGTTTGGGGGATGTTGTAAACATATCTAGGACCCTATTTAAATATTCCCGATTCATGCCCTTATGTGGTTATAACAATATAACATATCCTTATAAAAGCATAAGAATCATATCCATATTTAGTCATAGCCAAAGCAGTCCAAATACGGCATGGCTACTCCCATAGACTCCTAAAAAGCACAACGCGTTCTTTAAACAAACCAAGCCTCCAGCAGCCCGGGTATATCCCCCTGCTTTTGTTTTGATTTGAACAAGAACTCCTGGAGTCCAGAAAGAACTGTAAGTTCCTAGTGACGTCTTATGTCCAACCTTATGTCAAACTCGGCACCTTCCAGGTATAAATATACCAACGGTGCCTTAAGCAAACACACAGTGGTTTGGAGCAAAGCGGCTATCTACTTGCCCGAAGCCCAGCTGATGCGTGAGCCGAAGGAAGCCGACCCTCCCATTGACGCACTGAGAGAGACGCTGTCTTTTCTCCTGCCGAGAAATCCAGCTCCAGTGTTTCCAGTCACCCTTGCGGGTTGTGGGGAAATTGAGTCCTGAGAAAGAGATACAAGACCTCTGTTACAGGCTCGGGAGGAATGGGCAGGAGTCGTGTATTGGTCAATGATGTTTTTATTGACGCAAACAAGTAATCAGTGCAGGTTTTTCTGGTGTGTAAGGATCGACGTGGGGATCGGCTCCGACTCCGGCTTCGGATCTTTGACTTGGGCGTCTCGGCTCTCCTTAGTCCCTCAGGGCTCCTCCTCGCTAGGGGCTCATCCACGTCCGTGATGGCTCACGTTCGATAATATCCAAAAAGAAAGAGAAGGTAAGTATCAGGGGAGTGTCCGTAAATGTAACAGTGAAGGGAATGGGAAGTGAGGGAGAATCCGTAGTGCAAAACTTTGGGCTCTCAGTCGGTGAGGGTTAGTGCTCAAGGATAAGGGTACCGGGACGGAGCGGGAATCCCAATCACTCGTCCGACCCACCCTTCCTCCCAACCCAACCCGCAACTCTCCGTCGTACCTGGGCTAGCCACACACCTCCCCCGGGTGAGTGGCTGGGCAAAGTGAGGTGACGTTGGCCTCCTGGCTCCTCCGTCGATGGTACGGCTCTCTCCCTCCACGTATCTTCCTCCGGTCTATTACTCTTCTCCACGCTGCTTTCTTCTCTCGGCTCTCTCTCCGCTCTCCAACCTCTGGTGTACAAGCACACCTTCTCGAAGTCCGCTTCCGCCTTTGACGCCGCCGCGTCCTTGGGAGGCCCCGCCCACTCATCCGAGTGCTGCCAGTTAAAGGGCAAGGGCTCTTCGTCGTCCTCGGTTTCCCTGGCGATGTCGAGATCAACAGAGGGGAGTTCCTTCTGTACCGGGGAACAAACAGGGGGGTGTTGGTGACTGCCCTCTCGCATAGTCCCCAAATCCGTACCTGGGGGAGTGGGTAGCGCCACCCCGCTACACACCTCCCCCCTGGACGCTCCCGATCGGGGAGGAGATGGCGCGATAATTAATCAGCGCCAAAGTTTTCTGTCCCTTTCCGGTGTAACACCTTGAAGGTGTAGGGTTGTAGGGACAAGAACCACCTCATTACCCGTACATTGTTGGATTTAGTACGGGCCATCCAGAGTAACGGGCATGATCGGTGGAAAGAGTAAACGGGTGCCCCTCCAGGTAATAAGCCAATTTCTCCACCGCCCACTTTATGGCCAAGCATTCCTTCTCTATGGTTGGATATTTCAGTTCTCTTGGGAACAGATTGCGGCTTATGTACAAGATCGGATGATCCAGTCCATCCTCCGCAATCTGGGACAGGACCACCCCTATGCCATAGTCAGAGGCGTCTGTGTGTAGAGAGAATGGTCTAGAGAAGTCCGGGGAGGACAAGACAGGAGTGGAAGTGATGAGGAGCTTCAATGTGTGGAAGGCGGATTGCATTGCGGGGGTCGGGACAATCCGGGTGGAGGATGTCCCAGTACTGCGAAGGGAATCAGTAAGGGGAGAAGCCAAATGGGCAAACTGGGGAAGGAACCGCCTATAGTACCCTACTAGGCCTAAGAAGGCTCTCATTTCTCGCCAGGTTTCGGGGAACGGGGTGTCTGCAATAGCCCGGACTTTTTCGATTTGGGGCTCGATGAGTCCATGCCCCAAGACGTATCCGAGGTACTTCACCTTTTGATATGCCATACGAGACTTTTTAGTAAACAACACAAAATGCCCAAACCACAGTTACTCAATAAAAAATTTTGATATAGGGTAAGAAACACTTTATTATCGCTTCCCTGGACACCATTATTTTTTTGTCAATCATTTTGTATTCGCTATAATTTGAAAAAATTGCTGACATAAAAAAGACATTGATTGCAAATATTTACAAATATTTACAAGGCTGGACTAATGTTAGCAAACATTAAGGGCAAAGACTATTTACACATTTAGAAATTATTAGAACACACAATAGAAAATATTCTCACATCCGACATTATTGAAAAAATAATAATACAAACATATCAATTTATGAACAACAAAAAGCTAAAAAACACTGAATGAGAGAAACTAGGGGTTTGGAAGATAAATGATTAAATATCTTGTATATTTTAGTGCTGGACCAGCCGGTCCTAGCTTTAGTGCAACAGTAATACTTTATGTCTCCCAACCAATACTGCCGACGCGTTTCTAGACCAGACTGGAGTCACTGGTCTGTCATCAGGGCTGTATGTATCTTGTATCTGTGGGATACAAAAGCAATGTTTTGCTTAATCTAGTATGTGTGGGCTCCTTTTTATCATACAGTAGCTGTAATGTCGGTGTGCGCTACATACCAAGGCTGCTCAGTGTTGAATTTCAGATCGGGTCTTTTGGGGCTCCGTTTAAATGAAATAACGTGGCCAGGCAGAGAAACCTAAAAGAATTTAAGGGATGTTTTTAATTTTTATCATTACGAGATTGGTACAATATATTCACTAGCTAAAACAAGTTGGGGAGTGGAAGCATACCTTTTACTTTCAGTAGTGCCGAGTGCTGGCAAGGTCCATTAAAAGCGGCGTGACCATCAGTTTGGGTTCTGAGATATGGGAAAGATTAATATTCAGACGCTTAGCGGTGTGCACATTATGTTAAACACTCGCTTGGAGAATTTGAGAAGGGATTGCCTACCTTGATTTAATCTCTCATTTGCGCATAAATGGAATTGTTGATTTCAGCATTCTACAAAGAAAAACAAAGCGCACCCTTAGTAGAATATTTTAACTGATTCAGCGCTCAGCAAGCGCGTATTAGTGCAAGTGGGACAAATACCTGTGGCTGGAGCTGCTGCTCTGTGCTGTGGGATTCGAATTTCTCTCAGTAAAGATGGCCGCCGCTATTTCCTGTTTGTTATATGCAAAAGCTATACTGATGCATTATGGGGCATGTAGTCCCATGAGTCACATTTGCTTGAAAATAAAGGCTAGAAGTGCTGTCTACAGCACCTTATCTTAGTCTAAAGGTGATGGGTACGTCCTTCCAATTGTTTATTGTATCATGTATTTTAAAACAAAAGATGAGTACGCTAGATTGTACTAGAATTTTGGGTGGCTTCTCTGGGTCAGTGACCTGTTCTCATGCAATAGAGGACCAAGACCAGCGGGCAAGACAGGGATGTCTAACTGATGCAAATCAGGACCGATGTGGTCAAATATGCGCTATCTCAGACAGGTTATTTAAACCAGTCTGTGCACTATTGAATTTTAAAATTAGATACGCTTCTTTTTGTAGTAGAACGCGTTCGACGTCATGGCATTTTGACCTGGAGTTTACAGTGTATAGGACAGACCATTTGAATTCTTGCTCATTGTGAGACTTCTCGCAGAAATGCTCCACCAATGGAGCAGACATGACCTTTTTCTTAATCCGCGATCGGTGCTGACTTTTTCTGTGGGTGACTTCCTGGCTGGTTTTTCCACTATAAATTAGTTGGCACGGACATAGAATCAAGTACACAACGTTCTTTGTTCTACAATTAGAAAATTCTTTGTGCTTCCACTTGGTCCCATGGTGTACAAACTCGTCGCCTTCTATTGTGCTAGAGCAGGCGATATAGTTACCACACTTGTGGTGACCCTCGATAGGCTTGAGATTCCATTGCGCCAATAAGTCTCTTTTGGGCTTGGGAATAACCACGTCAGCTCGGATGAGTTCCTGGCCAATGCTGCGGTTTTTTCTGTATGCAAAAATTGGTTTGGGGAACGGGCAGCTCAGCCCCTCCAACAAATGCCAATTCTTTAATACAGCCTGTCTCAATTTGTGGGTGTCCGGACAGAAGGTAGTGACGCACACAAGTTTCTCTAGAGGTGCTCGCTGTTTGGTTTGCAGTAGACATTCTCTAGGCGTATATTTTGCATGCTTAAGAGAGTGTTTGAGGAGCTTACGAGCTGACCGAGGCTGTTGGCCATAAAGGAGCTCAAAGGAAGAGAGGCCTAGGCTGCTCTGGGTCTGTCCTCAGATCACATAGAGAGCCAGCGGCAACAGGTGGTCCCACTCCGTCCCATTGACTTCTAGCATCTTCTTTAAGGTTGTCTTCAATGTCCTATTAAATCGCTCCACCAGACCATCGGTTTGTGTATGGTATACTGAGGTCCGTATTTGCTGTATCTCGAGGTTATGACATACCTCTTTCATGAGTCGGGATACGAACGGGGTTCCTTGATCTGTAAAGATCTCCTTCGGGAATCCTACCCTGCTGAACAGTTCCACCATGTTGTCAGCTACTTGTTCGGTGGTTGTCGCTGTTAAGGGCAAGGCTTCAGGGAATCGGGTGGCGTAGTCCACCACAACCAAGACGTGCTGGTACCCCCTCTTGGTCTTAGGCAGGGGTCCGATGAGGTCCAACCCGACCCTTTCGAACGGTTTTCCGATGATTGGGAGTGGCTGCAAGGGGACGGCTGGTGGTTTCACCATGTTCCTGCCTTGGCACACTTCACACTCCCGACAGTATACTGCTGCGTCCTTGTATATTCCAGGCCAAAAAAATGCCGAAGGATGTTCTGTGTCGTCTTTTCAGCGACCGTATGTCCTGCGACCAGGTGGCTGTGAGAGAAGAACAAAACTTGGTCTTGGAATGTCACTGGTACGAGGAGTTGGGAGGGGTCATCCTTATTGCCTTGTCTATACAACAGATCATTGAGGATAAAGAAACGGGGATAGGTGGTAGAGGAGTTTTCTTGGGCTTGATGTGCTTGTTCCCAGGCGTTAAAGAGGGTGCGATCATTGGCCTGGGCGAATCTAAAGCTCCTATCCAAGACCCATGGTTCAGCCGATACAAGTGCTGGGAGGGGAGCGCGGGGAGGGCTTGTGCCTGAGCGACAGGAGGAGCCGGTTTCTTGGTCTAGGGTTTTGCAAAACATGAGGAGAAAACCAGGGTTATCCGTGCCGAATATTAGGTCCTCGGGGAGAGAGGACAGGACCCCTACCCTAACAACATGGGGTTCTCCTAGTGCTGGATGTATTGGGACCTGGGCGACTGGATAAGTTCTAACTGTCCCGTGTACACACCGGATGTTCACTATCTCTTGTGACATGTACTCTGAGGGGGCTACGTGTTGGGGTTGGATCACGGACTGCCGGCAACCCGAGTCTAGGAGGGCATGGATGGAGGACCCGTTTACCATTACACGTACCCGAAAGGTGTTCCCCATCTTAGCGGAGTATAATACGGCCTTGGGGAGGTAGCCGACTTCCATTGGCTCTTCCTGGGGTTTTCGGCAGGGGCAAAGTCTGGCTATATGACCCCAATGGCCACAGTCAAAACATTGAGGTCCTGAGGGGGTAGGGGGTTCAGGTTTCCAATTGCGAGGCCGGGGAGTCTCTGGCCCCCGCGGGAGTCGTTTCTCGGGCTTAGGGGCCGGTCTGGAGTATTTGTCGGCTTCCCATGCTGGTGTCTTCGGTTGGGCTCTAGAAAAGGTGGCGGCCATTTCAATGGCCTGGGTAGTAGTAAGATTATGGTGTTGTAGCCACTGCTGGGTGGCGTAGGGCAGGGCTTCAAGGTATTGCTCCATGTAAATCCGGTCCATTATCTCTTCTTTGGAGCTGGTGTATGGGGTAAGCCATTTATCCGACGCCATTTTAAGAATTACGAAAAGGGTTTTCGGATTCTCCCCAGGGGAGCCACGCTCTTTGCGGAACTTCAGACGGTAGGCTTCAGCGTCTAGTCTCAAATGGTCTAATATTATATGTTTCACTTCTTGGTATGGGGTGTCCCCGTGGGGTTGGCCACTTGGTATGCTGCCTGGGCCTCGCCTACTAGAAGGGGGGCTAGAAAAAAGGGCCATTTGCTGACCGGCCATCCACAGGCACGGGCCGCCCTTTCGAAGTTGAGAATAGAAGAATCTGGGTCTTCTCCAGGTTGATATTTTTGCAAGGAGACCCCTGTTGGCCCGTGAGGAATTATTCGCTCTTCGCTGCTCCCTCCCTGTGTAGGGGCTTCTATCCATGGCTTTTGGACATCGACTTCCCTGGCTGTTAAGGCTTGTTCCAGGATTTCCCGGTCTGCCTGTGCCGAGTTCAGTTGTTGCTCTACAATCCATTCCAGGCGTTCCTGCCCTTTAACTAGTTGCTGCACCACGGTCTCCATTTCCATCTCTCCTATACAGATGGGCGCGTTGCCTGCATTCTCCACCACTGTTACAGGCTCAGGAGGAATGGGCAGGACTCGTGTTCTGGTCAATGATGGTTTTATTGACGCAAACAAGTAATCAGTGCAGGTTTTTCTGGTGTGAAATGATCGACGTGGGGATCGGCTCCGACTCCATATCTCTGACTTGGGCGTCTCGGCTCTCCTTAATCCTTCAGGGCTCCTCCTCGCTAGGGGCTCGTCCACGTCCGTGATGGCACACGTTCGAAAATATCCAAAAAGAAAGAGAAGGGAAGTATCAGGGGAGTGTCCGTAAATGTAACAGTGAAGGGAATGGGGAGTGAGGGAGAATCCGTAGTGCAACACTCAGTGCTCTCAGTCGGTGAGGGTTAGTGCTCAAGGATAAGGGTACCGGGACGGAGCGGGAATCCCAATCACTCGTCCAACCCACCCTTCCTCCCAACCCAACCCGCAACTCTCTGTCGTACCTGGGCTAGCCACACACCTCCCCCGGGTGAGTGGCTGGGCGAAGCGAGGTGACGTTGGCCTCCTGGCTCCTCCGTCGATGGTACGGCTCTCTCCCTCCACGTATCTTCCTCCGGTCTATTACTCTTCTCCACGCTGCTTTCTTCTCTCGGCTTTCTCTCCACTCTCCAACCTCCGGTGTACAAGCACACCTTCTCGAAGTCCGCTTCCGCCTTTAATGCCGCCGCGTCCTTTGAAGGCCCTGCCCACTCATCCGAGTGCTGCCAGTTAAAGGGCCAGGGCTCTTAGCCGTCCTCAGTTTCCCTGGCGATGTCGAGGTCAACAGAGGGGAGTTCCTTCTGTACCGGGGAACAAACAGGGGGGTGTTGGTGAGTGCCCTCTCGCATTGTCCCCAAATCCGTACCTGGGGGAGCGGGTAGCGCCACCCCGCTACAACCTCCTTCATTCTATAACCAAGGTACGGAGCTGATTAAATCCTTAGAGAATTCTTGATTCAGATTCTTGGCAAAAACTAACTTAACTTAAACTGCAGCTCACTTACTCCTTCCCACGTACTAGGCTTAGGTTAGGTACATCGGGGTAGGCGTATCTTAGAAGCACCAGTACGTTTAGTCAATGATTTTATGTATGTATATATTTTATCCATTTTAAGTATCATATGGCTCAGAAACCATATAAATGCTTTTACAGTATTATTTCATAATACTCCTTTTACTGTACGCACTTTACTTTATGACAAGTATTGCAATTTTGGCAATTCACTTCTCGTGGAGTGGATGTTGTAAACGTATCTAGGACCCTATTTAAATATTCCCGATTCATGCCTTTATGTGGTTATAACAAAATATATCCTTATAAAGGCATAAGAATCATATCCATATTTAGTCATAGCCAATGCAGTCCAAATACGGCAAGGCTACTCCCATAGACTCCTAGAAAGCACAACACGTTCTTTAAACAAACCAAGCCTCCAGCAGCCCGGGAAATCCCCCTGCTTTTGTTTTGATTTGAACAAGAACTCCTGGAGTCCAGAAAGAACTGTAAGTTCTTAGTGACGTCTTATGTCCAACCTTACGTCAAACTCGGCACCTTCCAGGTATAAATATACCAATGTTGCCTTAAGCAAACACATGGTGGTTTGGAGCAGAGCGGCTATCTACTTGCCTCGAAGCCCAGCTGATGTGAGAGCCGAAGGAAGCCGACCCTTCCATTGACGCACTGAGAGAGATGCTGTCTTTTCTCCTGCCGAGAAATCCAGCTCCAGTGTTTCCAGTCACCCTTGCGGGTTGCTGGGAAATTGAGTCCTGAAAAAGAGATACAAGACCTCCTTCATTCTATAACCAAGGTACGGAGCTGATTAAATCCTTAGAGAATTCTTGATTCAGATTATTGGCAAAAACTAACTTAACTTAAACTGCAGCTCACTTACTCCTTCCCACGTACTAGGCTTAGGTTAGGTACACGGGGTTAGGAGTATCTTAGAAGCACCAGTTGAGTACGTTTAGTCGTTGATTTTATGTATGTATATATTTTATCAATTTTAAGTATCATATGGCTCAGAAACCATATAAATGCTTTTACGGTATTATTTCATAATACTCCTTTTACTCTACGCACTTTACTTTATGACAAGTATTGCAATTGTGGCAATTCACTTCTCTTGCACGAGAAAGAGGACTGCTCAATAAATAACAACTTTTATTGAAAACGCCCGTCACTCTATTTCTCTGCACTCTGGTGAAACTAAGCATGCACGATTGACTGAGTGAAATAGCTGTCTATTGTTTTCACACGACTCGGGAGATATACTCCTTATTCTGGAGGGAGCAAAGTTGTCATGTTAATGCGGTTGTCAGAAGCTAATCCCTTCTTGTCTATTCAGGGAAGTTAACTCCTCCCTGTTTACTCGAGAAAGTTTCTAGTGACCTCTGAGCTAGCTGGCATTCATAATTAAGTCTAACATATTCAATAGAGACCTAGTCGACCTTAGTCCTACGTCTAAACTATTGTTTATGTTATTCCAATGCGCAGAGCCTATTGGGAATATAGGAACTACACTACATGGCGCCCAACGTTTGGTAAGGCGATAATCTAACGCTAGATACTAGAGTAACTCAGTCGTGCTTTTCACACAGACCCCTTTTTCCCGTAAAAACTCCAATAGACGTCTGGAGTGGGTAAAAGGTTAATATCCGCCGGAACTTAGTAGGATGAGAATCCTATGTATTAGTTTTGGTTTAGTCAACGTTGAAGGATACAGTGTTACAAAATATTGTGCACCTAATCTTTGTTTCCTTGAAACTTGCTCTGCAAACAAAATTTCTGTCGGAAAAATGGGGGAAAGTGAGGATGAAAGAGAAAGAGCTAGAATAGCAGCTCAACTTTTAGCGGATGACACAAGTCTCCAAAATGCAGACCCGAATGTTATAATCATTCCGGTAAACGTAAGAAGAACTATAACTCTTAAACTTATAGAAAATGGACTATCACCAAGAGGTGGTACAGTCATATTTGTGGTAGAGGCCCATGAATATCAGCAGACAGAGGTATTCTATTCATGGATATATTTTCCAGCAGCACACGCTGTGACACAAGATTTCTACTATTACAAAATAGAGGAATATCCAGAGGAATACGCTCCTTTCGAGGACGTTGAAATTCCACTAACATACCAAGAGCACCTGCTCTGGTTTAATGGCGCCCTAAAACATCAAAATCACATCACCAGGCTCGGTCCACTAGATAGACCAGGAACCACATGGCCGGTTCTAGCCAGCTACACACCACACCCTGACATTGAAAAAATGTCAGACCGAGAACTTTTAACTCAGATAAAACAACTCATTAAAATACATAGACAATTGGCCCAATATGTCATGCGGACTTCAACAGTGCAACCAGCAATAAGAATTCCACAACACACCCCTCAACAGGGGAACACAAATAAAATCACACCACAGAATACACAATCAGCCATTGGCAAAATACCCGCAAAACGGGAACAAATTCCATTCTGGTTAGCTCAAAAAATAACTCAAATAGAGGCAGTATTTCCTGATACTACACCTCATGACAAACACAGAATTCTGACTATCTGTCTTCCAATGGGGATCGCACCACATGTGGAAGACTGTGACACTTGGGGCACAGTCTTTGCTTCGATATACACAAAAACACATGGTGTTCCGTCTATGGCGGTTATACCAGACGTACTAAGACAGATTCAAAATGAATACGGTCCAGAACCTGCTTTAACTCTAGGTATGAAATTACTGAAAGACTTTAAGCAAGTCTCTGCTATATTACTAGCCAACATAAAAGGAGAATCAGCATCTTTGGCAATCCGCCAGAAATTGAAAGAAACAATTATAGCAGAACAACCTTTTGAACTTGCCAGAATCATAGAAAAATCCTATGAAGAATTAGGTAGAGATAGTTTGGGTGGGAAACCATTAAACCACAACTAACTGAAAATCCTGAAAAAACCTTTATTAAAAATAATCTCATTACTTCAAAAAAGAAGTGGGAGGGTAACAAACAAACCACTCCCGGAGAAAAACAATTTCAGTCCAGAGGAAGGTCTCCTCAACGGAGAGATAGATCTCCAGAACGAGTAGGCAAGTCTCCCCACAGGGAGCACTCTGAAAAAAGATACAACCTTAGAGATAGGGATAAATTAAGAAAACCTGATAGATATCAAGATATTGATTCACGTCCCTCTCGATCTTTTCAGACTTCCTCACAGAAACCGGAAAGAAGAGGACACAAGGAAGAGCACGTCAAGTCCAAAGACAAGGAACCTGCTCATCAAAATAAAAAATTACAATTTCCAAAGAAGAAGGTAGCTAGTATTAAAATAAAACATGCTGAGGATTCTGAGGACACAACTGAAAAACAGAGAATGGGCCCATACAATGCTAGACAGAGCAGCAGAAGTGACCATAGCTCGCAAGATCCTGATGAATCTTCTGGAGACAGTGGACACGAATGAATACATTCAAGTGGAAACTGCAGACACCAGAGTTAGCATACCCCATAAATTATATGAAATAACATTACGTATAGAGGAGGACAAAACTAGGAAAATAAAGGGTCTGTTTTGGGATAACCTTTCGAAAGGCTATGATATTCTTCTAGCAGAAAAAGACTGGCCACCAGAGTTTGTCAGGGAGTGCCCACATGGCGAAGAAATAATTATGCCTGCCTTCTCAAATCAAATTCCAATTCATAAAAAATACACATTTGCAAGAAAATGGGCAGTAACCCAAGCCCCTGCATTATATAAAAATCCTGTAGGATGGGATGAGGATTCGCCTCACCACAAAATTCAGTTAAAAAATCAACCGACTGCACAAAGGCACTATCCTGTTAAGCAAGAAGCTAAAAAACAAGTCAGGGAGATCTTAGATCAACTTGAATATCAGGGGGTGATTGAAACATGCACCTCACAAATGAACAATCCTTTGTTTCCTGTCTCCAAGCCAGAAGATACATATCATCTAGTTTTGGACTACAGACACCTAAACTCATGCTGCAAAACATTTGCAGTTCAAAACTCACACAGTGCAGCACTAATGAATAACATCGTGCGCAAAAAATATAAAACGACATAAGATATTTCGAATGGTTTCTTTTGTCAAAACATTGCACCAGAAAGCAGGTATTTGACCGCTTTCTCCTGTAAGGGGCCCAAAAACAATTTTGTCGCCTCCCACAGGGATTCAAGAACAGCCCAGGATTATTCTCAGCCAGGGTAACAGAGTTACTACAAATGTATGATGATGAGGCATTATCCTATGTCGATGACATCTATCTTACAGACGACGACCTGGAGACACACTTGAAAAGAGTGAACACCATCATACTTGGGTTCGCATCTGAAAGGTATAAATTCAACTTTAAGAAGTCACGAATTGCCCATCTAACTGTCCTGTTTTTAGGATATGAATTATCAAGTGAAGGCAAAAGCCTAGCAGACAATTTCTTAGAGAAATGTGCAGTACTCCAAGCTCCAAAAATGCTGAAGAACTTAAATCTATTCTAGGTTACCTGAATTTCGGAAGAACATACATTCTAAATCATGCAGAGAGGGTTAAACCTCTCTATGAATTAATAAAACCTGATTTCAAACCAATTAATTGGACTCAGAAACACACAGAAATTTTAAGAACATTACAAACAGACATGTTAACTAAAACAAAACTGCAAACACGCGCAAATGAACGCAACATTGTAATCCGAGTCATCCCAGGAAAATGCGGATTCACATACCTGACAAATGGTGCCAATAGCTTATAAATCAAACACACAAGCTGAAATGAAATTCAGTTGTACTGAAAAAATTCTGACTGCGGTTCAAACTGCTGTAGGAAAAGAAAGAGCCCTCGCACAAGGTAAACGTATAATAATCATTACACCGGTACCTGCCCTAGAAGCGGTAACTAGAGCAAGAATTCCAAATGCTAAGGCTGTACATCCGAGATGGATACAATGGGTTAATTCTCTTGCTGCATCAGACGTAGTATACGAATTTGATCCTAACTTAAAAACACAGGAATTTCTCCAATATGAATATAAATGTCCTCTGCGGACCGAAATCCTGCCTCTCGAACATTACGGCTGTATAATATATACAGACGGTTCAGCACAACCCGCAGTTGGGGGTAAACAGGCATACAGTGCTGCGTGCGCGATTGTTAAAGGTCGTTGGCACGAAGGAAAATTCAGACCACTGGTCACTAAAACTCAATCCCTAGGAGATTGTACAGCTCAGCGAGCTGAACTACAGGCTTTTAAGATGGCGCTTGAAAATACCGATCGCGAATTGCCCACACTAATAGTGTTATGTTAACTATGTTAACTATTTTTTTATATAGCGCACGGATGCCGCAGCCAAGAGGCGTCCCGGCGCTTGGAGATCTGAATAACACAACACGATTAAGAAAGCTGGACAAAAAACAGACTAAACTGTGGAGAAAAGAAAAGTCTTCAAGGTCTTCCTGAAAGGAAGCAGATCTGAAATTGAGCGGAGTGGAGCTGGAAGAGAATTCCAAAGAGCAGCCGCCAGCACTGAAAACGAGCGACCACCCACTCTAGCCCTTTTAAAACGAGGCACTATGACAAGGTTAAGACTGGCAGAGCGAAGAGCTCTGGCAGGAGCATAGTGCAGAATAGTCTGTGCAAGGATCGGGGGAGAGGCTAGGTTGAGGATTTTAAAAGTTAAGCAGAGGGCTTTAAACTTAACTCTTTGCTCAATCGGAAGCCAATGAAGATTGCGGATGGTTTGGCGAGCTGAGACAAATTTCGGGAGGCCGACAAGCATCCTAGCCGCCGCGTTCTGAACCCTCTGGAGACGGGACAGTTCGGCCTGGTTTAAGCCCAAAAACAGAGAGTTGGCATAGTCCAGTCTGGTAAGAACCAGAGCCTGGACCATGATCTGTCTTGTCTCAGCATCGAAAAATTTAAAAATGGGTCTAAGACCATGCAAAGTACCAAAACATACGCCAGCCACGCGTTTGGTATGGGAAATAAATGAAAGCTTGTCGTCGAACCACACCCCAAGGTTTCTGACTTCACTCACAGGGGTAGGCACAGGGCCAAGATCAGTAGGCCACCATTGATCTCCCCATAGACCACTTTCCTTACCGAAGATAATGACCTCGGTCTTAGAGGCATTTAGTTGTAATCGGTTGTCCGCCATCCAGCCAGCAACGGCTTTTAACGCTGACTGGAAGGCGGGGGCGTCCATGCTGGAGTCTCCATTCAGTGCCACCGCCAGCTGCGTGTCATCGGCGTATGACACTAAGGAAAGACCAAAACTATGGGCAACCTAATAGTGTGCGATTCATATTATTGCGTCCAGTCTTATAATGAATACTTGCAGAACTGGGTTCAAAACGGTTTCAAAGATGCAAAAGGTGGCACAATCAAGCATAAAATGCTTTGGGAACAAATAGTTCTTTTACAGAAAGAACTACAAAAGACTCACGTGATACATACACTGAGTCATCAACTTGATGGCGTTCACGTTGCAGGGAATTCATTGGCTGATGAGGCCGCGAAAGCAGCTGTGCAAACGGCTTCCGTAGCTGCCATCACCCGGTCAAAAACAAAAATAGACAGCGAAATAATGCAGGCTGTCAGTGCTTCAGTAAAAGACAGTGGTAAGACACTCCCGAAAGGCTTTCCAGTAAAGTACTCATACAAAACTGATGCGAATAATGTTCCTTTTGCTCAAATCCCTGGAGTGGGGGATAGAGTAATTCCAAACATGGAACACAGGTTAGGACTAATTTTAGCGGCACACGAAGGGCTCGCTTCTGCACACGCTAGTGTTTCCGCCACAGTATCATTATTGAAACAGAGATATTGGTGGCCGTGCATGAGAAAAAAAACTAGGAACTATGTTCTAGACTCTGAAATATGCCAAAGAATGAAAGTATCAACAGTGAAACGACCAGCACAGACGCCCCTTCTAATCTCAGATAAACCATTAGCATGTGTTTACCTGGACCACTGTGGTCCCTTACAAAGGGATGGCAACTATAAATATATCATGGTCGCAGTGGATTCCTGCACGAGATTCATTTGGATGTGGCCCCAGCGCTCGGCTGACGCCAGAACTGTTATAAAAGATTTGCGATTCTTTATCGGCACATACGCAATTGGTATGCTACATTCTGACCAGGGTCCTGCGTTTAGCTCTCGAGCTTACAAGAAGGCCATGGCCAGCATGGGCATTGCATTGCGGTACTCTAGTCCATTCCATCCCGAGGTAAATGCGGTAGTGGAGAGAAAAAACCATGACATAAAGCAATCTATAACGGCGAGGGTATTAGGTTCGGGTTATGGGTGGGTCAAACATCTAACAAGAGTCCAACGTAGTCTTAATAATCTGCCAAGAAATTCTCTAAGAGGTATCACTCCATACAAACTTTTGTTCAGTACTAGAATGATAATCCAGGATTTAGATTGTCAGACTTCAGTGGTGAAAGAAAAATCCTTTGATATCAAAGATCGTTTGGCTGTTTTACAGGACTTAAATGAAACAAGAAGAAGTCTAAGTAACATTAAGCTAAAGCCAACGGCCACTGAAGAAAAACCACCTGTCCCAGCAAGACCTGTCTGGATTCCAAAGATTGGAGATCTGGTCAGAGAAAAGATCGCGGTGAAGAAGGAATTTGGGCCTTCTTACAGAAAAGCAGTACCTGTCTTAGCTGTCAGCGGAACAAGATCAGTAGTACTACCGCCCCTTGCTGGTAAAAAGGAGAACAGAGTTGTATCAATCGGCCTGGTAAAACCACAATCATGTGGCCAATAATAAGTAGTAGGCCCAGTGGACTCCTAAAAAGTAGCAGAAGACCAAACCTTGCTACAATTCAAGAGGTTCAAAATGAGAGACTAATCACTTTTGATAAACCTGCAGTGAACAAAAAAGGACTATGCAACAAAGCCATGGAACTCGTGCCTCTTGAAACCCAAATTGCAACAGTTCGTCAAGAAACACCAGTCTACAATGATGTAGCCTCTGAACATTCATATCCAAAGATTAATGAAAATCCGGAAGCAATTCCAACAATTGACAGAACTGCATCTGGCTACTTAATCAATTTCGATGACTTTTCGGATAATCCAAGTGAACATGAAGAAACGCCAGCAACAAAAACTTTGAAAGAAAAATTGACTGAACTATTTCATCAACTCAAAGAAACATATCTGATTTCACCATGGATTGAATTATGGATTGTGTTAGCCAATCCTATACCTGGGGGTGTAGCATGGGACAAAAAGGATTACGAAATCTATGGCCCGGTTGAACTCTTGAAATATCCACATCAGTTCAAGGTTTCCTTAAGTGACTTTGTGACACCAAGTACTTTCTCTGATGATTGGGACTTTGAAAATACTAATAATATGATGTCAGATTTAGAAATGTCAGCACAATTCACAGAGCATGATTATTTAGAAGGCTCATCAAATTATGAAGAAATGTATTGCTATAATCATTATGGTCATCACTATTTGCATAAATCTGCTAATCCTAGAAATGTTTTTACTTATAATCAATGGGAACATTGCCCAACACCGCCAAAAGGCAGCTCGAAAACATTTTATGAGAAATTCAAAGACTTCTCTGGGTTTAACAACACAGATCCAGAAACGTTTTATTTTAAAATGTTAAATAAGACAGGAATGAAAAATATGTTGACAAATACTAAATTGATTTATTCCGAAAAATGTTATAAAAAAATGTCTACATTTGGTTTTGAATTTTGGAAAAACAACATTGAAACAAAAACCATCTGGGGTACAAAAGATTGGCAGGTACAAGGTCTAGAATCATTATTTAGAGCCTGCATGATCCCAGAACAGATAATGTTCCTGAATGACACCATTCAACAAACAACCTGTCTTGGCTTAGCCAAGATAAAAGACTTAAACAAACCGTCTATTCCAAAACCAATGCCTGATAGTAATAGCACTACAGATGTTGAGATAGACGTATCCCATATTTTACACCAAAACAGAAAAAATCCTGATTGGAGAAAATGGTTGATCTGGCCCACAGACACTAATAACTGTCAAGATAGATTCCTGAACAAAACACAGGGGTTCAAACAGAACAGGCCAGACCCAAGTTATTCCCAGAGATAACATCCAGTGATAATTACAACATATAGTGTAGGAAAACTATGCCTTGAGTGGCTACAGAAATCCACACTGCCTGAAATTAAGCAACACTTGACTTTACTTAAAGAAGGTGCTGACTTGCGAGATTTCATATTGGGACCTCGCAAACAGCGTCAAAAACGTTTCATATACGCCGGTATATACGCAGCTTACAACGAGGCTTGGAAAGTAATGCAAATTGAAAGTGCAGAAAAAATACGAGAAATTGATCGTATTCATTTGGAAAAATCACTGTCTGTAGTGGACAATGTGGACAATGGGTTAACGACTCTGTCCTCCAGAATTTATTCACTGGACAGCATTGTATCATCTGCTATGGATATATTAGAGCAGGACTTGCTAATATTACAACATGGCCAGTCCCAATTGCGTTCTATTGTACAGCTAGGCTGGACGTTACAAAATCTGTGTTCAGGTCACGTGCCTTGGCGTCTAATCAACAAAACGTCATTATTTTCTATCTTTAACCTTACAGATAAACAAATCAGTTTGGCACAAAAAGGAGCAGATTATACGATTCTGAGCATTGAAAAACTTGAGAGATTACCATTGACAATGACAGAGAGACCTGTCATTGAATGGATAATACATGGTACAATTACAATTCCGATAACCACTTTTCAGTTTCAGTATTGCCAGAAGTATATACCAGCAGGCCTGTATGAAAGGTTGGATAAAGAATACATCAAGTCAACCAGGAAATCACCTTACACACATAAATGTTATAGTGAAGGGAAAAAAGAGGTATTTCTTAGTGGTAATAACTGTAAAAATTCACTAAGCTGTACACTTCTGTGTCAAGGTATTAACTTGCATGGAGCCTGCGAAGGTTCATCAAATAACCTTTCATGTCACCTGCATGGCACTCCTGCAACACAGATAGAGCCTTTTTTCAGACAGCTTTCCAACGGCAGCTACGTTGTAATAAATGACCGCAGCTGTTGTGGCATGGTGCCAGGATTAGCCTATCTCGTGAGCGTTACTTCCAGGGTCATTTGCTGTATGCAAGTATTGTATCCAAACAGCAAACCAGACATGGAGGCAGCAATATGGCCTTCTCTAAATATCTCTTCTATTCGAATTGATACTTTAAGCAGAATGAAGTCTATTCTTTTACAGACAACTGTGCCTTTAACCTCGTCCAAAGAAACGTATGATCTGCAAGTTGCAAGGACAGCGGCAGAGATACATACACTATTATCGACAAATTGCCCCGTACATTTCGTAGAAATGTTAGGTCAAATTTTAAACATGTCTGATACCAGTGGCATCACACATGTATTTAAGACCATTTTTTCGGGACAGTAAGCACCCTTTGAAACAGTTCTGGGCATCTTCCCGAATTTTGTGCATTCTGTATTTGACGGACTGCCTCTTCTTTTGGGACTCGTAGCAGGAATTTTATTTTTGTTCCTTCTGCTCCGATATGGCAAGTCCAGTCACAGACAAAACTCAGGCTACAATGGAAGAAACGATCCTTGCGATGAGATACCGAGAAAGGATTACTAAGGTCCTCGGCTTGGCGAAGCTAAGAGATCTGAATACTACCTGGTTTCTTTCATTCAGACCAATCTGGCAAGATTGCATCTTACCTGTGCTTCGATGCCTGCTATGCGGAGAAGAATGCGTGTTGGACGTCTGTCTTTCACTACCATCAGCAGTATCTAAGGATGTCGATACTTTGCTTGGTTCGGTAACAGCTCATGCAACGTGCTGTCCCCAGCGGCTACCTATTCTGATGACGGCATTCGTTGAGACCTCACCCTTATTTTTAGGTGGCGGTGAGGTACGAGATGAAAGCGGCACACAGGTACAACCTTTTGTGAGCATTGCTGATCCAGACATCGATGATGGCAATGATTCTTACATATGCACTATTTCTACTTTTTCGGACCTGGTCCAACTTTTACCTACTGTTGTAGACGAATTCTTTGCCAGCCTATCTGAGTTAATGTTCTCTCCTAGCAACGAGAATAACTTTTGAATAACTCTTAAAAACAACGAGCACACAGTGTTCCCTGAACTCTGAATTCGGCCTTCAGTTTTGATAAACAGAACTCCTGAAAACAATTGGAACTATTTTTTCCCCTGAAAGTGAATTTTTTTTTTCCCATTTCCAAAATATTTACTTTTTTCTGGCACATGGTACTCTGCTTAAAGTAGAACTATTCTTAGAGAACAGAACTTCTATTTTAAAACTCTAGAGACAATATTTTGATTCAGCCTCTAGCACATGTACAGTATTTTGTAAATATATGTTGAAATGGTCTCGACCTTCTTTTCTGTATTAAGAGCCATTTCATAAATGTAATTTTTTTCACAATTCATTCAGCCAATATTTATGTATGCATTATCTGAATGATACCACTGCTTGAAAACAGTACAGTACAAATACTCATTTTCGTGTATATACCATATACCATTTCAAATGCAATTTATGTATTTTGGAGTGGGTTGGAAAACACATGCATCATTATATGTTTAGTATTGCTAAGTATTCTAGTAATGATTGACATAATACGTGGAGTGGGTGTTGTAAACGTATCTAGGACCCTATTTAAATATTACCGATTCATGCCCTTATGTGGTTATAACAAAACATATCCTTATAAAGGCATAAGAATCATATCCATATTTGGTCATAGCCAATGCAGTCCAAATATGGCAAGGCTACTCCCATAGACTCCTAGGAAGCACAACACGTTCTTTAAACAAACCATGCCTCCAGCAGCCCGGGAAATCCCCCTGCTTTTGTTTTGATTTGAACAAGAACTCCTGGAGTCCAGAAAGAACTGTAAGTTCTTAGTGGCGTCTTATGTCCAACCTTACGTCAAACTCGGCACCTTCCAGGTATAAATATACCAATGTTGCCTTCAGCAAAAACATGGTGGTTTGGAGCAGAGCGGCTATCTACTTGCCCGAAGCCCAGCTGATGTGAGAGCCGAAGGAAGCCGACTCTCCCATTGACGCACTGAGAGAGACGCTGTCTTTTCTCCTGCCGAGAAATCCAGCTCCAGGGTTTCCAGTCACCCTTGCGGGTTGCTGGGAAATTGAGTCCTGAGAAAGAGATACAAGACCTCCTTCATTCTATAACCAAGGTACGGAGCTGATTAAATCCTTAGAGAATTCTTGATTCAGATTCTTGGCAAAAACTAACTTAACTTAAACTGCAGCTCACTTACTCCTTCCCACGTACTAGGCTTAGGTTAGGTACACGGGGGTAGGCGTATCTTAGAAGCACCAGTTGAGTACGTTTAGTCAATGATTTTATGTATGTATATATTTTATCAATTTTAAGTATCATATGGCTCAGAAACCATATAAATGCTTTTACAGTATTATTTCGTAATACTCCTTTTACTGTACGCACTTTACTTTATGACAAGTATTGCAATAGTGGCAATTCACTTCTCTTGCACGAGAAAGAGGACTGCTCAATAAATAACAACTTTTATTGAAAACGCCCGTCTCTTTATTTCTCTGCACTCTGGTGAAACTAAGCATGAACGATTGACTGAGTGAAATAGCTGTCTATTGTTTTCACACGACTCTGGAGATATACTCCTTATTCTGGAGGGAGCAAAGTTGTCATGTTAATGCGGTTGCCAGAAGCTTATCCCTTCTTGTCTATTTAGGGAAGTTAACTCTTCCCTGTTTACTCGAGAACGTTTCTAGTGACCTCTGAGCTAGATGGCATTCATAATTAAGTCTAACATATTCAATAGAGACCTAGTCGACCTTAGTCCTACGTCTAAACTATCGTTTATGTTATTCCAATGCGCAGAGCCTATTGGGAATATAGGAACTACACTACAAATTTCAAAGTTGCTGGGTGTACAGAAACGGTCATATTTACCCAAAGTCCTCTACATTGCAGAGGGGAAAGGAAACAGAGACAACAGAACACTGTGTACATTAGGAGCAAAAGAATTGCACAACTCTTCGAATTAACCTCAAGAGAGGGCGCGAGCAATAGCCACTGGTGTTACCAAACCCCATGTACAATTTGCCTACTCTGTACTCATGGGCAATTCTTTATCGATTCCAATCAGACACTGCTGCTTCACGTTTCACAGTGTGCACTTCACTAAATACTTAGTGGCTATTTAAATGGGAGACAGGATTGTCGGCATTGCAAAACTTAGGGGCATATTTACAAGGACGGCGTAAAAAATATTGTCGCTTTACGGCAGCAAACTGCCACTAAAATGGCGATAATGGGCTTGATAATCCTTTGTTGTCTTATAGGGAGATTTTTTCTACACTGCTGTTTGCTATGGCAGGGTGTGAGGCGAAGCTCCCGTCCTGCCATAGCAAACTTGGTTTGGATTTTGAAAGAGAGAACAGGGAAACCTGCTCTCTCTTTCAAAATGCAAAGCATATTGCTTTTCCCCACGGGGAGCTGCATATTAGCAGGTCCCCGTGTGGCAGCTTCAGAAGGACCCAGGGAGATGGCTAGGACCATAGAGACATTGGGGCTCCACCCAGGGTCCCCAACCTTGTATATACTCCTAAACAGTAAACAGGGATATATCATTTTCATCACGTTTGCCTTTTTTTTTAAAATGCGGCGAAATAGCCCTTGTTAATATGCCCTCAAGTATGCTATGACAGAGCGGGAACCTCGACTCCCGCCCTGCCATACCAAACAGGAGTGTCCCTGGGGTAGGCACCCCTAGACACAGCAGGAGCCAATCCTGGGGAGTGGTGTTCCCCAGGGCTCTCGACTGCTCCAGAATGGGGGCCACGTGACCGCCCTCCCACAATTTAAAAAGCCCCGGATGGTGATGATCCCCGGAGCTTTAGGACCTTTGAGCCCCCCCACCCATTTTATTGAAAGCCCCAAAGAGTAGCAGTCCCCGGGACTGGAGAGGGCCTTTAAGCCCCCCCTACCCAAGTATTTTACTAGGGGAGTACCTGTGAGCCCCCCACCCATTTATTTTGTAGCACCAAGGGATGGCAGTCCCCGGGCTACAGGGCCCCTCTGACCCCCATCAAATATAATATTTTAGACCCCAGGATTTAGACCCCACAGGTAGCTAATTTTTAAACAAGCACAGCAGCCCGTGCTTTGTTTTTATTTTTTTTACAGCGGATCCATGCACACTGCACACATTTCTCCAGTTTTTTAAGAAAAAAGAAAAAAAATTGTGGGACCCCCTAATCAGGTCTAGAGGGTCAAGATATTTCTAACCTGCCCCCTTTATACATTTTGAACACTTATTCCACTGATTTCTAGACCCTCGCTTCTACGGAGGCACAAAATGGCTGCCAACACTTCCTGGTTTCGGATGTTGACAAGCACTTGAGAGCCAATTAACATTCAGCACGTGATCGGGACGGTGCGCTTAGGGTGCGCTCAGGATGCGCGGATCCACCGCGGCCATAGATATATATGTACTTTTAATCCTGGTTTTCTCGGGAACTACTGAACGGATTTACACCATTTAAGCAAAAGGCACAAGTCTGAACCAAGGACTACCTCTTTGCCAAATTTCGTGTAATTTCATTCAGCAGTTCGGGCTGTAGCTGCGATAAATGGTTCCTATGGAAAATTGCCTGGGGAAAAAATGTTTTAGAACCCCCCTTTTTTCCCGGCCCCCGCTTCACGAAACAGCCCGAGACTTTCAGGATAAGAGCGGACCGGAGCGCCCCATTAGTTTTGAAAATTTCGCGAAGATTCGTCAACCGGAGCCAAAGTTATTCCAAATAGAATGTTGCGGATTTCCTATGGAAAATAGGTCCTAACTTTAACTTCCTACTGGCGACCGCCAGTAGATAATATATAAATAAAGGCTAGTTTTAATCATGAAGTGGAGGAGGAGCAAGAGACCACCTGACTGGGAGTGGTCTCGTTACCAACAAAACATCGCTCCATTCTCAGGGACATCGAGAAGCCCAGGGAACCGGCACTGATGAGGCCAAATGGATGGCTGAAACTCGTCTACCCAAGCATTTCGTGACTTCACTTACCTTGCGCTTTCAAAGGAATAAAGCCTTGTTTGTCCCCGGAGTTGTGTCACGCTTTTTTCCTGCTTTGGGAGAGAGCATTGAACTGTATGTTTAGCCAGCAAGCAGGCGCTGGTAAACGACACACCCTCTCGTTCTTGTGCACCGCGTTATACCTGCAACAAAACTTGGACTGTGTATGAACTACAAACGCGGTGCCCCCCCTACGGTTCTGTTGCATTAGGGACTGAAGGGGAGAGAGTAGGCAACACTGATTGCCTGATAAGGGGACAAACGCAAAGGCTGAACATTTCCAGGCAATTGTGGCTGATCTAGGGGAACTGAATCCAATGCAAATTGAGGCATCACATGGTGTCAGATGAGCCTACCACTGCATAAGGCCTCTAATTCGGACTCCCTTGACCAGCATGCACCTGCAAGATGGGCCAGCGCAAGGCTAGTTTTAGTCATGAAGTGGAGGCAGAGCAAGAGACCACCTGACTGGGAGTGGTCTCGTTACCAACAAAACATCGCTCCGTTCTCAGGAACATCGAGAAGCCCATGGAACCGGCACTGATGAGGCCAAATGGATGGCTGAAGCGCGTCTGCCCAAGCGTTTCGTGACTTCACTTACCTTGCGCTTTCAAAGGAATAAAGCATTGTTTGTCCCCGGAGTTGTGTCGCGCTTTTTTCCTGCTTTGGGAGTGAGCATTGGACTGTATGTTTAGCCAGCAAGCAGGCGCTGGTAAACGACACACACTCTCGTTCTGGTGCACCGCGTTATACCTGCAACAAAACTTGGACTGTGTATGAACTACAAACGCGGCGCCCCCCTACGGTTCTGTTGCATTAGGGACTGAAGGGTAGAGAGTAGGCAACACTGATTGCCTGATAAGGGGACAAACACAAAGGCTGAACATTTCCAGGCAATTGTGGCTGCTCTAGGGGAACTGAATCCAATGCAAATTGGGGCATCACATGGTGTCAGGTGAGCCTATCACTGCATAAGGCCTCTAATTCGGACTCCCTTGACCAGCATACACCTGCAAGATGGGCCAGCGCAAGGCTAGTTTTAATCATGAAGTGGAGGAGGAGCAAGAGACCACCTGACTGGGAGTGGTCTCGTTACCAACAAAACATCGCTCCATTCTCAGGAACATCAAGAAGCCCATGGAACCGGCACTGATGAGGCCAAATGGATGGCTGAAACGTGTCTGCCCAAGCGTTTCGTGATGTCACTTACCTTACGCTTTCAAAAGAATAAAGCCTTGTTTGTCCCCGGAGTTCTGTCGCGCTTTTTTCCTGCTTTGGGAGAGAGCATTGGACCGTATGTTTAGCCAGCAAGCAGGCGCTGGTAAACGACACACCCTCTCGGTCTGGTGCACCGCGTCATACCTGCAACAAAACTTGGACTGTGTATGAACTACAAACGCGGTGCCCCCCCTACGGTTCTGTTGCATTAGGGACTGAAGGGGAGACAGACAACATCGCTCCCCATCTTCACAAGAAACCTCAAAACCTGGCTCTTCGACAGACCCCCTCCTTGATGGAATGAAACCTGCGCTCCACCCCCCACCCTAGCGACTTGAGACCTTTACGGGTGAGTAGTCGTGCTTCAACAAACCCTTGATTGATTGATTGATTGATTGATTGGCGTGTTGTAAAGTGGAGTGGAGTGGCATCTTGTAGAGTGTCACAGAGTGGTATAGAGCGGAGAGGCGAAGAGTGCAATGATGTACTATAGAGTGGCGTGTTATAGATTGTGTTAGAGTGGAGGGGTGTAGAGTGGCATGTTTTTGTGCGGAGTGGAGTGGAGATTTATAGAGTACCTTTTGTCATACAATATTTTAAATTTACATTTCCATAGGTACTGCAGCACTTTTTGAAACTTTCACAAACGTATAGCAGTACTCGAAAACCTTTCTTTAAACAATCAAAAGAATTCCCCCTACCTCTATAGATTTTGCTAAATTGCCTCATGTGTTTCTATATATTTGACAAACACTACTAAGCTAGATTTCACCTTAAACCCAACAACAAATGGAAAGTATGGTCAAAGTTAGGGGTGGGTGTAATCAGGGTAATTCTCTCTAGCGTAATTACTCATAAATGACTTATAATTATGCGTAATGTACATGAGAAGCATAATCCAGCATTTTGTGCTATTTTCTTAAAGCAAAATGCACCCTCTCATCCAATATTGGCCTGAGGATGCATTTTGCACTAAGAAAATAGAGCTAAATGCTGTAGGACACGAAAAGCAGTAGCCAGCAGCCTTTGCCTTAAATGACTCCTAATTTCTCAAGCTTGCATAATTGCATAATTTCGCATCACAAGAGTAATTGCTCATTACAGAAAATACTCTGATTTCTCTGAGGTAATTACAATTCTACCCAGGAATTGTCTAAACAATGTGGTTGCATTTTAATTTTGTAAGGGCTCTTATTAGCCAATAGTATTGTGTTTTGTCATCACCATGTATCCTTGTATACAACCAAAGTACCTTAGTACACTGTAGCCCATATACCACAATGGTTGTGTCCCTTATTACTCAAAAACTGCTGAACCAATTTAGATCAAATATCAAAAAGGACCCTTTCCACACCATAATTTATATTCCTGCCATTTTCATTAAAATCCATTTTGGAGACACTTCTGTGTAAAAAGTCAATGGAAATGCATTGGTGGAAAAACGTGTTTTGGGACCCCTTTTTTTCTTTGCACCCCTTTAACTAATCATACAAAATTTTGCATCATCAGCCAATGTAAAAAAAGGAATAGGTCGGCAAAGGTTCAAGAAGATTCATCAAATTGTGGCAAAGTTATTAGTGGGCAAAAATCTGAGGAATTCCTATTGCTGAGTCTCCGGGAATTCCTAACTGTTAGAACTGGGAGTCTCTAGTTGGCAGAGGTAGGTACCTTTGACCAAATAGGAACCCTTGCTTCTAGTCAGGGTAAAGAGGATACACACTTTATATAACCCCTGCTCACCCCCTTGGTAGCTTGGCACAAGCAGACAGGCTTATCACAAAGGCAATGTGTAAAGTATTTGTACCAACACTCACAGTAACACAGTGAAAACACCACACATGGACACCACACCAGTTTAGAAAAATTAAATATCTTCATCTAAACTACACAAGACCAAAATGACACAAATCCAACATACAGTAACTCAATAGAATGTCTTTAAAAAGTGATGTTGCAAAATATAAACTTGTAGATGATAAATCCAACACTTTAGTCTCAAAGTACCTGGGATGCGCAACGCAAAAGAAACAAAAGGGGTGCAGAGAAGGTGATGCGTCGATTCTTCCTGCGCTCCAGTTATGATGCGACAAGTTGGCGCCTCGATGCGTTGCGGCGATCCGGTGTGATGCGACAAAATTGTGTCTTTGTTGCGGTGCTTCCTTGATGATGGGACAGCGGCTGCTGCGGCGGCATCACGTTTCTTTCTCGTTGCATCGCGCTTCCAGCTCCCAACAGCAAAAAGGCCTCACACACGGTAACAGGTCCTCCTGGCAGGCTGGAACTCCCAGCAAGGAAGTTCAGGAAAGCTAGGGAGGAAGTTATTTTGTGCCTGCGACTTCAGAAAAAGGAGGCCAGCTCTTCTCAGGCACTTGGAAACTGTTCTTCAGATGGACACAGCACTCATCAAAGTCCTTCTTCAAGCAGGGGACACAGCACACAGCAAGTTCCCTTGGTCCTCGCCTCAGTAGAAACAGCAAACTGCAGGTCAACCCCAGACACACAGCAAGGGCAGCACGTCTCCTAAGTCTCTTCAACTGATCTTCTTTGGCAGGGATTCCTATTGATCACGAAGTAGTCAAACTTTTCAGGTGTTTCAGCTCTTATATTTATATCGCAAAGTCTTTGTTCTCTAGGTGTGTGGGGTCCTGGACCCAGTCCTAACCAGTTCTGGGTGCACTCTGCCAGTGCACAACTTCTTCCTTTTTTAGTGGGGGCCAGGGTCATCAGACACACCGCTGGACGTGAAGCCAGCATTATGGAAGGCAGGCACAGCCCTATTCAGGCCCAGGTGCTAATCCTCCCACCACTCCAAATGCAGATATGTCTATTCAGCCTTGTGCTGACTCACCCAGACTCCTGGAGCCACCCCAGCCCCTGTCACTCTCAAACCAGACAGGCAATCTATAAACAGGCAGAGGCACACAGAAAGCTTGAACAAGAAAATAGCCACTTCCTAAATGTGCTATTTTCAAACATAGTATTTAAAAACAATCTTTACTAAAAGATGTGTTATTAAATTCTGAGTTCAGGGATACCAGATTCCAATTTTCTATCCTGCTCCTATGAAAAGATATACAGGTTAACATGTTACACATCATTTCCCATTCCATCCTAGGGGCATGATAGCCTTTCAATAGTGAAAAACGAAATTGACAGTAATTCATATCAGGACATGTTACCCACACAAGTACATGACCTACCTTTAACATACACTGCACCCTGCCCAGGGGGGTACCTCGTGCCTACCATAATGGTGTCCAATGTGTAAGAAAATGGAAGGTAAGGCCTGGCTAGTGGGTACACTGGCCAGGTCCACATGGCAGTTAACAAACTGCGCACAAGCACTGCAGTAACAGGTCTGGACCTCTTTTCAGGGCTACGTATGTGGGTGGCACAATCAGTGCTGCAAGCCCACTAGTAGCATTTGAACTACCAGCCCTGCACACTGAGTGCACACTACTAGGGAACTACTGGTAAAACAACTATGCCAATCATGGATACCCTATCACAATAACAATTTACACAGAGAGCACTTTAGCACTGATCAGCAGTGGTAAAGTACCCAGAGTCCTAGAGCCAACAACCACAGGTCAGGAAAAACATATATATAATTTGTTTAAAGCTGAAAAAATAGTATTTATTTACTTAATAGCATGTTGTGTTGTTTTAAGTCCCTAATGTCATCATTTTCTATGGGAGAGTATTGCTCTATATGTGAATGAAAAATTCAACCAGGATGGGGAAAAAAAAAAGAAATGGTCCATTCGGCTTCCAAGCGTTAGTACAAAAATCGATTGGGGGAGAATGGACCACTGTGTAACCAGGGTCTATTCAATTGTGGATCCTTCATAAAAAACCCTCATACATGTACACAGGCATCAGGCAAACGGTATAGCTTGATTCTCCGCCTTTACTTGTACAGTGACAGCATCATCATAGGGTTTAGTTCATTATGCTGACCTCCACCAGGAGGTAGACCAACTGGTGTTACAGTAGGGTCCAGAAATTAAAAGATGAGTGATGGTGCTTCAAGTGAAGTGAGTTAAAATTCCCTACACCACCATATGAGGAACATTTATTAAAGAATCATAGAGGTGTAAAAAATTAAAAACAAGGTGGTGCATGCTTGGATCCAGTTACTATCTACCGCACTTTTGGTGGTCGACATGTTTCAAGCTCTTGGAATCTTGAGGCTTTCTTCAGGACCGAATAGTGTGTAGGGGCACATTGCAGCGGTGATGTGCAGAGGGAGGTCATTCCAGGCATAAGGAGCTTGGTATGAGAAAGCTTTTCCACCAGCTCTATTTGCGCTGGTGGGCTTCCCAATTGTTTATTCTGGAAGTTTGATGTCAACTTTGAATGGCTGCTATCAGAGATCCATCCACCAGCCTAAAATTGCATCTCCGCATGCAAAAATGACAGGTACTTAATCAGAAAAGCATTTTGGAGTGCGTAAATTTGCACTACCGTATTACATACGCATACATCTCTTTGTGAATTGAGCACAACATATCCCAAATAAAAACATAATGGGATTGTTCAGGGAATATAAATAGAAATCTGCACAAATGGAAAGGACTGTGCTCTATTTGCACATTTACTTGGACATCTCGGGCCAATTCACAAAGAGAACTCCTTTAGTAGGGTGCATGGTCAGGACACCCCATAACTGTAGAAGGGGGACAGAGATGTGGTTTGCGGGGCATGAGGAGATGACCACATCCTTAGGGGGGTTTATGGGGTTGGGGGTAGGGTTGTGATGGGTGGTATACTAGAGGGGTTAGGCATAGCAAACAATTAGCAGGAAAAATACAATGTTTCTAGAAATAATTTGCATGGGATGAGGAAATTCCTGGATTTATCTTGATGCGAAGTAATTGGAAATGCAAGTTTGAAAGTCTGTGAAAAAATTAGGAAGGTCAAACAAGATGGAACCAAAAATGCAGAATATAAAAATTGTCACATGCAATGTTAACGGATTACTTAACCTGTGGAAAAGTGCTGCTCTTTTAAGTTGGATAACTTCTCTCTCTCCTGAGATTATATTTTTACAAGAAACACATCTCAGTACTGACACCACAAAGATATCACTTCCTAAGAAGTGTCTGCAGGCATATTTTTCATTTGCCAATTTAGCTGTTCGTGGGGTAGGGATCTTTTTATCTAACACCCTGGATCGGCAGGTTAAGGATGTTTGACGAGATGGGAAAGGTAGATGGCTTTGGGTGAAAGTAAAGCTGCAGGAAACAGTCCTGAATTTGGTTAATTATTATGGTCCTACTGAGAATTATACTACAGCACTCGGCCAAATCTATCAATTTCAATTAGCAGTACGAATGGAAGGTATATTAATTTTGGGTGGCGATTTTAATTTTATTCTGAATTTGGCACTTGATACATCAAGCAAGGCGAAGCGCCAACTAAAGCCTAAAACCGCAAAAATAACAAGCAGGTTCTCAAAAGACCTCTCATTAATAGATCCTTGGAGACTAGGGCATCATAGTCTCTTGCAATGTACCTGCTATTCTGCAAGATTTAGATCAGCCTCCCGATTGGATTAATTTTTAGTAGATAAACTGGTTACAAATGGCCCGTCAGAAATACTGGCTAATTCTTTTTCAGACCACTCTCTAGTTTCATTTACACTAAAGTTAGGAAGCACTATAAAAAAGAGGTCTAGATGGCAGTTTGATGAATCCTTACTTCAAGATATTACTTGGCTGACAGAAACCAGAGGGTTTATCAAGGAGTTTTTCCAGCTTAATTTAAATACAGCCCTCTGTTTACGGTTTGCGAGGCACTCAAAGCTACCTTCAGAGTCCAGACTATATCATATAAGGCAAGCATGAGTAATGTACGTTAACAAAAGATTTTGGCACTAAAGACTGCTGTGGAAAAGGCTAGACTAAATGTAACCCTAACAGATACACCAGAGTCTATTATTAAAGCACAACAGCAAGAGCTAGTTAGAGCCAAGGAGAAACTGTAGGATTTTTTCCTACTAGAGGAAATTACAGGGAGTGAGGCCTGTCAATAAAAGCTTTATGAGGAGAGACAGCAGATTGGTAGATTTCTGGCGTGGTCCACGAAATGTCAAAAGGCTGCTCAATTAATTAGCCAAAATAAAAATCCATCAACAGGGGCACTAGAAGATGATAAATTGGCAATCACTGAGGTGTTCCTTGCACATTTTAATCAAATTTACGCAGAAACACAGGCGATAGATGAGGTAGAATTGAAGAGTTATTTTGAAGCACTAGAGCTACCTCTGCTATCACAGCAGCTTTCGGAGACATTGAATGGTCAAATAGGAATGTCTGAAGTCCAATCCGTATTAAAAAGTATGCCCAATGCCAAGGCCAGCGGAGTGGATGGGATCCCGGTGGTATACAAGGCATTTCAAGACGAATTACTTCCCTTTTTAGCAAAATTGTTCAATCAAATAAAAGAAGGTATAGATATCCCCAAAAGTTTTAAAGAATTAGTGCTAGTAGCTTTTTTTAACAAAAGATAAAGATCCCTTTGTCCCCAGCTCCTATCGTCCTATTAGTCTGCTAAACACAGATTATAAATTGCTTATGAACATTTGGGCAAAAAGGATAGCTCCCTGTGGACAACAAGTGGTTCATAGAGACCAAAATGGTTTTATACCAGGACGTCTGATGGCATCTAATACGTACTTTTTAATACAAGCCATTGATTATTTTTCTATTATTAGGACCAATGCCCTGATTATGATGATGGATGCCGAAAACGCTTTTTAATTAGGAGATTGGAGTGCTTTATGTTTTATTTTGGAAAAATTGGGTTCCCCGTCAGAATCATTACAGAAGCTAAAAGAAGTATATAGTTATGCAGAAGCCAAAATCATCATTAACGGTTCAGAAGCCGGCAAGGTTAATATTAAACGAGGCACACGTTAGGGATGCCCGCTTTCCCCGCTTCTGTTTTCATTGTTTATTGAACCCCTAGCTGTTAGGATTCGGAAGAGCTCAATGATTTTGCCTCCCATTGAGGGGATGGCAAAAATTAAGCTTTATGCGGATGACATTTTTTTATATCTAAAAGCAGGGGCACTTAATATACAGAATGCTGTTGATGAAATCCAGAAGTTTACACAGGTGGGCGGATATAAAGTAAATGAAGCGAAAACTAAAAATTTTACATTTAGGGGCCGACTCCGATTCGGTAAAATCCCCTACGAATAGCCGTACGGAGCATATTTCCCATACGAATCGTACACCTTAAACTTCCCCGTACTTACGATGAAGTACGATCCGAATCCAAAGCAGATCTCCGTACAAATCGTACAAAAGACCATACGACTTGAAAATCTGTACAAATCGCATTTGGAACACGCAGTACGCGACGTCCATACGGATTAAAGCAGCTTTTTCCGACCCAGCAAGTACGATTCGTCACGTCAACACTCCGTACGACTCTTTTTCTACGGGAGCTCAAAACGTCCGTAAAAGCAGATTTCGACTCAAACCGCGTACGAAACGGACCCCCCGGGTACACGAGTACACCCCATGATTGCAGGGGTACGGTGCGTAGGGGTACGGTACTTAGGGGTACGGTGCGTAGGGGTACGGTGCATAGGTGTACGGTGCATAGGGCTACGGTACATTGGGGTATGGTGCATAGGTATACGGTGCATAGGGGTACGGTGCGTAAGGGTACTGTGCGTGCCCCATGATTGCAGGGGTACGGTGCGTATGTGATTGTGTGGCTCTCCGTACGAATTGCTCATACGACGTTTTCCGTACGAATTGCCTTCTCGTTCCCTGGTCCCGATCATACTTGTCGGGTCATACAGCAAGTGTACGATTCGTACGGTTCACCGTGATGGTCCATATCATACGGCTTTTCCCTTGCTTTTTGTATGGTTTCCAAAGATTCAGACGTATTTTTTTCCTACGATCGTACTACGCGATTCGGATGGATTTGTACGATTCGTACGGAAAGGGCTACGAATTTGAATCGTCGTACGGATTAGTTTCCCAAATCGGAATCGACCCCATAATGTGATTCCATCGGATATTCCAGTTTCTATTTAGTTAAAAGAACTGCATCCAGTTAGATATTTGGGGATACACATTACAAATAATATTGGGCAATAATTCTCCTTGAATTATACTAATATGCTCACGAAATTGAAAAAGGTATTAGATAAATGGTCTCTTCTTCAATAATCATTAATAGGGAGGATCTCTATGGTTCAAATGTCGGTGCTCCCCCTGTTTTTGTTTCTTTTTATTAATCTTCCTTTGAAAATTCTGAATTATTATTTTAAAGAGCTAGATCAAATAATCAGGAAGCTTGTATGGAATAATATAAACCCCCGGGATAAGATAGCTACATTACAGTTAGATGTAACATCAGGAGGATTGGCACTCTCACATTTTGCAACTTATTGTCAGGCTTCTTTAGCTAATTTACTTTCCCAACTGGCTGAGGAAAAGTACGTTTTTTACAATTTTTCCCAATACATATGCTGAAGGAAAGTGCTAAAAGACGCCCCTTAGTTTTACGTCTGGTGAAAGTCCAGAAAAAACCAAGATACAAGGTGATACTGACATTAGCTGAAAGAACTCGGTTATTTTTAAATCTCGAGATATTTCACCATTTCCTGCATATACTCCTATACAGGATTGTGAAGTAGGAGGTTTCATATTGTCCAGAGGGCTTTATCAGGTATGGCACAAACTAGGCTTTGCCCATCTCTGGGATTTTTATAACCATGAAACATTAATTACCTGGGGATCGGTTTGAATATGAGTGACTACATTGACCACTGCCCTCTTTTAGAGTTTTCTACAGTTAGTCAATTTTCTTAAAACAAATTATTCAATTATGGGTGAGACGGTACATCAAATCTCTAAGCAGATGTCAAAGAAAATGGTGGGGGTCAGTTGTTGGCATCGGCAACTTCATCAAAAGGCCCACTCTGAGGAGATTTTGATGAAAGAGCTCCAAAAAATGTATTCAGAGATGGGTTGCAAGTTCAATGTCAAAGAATGGAAACAGCTTAGCGAGTTAGTGAATAAAGCATTTAGAGGCACTAATTACAAGAGAATTAATTTTTTATCTTGATGGTTATTATAATATACACCCCAGAGATTGTCTAAAATGTTTCAAATGAGCCCGAATCAATGTTTTCGATGTAACAAAAAGGGTGATGGTGGATGGGTGCATATATTTTATGAATGTAATAATTTACAGCAAATCTGTGAAAGGGTTTTTGCCGAAATCTCTCTGATTTTGTCCTTGTCAATTGAGCCATCAGCTATGTTGGTGCTATTCGGGTCCTCAGGAGAAGTGAAATGTTTAACAAAATACCAGCAGTATTTTATATTAATCTCTATTGCAGTCGCTAGGTTACTTGTTCTTCAAAACTGGAGAACCAATAACCCACCCAGTATTGAGCACTGGTTTGATAAAATGTCCAGGACCTGTAGATTAGAGGAGGCCTATGCTAAACATATGGGAACAATTGTAAGATTTAGAGGTATTTGGCAAAAGTTCTCTCTTAATGGGTTTGAGGAGGAAAGGTGATTATAAGATCTAGGTGCTTTTTTAGGGAATTTTGTTTTTCAATAATTCTTGTTATCAACACAATGCACAAATATTTCATGATCCCCTTGTATCTGCTAAAAATCACCCGCACATTGAACTTTTCAAGTGGTTAGAGGTATATCTGCTGCTAGATTTGTATGCACTTTAAACAAGAATGTTTTCTAGTGAGATCTTGTTATTTTAGATGAAAGAGTAGGTAATGGATTACGTCAGGGAGTTTGTCTGAATATCAGCTATAATAAAATGTGGATCACTGAGAATCATGTTTTATATTCCTCAGATAAGATTTATTATGAATTTATTATGGAGTGGGTTTTATAGTTGCCATTAATTATGATCTATCAATCTCTTTGTCCTGGTATTGTTTGTAGTTATCTATTACCTGTGCTTGTTATCTGATGTCATTAGCATGTCTGATTGTTCTCGTTTTGTTTAATTTCCTGTTCAAATAAAAATATAAAAAATAAAAAAAGAGAACTCCTTTGGTACTCCTTCCCACACTCATAAATGCTTTTGTGAATTACCCTCATAGTGCTTTTACCTTTTTTAGTTTCCTCTGAAGATGCTGGGATGTATGTTTATTCACTAGTGTCTTATTTCGGGCTTCTCAACTTGCCGTTTGTGATCAGGCTTCTCTCCTCTACTTTCATATCTGTTTCCCACCGCTTTTGCGTTGTCCTAGACCAAGTTGTTAGACCAAGTTGTACTATATCCTGTCTCTGGCAGCTGCAGCCCGTCCAAGACCAATTTTTAACTTCAAACAGATACCCTCAGTCTGTTAAAGTCACTGATGCATCCCTTTGTCACAATTATAATTACCAGGCTCCAGCCTCACCATTTACCACTCAATGGTGCAGCACCATTAGGAACCAAGCCCTAGTAAACCCTCCACCTTACAGTGTCACTTCTACTCACTTGGCTAAGTGTGAAATAGAAAACATACAAATGATGACACGAGGAATGCATGTAGAAAGTGTAACCCACTGATTATTGCTCTGTGTAGCTCCTCACTGAAGTAAGGCCAACACTTAAGTATAAGTGTTTAATTCCAGTCTTTAAAGAATACCTAGAATGCTCATAGCAAAATGGCTAACATTAGCTTCCACACCAACCCATTGGTTTTTGCCCACTGTGCCATGCTAGACAGATTCTTCCTTGTGCAAATCCCTTCATGAAAATAGTTAATCTTGAACTGCCAGGTGAGACCCCTTCCTAAAAGGAACATAAGAAGTCGCAGATCGGACTAAATCTTGTTAGGCTTCATTCGTGAGGTATATCTTGGATCCTGTGGCACAGCGATTGAGGACATCTGGGCATACCTCAAAAACTGAAAAGATGATGGGAGGGATTCTTGCATAAGGTCAAAATATGCCAAGTACATGACCCACTTGCACTTTCCCCTGTGTTCTCTTAAATAATAGAATATCAGAGAGGTCAATAAATTGTATAGATCCTTGGCAGAAGCACCTAGGAATAGAAAACAATATCTTGCTTTTAAATTGTAGGGTACATGACAATTCACAAACTTTTGCTATTCCTTGTGGTTTGCAAAGCTGGGTGAATTGACTTAGGAAAGGTTATTCAGACCCTTGTTTCTTTAAAATTATGACTGAATCGTAATATATATCTATATACTTGAAAAAGGCTTCATCGAAATGCGTCGTGGTATGCACAATAAACTCTTTGTGCGGTCCTCTTGGTGTGCCAATTGACTTAATCTGGATTTTCTGAATATTTAATGTGTGGATACTATTAGCGGGTGTCATTACCGCTGCAGGCACCGATGTCGTAAAGAGGAGGAGCGGCATCAGTGACAAGCTGTCATATATATATATATGTATATATATATATATATATATATATATATATATATATATATATATATATATATATATATATATATATATATATATATATATATTAATTATCTACTGGCGGTCGCCAGTAGGAAGTTATAGTTAGGACCTACTTTCCATAGGAAATCCACAACATTCTATTTGGAATAACTTTGGCGCTGGTGGACGAATCTTCGCAAATTTCTCCAAGAAAGTGGCCTGCTCCACTCCGCTCCTTCCCTGAAATTTTGGGGGTGATTAGTCAAGCGGGGGCCGAGAAAAAAGGGGGGTCCCAAAAGGTGTTTTCCCTATGCAATTTTCCATAGGGACCTTTAGCCAGGGCTACAGCCCGAACGGCTGAACGGAATTACACCAAATTTGGCAGAGAGATAGAGTTTGGTTCACAAATTGTGCTTTTTGTTAAATGGTGTAAATCCGTTCAGTAGTTCCTGAGAAAATCATAGCGATATCTAGAGACGAAGTACAGCACGCGTACGGAAATCCGTACAATTACGAGCACAAGCTGCATGCTGATTGGATGTCAACTGTCTGTCAACACTCCAAACCAGGAAGTGTTGGCAGCCATCTTGTGCCTCAGTAGCACTGAGTCACAAGAAAACAGTAAAACAAAGTTTAAAAATAAGGAAAGGGGGTAGGGTAGAAACATGTTGACCCTCTAGACCTGCTCAGGGGGTCTCACATGGATGTAGGCGCAATGTATTATTATTTTTTTAAATAAAAAAAACGCATTGTACCCGTATTGTACTCGTACGCGGTGGAAAAGGAAAAAAAACAAAGTTCGTTTTATTCCTAATTAGCTCCTGGGGGGGGCCCAAATCCCGGGGGCAATTTCTTTCTATAATGGGGGGCTTGGTAGTGTCCAACAGAAAAGAATTTAAAAAAAAGTAATGTCAAGGACAGTGATGCTACTGCTTCCTGCGTTTTATCAGGTCAATAGGGTGTTTCCCATAACACAAAAGTTTATTGCAATAAATGTATAGAATTTTAACTTGAGCAAAATCAGGATGAATTTGTGTGCGTGGACTGTTTACTGAAAATGCTGGTGCAGCAGTTGAGGTGCTTGGTGCAGTATCAGGTGGGTTGTCCTTCAACCTCCGTCTTGCAGCTCGAGCAAAGTTGTTGGGGTGTAAGTTCTTTACGTGTCGCTCCATATATGCTGTGCTAAATGAGTATTTTTGAGCTGGATCATCCCTTGAAAGAGTTTGGAAAATTTTACAGGTTACTTTTGGAGCATTAACCTTTTGTTTGCCCTTCTGGAAAAGTAAAATACTGCCAAATTAGATCTTCCTTCCTCTTCTTTGGAGTTTCTTTAGGAATGAAATATTCTTCTGAAGAATGGCTGGAAGATGAGTCCATTGCTGTTAATATGGTAAACTTTGTTCTATTTGACAAGATTCTCAGAAGAGATGTTTCGTTTTAGAAAGTCAAAGTAGAATTTTTAAAATGGGACGGAAGTTTCAACAGTTGTAATAGGAAGTGTTATGAACCAATGATATTTCTTCTTTTAAAGTCACATGGCTTTGCGTACGGTTATGCTGTTATTACGGTGTTCTTAGGATGCAAGTACGCATGACTTTTCACAGCGATTGGTGTAATTGCTTTTAAAAGTAATGTACGATTATTTGAACTTAAAAAAAAAAATCATAATTATCCTAGATAATGTGTTCTGTTAGTATGTTCAATAAAAACATAAATATATGTTTTTAAACAATTAAAAACATTCGCGTATTTGCGTATGGGCCGCCGTACATGACATCACACGGAAGCTTTAATGCGACACGTATCGTGAAAGCGTATTCGTAGCGTGTGGTGAGAATGATTAGCAATACAAACTATGGTGCGATCACTATCTCACTGTCAAATCAGAGCACAGGGCGCGCTATGAGAATGGTTAGAAGTGGTCAATCATTGGAAATCCGATTCAGCTGTGTGGCTTATCCACGGTATCATTGTAGCAGGGTTTCTGTTCTCCCACAGAACTGTGCACAGAGGATTGGAACCTCAGCGAATTAGGGTGACCCAAAACTCACCTTAGTACCCAACAAACCCCTTACCGAGCTAGCTACAGTGTCTCATTGGTCATAACAAACTCCCAATGTTTAGACAAACCAGAACATGAGCTTACAATACCTCAGGTTACGTGGAACACATGAGCACTCTTTAGTTATACAATCATTTCAAACCAGAACGTGGAGTAAATGAGGACACGTGCACATTTGAAATATTTATTTACTAATGCCGTCTTCTCAGGCGCAGTATCTTAGATAATACAAGGAGACATATTATCAGAAGCAAAGTTATCAGCATAGTTACTAGTCCATAGAAAGCAAATGGTGACAGCATGCTAACATGCTGTAATGAATAAGGGTTAACAACACTTATTTCTCACCCTCCCTAACACACATATTATATTAATAGCTAAGAAGGTCTCTTTGGGTTTTAGCAGGGCGGGCCCATACCTCAAGATCCTAGAATGAAGGGATCACATCAGCATACACCAGCTCTCTCTGCATGCGAACAGCATCAAGTGTGTTTGTGTGCTTTTAGCAAAGCCATATAAAACCCGCCTAAAGCCCAAAGTTGGCAGAAGATGCACTTATGTTATGTCTATGAAGGCGCGAAGATCAGACCTCATAACAATTCAGTATCGTGTTGTTCCTGAAGCTTCAGCACTCTCTGTACAGACATAGTTTATTAAGCAAAGCTGATATCAGAGTAATAACATATTATTCTCATGTAAACCACAACGAACTACTAAGTTGAAAGCTAAATCAACAATTAAGTGTCGTGTGCAGAAGCAGCAAAAGGAAAAATGGCGTTTAAACATGTAATGAGCCTATGCTAACTTAACGCATTATAAAGATATACATTAGCTATATGACACCCCCCCATGATCCGAGGACGGATAACATAAGATAAGATAAGAGCAACTTCATGAAAGCAGAGTTCAAGAACCATGAACAACCTTATAATTATAAAAAAACTGCAGTAATCAAATCAAAATATAAAAAATGTCAATTTCAGAACTCCACAGCACTTAAGCCAATAGGACTGGGAGGTGAAAAAATGCAAAAAAGTGGGGCATCATCATAAACCAATAAGGTTCTTTACGGCAAGACCGAATATGCAAAATATGCAGCAACAGCCTCCAACAGGAAATCACCGTCTTCATCCGAAAACAGTTCAGCCATCCAATTCAAAAGAGGAAAAGAACAAACGTGTTCTCCCAATACTGGAGCCTCTATTACCTTAAGAGGACAACTCGGTGGGTTTTCAAGAAAGCTCAGTGCCAAGAAATCTTGCGCTGCTGTAATAATGTTCCAAGGACCCATTAGTCCATGCATCGCTGCCAAGGCCATAATCCTGTCGCCAGTACAAACCAACTCGTGAGTAACGATGGGACTCATCAGCTGATTAAAGTCGACTTCAGGAGAAACCGGTCCGCAGAGACACAAATCAATGGCCCAGTCAAAATCACAGCTTAGGCAATGAAACACAGGCTGGGCACAGGTGAAGTAGGAAAATCGAAACGATAATCCATATGCCGTGCTTAAAATCGCAAGCGGCAGCGTGCCATAATATTCAAGCATCCGGTTGCGAAACAGCGCAAGGAGGGGCTGGTCTGCTCCTTCCACATGTGGGGCATCCATATTTAAGAAAGCAAATAATCACTAGAACGGCTGCCACTAGTGCCAGGATAACCGGGAATCCACCAAACAAACTCGAAAAAATGGAATGGAAGAAAGCAGGGATGACTCGAAAGATTTTTTCAAATGAAGTTACAAGACCACTGCTAACAGATTTAAAAAAATGCGCCAGGCCAGTTGTGGAGGACGCGATAAAGATAGAATGTACCATCTCGCTAAAATGCAACGGTAAATCAGTGTTTAAAAGAGCCTGAACTTCAGTACGGGTATTAGCTATGTGAAGAACGAAAGTTTCCCTAGCCGAACTCAAGGCCACTTCTTTCTGGGACAATAGAGCCCTTATTCTGCTCATGCAGCTGAATTCTGCTTTCAAGGTTGGGATGCGTGGCCAGATGGAAACATCCCTATTTTCATGCGTGGGTGTGTGGAAAAGTAAATTTTGCCATGTTCTGTGTCCCTACGTGTTCCCCATGTTATGTTATATGTGCACGATTAATATGCATATGTATTCCCCATGATCGATTAAAGACGCAATTACGGCTGTGTCCATCTCTAGTATGCCAGTTCCTAGTTTTCGTGAATACAACGAGCATCAGGCCTATGTAAAGTTATGTTGCCACGTTTTACAGTGTGCACGTTAAATTCATTGAAAAGTCTCCTTTTCTAGGCCTCAAAAGGGCCCGGACTCAGATTCAGCTCCTGTCTCCTGAACCCTCTCCGAGGAGCGATACAGCCCCCACCTGTATCCCTGACCCTTCACTTACTTCCTGCCTCACAGTGCCCGGCTCGGCCTGGCTCTGCCTGTCAGTCTGCCAAGAGTATGTTATGATTCTAGTTATCAGTCCAGCTCTCCTTCTCTGCATTCCTAAGCTACTGAATCGCATCAATAGTTTCAGTCATCGTCTAGCCTTTACGTCTCCATGTAAGAGAAATACTGTATTAATGATCATTTAATATTCCTCAACACACACTACATGTAGAATAATGCATGCACCAGTCTTAGTGTCTGTTAGCCTTTGCCCTGATAACTTTTGGATTCCATCAACATGTTCTCTAAACATCAGATACTAGATAGTGTTTAGGTACATGTCGCTCTGACTCTCCAGACTTCAGTCTCTCCTTCTAGCGCAGAAGTCATAGCCCCCAGCTTCTCCTAGTAACACGTCATTGTCAGTTTGCGCGCACCACTAGGTTAGAGGTCCCGGCTCCTTAGGTAGCCCCCTCCATGTTTCCGCCCCATTTATGACATATTCTGTTACGTTTACATCACATGTCTATGTATACGCCCTGTTCACGCCTCTTGTTACACCTACTTTCCGCCTTATCTTTCGCGACTGCTACAGGCCCCGCCCACTGCTACGCCTATTGTATTGAACATCATGTATTTTGTTTAACTATATATGCTTGTGCACGGTTATTAAAAGTTGCTAGCCATCCCAGATCTTGCCCGTGCAGGTTGTCCTGTTCCTGTCCTTTATGCTGTATTAAACCTGCAAACTCCTACTACCTCGAATCGTGACTCTTATTTATTGAGCTATCTGTTATTGTTATATCTAGTCAAAAATAGAGGTATTATTTATTTATTTACGACATAATGGCGCCCGAATAGGCACTTGCCCTTTCCCCACGCGCCGGTGAAGCCACGCAAGCCCCCTGATCCTCTGCAGCCGTGACGGAACCATACCGTGCACGTGCAGATATTTCTGCTTCAAGTATCCCTCAGGCCCACGGAGGAGACGGAGGTTGCGGTCCAGCATCCAGACGAGGCGGTGGAGGAACGCGGCGAGTCCCGACCAGAGCCCAAGCCGAGAGTCCAAGGTCCGAGGTATCCGGAGGCCCACCCGTAACAGAAGTCCGAAGTTCGTCCGTCCGGCGTCGTAGCAGTCCAGTCCAGTCCGAGGCCTTCCGTTCTTGCTGCCCGGTGAGTACCATTGCTGGGGTAGTATCTAGACAGGGTCAATTGCATTGTCTCTGGTCCGTGGGTTTGGGTACGCAGATCCAACACGAAGTGTCCACTTAGGTGGATGCGGGTCCTGACGTGTCTCTTTATGAGACCGGTAAGTTTCGTACTGTTTTAGCAGTGCATCTAGTTTCTGTTCTAGTCCGTTCTGTTCTCGAGAAATTCATGTATTCTGTTTTCAGTATTCCAGGTAGTGTTTTGTCCGAACTGTTATCCTAAATGTCATTCATGTATTTCAATGTCGTGGTATGAATGTGTTGTTTAGTAATCATCGTGTTCATTGTGTATTGTATTGTGTCTAGACTCCAGCCCAGTCATGCCATTGTTTTCCAAGTTACGTCAGTTAAAAACTAGAAAAGGTCTGTTAGAAGAAGCAGTTCCTGTCCCGCCTAGGGACAGTCCAGGTCATTTTATGTATCAAAAGCATGGCATAAGTGCCATATTATATCTAGATTTATGGGTGGAGTACACCAAACAGTTAGAAGAAAAGTACAGATGGCCCGTATCGGGTACATGGGATGCCGAGTGCATCATGCGAGTAGAAGAAGTATTATGGAAAAAGAAAGCCAAACAGTCACAGAAAGATGCCATCGAGTTATGGCGCAAAGAATCTCATAAAAGAACCGAAAAAGAAATCAGAAAGTCAGAATTAAGTAGAGAATCCTTAGAAAAAGCCCAAGAAAAGGAACTAATCGAAATAGGTGAACGAGTTAAAACCGAACAGTCAGACAGGCAGAGAAATGCCCTTATTAAGGGTGTGTACCCTCTTCTTGCCGAGGGCTTGCCAAAAGCAACCCCGGAAGCATCCAGTAATTTTCCGCCACCTTTAGTTCCGACCAATCTGCGTCACAAACCGACCGCAGCTGATATTTTTCTCTCGTCCTATTTGGACGACACAGTCCCAGAATATGCAAATCCTGTTCCACCAGCTCCTGTGAATAATGTAATTCATGGTCTTCCAGCCACCGGGGCACCTGTTGCAGTACCTGTTACGGTACCCCCGGTCCAGCCCGTAGTACAAATTCCCGCCACATCAGTCACTTTGCCAGCACGAAGAGTATCAGTCGACGATTCCAGTTTAGGGGCCGCGGGAGGAGGTCCTCCTGGTACCCCGCCGCCAAGTAGACGTCTAGGGGCAGTCGAGTTACATGAACGTGCGTTACAGCGTACGCCTAAATATAAGTCCATTGCAGAAATCAGGCGACTTCTTACTGAATGCTGTTATGATCCAGTCCCAGGCGAGGATAGTATGGTTATATATTCCGTACGTATAAGGCAGGTGTCCGAGTATTTGGTCACCCTACCGAATATGAAAGAAGATCTAGACAGAATGTATCGTTTCATTTGTACAGGACAAGATCCAGAAAGTATTGGTGAAGTCATGTCTCTCAGGAAATCTGAGATCCAGTTCATGTTATTAAAGTTTCTGATCAATTGTTTAATTAGGGAACAAGATTCCCCGACTAAAGATCCGAACGAAATGAACATTTTGACAAAGTGGAGTGATAATATAGCCGAGGGTAAGCACAAGACACTCAATAGTATAGAGAGTATGTACAAGAAAATACGTAAAGAAATAATAAGGTTACACGAACAACGCAAAGAAGCACAAGTAAGCGAGAAAGAAAATGACTCTTCTACTGAAGAGGTAGACGACGAGACTACCGCCAGAATAGCGTATGTAGGTAAATCTAGATTTCCAGACCGACATTTACGCCTAGAACACAAGAAAGTCTTTCATCTTCCAGCACCGGAACAAGGCTCTCTAGAACAAGTATTTCAAGCTACCGATCAAATTCTGAAATCACGAATCGGTTATAGTGAGTTAAGTACTATGCATGAACAAGAACTAGCCCGATCAGCAGTCCGATGGATTACTGATTCTACCACTTTTCCAGACGAAATAGTGGCACAAATGTTTCTGAAATTGCCCCCAGCCGAGCAGCGACTGGTGGGTATGTATATGATCCAACACCTCATTACACTGTATGAGGGTCAACATTCTGATCCAGGTCCGTTACATGATGTCCTGAACGAGTTACTCCAGTATAGATGGAAAGGTTTAGGTACTGATTTAATTAGTGTCATTCTAGAACAGCGCCACAAATACAGAACGTTTTTGAACCCGCATTTTGTTCATGTCTCACCTCCAGAAAGTAAACCGTTTTACATAGACAGGCAGCATCCGTTACGAGAAGTACACCCAGTTAGGACACCAGATGGTGAAATGCAACGAGTATTTGTTTACACCCCAGTTACCAAGATGGAACTCTTAGAGATGAAGAAATTAATTCCCTGTCACGACAAAGATCCAGCAGGGTTCCACCGAGAATTAAAAGACATGCTCCGTATGGGAGAATACACGTATCCAGATATTATTAAAATGTTAAAAGTCCTGTTGCCCGCAGGGGTATACGAAAAACTCAAGGAAAAAGATTGGGAGGTGGGAGAGAAAAAGATCGATTGGACAGCTCTAGAAGCTGAAGATAAGATACGAGTACCAGGTACCGGTCTTGGAGATAAATGTAAAGAATTACCAGAATTATTGATACAAGTTTTGCCTAGATTATTAGCCACTAAAAAGGAAGACTGGGATGCAATCTCAGCCTGTAAACAGAAACAAGACGAAGATACTAGTGATTTTTATTCTAGATTTGAGAAATGTTTTAGCATCAACAGTGGTTTGAAGACGAGTAGTGAGTCATACCCTCATCTTTTTGTTACTAAATTAGTCGAGAATTCAAGTCCACAAGTTAAGAATCGAGTTTTGAAAGTCGAAAGTACCTGGCAAGCTAGTACCCCGTCCCAGATGTTACAGATGCTCCAGTATCACCAGAATAGAATCAGAGAAGAGCAAGAACACGAGAGAAGACGTATGTAAGACACGAAAATGAAAGTACTAGTTGCACAATCTGTTCCACAAGACAGTCAGAAGAGGGGTCCGAATCAAGCCAGTCATCCTGCAGCTCCCGTTAAAGGGACATGCAATTATTGTAAACAGCCAGGTCATTTTATAAACGAGTGTGCAGTTCTGAAACACAATATAGCCACTGGTAAAACTAAAGAAAGACCACGTCCGCCTAGACAAGAACAAGTTTCACAGACTTCTCAGCCACAGAATGCACAACAGACAGTTCCAGCACCGCAGCCTATCGCTGCAACACAGCATGTTACACAGCAGATGTACCAGTATGCACAGACAGAGTATCCAGAGTATCAAGCGTATTCATGAAACAGCCTAGAGAGGGAGGTAGGCTTGCCTCTCATCGAGATTCCTGTAGATCAAGAAGGTCCCTATGTACATAGTCAAGTATTGGGGAAAGACAGAAAGTTTTTGATTGATACAGGGGCAAGTAGGACGACTATTAGTCACGACGAGGTTCCAGGGGCTCCGCTCTCAGGCTCTAGAAATGTTTCCCTTGGATTTTCAGGAAAGCCAATTGTTAACGAGATTTCCAAACCAGTTACTCTAGAAGTAGGTCCATTGTCCCGAACTACTGATCTATTGCTTACGAAGTCCTGTCCAGAAAATGTGTTAGGTATTAAGACACTGAAAGAATTAGGTGCAGTTATTTGTTGTTCCCCAGAGGGAATACGTTTGTTTTTACGTGACTTCAAGGGTCACTATGTTTTGCGTGATTTTGATCCAAGATTGTCTAATGTTCCGCAGCATCTATGGGCGCAAGGTCCAACTGATGTTGGTTTCATGCAAATCACACCTCATCGTGTGACTCTCAAGCAAGGTATAGTCTTGCCACGAATCAGACAGTACAGATTGCCACCTGAGGCTGTAGCAGCCTTATCCAAAATTATTGACGAGCTTATGGCTCAAGGAGTAGTTGTAGAAACTGACTCCAATGTATGTAATTCTCCTATCATTCCAGTCATGAAACGTACTGATCTAAATGCACCTCCAGTATATCGATTAGTGATTGATCTTCGAGAACTTAATAAATGTATCATCCCCCAGTATCCAGTAGTCCCAGATATCTCATCTCTATTGACAGCCATTGATTCTGAGGCTACATTTTTCACAGTCATAGACCTCAAAAACGCATTTTTCAGTGTTCCAATTCATCCAGACAGCCAGTACCTTTTCGGTTTTTGTTTAAATGGAAGGAGCTATAAATTCACACGAGCTCCTCAAGGTTTCACAGAAAGTCCTAGCATTTACAGTCAAGCACTTAAGAGACAACTAGACAATATTCACATGCCAACTGACACTGCCCTGCTCCAATATGTCGATGATCTACTGATCACAGCCCGTTCTGAACGTGCTTGCGAGCGAGCATCACTTACAGTTTTGTACTTCCTAGCCGAGATGGGGCACAAGGTGTCCCCTTCGAAGCTTCAATTCTGTGTCCAGCAAGTGATCTACTTAGGCCACTTGCTGTCCAAGTGGGGTAGGCAGTTGACACCTGACCGTATCCAGTTAATAGCGAGTCTTCCTCAGCCCAAGACCCAGAAGGAGGTACGTGCTTTTATCGGCCTCACTTCTTATTGCCGACAATGGATTCCTCAGTATGCATTTCTAGCTAAACCACTGATACAGTTAACGACACAGGAGGCAGCCGTATCGACTGTTCTCCCTTGGACATCTGAACATACACTTAGTTTTAATGAGTTAAAGAAAGCTTTATGCCAAGCACCCGTTCTAGCTACACCGAACTACAGTAAGCCTTTCACACTTTTTGTCACAGAACGTGATAGTACTGCATTATCTGTTCTCACACAAGATCAAGCCGGACAATACAAGCCCTGTGCTTATTTTTCGAGTACACTAGATCCAGTAGCCCAGGCTCTGCCTGCGTGCCTCAAGTCAGTTGCAGCCACAGCACTAGCTATCAGACAAAGTGATTCCATAGTATTGGGACACTCCCTGACAGTACAAGTTCCACACTCCGTGGAAGTTCTTTTAAACCGAACACAGACCCAGCACTTGACAATTGCACGTTTGACAGGTTATGAACTGACACTGTTCCAGCCACACATAGAAATCAGACGCTGCAACGTTCTAAATCCTGCTACACTGTTACCGTCAGTTACTTCAAATCCTGCCACACATGACTGTGTGGAAGTTGTTAACACTATGACTAAGCCAAGACAAGATCTGACAGATATTCCATTACCAGATCCTGACCTGACACTTTATGTGGATGGTTCATGTATGAGAACGAGTACAGGAGAACTAGTAGCCGCGTATGCAGTGACTACTGACACTGAAGTTATTGAAACACACCGTATTGACACCCTGTCTGCTCAGGCAGCAGAGCTAGTTGCTCTGACACAAGCCTGCATACGTGCCAAGAACCTGAAAGTTAATATTTACACAGATTCACGCTACGCATTCGGAGTCGTACACGACTTCGGAGTGCTCTGGCAGGAGAGAGGTTTCATGACTTCTCATGGAACCAAGATTTAGCATGGTTTCCTTATTCAAGCTCTGTTAGATGCAATACATTTACCGACATCTATCGCTATCATGAAGTGCAAAGCACATACGAAAGTCACTGACATTATTTCCCAAGGTAATGATCTAGCAGATCGAACAGCCAAGCTTACAGCACAGACACCAGACATACCAGTTAACAAGACACCGACATCCACTCTAGAACAGACTACTTGTATGACAGTTAAGGACCCTACTCAGGATGTCATAGATATCCAGTTACATGCTACTCCCGAAGAAATCAAGAAATGGTCCGAACAAGGAGGGGTCCAGACAGACCAGGGATGGGTGACGAAGGGAAATGCCACATGGTTTCTCCCCGACTCAATGGTTCAAGTCATTATTAATACCGCACATAGTCCTGCACATTTAGGAGAAAAAGCCATGATAGACAGTATCCAGAACATTTGGTTTAACAAGCATTTACGAGCTGCAGCCAAGCAGAAAGTCCGTACCTGTATGAGATGTTGCCAGTTCAATCCAGGTAAAAGTGTCCCGGTGGAACAAGGTGGATTCCAACCTCCTGACCACCCTTTTGAAGTCCTCCAGATGGATTATATTCAGATGGAGCGATGTCGAGGTTTCAAGTATGTCCTTGTAGTTGTATGCGCTTTGTCCAGGTGGACAGAAGCATATCCAGTCCCAGATTATACGGCCGCGACCACTGCCAAGCAGCTGGTTCGTGAATTCTTCCCCCGTTATGGACTCCCTAGGGTCGTGTATTCTGATAACGCCCAGCCATTCTCATCTGAACTCATGAAGCATGTTTCCCTTTTACTAGGGTACCAGTGGAAGTTCCATTGTGTACGCCATCCAGAAGCAGCCGGTCTCGTAGAGAGACATAACCAGACCCTAAAAATCCGTATCGCCAAAGTTTGTAAAGAGAAAGGTGTAGACTGGCTAGTAGCTCTGCCAGTCGCCCTATTTTATATGCGCATGATCGCACATTCCAGATCAGGTCTTTCCCCTTATGAGGTCGTATTCGGCCGTCCCCCGAATATGTGGGGTACACCTAGACCCCGAAGTATTACAGATGTTTCCAGTAATATGCTGACAGATTACCTAGCTTCCTTGATGTCTGCCCTACACTCTTGTCGTTCACAGGTTGCCGCCGCATTTCCAGACAATACCGAGGTGAAACCGCATGAAATCGTTCCAGGAAGCCTAGTGCTTGTCCGGAATTTCGATCGTTCAAGTCCGCTGGAGCCTCGCTGGAAGGAGCCGAAGTTAGTCCTTCTAACCACCCGCACAGCCGTGAAGTTGGAAGGCAGGAAAGGCTGGGTGCATCTGTCTCATGTCAAGAAATTTCACGGACTAAGACCTAAAACTTTAAATAACACTTCCACAGATACTATTCTTAAGGACTGTCCCGCCAATGACATTGATTCAAAACCTCCCCTGTTAGAGGAAACTCCGCAGCAGGAGTATAAAAAGATGCTTCGGTCTAGTAAAATAAGTCAGCCAGTTTAATTGTCTAAGTCCTCCCCTAGGTGAAACGGTTAGACAGGTATCTGACATGTATGAAATAGACCCCCATAGTGAGAGAGTTAGTCAAAACTCTATCCGATGTATCGTTTTTCTAAGTTTTATATTGTTTCTCAGCCTGATGGTTACCTGCACGAGTTATGCATTTCATTTATGTTTTCCAATTTCTCATGTAAATAAGTCTTCTAATGCTACAGTAGAGCACACGTTTAGTGATCTGCCTCCTCACGAACTATCCTACCGTCTTGCTATGCGCAACAATTCATTTATCCGTATGTTACATTATTCACACCAGACCAGCAATGCCACTAATTGTTGGGTGTGTGGTCGACTCCCCCCTTTCCAGACACCTAAGGGAGTTCTGCCACTCTTTCCTTATCCGTTTTCACATAATGGTTCGTGTGGAGCATGGTCCACGTTAGCGTCATCCTCAACTGATATGTCCCTTCTGAACAGTACATGTTTTCCAGACAAGCAAGGTCTTCCCCACAGAACAGGGTTAGATCTAGAAAATGAAGTTTATAATTTGGGTAATTATTCTTCGAATTTCATGGTCCTGAATGTTCAGTCTGATCCTACTCCAGACTTACCTGCTATTTCAGTATTACCAGTCAAAGGCGAATTATGTGTCCGAAATAATGGTTCCGTACATGTAGGACATAGTGATTGTACTACTATTGTCAAGTATAGTGACAGTGGGAAATCTATTTTTAAAGCTTCACGTCATTCTTATTTTGTTTGTGGTCAGACCGCATATGTTCGTCTGCCCCTCAATTGGGAGGGAACCTGTTACATTGCCTTCCTACTGCCACCAGTTTTCCTAGCCCCGTCTGATTATCATAGAAACACACATCTAGTACACATTAGACATAGAAGGGAGATTGAGTCCCCGATTGTCGATCAAACTGAAACTGCTCTAGAACAGTATACAGATTTCAATAAAGGATTCTTTTTCTTTATAGGACCTATCCAGAATAGTAAGTTAATACGTAGATTAACCAGAACCCTTGAAGCAGTAGTGAATGAGACTGCTTCTGCCCTAGGTAACTTAACCGAAGAGCAATCTGCTATGAGATTTGTCGTGCTCCAAAATCGTCTCGTTCTTGACGTCATACTGGCCGATAGAGGAGGAGCATGTAGAGTCATCGGATCTAGTTGCTGCATTTTCATTCCTAATAACGCGCCGTCTGTTTATTCAGCTATAACCAGACTTCATAAAATTGCCCATCAGTTACACCAGAATCCAAGCACCTGGACATGGTCCGGTTGGTTTTGGAGTATTATTTCTGCCTGGGGATGGAAAATATTGTCATTTCTAGGTATTGCAGTAGCGATCATATTCAGTTGCTGCCTCTGTATACAATGTGGCCCTGCGATTTGCGGCATTTGTGCTACCTCTTGTATTCCTAGTCCCAAGTCCTGTCCTAGATCCCGTTCCAAGAAAATTCGAGACGAGCAAATGATACTGTATGAAATGATAGATGGTATCATGAATATTGATGTTTCTTGATGGAAACGCAGTGACAAGGAGGGAATGTGGAAAAGTAAATTTTGCCATGTTCTGTGTCCCTACGTGTTCCCCATGTTATGTTATATGTGCACGATTAATATGCATATGTATTCCCCATGGTCGATTAAAGACGCAATTACGGCTGTGTCCATCTCTAGTATGCCAGTTCCTAGTTTTCGTGAATACAACGAGCATCAGGCCTATGTAAAGTTATGTTGCCACGTTTTACAGTGTGCACGTTAAATTCATTGAAAAGTCTCCGTTTCTAGGCCTCAAAAGGGCCCGGACTCAGATTCAGCTCCTGTCTCCTGAACCCTCTCCGAGGAGCGATACAGCCCCCACCTGTATCCCTGACCCTTCACTTACTTCCTGCCTCACAGTGCCCGGCTCGGCCTGGCTCTGCCTGTCAGTCTGCCAAGAGTATGTTATGATTCTAGTTATCAGTCCAGCTCTCCTTCTCTGCATTCCTAAGCTACTGAATCGCATCAATAGTTTCAGTCATCGTCTAGCCTTTACGTCTCCATGTAAGAGAAATACTGTATTAATGATCATCTAATATTCCTCAACACACACTACATGTAGAATAATGCATGCACCAGTCTTAGTGTCTGTTAGCCTTTGCCCTGATAACTTTTGGATTCCATCAACATGTTCTCTAAACATCAGATACTAGATAGTGTTTAGGTACATGTCGCTCTGACTCTCCAGACTTCAGTCTCTCCTTCTAGCGCAGAAGTCATAGCCCCCAGCTTCTCCTAGTAACACGTCATTGTCAGTTTGCGCGCACCACTAGGTTAGAGGTCCCGGCTCCTTAGGTAGCCCCCTCCATGTTTCCGCCCGATTTATGACATATTCTGTTACGTTTACATCACATGTCTATGTATACGCCCTGTTCACGCCTCTTGTTACACCTACTTTCCGCCTTATCTTTCGCGACTGCTACAGGCCCCGCCCACTGCTACGCCTATTGTATTGAACATCATGTATTTTGTTTAACTATATATGCTTGTGCACGGTTATTAAAAGTTGCTAGCCATCCCAGATCTTGCCCGTGCAGGTTGTCCTGTTCCTGTCCTTTATGCTGTATTAAACCTGCAAACTCCTACTACCTCGAATCTTGACTCTTATTTATTGAGCTATCTGTTATTGTTATATCTAGTCAAAAATAGAGGTATTATTTATTTATTTACGACAGGTGGGTACAGAACATTTCTGCAGCAAACTACACGTTCAGTTACGGTGACCACATAAGCTACACCTCTAATCAACCCGCAACAATCTTCATTATTTAAAAGTAAATAACTTCCGTTTCCCAACAAGGTAAAAGTCGGGGTGATTGCAGGCACTGGAGTCCCTTTTAAAACACAGGCTAAGTTAGGCCGGTCTTGGTTACAAGAACCGTGCAATTGTATATGCCTACACATTAGCGAATGGTCTGGTGTTTCTGTACACTCCTCCCCATTCAGATAAACCTCCTGTCCGTCTTTCAAACATCTATAAGTGAAAGGAATGGACCAGACTTCATGGAGAAATGCACTACCTAAGGGCTCATAGCAACCTATGGCAACATATCTCATACAATTTGTAAATTTATACAAAGCAAAAGGCAAACAACCTCGGTAGGGCCATGAATTTGAAACCTAACGGCATCCCACACTATCCCATCAAGGACAGGCCAAGCAGTGATGTTAACAAATGTCAAGTCTCTTTTCAATCTGTGTGCAGAATGCGATGAGGAAAGGGGGGCCAAAGTTCCATTTAGATGTCGAATGCATGTTCTTTCTTCGACATAGTGTCCATTCATAAGTCAGAAAAAATAAAACACAAACCCAACTGACATAAAAAGGTAAATTGAAAAAAGCACCAGCCAAATATATGTCCAAGGCGGAATTAAAAAATGTTTTTTAAACAAGCTGGCATAAACTGCAAAACGTGAGGGTGTCTTCGAGGCATTGGAAACAGTGTCAAATGAAAATCTGGATTCTGTGGCCAAACGGGCTTGCAGGTCAGGCATGGACAAGTCAGTGGGGTAAGTATAGCCTATTTCAGCAAGGTCTGTACCGGGCAAAGTACTTAATAAAGGACTGGAAATAGCAGGCAACTCGATTGCCACTTCAGTTTCATGATTAAAAGCAGTGGGCAAAACTGAATTTCTCACAATGGAAGGACAGGAAACAGCCGTTGTCATGCTAAGAAGAATCGGCCACTCTGTGTATCTTGACATTGTCAATTGAGATAAACCTGTTTTCCTTACGACCAGGAAGTGGTGGTAAAATGACTGTTCTTGTGCCCTTCACTCCAAGCACTGGAACCGGAGCTCGATAGGAAGGACCAAATTCTTTCTTGTTGTCGATCTTCTTTCGAACCAGTTCTCCAACTTGGGGTAGCCAGCCGACTACCGGGATCTGCAACGCAACATCCGACGTGGAGGGCAAATGTTCCTTTGCAAGACTGTCTCTGGTCTTTTGTAGATCATGTAATACATTACAATGTTCATCTACGTCAAAGGTCGTGGCGCGAGCCACGCAGTCTAGACCGTCAAGGTCAGGGACGTACATCTTGATGCCAAAGAGCATTTCGTATGGGGTCCGCCCACCCAGAGACCTTCTAGGGAGATTATTAAGAGCACGCTGCACGCCATAGAGGTGGGCTAGCCAGTTTCTGCCAGTGCCTATAACTCGAGCTGTCAAAGATTGCTTTAAATCACGGTTCATTCGCTCCACTACACTATTACCCTCAGGTCTGTAGGGAGACGAAAACTTGACTTGGACCCCCATCGAAGTCATGGCATCCTTATACGCCTTAGAGGCGAAAGCCGGAACCTGATCCGAATGGAAGGTACCACAGGCAAAAATCCCTACAAAGATGCGCAAATCTCTAATGACAGTCCGTGAATCAGCGCTGCGATGGGGCCAGACCCACACAAAGCGTGTGCATGAATCAACTGCTACTAAGATGTACTTATACGCAGTATCAGAGTAAAAAGGACCGCAGTGATCTAAATAAACACAACCTAGTGGTTTATTAGAAATGTACAACTGTGTCTGTGGCGGACGCGCAGCAGTCGAAGGTTTAATCTGCTGACAAATGTCACAAAGAAGGACATAATCACGCGTCTGTTTGTACAGTCCCCGCCACCAGAAACGTTGTTGTAATTGAGTTATAGTGGCCGAGACGTCCGCATGCGCAGACGCCACACCTTCATGAGCCGCTGTAATCAAGTCAGCCCTGCGATCCGAGTTGGGAATCAAACATTCCCCAACATCAGGAATTTTCACAAAAGGAACCTTTTTGGGACTTAAGTGGTATGTGTACTTCGAAGGGAACCCCGAAGGATGTTTACCTCCCTTCTCAGTGGCAGCAACAGCCGCCAAGATGTCACTATCAATCTTACTTTTGGACCGAGTAACTGCTGCAACTAAGTATGTAGACACCGCTGATTTCGCTGCTTCATCAGCAAGCGAGTTACCGACAGCGTGGACTCCAACACGCTGGTGGCCAAGAATATGAATTACAAAAATGAGCGGCAACTTAGCCTTAGGCTCCGCCACTCGAACCCAGATCATCTTATGTTTTATTGTGCTACCCTTGGAATCACGAAAGTCATTCTGAATCCAAAAGAACAAGTTTTCACTGTAAGACTGGACACAGTAGAAAGAATCACTTACAATAAGAGTAGTAACACTAGGATCTGCGTACTCCAACGCTAGTAAGAGAGCACGAAGCTCCGCCAATTGTGCGGTGCAATCTCCCAGTGGCAACGTGTGCACTTCCCTGGATATGAACTCATCGTTCAACATAGCACCTACCACAATGGCGCATGCGGAAACGTAGGCATGTTTAAAGCCATGCGCAACCTGCGCCGAACCATCAGTGTAAATGATGCAATGGAAGTCCTCCAAAGGTCGCATAGCTAGAGGAGCAGGAGGAACAAACTCATACTGCAAGTACTCCTGCGACCGCAACGAGGCGTCAAAAATAAACGTGACATCCGTGGACGTCAAGGGCGCAGCCCACTGAATCCACCGAGGGTGCAAAGCTTTTGAGTTTGGTACACTGGCTTTCGTGACTGCCTCCAAATGAGGACAGGGAGTGACAACCAACATGCGTTTCCCCTGTGACAGAGCCCGTTCTTTAAGAATAGCCATCTGCACAGCTGTTAAAACCTTTTCCACAGTGGGAAACCGCATCTCAGCCGAAGTGTACAAGTGTGACTTGTAAGCAATAGGTACTGTGTCTCCTTCATTAAAAGTGAGGTACGTGAAACCCACTGTCCCCGGTATTATGTTTATCACCAGGTTGGTATGGTTATCACGAGTCAGTAAGAACTTAGAAGCGAGCAGATCAGCCTGCAAGGACTGCAAGACGGCTGAATGCTCAGGCAGCCAGTACGATTTGGAAAAAGTTGGTTGTATCAAAGCATACAAAGGCTTGATACGCTGGGCATATTCCGGAATGTATGTCCTCCCGAAATTCAGAAAGCCCAGTAAAGACTGTAAATTTGTCAGTGTTGTAGGAGCGCGCAACTGTGCGCATTTCTCCAAGAAGTGAGGTGCCAAACCCCTACCTTCATTGTTGAGCTCATAGCCCAGGAACAACACTGTGTACTCGGGAATGTGCAATTTTGCAAAGTTAAACTTGTAACCCATGTCTGCAAAGTTACAAATGATTGAATTTACACGACACAGATGCTCCCAAATTTCGTCGTCTGTGAGATATATGTCATCCACATACGAACAAGCATCTGGGTCGATCGTCTCCAAAAGAGAGACTATGCGAGCGGTAAATACACCAGGACTATTCTTATAGCCCATTGGGAGACGCCAGATTTGTTTTTGGACCCCAGCGCATGTAAAACTGGTCCATTGGGAGCTAAAGCTGTCCAACCTGTGGGCATAGAAACAGTTGGATATGTCAAGCGTTGTTTTAAAACGCTTACGCACTAGACTATCCACTAGGGCAGAGCCGTGAGTATTCTGTACTGCACAGTTACGGCAATGCGAGTTCAAATGCCGGTAATCCAATACCAAACGATATGATCCATCCGGCTTGGTCACAGTAAAAAGAGGATTATTCATCGGTGACACACACGTTTCAATAACTCCCTGATATTCCAATTGTTCAAGGATTTCCAGCGACTGAAGCTTTGGCCTCACGCCGAATGGGATATTGAGGTTGAGGCTGCGGCTGAGACCGCAACGGAATTTCGTGGCAAGGGGATAATTTGTCCCAACCACATTGGTTACGGTACAGAGCCGGTGCGAGAGCCCGAGCCCACTCTTCTGCAAAATGCTGCGCATGCTCTTTCGAGACTGTGTTTGCGAAACTGGGGAGGATTACCTCCTCCCCTCGCGGCGCCGCAAGCACAAAAGGTGGGGGCCAGTCAGCCTCCGAAAGCAAAATATCATATGTAGAAGACAGATTTTCAGGCTAAAATAAAGAAATTTGACAAAGACTTGAAAAAATTCAGTTACGCCAAAGTCTACCCATACTCGCAAGAAGATTACACCCCTCAGACAAAAAATACCAGCATGTCTAACACTTCAGGGGATGACAGTTCTATCTCCAGTGACTCCAGCACTGGCTCGACAAAACGAGGAGGACGAGGCAGACGTGGATAACGCTGGCAGAACAACTGGCAAGGAGGACAACCTGGACAATTCCACGGTTTCCCACCAAATTTCGGCCCCATGCAAAACCCCTATTTTGGCTTCCCGCCCATGTACCCTCCCGGGCCCATGCCTTTATTTGCAGGCAACCAGGGACCACACATCCCTTTTTTAGGACAGGGCAGAAGAGCACGGGGCAGAAGAAGATCAAACCCACAACAACTACAAGTACACTGGGGCGGAGAGGAGAACCCGGTCAGCGCGAACACACGCCAGAAGACGAAAGAGGCAACCCCGGGAACTAGCAAACAATGAGACCGGACGACCAACCCTCATTGGTATTCAACCTGTCCAGCACACCCCTGACCGCTAAAGAACAATCAGTACTTGAAAAAGGCTTATCATTTGTTCCAACAACAAGACTGGATAAATTTAAACTACACGTAGAACTGGCACAATTCTTCAGGAAACTAAAACTGAAGTCATTTTTCGAAAAACCAATCCCCGAAATGGAACCAGTCCATGACAATCCCAATGTCACAGGACTCCGACCAAAATCCACGTTTGTACCACCACCCTCTGCCATTCCCCCCGAAATCACGACATTTGAACAGGCTGTGTACCATGATGTAGAGAGATTGAACCCCACCAACCACTTCAACAATCTATCCTGGGAAGACAGGAAGATCCTACAACGCCTACAAGACAATCCCTTGATCATTATCAAACCTGCAGACAAAGGAGGAGGCATCGTCCTTCAAGACAAGCAAGACTATGACACGGAGTGTCGCAGATTGCTGAGCGATAACAGAAATTATCGACGGCTGGAACATGACCCAACAAATGAATTACGGACTACGATCCACACGTTAGTCAAAAGAGCAGCGGATGCTGAACACATTTCTAAACAGGAAGCGGATTACCTCTGCCCCCAGAATACCAGGACTCCATACTTTTACACTGTACCTAAAGTACATAAAGGGGTCAGCCCCCCTCCTGGACGACCCATTGTGTCGGGCATTAATTCCCTATTGGAACCATTGTCACGCTACTGTGACTTTTTCTTGAATCCCTTAGTGCAATCGACACCGACATACATCAAAGACACCAAGCACCTCCTACAAGTTTTAAATAACAAAGAATTTAACCCTGCTACACAACTACTGGTAGGCCTGGACGTGGAGAGTCTGTACATCAGCCTCCCACAAGACGCCACCCTCAAGGTACTCCATGATATCCTTATGGCAGCAAATTGGGATTACCACACCCCAAGGGCCTTCGTACTGGCCTGCGCCACCCTGGCACTCAAAGAAAACTACTTTGAGTTTGACGGCACCCTCTACTTACAAACAAATGGGACGTCTATGGGCAGTGTTTTCGCCCCCAGCGTAGCGGGATTGTACGTCCACCATTTTGAAGAGTCCCACATAGCAACAGACACCAACCCCTACATCAACCATATCCTGAACTGGCGCAGGTATTTAGATGATATCCTGGTGGTCTGGCAGGGTTCCCATTCTGACCTAGACAAATTCATGACCTGGTTAAACAATAGGGACCCTTACCTCAAATTCACCAGCACGGCCAGTAACAGCCATCTTCCTTTCCTAGACCTGGACATTACAGTCAAGGATGGCACCCTGATCACGACAACTTATTACAAACCAACAGCGAGGAATTCATTGCTGGCCTTCACCAGCTTCCACCCCCGCCCACTCAGAGAGAACTTGCCCTATGGACAGTTTCTGCGCATACGCAGAAACTGCACCTACATCTCTGACTACAAAAAACAATCTGCGGAATTGGCCACCAAGTTGGAACAACGTGGTTATCCAAAGTCCATCATCAGCAAAACCCAGAAGAGGGCGAGAAACCAGAATCGGGAAGCCCTCCTTGAGACCGTCACCAAAGACCAAGACACTCAACCCATCACCTGTGTTACGACCTATAACACAGCATCAAATGAAGTGTCAAAGATCATAAAAAAACACTGGAAAATAATCAATTCAGGACAGAGGAAATGGGACGTCCCCAGATTTCCATACAAGCGATGCAACAATCTCAAAGACCGCCTGGTCAGTACCCGCCCAAGACCACCACCCCAACCAGCCACTAACACCCTTCTGAATATATGGGGCTTCCCCAAGGTCACCGGACATTACCCTTGTAATGACTGTAGTGTGTGTCACCTCACCACTCATACTAAAACTCTGGACCTGGAGCCAAACAAGGTGTGGACTCAGCGTAGCCACACAAATTGTAACTCTCGTAACCTCATCTACCTCATCACATGCGCATGTGGGCTCCGGTATATTGGAATGACCACACGTAAAATAAAAACAAGAATAACAGAACATCGAAGCACCATAAGATGTAAAAAGAACATAAGCAGAATGACCAACCACTTTATTACCCAATGTCACACACCCAATTACCTATCCGGGACGGTCATGGAGCAGGTCCCTGAAGGCACCGTGGACAATGACAAAAAACTGCTGCACGCGGAACAAAGGTGGATCTACCGCCTTTCCACAGCTACCCAGGGCCTGAACGATGCCATCCCGTGGAACTCCTTGACCCATCACTGATTGACCCCCATGTCCCTAACGATATGACTGTGATCTGTTTTCCTCTTAACATACCAGTACTACACACGGTCGTTTGCCCCAGAGAATAGTGTAAATTGCCCCATACTCCTTTTTAATTATCTTAATAATATTATCACCGACATCCTCTGTGTCCCTTGACATTTGGGACTATAAACACATCTTTGTCCATCAGTAGCGCCCCGCACATGCGCGGTCCCGCACATAGTGTCCATCAGTAGCGCCTCGCACATGCGCGGCCGAGACACTATCTCCCCGCACATGCGCAGACCACACCTAGCCACACTGCGCATGCGCGCATACCGAGCGCTAACTCCGAGGCGGCTCTCCACTTGGGGAAACGCCTATACTAATGCATGCTAACAAACGCGACCCAACGATAATGCGCACGCACTCTCCTCAGGCACCATGACTCGGACACCCGAGTCTTTCTACTATTGCCTCCCAAAACCTGCAGGTGCAATTGGTTATTCAATTAACCGGACTATTTAAGACCCGGGAAATCGGTCATTCCTCACCGGTATGCGAAGGAGGCACTACAGGTCCAGAGCAGGCTCTGCCCAGAAAAGCTGTGAGTATGAGAAACAACCACCACGACTCCTGGTAAGCGCTCTTTTTCTCCCCTACAGGTCTCCCTAATCAGTGTGGTAAAACGTTTGTCCCCTTAGGGTCAAGCCTTTGCCACCTCCCAACCTTAAGGTCAGACTGAGCAAAAACTAGCGTAAGAGTGCCCTCTTGCGCCGCTCTACACATATGCACAATGTTATTCCCATTTTTTAATCACCTCACCCTAGAGTTACAAGTGCGATTCTCACCTTAATGGTACCACCAATACCATTACACCTTAGTCGCCTATAGCCCACATGAATTCCGCTATAGTGACGGCAATCAGATGTGCACAACTTTGTACATCCGTATGACTCTATTTTTCTTTGTATGTTTTGTCTTTTGTCCATAAATGTTCTGTGTACAGGTGGTCTCGAGAAGGGAATCCCCCCTCTCACACATAGATACACTTTAGGGCGTGTAGACACATAGTCTAAACCACACTCCCATTAGCTTACCTACACTCACCCCCTTTTATCTAGGTCCTGAAGAAAGCCAGCATAAACATAAGGCACTGGCTGAAACGTGTTGACCCATTGGATGTGAGAGGTCGTAACTCGCCTCTTACATCCTCCAGCCTTATTTTTTAACCGCTGACGGAGGCCCAGGTATTAAAGTCTAATTCTACCCTCGGGTACTTGGACCCCCGCCAAGCCGTTTTAACATCACTTTCTTAACTATCTTCACTGCACACTCAGCAAAATACCAGCTCCGCTGTAATCAGGCGTTGAAGCACACCCGGGGCACGCTAGGTGCTACTGGGTGGGCCCGATGATGAAGCATGCCACCAACTAGGTTGGTGGGTGAGGGCTTTTTGAACACACTCACCAGGTGTTCCAACTCTATGACGAAACATACCAGAGTCTTTTTCTTGTTTTTTGTAATCTAAAATAAATATGAGCTAGTCTCTTTTTGATTAAATCATCTATTACAACGTAGACATCAGTCGCTGTCACCCTCAGTAGTGGACGCAGCGCCTCTCTCACTATTGTAATCTCCGCCGCGCTGTCCAGCAAGGTCAGAGCCCATGTCACATTCCGAAGACGCGTTCTCACTATCTGTGGCATATCGATGCGCTGTTAAGGCCGCGACTTTCTTTTTCGCAAACTGCGGTCTCTTTGGCGTAGAATCCTCCTGTTTCGCTGCGCCGTCTGTCTGGCGGGACTGGCCACGTCCTTGTTGGCCACCACGTCCCCTACCGCCTCCTCCTCCACCGGTCTTCGGGGCCGATGAGTCCTGAAAGGAACGAGGAGAGCGTTGTTCAGAAACCTGAAATCGATCAGGTGATTTAATCATCGCGCGATCGCGCAAATCATATACTCTCTCTGTTGGCGCAGGAACTTGCGGCGCAGGATAAGAATCCTGAGTCTGCTGTTGTTGCATCCCCTGTTTCTGTTTTTGAGGCCAATTTTGTTTTTTGGACTTGGGCTGGACATCTGCTGTAGCAGGCTGCCCTTGTGGTTGTTTCTTCTCCTTGATAGGAAAATATTTCAGACCTTTACTTGTGCGACCTATAGTTTTATATGCGGCCACAACAATCTTCGCTAACTGTCGGGGTTTTTCGGCATCGGGTAGAGCAGCCAAAGCATTCAACAACTGAAAGTTCACACATCTCCTTTTATATTGGAGAGGATGAGATCGCTAACAATCTCAAAAGAACCACACAGGCGCATACCCAATTCAACCTCTGCTTCCGGTCCGTGATCATCCTGAACATGCTTAACGATCGTAGGCAGTACGGACATAGACGGGGTGCCGAAATACCTTGTATAAACAGCCGCAAAAGTTTTCCCCCAACTTTCACAGTCAACGAGTTCAGGAGTTAAATCCTTAGGCAAAGTAATCGTCAACATTCTATGTTTATCAGCAGGAGTAGAATTCGGAAACACAGCCTCCAGTTGGTCAAATTTCTCTGCAAGCCAGAAAGGAAAATCATCTTTATCATCGGGTCACTTACCAAAAACCGAATTGACCTTAACCGGATTAAGTCTTAAACCGCCATGTTCCGTTTGAACGGCCGGACCCCCCGGGGGACCACCCGGGAGATGACGACCTATGTATTGCACTAATGCACGAATCACGGCAATCGAGACAACATGTAGTCTGCTAATATCCGCTAAGGGACAAGCGCCGTGATTCGGGTGTGGGGTGAATCTACCCAATGCAGGCCAATTTGTGCCTGGAATGGACAATGGACCCAACCTCGCAGCGGACAAAGGGTGGGGTAGGGCGCCATCAAACCAAACGCGATGCTGCCAATGATCAATAGGTATTTCCAGTGCCCTGTACGGTGTATATTCAGCCGGTACAGGTGAGGGTGTGTAGGTGTGGAACACACCAGAATTTGCGTCCACTCCCGGAAACGTTACCCACGAATAAAACAGTTCGGAAGGGTACGCCGGATCTGCACACACCACCAAAATCACAGCCAAGCCACCTAACGGGACTTGGTAAGCCTGTAAATGGTTGCGCACCGCAATGCGACTATGCTGCGGGATGGCCACAGCCTGCGCCATGATTGCACCGGAATAACTGAAAAAAACAAAGGAAACTTTGTAGCACAACTGGGTAGTAATTCAAAGAAACCGTTTTAGATAGAATCAAGCTTGAAAAGACCTATTTCAAAAAATAGGTAGGTTTCACCGACACCACAGTTTTCCGGAAACGACAGTGAAGGGGTTAAGGTTTGAACGATATACTACTCGAGTGTCATGATATAAGTCCATCAACGTTGGGCGCCATGTAGCAGGGTTTCTGTTCTCCCACAGAACTGTGCACAGAGGATTGGAACCTCAGCGAATTAGGGTGACCCAAAACTCACCTTAGTACCCAACAAACCCCTTACCGAGCTAGCTACAGTGTCTCATTGGTCATAACAAACTCTCAATGTTTAGACAAACCAGAACATGAGCTTACAATACCTCAGGTGACGTGGAACACATGAGCACTCTTTAGTTATACAATCATTTCAAACCAGAACGTGGAGTAAATGAGGACACGTGCACATTTGAAATATTTATTTACTAATGCCGTCTTCTCAGGCGCAGTATCTTAGATAATACAAGGAGACAAATTATCAGAAGCAAAGTTATCAGCATAGTTACTAGTCCATAGAAAGCAAATGGTGACAGCATGCTAACATGCTGTAATGAATAAGGGTTAACTACACTTATTTCTCACCCTCCCTAACACACATATTATATTAATAGCTAAGAAGGTCTCTTTGGGTTTTAGCAGGGCGGGCCCATACCTCAAGATCCTAGAATGAAGGGATCACATCAGCATACACCAGCTCTCTCTGCATGCGAACAGCATCAAGTGTGTGTGTGTGCTTTCAGCAAAGCCATATAAAACCCGCCTAAAGCCCAAAGTTGGCAGCAGCTGCACTTATGTTATGTCTATGAAGGCGCGAAGATCAGACCTCATAACAATTCAGTATCGTGTTGTTCCTGAAGCTTCAGCACTCTCTGTACAGACATAGTTTAATAAGCAAAGCTGATATCAGAGTAATAACATATTATTCTCATGTAAACCACAACGAACTACTAGGTTGAAAGCTAAATCAACAATTAAGTGTCGTGTGCAGAAGCAGCAAAAGGAAAAATGGCGTTTAAACATGTAATGAGCCTATGCTAACTTAACGCATTATAAAGATATACAGTAGCTATATGACATCATAACATTACTTTTTAACCTGTTTACGGTTTGCATGTAATACTATGGTATAGGCAGATATGGATGTTTAGGCAGCGCTTATCTCCATTAAGCTTGGTTATTATCATCTACATATAGGTGTCTGAGGGAGGGAAAAGAAGTCTATATGAATGGCGAGGATTGCACAATAGCACCAGATCACTCCTTAATTTGTAGACACATACAATTGCATGGCTCTTGTAATCAAGATGCGCCTAATTTGGTGTGAGTTTTGAAAGCCACTCCGACACCTGCTATCGTACCAACGTTCAGTTTACTGAAAAAGTGAGTTATTTAATTTGAAATAATGCAGATTGTTGTGCAATGTTACCATGCATCGGTTACATGATTACGGTAACTGAGCGTTGTGTTTACTCCTCTGCGTGGGAAGCTGGATGTTTCCATCTGGCCGTCGATTCCGACCTTGAAAGCAGAGTCAACCAAGTGAGCAGTATAAGAGCGCTATCGTCTCAAAAAGAGGTCTCTGTTACATCTGCTAGAGAAACATTTGTCCTTCATGTAGTAATCACCCGCACAGAAGTGTATGATTTATTAAATACAGACGTGCCTTTGTATTTTGGGGAGTTAATTCAGAGTATCTTTAATGCGTCCTTGACTATAGGGTTCTTACTTAGAAGCAGTGGTCTTGTGAGTTCTTTTCAAACTATAATTGGTGTCTTTTCGGCATTGTTTCATTCGATGTTTTCCAGCATCTTTGGTGGATTCCCCTTAATAGTCGCATTAGTTGCTGGTGTGCTTCTATTAATTTGTTTATTTAAATATGGAAGCACATCCTCCAGAACCCGAAAATAAGTCCCGGCTGTTGCTGCTGCGGAACCGAATGCTTAGTTATTATGGAGCGTTGCCTCTGGCTACATTGAGTGCAGCTTATGGATTATCGTTTTGATTCTCCTTTTTTACATGCGTTCAGCCTGTCTTCCATTGCCTGAGCTGCGATTTGACTGGGCCCTGGATTTGTGTCTCTGCAGTACGGTGTCTCCCAACGTGGATTATGACCAGCTGATGAGCCCCTTAGTGGTTCATGACTTGCTCTGTTCTGGCGGCGGGATTATGGCCTTAGCAGCGATACATGGAATAACGGGACATTGGAATGTTTTTGCAGCGGTGCATGACTTCTTGGCACGCAGTTACATTGAAGATGACCCGAGTTTTCCTCCAATGGCGATAGAGGCTCCGGTCGTTGAGGAACATGTATGTTCATTCTCACTATTGAATTGGATGGCTGAAATGTTTTCAGATGAGAACAATGACTTCCTCTTGGAGGCTGTTGCTACATACTGTGCTTATACGCTGTTGGATTAAGACTCTTTGATTTTTCTACCTATTCTTTATTATTTAGTTACTGTTTTCTATCAAACAGCAAATAATTTTTTATGCAAATTTGAACTTGACTCTGCTTTTCAGGCTTGGACTCTGCGTTCCTAGTTCGCCCACGCTTATATCACGTGGTTCTATCGAGGGAGGGTGTCGTGGGCTGAGCCTTGCACTCACACCGTGTTAGGTTAGCATGGGTTCATTAGAAGCTTAAACACCATTTTTGCTTTCCTGCTCTGCTTTGCACACAACACGCAATTTTGATATTGTTTAGAGAAGGCTGAGTATTTTGTTTCACATGAGAATAATTTGTCATGCTACATTTCTAAACTGCCTCGCTAGTTTAATGTGTATAGTGAGAGCATGGAACATCAAGGTTATCTTGGTGTCTGTTATTTGGAATGATCGTCACACGTTTGACCTATAACACATATACAGGTGTGGCCACGTCTGATACTGGCGCGTTTAATAATGCATTGTGGAGGCATAATTAGACACAGTTGGAGAACATTGGTATCCTGACAGTTTGTGCATATCTCAATGTGATCCACTACTGCTGAGTACCAGAGGTATGGGACCGTCCATGTAATCCTATGAGACCTTCTGTAGTTATAAACTACCTGGTAGATAGGGAGGGTGAAATGTAGGTATATTTTAAACCTGTTTCCCGTTAGCAATATAAGATGCTTTCTCACTTTGTATTTTATGGAATAGTAACAATGCTGACAACCTTGTTTCTGATAATATGTTTGGTTGTATTATCTAAGGTACTGTGCATGAGATTATGGCGTTAGAAATAAACATTTCAAACTTGCACGTGTCTTTATTTACTCCTTGTTTTGGACTGGAGTAAGATTATAACGAAAGAGTGGTCTTTTTATCTACCTTACTTGAAGTAATCTAAGTCGCATGTTCTGGGTTGCCAAGTCATTGGTGTTTTTGCTATAGGACGAAGAACCAATGAGTCACTGATTGCTAGTCTGGTAGGGAGTTTGGGTACTAAGGTGGGTTTTGGTACACCGTAATTCACTGAGGTCCTAAGTCTTTATGCACAGTTCTGTGTAGGAGCAGAATTCCTGCAACAGTAATTACAACAAAAAGGCTCAATAAAGGGCCTTGAGTTTGAATCAGAATATGAAATTGAAGAATAATTGATAATCCCAGCCAAGAAAGGGAGCAAGTGTGCAAATTTACAATGTCTTCGGCTGGGGTACTTGTTACAATAAAAATGTTCGATAAAGGCCTGCACTTTGAATAGGTATATGAAATAGAAGAATAGCTGATAATCACAGCTAAGGTATGCAGCAAGTAGTTGTGTGTATGATGTGTTGATTGAGCGGAAAATGAATAAGGTGAAAAATAACAGAAACTACAGAGATGCAAACTTTCCATTTCTTTGTATGGGAAATGGGTGTTTAGTTTTCCAGTGCATATATGTATATATATGTGTTTATATTCACTGAAAAAACTTAGGTTTTAGGTATCTTACAGTTAGGAATTAGTATTTAAAAACCTTGCAAATTCACTGAAAAAACCATAGGTTTTAGCCTCGTTATAGTTAGGAATTAGCATTAAAAAAACCTTAGAAAATCACTGAAAAAACCATAGGTTTCAGGCACATTATAGGTAGGAATTAGCATTAAAAAAACCTTAGAAATTAACCGAAAAAACCATAGGTTTCACACGTTATAGTTAGGAATTAGCATTTAAAAAACCTTTGAAATTCACTGAAAAAACCATAGGTTTCAGGCACGTTATAGTTAGGAATTAGCATTTAAAAAACCTTTGAAATTCACTGAAAAAACATAGGTTTCACACATGTTATAGTTAGCTGGGCATTTCACTCATACAAAACCTTTGAAATTCCCCCGTTATAGTTAGTTCAGCTAACTATAACTCGTGCGCCCGCAATGCACTGCTGATGACATCACATATTACATCACTCATGACATGGTCAGTGACATCACTCATGACATCACTGATGACATCTCAAATGACATCACTGATGACATCACTGATGACATCACTGATGAATCGGCCACTCTGTGTATCTTGACATTGTCAATTGAGATAAACCTGTTTTCCTTACGACCAGGAAGTGGTGGTAAAATTACTGTTCTTGTGCCCTTCACTCCAAGCACTGGAACCGGAGCTCGATAGGAAGGACCAAATTCTTTCTTGTTGTCGATCTTCTCTCGAACCAGTTCTCCAACTTGGGGTAGCCAGCCGACTACCGGGATCTGCAACGCAACATCCGACGTGGAGGGCAAATGTTCCTTTGCAAGACTGTCTCTGGTCTTTTGTAGATCCTGTAATACATTACAATCTTCATCTACGTCAAAGGTCGTGGCGCGAGCCACGCAGTCTAGACCGTCAAGGTCAGGGACGTACATCTTGATGCCAAAGAGCATTTCGTATGGGGTCTGCCCACCCAGAGACCTTCTAGGGAGATTATTAAGAGCACGCTGCACGCCATAGAGGTGGGCTAGCCAGTTTCTGTCAGTGCCTATAACTCGAGCTGTCAAAGATTGCTTTAAATCACGGTTCATTCGCTCCACTAGACTATTACCCTCAGGTCTGTAGGGAGACGAAAACTTGACTTGGACCCCCATCGAAGTCATGGCATCCTTATACTCCTTAGAGGCGAAAGCCGGACCCTGATCCGAATGGAAGGTACCACAGGCAAAAATCCCTACAAAGATGCGCAAATCTCTAATGACAGTCCGTGAATCAGCGCTGCGATGGAGCCAGACCCACACAAAGCGTGTGCATGAATCAACTGCTACTAAGATGTACTTATACGCAGTATCAGAGGAAAAAGGACCGCAGTGATCTAAATAAACACAACCTAGAGGTTTATTAGAAATGTACAACTATGTCTGTGGCGGACGCGCAGCAGTCGAAGGTTTAATCTGCTGACAAATGTCACAAAGAAGGACATAATCACTCGTCTGTTTGTACAGTCCCCGCCACCAGAAACGTTGTTGTAATTGAGTTACAGTGGCCGAGACGTCCGCATGCGCAGACGCCACACCTTCATGAGCCGCTGTAATCAAGTCAGCCCTGCGATCCGAGTTGGGAATCAAACGTTCCCCAACATCAGGAATTTTCACAAAAGGAACCTTTTCAGGGACTTAAGTGGTATGTGTACTTCGAAGGGAACCCCGAAGGATGTTTACCTCCCTTCTCAGTGGCAGCAACAGCCGCCAAGATGTCGCTATCAATCTTAGTTTTGGACCGAGTAACTGCTGCAACTAAGTATGTAGACACCGCTGATTTCGCTGCTTCATCAGCAAGCGAGTTACCGACAGCGTGGACTCCAACACGCTGGTGGCCAAGAGTATGAATTACAAAAACGAGCGGCAACTTAGCCTTAAGCTCCGCCACTCGAACCCAGATCATCTTATGTTTTATTGTGCTACCCTTGGAATCACGAAAGTCATTCTGAGTCCAAAAGAACAAGTTTTCATTGTAAGACTGGACACAGTAGAAAGAATCACTTACAATAAGAGTAGTAACACTAGGATCTGCGTACTCCAACGCTAGTAAGAGAGCACGAAGCTCCGCCAATTGTGCGGTGCAATCTCCTAGTGGCAACGTGTGCACTTCCCTGGATATGAACTCATCGTTCAACATAGCACCTACCACAATGGCGCATGCGGAAACGTAGGCATGTTTAGAGCCATGCGCAACCTGCGCCGAACCATCAGTGTAAATGATGCAATGGAAGTCCTCCAAAGGTCGCATAGCTAGAGGAGCAGGATGAACAAACTCATACTGCAAGTACTCCTGCGACCGCAACAAGGCGTCAAAAATAAACGTGACATCCGTGGACGTCAAGGACGCAGCCCACTGAATCCACCGAGGGTGCAAAGCTTTTGAATTTGGTACACTGGCTTTCGTGACTGCCTCCAAATGAGGACAGGGAGTGACAACCAACATGCGTTTCCCCTGTGACAGAGCCCGTTCTTTAAGAATAGCCATCTGCACAGCTGTTAAAACCTTTTCCACAGTGGGAAACCGCATCTCAGCCGAAGTGTACAAGTGTGACTTGTAAGCAATAGGTACTGTGTCTCCTTCATTAAAAGTGAGGTACGTGAAACCCACTGTCCCCGGTATTATTCTTATCACCAGGTTGGTATGGTTATCACGAGTCAGTAAGAACTTAGAAGCGAGCAGATCAGCCTGCAAGGACTGCAAGACGGCTGAATGCTCAGGTAGCCAGTACGATTTGGAAAAAGTTGGTTGTATCAAAGCATACAAAGGCTTGATACGCTGGGCATATTCCGGAATGTATGTCCTCCCGAAATTCAGAAAGCCCAGTAAAGACTGTAATTTTTTCAGTGTTGTAGGAGCGCGCAACTGTGCGCATTTCTCCAAGAAGTGAGGTGCCAAACCCCTACCTTCATTGTTGAGCTCATAGCCCAGGAACAACACTGTGTACTCGGCAATGTGCGATTTTGCAAAGTTAAATTTGTAACCCATATCTGCAAAGTTACAAATGATTGAATTTACACGACACAGATGCTCCCAAATTTCGTCGTCTGTGAGATATATGTCATCCACATACGAACAAGCATCTGGGTCAATCGTCTCCAAAAGAGAGACTATGCGAGCGGTAAATACACCAGGACTATTCTTATAGCCCATTGGGAGACGCCGGAATTGTTTTTGGACCCCAGCGCATGTAAAACTGGTCCATTGGGAGCTAAAGCTGTCCAATCTGTGGGCATAGAAACCGTTGGATATGTCAAGCGTTGTTTTAAAACGCTTACGCACTAGACTATCCACTAGGGCAGAGCCGTGAGTATTCTGTACTGCACAGTTACGGCAATGCGAGTTCAAATGCCGGTAATCCAATACCAAACGATATGATCCGTCCGGCTTGGTCACAGTAAAAAGAGGATTATTCATCGGTGACACACACGTTTCAATAACTCCCTGATATTCCAATTGTTCAAGGATTTCCGCGACTGAAGCTTTGGCTTCCCGCCGAATGGGATATTGAGGTTGAGGCTGCGGCTGAGACCGCAACGGAATTTCGTGGCAAGGGGATAATTTGTCCCAACCACATTGGTTACGGTACAGAGCCGGTGCGAGAGCCCGAGCCCACTCTTCTGCAAAATGCTGCGAATGCTCTTTCGAGACTGTGTTCGCGAAACTGGGGAAGATTACCTCCTCCCCTCGCGGCGCCGCGAGCACAAAAGGTGGGGGCCAGTCAGCCTCCGAAAGCAAAATATCATATGTAGAAGAAAGATTTTCCCAAAACACCCCTTTGACGGTACGCTGTATGTCACCTTCAATTAACAGGACAATTTCATAAAGTCTTTCAGGGGGAGCAAGTCTCGTATCGGCTGTTTCTATTACAACGTAGACATCAGTCGCTGTCACCCTCAGTAGTGGACGCAGAGCCTCTCTCACTATGGTAATCTCCGCCGCGCTCTCCAGCAAGTTCAGAGCCCATGTCAGATTCCGAAGCCGCGTTCTCACTATCTGTGGCATATCGATGCGCTGTTAAGGCCGCGACTTTCTTTTTCGCAAACTGCGGTCTCTTTGGCGTAGAATCCTCCTGCTTCGCTGCGCCGTCTGTCTGGCGGGACTGGCCACGTCCTTGTTGGCCACCACGTCCCCTACCGCCTCCTCCTCCACCGGTCTTCGGGGCCGATGAGTCCTGAAAGGAACGAGGAGAGCGTTGTTCAGAAACCTGAAATCGATCAGGTGATTTAATCATCGCGCGATCACGCAAATCATATACTCTCTCTGTCGGCGCAGGAACTTGCGGCGCAGGATAAGAATCCTTAGTCTGCTGTTGTTGCATCCCCTGTTTCTGTTTTTGAGGCCAATTTTGTTTTTGGGACTTGGGCTGGACATCTGCTGTAGCAGGCTGCCCTTGTGGTTGTTTCTTCTCCTTGATAGGAAAATATTTCAGACCTTTACTTGTGCGACCTATAGTTTTATATGCGGCCACAACAATCTTCGCTAACTGTCGGGGTTTTTCGGCATCGGGTAGAGCAGCCAAAGCATTCGACACCTGAAAGTTCACCGCATCTCCCTTTATATTGGAGAGGATGAGATCGCTACCAATCTCAAAAGAACCACACAGGCGCATACCCAATTCAACCGCTGCTTCCGGTCCGTGATCATCCTGAACACGCTTAACGATCGTAGGCAGTACAGACATAGACGGGGTGCCGAAATACCTCGTATTAACGGCTGCAAAAGTTTTCCCCCAACTTTCACAGTCAACGAGTTCAAGAGTTAAATCCTTAGGCAAAGTAATCGTCAACATTCTATGTTTATCAGCAGGAGTAGAATTCGGAAACACAGCCTCCAGTTGGTCAAATTTCTCGGCAAGCCAGAAAGGAAAATCATCTTTATCATCGGGTCGCTTACCAAAAACCGAATTGACCTTAACCGGATTAAGTCTTAAACCGCCATGTTCCGTTTGAATGCCCGGACCCCCCGGGGGACCACCCAGGAGATGACGACCTATGTATTGCACTAATGCACGAATCACGGCAATCGAGACAACATGTAGTCTGCGAATATCCGCTAAGGGACAAGCGCCGTCATTCGGGTGCGGGGTGAATCCACCCAATGCAGGCCAATTTGTGCCTGGAATGGACAATGGACCCAACCTCGCAGCGGGCAAAGGGTGGGGTAGGGCGCCATCAAACCAAACGCGATGCTGCCAATGATCAATAGGTATTTCCAGTGCCCTGTACGGTGTATATTCAGCCGGTACAGGTGAGGGTGTGTAGGTGTGGAACACACCAGAATTTGCGTCCACTCCCAGAAACGTTACCCACGAATAAAACAGTTCGAAAGGGTACGCCGGATCTGCACACACCACCAAAATCACAGCCAAGCCATCTAACGGGACTTGGTAAGCCTGTAAATGGTTGCGCACCGCAATGCGACTATGCTGCGGGATGGCCACAGCCTGCGCCATGATTGCACCGGAATAACTGAAAAAACAAAGGAAACTTTGTAGCACAACTGGGTAGTAATTCAAAGAAACCGTTTTAGATAGAATCAAGCTTGAAAAGACCTATTTCAAAAAATAGGTAGGTTTCACCGACCTCACCGTTTTCCGGAAACGACAGTGAAGGGGTTAAGGTTTGAACGATATACTACTCGAGTGTCATGATATAAGTCCACCAACGTTGGGCGCCATGTAGCAGGGTTTCTGTTCTCCCACAGAACTGTGCACAGAGGATTGGAACCTCAGCGAATTAGGGTGACCCAAAACTCACCTTAGTACCCAACAAACCCCTTACCGAGCTAGCTACAGTGTCTCATTGGTCATAACAAACTCCCAATGTTTAGACAAACCAGAACATGAGCTTACAATACCTCAGGTTACGTGGAACACATGAGCACTCTTTAGTTATACAATCATTTCAAACCAGAACGTGGAGTAAATGAGGACACGTGCACATTTGAAATATTTATTTACTAATGCCGTCTTCTCAGGTGCAGTATCTTAGATAATACAAGGAGTCATATTATCAGAAGCAAAGTTATCAGCATAGTTACTAGTCCATAGAAAGCAAATGGTGACAGCATGCTAACATGCTGTAATGAATAAGGGTTAACAACACTTATTTCTCACCCTCCCTAACACACATATTATATTAATAGCTAAGAAGGTCTCTTTGGGTTTTAGCAGGGCGGGCCCATACCTCAAGATCCTAGAATGAAGGGATCACATCAGCATACACCAGCTCTCTCTGCATGCGAACAGCATCAAGTGTGTTTGTGTGCTTTCAGCAAAGCCATATAAAACCCGCCTAAAGCCCAAAGTTGGCAGCAGCTGCACTTATGTTATGTCTATGAAGGCGCGAAGATCAGCCCTCATAACAATTCAGTATCGTGTTGTTCCTGAAGCTTCAGCACTCTCTGTACAGACATAGTTTATTAAGCAAAGCTGATATCAGAGTAATAACATATTATTCTCATGTAAACCACAACGAACTACTAGGTTGAAAGCTAAATCAACAATTAAGAGTCGTGTGCAGAAGCAGCAAAAGGAAAAATGGTGTTTAAACATGTAATGAGCCTATGCTAACTTAACGCATTATAAAGATATACAGTAGCTATATGACATCATAACATTACTTTTTAACCTGTTTAAGGTTTGCATGTAATACTATGGTATAGGCAGATATGTATGTTTAGGCAGCGCTTATCTCCATTAAGCTTGGTTATTATCATCTACATATAGGTGTCTGAGGGAGGGAAAAGAAGTCTATATGAATGGCGAGGATTGCACAATAGCACCAGATCACTCCTTAATTTGTAGACACATACAATTGCATGGCTCTTGTAATCAAGATGCGCCTAATTTGGTGTGAGTTTTGAAAGCCACTCCGACACCTGCTATCGTACCAACGTTCAGTTTACTGAAAAAGTGAGTTATTTAATTTGAAATAATGCAGATTGTTGTGCAATGTTACGAGGCGTCCGTTACATGATTACAGTAACTGAGCGTTGTGTTTACTCCTCTGCGTGGGAAGCTGGATGTTTCCATCTGGCCGTCGATTCCGACCTTGAAAGCAGAGTCAACCAAGTGAGCAGTATAAGAGCGCTATCGTCTCAAAAAGAGGTCTCTGTTACATCTGCTAGAGAAACATTTGTCCTTCATGTAGTAATCACCCGCACAGAAGTGTATGATTTATTAAATACAGACGTGCCTTTGTATTTTGGGGAGTTAATTCAGAGTATCTTTAATGCGTCCTTGACTATAGGGTTCTTACTTAGAAGCAGTGGTCTTGTGAGTTCTTTTCAAACTATAATTGGTGTCTTTTCGGCATTGTTTCATTCAATGTTTTCCAGCATCTTTGGTGGATTCCCCTTAATAGTCGCATTAGTTGCTGGTGTGCTTCTATTAATTTGTTTATTTAAATATGGAAGCACATCCTCCAGAACCCGAAAATAAGTCCCGGCTGTTGCTGCTGCGGAACCGAATGCTTAGTTATTATGGAGCGTTGCCTCTGGCTACATTGAGTGCAGCTTATGGATTATCGTTTTGATTCTCCTTTTTTACATGCGTTCAGCCTGTCTTCCATTGCCTGAGCTGCGATTTCGACTGGGCCCTGGATTTGTGTCTCTGCAGTACGGTGTCTCCCAACGTGGATTATGACCAGCTGATGAGCCCCTTAGTGGTTCATGACTTGCTCTGTTCTGGCGGCGGGATTATGGCCTTAGCAGCGATACATGGAATAACGGGACATTGGAATGTTTTTGCAGCGGTGCATGACTTCTTGGCACGCAGTTACATTGAAGATGACCCGAGTTTTCCTCCAATGGCGATAGAGGCTCCGGTCGTTGAGGAACATGTATGTTCATTCTCACTATTGAATTGGATGGCTGAAATGTTTTCAGATGAGAACAATGACTTCCTCTTGGAGGCTGTTGCTACATACTGTGCTTATACGCTGTTGGATTAAGACTCTTTGATTTTTCTACCTATTCTTTATTATTTAGTTACTGTTTTCTATCAAACAGCAAATAATTTTTTATGCAAATTTGAACTTGACTCTGCTTTTCAGGCTTGGACTCTGCGTTCCTAGTTCGCCCACGCTTATATCACGTGGTTCTATCGAGGGAGGGTGTCGTGGGCTGAGCCTTGCACTCACACCGTGTTAGGTTAGCATGGGTTCATTAGAAGCTTAAACACCATTTTTGCTTTCCTGCTCTGCTTTGCACACAACACGCAATTTTGATATTGTTTAGAGAAGGCTGAGTATTTTGTTTCACATGAGAATATTTTGTCATGCTACATTTCTAAACTGCCTCGCTAGTTTAGTGTGTATAGTGAGAGCATGGAACATCAAGGTTATCTTGGTGTCTGTTATTTGGAATGATCGTCACACGTTTGACCTATAACACATATGCAGGTGTGGCCACGTCTGATACTGGCGCGTTTAATAATGCATTGTGGAGGCATAATTAGACACAGTTGGAGAACATTGGTATCCTGACAGTTTGTGCATATCTCAATGTGATCCACTACTGCTGAGTACCAGAGGTATGGGACCGTCCATGTAATCCTATGAGACCTTCTGTAGTTATAAACTACCTGGTAGATAGGGAGGGTGAAATGTAGGTATATTTTAAACCTGTTTCCCGTTAGCAATATAAGATGCTTTCTCACTTTGTATTTTATGGAATAGTAACAATGCTGACAACCTTGTTTCTGATAATATGTTTGGTTGTATTATCTAAGGTACTGTGCATGAGATTATGGCGTTAGAAATAAACATTTCAAACTTGCACGTGTCTTTATTTACTCCTTGTTTTGGACTGGAGTAAGATTATAACGAAAGAGTGGTCTTTTTATCTACCTTACTTGAAGTAATCTAAGTCGCATGTTCTGGGTTGCCAAGTCATTGGTGTTTTTGCTATAGGACGAAGAACCAATGAGTCACTGATTGCTAGTCTGGTAGGGAGTTTGGGTACTAAGGTGGGTTTTGGTACACCGTAATTCACTGAGGTCCTAAGTCTTTATGCACAGTTCTGTGTAGGAGCAGAATTCCTGCAACAGTAATTACAACAAAAAGGCTCAATAAAGGGCCTTGAGTTTGAATCAGAATATGAAATTGAAGAATAATTGATAATCCCAGCCAAGAAAGGGAGCAAGTGTGCAAATTTACAATGTCTTCGGCTGGGGTACTTGTTACAATAAAAATGTTCGATAAAGGCCTGTACTTTGAATAGGTATATGAAATAGAAGAATAGCTGATAATCACAGCTAAGGTATGCAGCAAGTAGTTGTGTGTATGATGTGTTGATTGAGCGGAAAATGAATAAGGTGAAAAATAACAGAGGCTACAGAGATGCAAACTTTCCATTTCTTTGTATGGGAAATGGGTGTTTAGTTTTCCAGTGCATATATGTATATATATGTGTTTATATTCACTGAAAAAACTTAGGTTTTAGCCTCGTTATAGTTAGGAATTAGCATTAAAAAACCTTAGAAATTCACTGAAAAAACCATAGGTTTCAGGCACATTATAGGTAGGAATTAGCATTAAAAAAACCTTAGAAATTAACCGAAAAAACCATAGGTTTCACACGTTATAGTTAGGAATTAGCATTTAAAAAACCTTTGAAATTCACTGAAAAAACCATAGGTTTCAGGCACGTTATAGTTAGGAATTAGCATTTAAAAAACCTTTGAAATTCACTGAAAAAAACATAGGTTTCACACATGTTAGAGTTAGCTGGGCATTTCACTCATACAAAACCTTTGAAATTCCCCCGTTATAGTTAGTTCAGCTAACTATAACTCGTGCGCCCGCAATGCACTGCTGATGATGTCACATATTACATCACTCATGACATGGTCAGTGACATCACTCATGACATCACTGATGACATCTCAAATGACATCACTGATGACATCACTGATGACATCACTGATGAATCGGCCACTCTGTGTATCTTGACATTGTCAATTGAGATAAACCTGTTTTCCTTACGACCAGGAAGTGGTGGTAAAATGACTGTTCTTGTGCCCTTCACTCCAAGCACTGGAACCGGAGCTCAATAGGAAGGACCAAATTCTTTCTTGTTGTCGATCTTCTCTCGAACCAGTTCTCCAACTTGGGGTAGCCAGCCGACTACCAGGATCTGCAACGCAACATCCGACGTGGAGGGCAAATGTTCCTTTGCAAGACTGTCTCTGGTCTTTTGTAGATCCTGTAATACATTACAATCTTCATCTACGTCAAAGGTCGTGGCGCGAGCCACGCAGTCTAGACCGTCAAGGTCAGGGACGTACATCTTGATGCCAAAGAGCATTTCGTATGGGGTCTGCCCACCCAGAGACCTTCTAAGGAGATTATTAAGAGCACGCTGCACGCCATAGAGGTGGGCTAGCCAGTTTTTGTCAGTGCCTATAACTCGAGCTATCAAAGATTGCTTTAAATCACGGTTCATTCGCTCCACTACACTATTACCCTCAGGTCTGTAGGGAGACGAAAACTTGACTTGGACCCCCATCGAAGTCATGGCATCCTTATACGCCTTAGAGGCGAAAGCCGGACCCTGATCCGAATGGAAGGTACCACAGGCAAAAATCCCTACAAAGATGCGCAAATCTCTAATGACAGTCCGTGAATCAGCGCTGCGATGGGGCCAGACCCACACAAAGCGTGTGCATGAATCAACTGCTACTAAGATGTACTTATACGCAGTATCAGAGGAAAAAGGACCGCAGTGATCTAAATAAACACAACCTAGTGGTTTATTAGAAATGTACAACTGTGTCTGTGGCGGACGCGCAGCAGTCGAAGGTTTAATCTGCTGACAAATGTCACAAAGAAGGACATAATCACTCGTCTGTTTGTACAGTCCCCGCCACCAGAAACGTTGTTGTAATTGAGTTACAGTGGCCGAGACGTCCGCATGCGCAGACGCCACACCTTCATGAGCCGCTGTAATCAAGTCAGCCCTGCGATCCGAGTTGGGAATCAAACGTTCCCCAACATCAGGAATTTTCACAAAAGGAACCTTTTCGGGACTTAAGTGGTATGTGTACTTCGAAGGGAACCCCGAAGGATGTTTACCTCCCTTCTCAGTGGCAGCAACAGCCGCCAAGATGTCGCTATCAATCTTACTTTTGGACCGAGTAACTGCTGCAACTAAGTATTTAGACACCGCTGATTTCGCTGCTTCATCAGCAAGCGAGTTACCGACAGCGTGGACTCCAAGACGCTGGTGGCCAAGAGTATGAATTACAAAAACGAGCGGCAACTTAGCCTTAAGCTCCTCCACTCGAACCCAGATCATCTTATGTTTTATTGTGCTACCCTTGGAATCACGAAAGTCATTCTGAGTCCAAAAGAACAAGTTTTCATTGAAAGACTGGACACAGTAGAAAGAATCACTTACAATAAGAGTAGTAACACTAGGATCTGCGTACTCCAACGCTAGTAAGAGAGCACGAAGCTCCGCCAATTGTGCGGTGCAATCTCCTAGTGGCAACGTGTGCACTTCCCTGGATATGAACTCATCGTTCAACATAGCACCTACCACAATGGCGCATGCGGAAACGTAGGCATGTTTAGAGCCATGCGCAACCTGCGCCAAACCATCAGTGTAAATGATGCAATGGAAGTCCTCCAAAGGTCGCATAGCTAGAGGAGCAGGATGAACAAACTCATACTGCAAGTACTCCTGCGACCGCAACGAGGCGTCAAAAATAAACGTGACATCCGTGGACGTCAAGGACGCAGCCCACTGAATCCACCGAGGGTGCAAAGCTTTTGAATTTGGTACACTGGCTTTCGTGACTGCCTCCAAATGAGGACAGGGAGTGACAACCAACATGCGTTTCCCCTGTGACAGAGCCCGTTCTTTAAGAATAGCCATCTGCACAGCTGTTAAAACCTTTTCCACAGTGGGAAACCGTATCTCAGCCGAAGTGTACAAGTGTGACTTGTAAGCAATAGGTACTGTGTCTCCTTCATTAAAAGTGAGGTACGTGAAACCCACTGTCCCCGGTATTATTCTTATCACCAGGTTGGTATGGTTATCACGAGTCAGTAAGAACTTAGAAGCGAGCAGATCAGCCTGCAAGGACTGCAAGACGGCTGAATGCTCAGGTAGCCAGTACGATTTGGAAAAAGTTGGTTGTATCAAAGCATACAAAGGCTTGATACGCTGGGCATATTCCGGAATGTATGTCCTCCCGAAATTCAGAAAGCCCAGTAAAGACTGTAATTTTTTCAGTGTTGTAGGAGCGCGCAACTGTGCGCATTTCTCCAAGAAGTGAGGTGCCAAACCCCTACCTTCATTGTTGAGCTCATAGCCCAGGAACAACACTGTGTACTCGGCAATGTGCGATTTTGCAAAGTTAAATTTGTAACCCATATCTGCAAAGTTACAAATGATTGAATTTACACGACACAGATGCTCCCAAATTTCGTCGTCTGTGAGATATATGTCATCCACATACGAACAAGCATCTGGGTCAATCGTCTCCAAAAGAGAGACTATGCGAGCGGTAAAAACACCAGGACTATTCTTATAGCCCATTGGGAGACGCCGGAATTGTTTTTGGACCCCAGCGCATGTAAAACTGGTCCATTGGGAGCTAAAGCTGTCCAATCTGTGGGCATAGAAACCGTTGGATATGTCAAGCGTTGTTTTAAAACGCTTACGCACTAGACTATCCACTAGGGCAGAGCCGTGAGTATTCTGTACTGCACAGTTACGGCAATGCGAGTTCAAATGCCGGTAATCCAATACCAAACGATATGATCCGTCCGGCTTGGTCACAGTAAAAAGAGGATTATTCATCGGTGACACACACGTTTCAATAACTCCCTGATATTCCAATTGTTCAAGGATTTCCGCGACTGAAGCTTTGGCTTCCCGCCGAATGGGATATTGAGGTTGAGGCTGCGGCTGAGACCGCAACGGAATTTCGTGGCAAGGGGATAATTTGTCCCAACCACATTGGTTACGGTACAGAGCCGGTGCGAGAGCCCGAGCCCACTCTTCTGCAAAATGCTGCGAATGCTCTTTCGAGACTGTGTTCGCGAAACTGGGGAGGATTACCTCCTCCCCTCGCGGCGCTGCGAGCACAAAAGGTGGGGGCCAGTCAGCCTCCGAAAGCAAAATATCATATGTAGAAGAAAGATTTTCCCAAAACACCCCTTTGACGGTATGCTGTATGTCACCTTCAATTAACAGGACAATTTCATAAAGTCTTTCAGGGGGAGCAAGTCTCGTATCGGCTGTTTCTATTACAACGTAGACATCAGTCGCTGTCACCCTCAGTAGTGGACGCAGCGCCTCTCTCACTATGGTAATCTTCGCCGCGCTCTCCAGCAAGTTCAGAGCCCATGTCAGATTCCGAAGCCGCGTTCTCACTATCTGTGGCATATCGATGCGCTGTTAAGGCCGCGACTTTCTTTTTCGCAAACTGCGGTCTCTTTGGCGTAGAATCCTCCTGCTTCGCTGCGCCGTCTGTCTGGCGGGACTGGCCACGTCCTTGTTGGCCACCACGTCCCCTACCGCCTCCTCCTCCACCGGTCTTCGGGGCCGATGAGTCCTGAAAGGAACGAGGAGAGCGTTGTTCAGAAACCTGAAATCGATCAGGTGATTTAATCATCGCGCGATCGCGCAAATCATATACTCTCTCTGTCAGCGCAGGAACTTGCGGCGCAGGATAAGAATCCTGAGTCTGCTGTTGTTGCATCCCCTGTTTCTGTTTTTGAGGCCAATTTTGTTTTTGGGACTTGGGCTGGACATCTGCTGTAGCAGGCTGCCCTTGTGGTTGTTTCTTCTCTTTGATAGGAAAATATTTCAGACCTTTACTTGTGCGACCTATAGTTTTATATGCGGCCACAACAATCTTCGCTAACTGTCGGGGTTTTTCGGCATCGGGTAGAGCAGCCAAAGCATTCAACACCTGAAAGTTCACCGCATCTCCCTTTATATTGGAGAGGATGAGATCGCTACCAATCTCAAAAGAACCACACAGGCGCATACCCAATTCAACCGCTGCTTCCGGTCCGTGATCATCCTGAACACGCTTAACGATCGTAGGCAGTACAGACATAGACGGGGTGCCGAAATACCTCGTATTAACGGCCGCAAAAGTTTTCCCCCAACTTTCACAGTCAACGAGTTCAAGAGTTAAATCCTTAGGCAAAGTAATCGTCAACATTCTATGTTTATCAGCAGGAGTAGAATTCGGAAACACAGCCTCCAGTTGGTCAAATTTCTCGGCAAGCCAGAAAGGAAAATCATCTTTATCATCGGGTCGCTTACCAAAAACCGAATTGACCTTAACCGGATTAAGTCTTAAACCGCCATGTTCCGTTTGAATGGCCGGACCCCCCGGGAGACCACCCGGGAGATGACGACCTATGTATTGCACTAATGCACGAATCACGGCAATCGAGACAACATGTAGTCTGCGAATATCCGCTAAGGGACAAGCGCCGTCATTCGGGTGCGGGGTGAATCCAACCAATGCAGGCCAATTTGTGCCTGGAATGGACAATGGACCGAACCTTGCAGCGGGCAAAGGGTGGGGTAGGGCGCCATCAAACCAAACGCGATGCTGCCAATGATCAATAGGTATTTCCAGTGCCCTGTACGGTGTATATTCAGCCGGTACAGGTGAGGGTGTGTAGGTGTGGAATACACCAGAATTTGCGTCCCCTCCCAGAAACGTTACCCACGAATAAAACAGTTCGAAAGGGTACGCCGGATCTGCACACACCACCAAAATCACAGTCAAGGCATCTAACGGGACTTGGTAAGCCTGTAAATGGTTGCGCACCGCAATGCGACTATGCTGCGGGATGGCCACAGCCTGCGCCATGATTGCACCGGAATAACTGAAAAAACAAAGGAAACTTTGTAGCACAACTGGGTAGTAATTCGAAGAAACCATTTTAGATAGAATCAAGCTTGAAAAGACCTATTTCAAAAAATAGGTAGGTTTCACCGACATCACCGTTTTCCGGAAACGACAGTGAAGGGGTTAAGGTTTGAACGATATACTACTCGAGTGTCAAGATATAAGTCCACCAACGTTGGGCGCCATGTAGCAGGGTTTCTGTTCTCCCACAGAACTGTGCACAGAGGATTGGAACCTCAGAGAATTAGGATGACCCAAAACTCACCTTAGTACCCAACAAACCCCTTACCGAGCTAGCTACAGTGTCTCATTGGTCATAACAAACTCCCAATGTTTAGACAAACCAGAACATGAGCTTACAATACCTCAGGTTACGTGGAACACATGAGCACTCTTTAGTTATACAATCATTTCAAACCAGAACGTGGAGTAAATGAGGACACGTGCACATTTGAAATATTTATTTACTAATGCCGTCTTCTCAGGCGCAGTATCTTAGATAATACAAGGAGACATATTATCAGAAGCAAAGTTATCAGCATAGTTACTAGTCCATAGAAAGCAAATGGTGACAGCATGCTAACATGCTGTAATGAATAAGGGTTAACAACACTTATTTCTCACCCTCCCTAACACACATATTATATTAATAGCTAAGAAGGTCTCTTTGGGTTTTAGCAGGGCGGGCCCATACCTCAAGATCCTAGAATGAAGCCATATAAAACCCGCCTAAAGCCCAAAGTTGGCAGCAGCTGCACTTATGTTATGTCTATGAAGGCGCGAAGATCAGACCTCATAACAATTCAGTATCGTGTTGTTCCTGAAGCTTCAGCACTCTCTGTACAGACATAGTTTATTAAGCAAAGCTGATATCAGAGTAATAACATATTATTCTCATGTAAACCACAACGAACTACTAGGTTGAAAGCTAAATCAACAATTAAGTGTCTTGTGCAGAAGCAGCAAAAGGAAAAATGGCGTTTAAACATGTAATGAGCCTATGCTAACTTAACGCATTATAAAGATATACAGTAGCTATATGACATCATAACATTACTTTTTAACCTGTTTAAGGTTTGCATGTAATACTATGGAATAGGCAGATATGGATGTTTAGGCAGTGCTTATCTCCATTAAGCTTGGTTATTATCATCTACATATAGGTGTCTGAGGGAGGGAAAAGAAGTCTATATGAATGGCGAGGATTGCACAATAGCACCAGATCACTCCTTAATTTTTAGACACATACAATTGCATGGCTCTTGTAATCAAGATGCGCCTAATTTGGTGTGAGTTTTGAAAGCCACTCCGACACCTGCTGTCATACCAACGTTCAGTTTACTGAAAATGTGAGTTATTTAATTTGAAATAATGCAGATTGTTGTGCAATGTTACCAGGCATCGGTTACATGATTACGGTAACTGAGCGTTGTGTTTACTCCTCTGCGTGGGAAGCTGGATGTTTCCATCTGGCCGTCGATTCCGACCTTGAAAGCAGAGTCAACCAAGTGAGCAGTATAAGAGCGCTATCGTCTCAAAAAGAGGTCTCTGTTACATCTGCTAGAGAAACATTTGTCCTTCATGTAGTAATCACCCGCACAGAAGTGTATGATTTATTAAATACAGACGTGCCTTTGTATTTTGGGGAGTTAATTCAGAGTATCTTTAATGCGTCCTTGACTATGGGGTTCTTACTTTTTTAAAGTTAGAAGCAGTGGTCTTGTGAGTTCTTTTCAAACTATAATTGGTATCTTTTCGGCATTTTTTTCATTCGATGTTTTCCAGCATCTTTGGTGGATTCCCCTTAATAGTCGCATTAGTTGCTGGTGTGCTTCTATTAATTTGTTTATTTAAATATGGAAGCACATCCTCCAGAACCCGAAAATAAGTCCCGGCTGTTGCTGCTGCGGAACCGAATGCTTAGTTATTATGGGGCGTTGCCTCTGGCTACATTGAGTGCAGCTTATGGATTATCGTTTTGATTCTCCTTTTTTACATGCGTTCAGCCTGTCTTCCATTGCCTGAGCTGCGATTTCGACTGGGCCCTGGATTTGTGTCTCTGCAGTACGGTGTCTCCCAACGTGGATTATGACCAGCTGATGAGCCCCTTAGTGGTTCATGACTTGCTCTGTTCTGGCGGCGGGATTATGGCCTTAGCAGCGATACATGGAATAACGGGACATAGGAATGTTTTTGCAGCGGTGCATGACTTCTTGGCACGCAGTTACATTGAAGATGACCCGAGTTTTCCTCCAATGGCGATAGAGGCTCCGGTCGTTGAGGAACATGTATGTTCATTCTCACTATTGAATTGGATGGCTGAAATGTTTTCAGATGAGAACAATGACTTCCTCTTGGAGGCTGTTGCTACATACTGTGCTTATACGCTGTTGGATTAAGACTCTTTGATTTTTCTACCTATTCTTTATTATTTAGTTACTGTTTTCTATCAAACAGCAAATAATTTTTTATGCAAATTTGAACTTGACTCTGCTTTTCAGGCTTGGACTCTGCGTTCCTAGTTCGCCCACGCTTATATCACGTGGTTCTATCGAGGGAGGGTGTCGTGGGCTGAGCCTTGCACTCACACCGTGTTAGGTTAGCATGGGTTCATTAGAAGCTTAAACACCATTTTTGCTTTCCTGCTCTGCTTTGCACACAACACGCAATTTTGATATTGTTTAGAGAAGGCTGAGTATTTTGTTTCACATGAGAATATTTTGTCATGCTACATTTCTAAACTGCCTCGCTAGTTTAGTGTGTATAGTGAGAGCATGGAACATCAAGGTTATCTTGGTGTCTGTTATTTGGAATGATCGTCACACGTTTGACCTATAACACATATGCAGGTGTGGCCACGTCTGATACTGGTGCGTTTAATATTGCATTGTGGAGGCATAATTAGACACAGTTGGAGAACATTGGTATCCTGACAGTTTGTGCATAACTCAATGTGATCCACTACTGCTGAGTACCAGAGGTATGGGACCGTCCATGTAATCCTATGAGACCTTCTGTAGTTATAAACTACCTGGTAGATAGGGAGGGTGAAATGTAGGTATATTTTAAACCTGTTTCCCGTTAGCAATATAAGATGCTTTCTCACTTTGTATTTTATGGAATAGTAACAATGCTGACAACCTTGTTTCTGATAATATGTTTGGTTGTATTATCTAAGGTACTGTGCATGAGATTATGGCGTTAGAAATAAACATTTCAAACTTGCACGTGTCTTTATTTACTCCTTGTTTTGGACTGGAGTAAGATTATAACGAAAGAGTGGTCTTTTTATCTACCTTACTTGAAGTAATCTAAGTCGCATGTTCTGGGTTGCCAAGCCATTGGTGTTTTTGCTATAGGACGAAGAACCAATGAGTCACTGATTGCTAGTCTGGTAGGGAGTTTGGGTACTAAGGTGGGTTTTGGTACACCGTAATTCACTGAGGTCCTAAGTCTTAATGCACAGTTCTGTGTAGGAGCAGAATTCCTGCAACAGTAATTACAACAAAAAGGCTCAATAAAGGACCTTGAGTTTGAATCAGAATATGAAATTGAAGAATAATTGATAATCCCAGCCAAGAAAGGGAGCAAGTGTGCAAATTTACAATGTCTTCGGCTGGGGTACTTGTTACAATAAAAATGTTCGATAAAGGCCTGCACTTTGAATAGGTATATGAAATAGAAGAATAGCTGATAATCACAGCTAAGGTATGCAGCAAGTAGTTGTGTGTATGATGTGTTGATTGAGCGGAAAATGAATAAGGTGAAGAATAACAGAGGCTACAGAGATGCAAACTTTCCATTTCTTTGTATGGGAAATGGGTGTTTAGTTTTCCAGTGCATATATGTATATATATATATGTTTATATTCACTGAAAAAACTTAGGTTTTAGGTATCTTACAGTTAGGAATTAGTATTTAAAAACCTTGCAAATTCACTGAAAAAACCATAGGTTTTAGCCTTGTTATAGTTAGGAATTAGCATTAAAAAAACCTTAGAAATTCACTGGAAAAACCATAGGTTTCAGGCACATTATAGGTAGGAATTAGCATTAAAAAAACCTTAGAAATTAACCGAAAAAACCATAGGTTTCACACGTTATAGTTAGGAATTAGCATTTAAAAAACCTTTGAAATTCACTGAAAAAACCATAGGTTTCAGGCACGTTATAGTTAGGAATTAGCATTTAAAAAACCTTTGAAATTCAATTTCACAATTGCAGTGCATTGCAGGCGCGCAAGTTATAGTTAGCTGAACTAACTATAACGGGGGAATTTCAAAGGTTTTGTATGAGTGAAATGCCCAGCTAACTATAACATGTGTGAAACCTATGGTTTTTTGAGTGAATTTATATATATTTTTTTTTTCACTGGAAAAAAACATAGGTTTCAGGGGCGTTATAGTTAGTTGGACATTGCACTCGTACAAAACCATAGAAATTCCCCGTTCTAGTAAGTTCAACTAACTATAACTTGCGTACCCGCAATGCACTGCTGATGACGTCACATATTACATCACCGTTGACATGGTCAGTAACATCACTCGTGACATCACTGATGACATCTCAAATGACTTCACTGATGACATCACTGATGACATCATCCTTGTGATAGAGTGGCAGACCTCCTCTCACCCTAATATAACCTTTGATACACACACTCAAAAATACAAACTAACATTTCAAAACAATGGACCTACCAATACCAGTTACAACACACCTATTCAGTAATTCCACACACATCCACTCATTCACCAACAGTCCCTTTACAGTCGCTCATACATGTACTCACTCATCATATGTACTCATACACCTATACATCCTGTTACACACCGCCACTCATCCATAGAGTTATTCACACATATAGTCACACATGCAAACAAAGTATCAAACATCCATTTACTTGCATATACAGTTATGCACACACTACCACACTTACTTCTACAGAAACTTACACATACTTATTCTCTTAAGCAATCACTTATAGAAACACCTACTTATTTGTGCAGGAACTCTTCCAATCTCTCACTCTCACATATACTCACTTATATACACCAAAACTCACATATACTCATTTAAAACATATGTAGTTACTCATAAAGACACTATTGAGACAGTCATTCACTCACTAACACACCCATGCACACACTCATCCACCTATACAGTCCTGCACACATGCTGTCTTCAACACATACAAACAGTGAGTCACTCATTCATGCATCTATGCACTAAGTAATACCCCCACTGAACCATACAGACACTCATACTGATACTCAAAAAACCAACTTATAACCCATATAGACACTCATGTAGCTACTCATCAACCCATGCAGCCACTTATACACAAAGTGAGAGACTGATACAGATATTTACATATTTAAACATTACTCCCTAACCCATGTATTCACTAAGATACACTTAATCAGTCAGTTATACAATCAATTTTACCAAAAAAATCATCCATTTAGACACTTATATACCCATGTATTCTTCCATCAACCTTGAGATATACATATATAAAACATATTTAATTTTCAGAAAAACACACTTTCACTGGATGATGTCATCTGTGATGTCATTTGAGATGTCATCAGTGATGTCATGAGTGATGTCACTGACCATGTCATGAGTGATGTAATATGTGACGTCATCAGCAGTGCATTGCGGGCGCACAAGTTATAGTTAGCTGAACTAACTATAATGGGGGAATTTTAATGGGTTTGTAAGAGTGAAATGTCCAGCTAACTATAACATGTGTGAAACCTATTTTTTTTCAGTGAATACATATATATATATAAATTTAAAAGATATTTAAAAGATACCAAAGGTCTACCTTTGCATATGAAGTGGGAAAAATGGAAAACTTAAAATTGGAAATGGTTTTCTGGTTCAGACTGCCATTACAGATGCAATGCTGACTGACGTGTAGAAACTCTCTCGTGCAGGTAGGATGTGGAGGAACGTTGTGGTGGTTAATGCTCAGGGGTACATATATGGTGCTACCGGATTATGGGCATTGGTTTGGGCGGGGAGGGGGCTGATGCATGGGAGGAGGGACACTGCTGGTGATGGTGGGGGAAGAAAGTGGGCTGTGGGAACAATGTGAGGGGAGGCATTGGCCAGGCAACATACCAAGTAAGGAAAGCTAATGGGAAACTGGCGCAGTGTCTTCTGTTTGCAGCAAAAATAATTTTCTATTGAAGCAAAGCACCGTTTAATAGGCCCGAAACCTTGAGAGCTTTGCTCTTAGTGGAACTAAGAATTTCTTTTTTTTGTTGCAAAATTGTGAATCTGTTTTTATGAGAGTGCTCTTTCTAAGAATTGTTTCATGAGCTGCTGAGGGCGCACTCCGGACACAAAGGTAAGCAAACGCTGCCCACTGCTCACTGTTTCCATGCAGATGCGCGGTCTGTGCAGGTAACAGCGGTGAGGCAGTGGGGTCGGGTAGGGGAGGATGTCGAGAAACGATAAAGAGGGAAAATTAATTAAATAATTATTTTCCCCTCTGCCTCATCCGTCCAAATCCCGGCTTACCCAGCCTCATCGCCCCACCGCTGTTACCTGCATGGACCGCAGCTGTTTACACGTTGTGTAATCTGAAGGTGAGGGAAGGAACGTTGTAATTCAATATTTGAGCAACTATATCAAATAAGCACAGAAACAGTTATCTGACACCACTTGCTACTGTAAACCTAAAGGCAATCAAACTGCAAGGATACGATTAGAATTACTATTCAAATTAAATATGTGACTTAAGAAGAAACATTTTTTTTATCCTTAGAGCACCTGAAAATGGCCACGTTTGACATCCTCCCCAAAACACGTGAAGGAGGATTCCAGTAGGATTCCCCATAATAGCAGGCATCTCAGGATTTCAAGGGATGGTGAATGTATCCACTTTCATCTTCAATCAATTATGAAGGACTACCTGTGTAAGAGATGCCAAATACATACCTACTATACTTGAAGACAACCAAGAGCAATATAACCTGCTACTTGCGACCATTTATGTCAGAAGCCTGTACTCTTTTATTGGAAATGAGGATGGCCACAGGCACCCAGATATAGGTTGCACTGCTGTATATTCCAGATGTCATTAGTGAGGCCATAAGCAGTGCATTATAGCAGTGCAAGTTAGACTTATGTCAGTTATGTATAATTTGCGAATTCCAGTGCTCTTCAGCCATGGCATGGCTAGAGCTTTTGCATCCCGGGGCGGTCCCTGAGTTTGCCGCCCAGTGATGGCCTGTGCAGGTAAGAGTGGGGGGAGGGAGTCAACAGACAACTAATAAATTTTTTTTTTAATAAACTTACTTTGTGCTCGCCACCACCCCCAAAAATAAGTGCCACCCGGGGCGGACAGCTCCCAACCCCCCCAGCTACGCCACTGCTTTTTAGGTTGTAAACTTGGCGCTGCTTTTTTAGTGAATTTCTATGGTTTGTTTAACATGAGTTAAAATGACATTTCCTTCATCTATACCTCCAGTTTACACTTTGTTCTTTTCATCACATTTCAAAGATTTTTACTACCTTCATCATGTACAGCTTCACTTTAACCTTTGTTTTTTTCAGTGAAGTTAGATCTTATTACAATACATTTGCAGTCAACCCCCCGCTGTGCATGGCCTTTGCCTGAACACGGTCTGGGATGGCCGCTGGGCCTGTGGCCAGCTCATCACGGATTCCCGCACCCCACATTTCTTTTCTTATTTTTTTACTAGCAGTGAGGTGCGTGGGGTTGGCTACAGGGTCTACCTTGCACCCAGGCCCTGTATCCAACCTCCCATGGGCGGCCAACCTATGGAGTTAGCTGCAGGACCTGGCCTGATGCCAGGCCCTGTGTCCAACCCTCTGGGTGACTGACCGCATGGGTGGCCAACCACCCACAAATACCAACCCCACATTTGTTTGTTTATTTTGTTTACGGTACTGCTCATTGAAACTTGCATGGTCTATCTAAACCCGCGCACAAACAAATATTTCTTTACTTTTTGGCACTTGCGTGGGTCCCTCTGCAAAACCAAACATAAACTTCTCCAATTAAATCAATACACGAACATGACGGCACCCATGCTTTAGCTTTAAACATCTTAAGCTAATGTGCGGGTGCAGCGATTGCTTCAAAAGTCAACAAATAGAAAACAAATGGTGATAGGATGCTTTTTTCTATTTATTTACTTTTAAAGCTATTGCTGCACCCACCCTTCAGCTTAAGATGTTTAAAGTGGACGGAGCTTAATGTCCATACCTAAATACAGCATGCCTGGAAGAGACATGGCAAGCGCAGCCCAGGCTAGACCTAAAGAATGTTGCAGCTGCCATTACCAGGTTTGCATGAAATGCAGATGCACAGCTTTTTCTTAACTTTTATTACAATTGTGGCTATCGCACATTGGCAAAGCGTGCGGCCAGCATTTGTTTACTTTTGTAGCACTGGCAGCACCTGTGCTTTCGCTTTAAACATCTTAAGTTAAAGCGCGGGTACCATGATTGCTGTACCCTTCCACAGAGTTGCCAGATGTCTGTTCCGCAGAAGAAAACATTTGTGGTTTTTTTTTCACTTCCTTTTAAATACTATAGACAAGGGCATCCTGCACACCATGTGCCTCATTTATGAGGCCCCTTGCGCCATCGGAACTTCACTTTTTGTGAAGTTCCGTGGCACAGAAGCCTGCGTGATATTTATCAGGCATCACTAAGCCACTTTTTTGGGCGTACTGCTGCCTGATAAATATCAGTCCCTTCAATGCAGTGTTCTGCGGTAAAGGGGCATGCAATAGGTGTTGCTGGGGGCGTTCTCAGCAACATCCATGGCCTTTTGACACTTCCCCAGATTTATGAGAAATCATAAATCAAAGGCAGTGCCAAAAGCTTACGCCTCCCCAGGGGAGGTGTAAGGGAGGCACAACGGGGAGAAATATCTTTATTTCTCCTCGTTTTTCCTTTTTCTATGTGTGCTGCATTCTGCAGCACACATAGAAAGAGGAAAAACCTCTTGTGATTATTTTTGTACAGAGAGGTTTCCCTTCCTGTACAAAAATAATCATCCCCGCAAGGCCGGCACCCTTGCACCATTGTGCAAAGGTGCCTGCGCTGGCGCAAGCAGCCCATTGTACGCCGGCGCAGGGGAAAATGACAGGAATGTGCCGTATCTTATAGATAAGGTGTATTCCTCCCCTTTTCTTTTGCCGTAGGGAAGCGCAGCAGGAAGGCCTGCTGCACTTCCCTACGGCAAAACCTCAAAAATGAGGCCCCCAGTCTGCTTATTTTCCTGACTTTAGCTCCAATGCAGCCTGAACTTCAGATTTTCAGGATTTCAAAATGAGATACATGCACATGCAATATATCTAGGTGTCAGTGATCTACATAGCCATTGGTTTTCTTTAGAAACAGCCATGGAAATGCTGCTTTGGGAGGGATGAAGGGGGCAATCAAGAACGACTACCATTTTGTGTGTGTAAAAGGCCGCTTTATTTGAAACAGGTGCACATCACATACCTTAAAACTGGCAACCGCCTCACAAAACTAGAACCTCTCTAAACATCGAGTTACCTGACCCCTTAGGTTTTCTCTCCCCCACCCCTACGATCCCCACATGATACAATCCCCCCACCCTGCATATACAAATATACAATTCAATTACATCCTCATAGTATCCAATTTTCTCCCCTACATCCTAACTCCAAAACCTGCCAATACCTACAGACCTATCGGCCTTCTTGCAACTGTAACTAAGTACCCTCTAATGTAACTCCAAAACTGTTTACCCTTTCCCCGCTCCCGTTCCCCAAATCCCCAAACATAAGGATAAAGAACCGAACTCCAGCCAAACTTGGCCAACATCCCCCCAACTCCACCTGCACCTGTTCAAAGCGACAAATACATACAAAGAACCCCCTTTTGTGCACCTGTCCCAAAATGCCGCCTCCACAGCAAACAGTACCCCGAAATTAAAACCTTCCAGTACCCCCTATCCCAAGGGTGGGTGGGCGGGACAAGCTACTTTGCGCTCCCAGCCACCAGGTTTCAATACCTAAAATGGTGGCTGGGAGGAAGCGGAAACCCGGCTATATAGCCTAATTGGGCTGTTTTGGCTGATATTGGGCTGCCTTTGGGCTAGTCCCAGGCAGCCCAAAGCGGCAAAATGGCCGCTCCCATGTTTCCCCACTTCCCCCTCCCAAACCTGCCCGGGGGGCAGACCTCGCGGCTCGGCTGCCCCCCAAATCCCCCTTGGGAGGGATGAAGGGGGCAATCAAGACCGACTACCATTTTGTGTGTGTAAAAGGCCGCTTTAATTGAAACAGGTGCACATCACATACCTTAAAACTGGCAACCGCCTCACAAAACTAGAACCTCTCTAAACATCGAGTTACCTGACCCCTTAGGTTTTCTCTCCCCCACCCCTACGATCCCCACATGATACAATCCCCCCACCCTGCATATACAAATATACAATTCAATTACATCCTCATAGTATCCAATTTTCTCCCCTACATCCTAACTCCAAAACCTGCCAATACCTACAGACCTATCTGCCTTTTTGCAACTGTAACTAAGTACCCTCTAATGTAACTCCAAAACTGTGTTTCCTTTCCCCGCTCCCGTTCCCCAAATCCCCAAACATAAGGATAAAGAACCGAACTCCAGCCAAACTTGGCCAACATCCCCCCAACTCCGCCACCCAGGGAAAGTGGGGAAGGTGCTTACACCTCCTCCCCCCTTTCCCTGCCCCCCCAAACCCCCCCCCTCCGGCACAACTGCTCATCCATGAACATCCCTCACTCCCTACGGACACCCAACAACTTCGCCAACACTTCCCGAAGCTTCAACAGATATAAATCCATTCCAATGCGGGAGAGGTGTACCCCGTCCCCCCTGAACATCTCCGGCGCATCGTACTTGATGTCCCTGTGCCATATGCGCGCAAAGCCCAAATGCCGGCAGAAACGCACCATCTCCACATTTAATTTCCTCCTTGCCTTGTCCACCGCCTGCGGCTTCACCGCACCCCGCCACACTCTACGCGGCACCAGCTCGGTCCATACCACCGCACAACCTGCCCAACACCTGCGCAGCTCCGCCAAATCCCGCCGCATCGCTCTCATTAGCACCAGAACCGACTCCTCAACTAGGTCGTTCTCCCCCAGGTGGAGGACCAACACGTCAGGGCAACGCCCCCCGCACACCAAACCATTCAATGTCGCGACCAACTCCTTCCATCTCATGCACCCCCTCCCTGACCAAACCACCTGAAACAAAGCCGGATTGAAACCCAAGTTATCCCCAAAATAGCTTTCCTGTGCCTGCCACTTCGCCCTCTTCACAAACGAATGTCCCACAATCCAGACCAACATGTCCCGGGACGTGGGGCCCGCCACCGAACCTGAAATGAGAAACAAATGGCAATCAACACTGTCCCCCCATCTCCAAATCGCGCGCTCCTGTTTGGTCTGCACTGCGCACATACCGGCGATAGCAATCTGATGTCCATCTACCCAAGCACATGATGGCCCCCTCCCGCACCCCCGACGATGCGCCTCGGACGCCGCCCCTATCCGAAAAGAGTGCGTGCCAAATTGTCGTCCATCCACTCCCAGTCCATCCAAGGTCTTCCGAAACACTCCCAACAGCTGTGCCCCAGTTGCACCTTTCCCATTCGCGTGCCGAAACACCAAACCCCTCGCTGTGCCCTCACCCTTCCATTTCCTGCCCAATGCACCGGGCACTCACCTCCTTCCTCTCCCCCTGTCAGGACCACCTAGGCCCCAACACCCCTCTGATCCGTCTTGGACTTACGTAACCACAGGCGCACTTCCGACTGATCCACTTGCACCTCCGACCATTCCACACCCTGGCCAGCCTTGGACCCCAACAGCTCCAACACTCGGAATTCCCCCCTGAACATCCACACCATGAGCGTCCCGAACAGGCATGCCTCCCTTCCATACCTGCACACTCGCGGCAGCATTCCCACCACTCTGCCCAACAGCTCTTCCGGCACCGGCCGCCGCACCACCACCCCCCCGCCCGCCTTCCCGCGCCCAACCTTCCAACATCCTGGTCCCCAGTTCACCTGCAGATAGAGCGTATCCCCAAAACAGCTTCCCAATGAAACTTATCCCCGCCATCTTACCCGCTATCGTCACCCTCGACAAACCCCTTCCAATCAGGTCCAGTAAGTATTGTACCACCTCTTCTTGCCTCTCCCTGCCCGGTGGCCGCCAACGCGCCCCGGTCGCCACAAACTCCCCCCAGGCTGACACATACGCTGTTCTGGTTGACTCCGCCAAAGATCCTAGAACCAGCTGCAACATCCGGTGTTGCCTATGTCCCACATCAGCGCCGGCAGCGGTGTCGGGTCCCGTTCCGCGTCCTTGGCTAACCCACGGAATCTCCCCCCCTGCGAACGAGATAGAGCGTCCCCAAAGTCATTGTCAATTCCTGGGACATGCACCGCGCGAAAAGCAATGTCATGGCGCAAGCAGCCCAGCACAAACACTCTCAGCAGTTTCAACACTTGCTCATCCCTGGCGGACTGGCGATTCACCACGTGCACCACCGCCATGTTATCCACATTGAAACTCACCCGTCGATGTGCCAGCATTGCCCCCCACAGCCAGATTGCCACCACCAACGGAAAAAACTCAAGGAAGGCAATGCTCCTCCCGCCCCCTGACCACTCTTGGGGCCACCTCTCTGTGCACCACTTCCCGTTCCAGTAGAGACCGAAACCCTCGCTGCCCGCCGCATCCGAGAAGATCTGCACATCCCAAACCAAGTCCACGTTCCGCTGTAAGGGCACTCCGTTGAACTGGTTCAGGAAAAAATGCCACATCCGCAAATCCTCCCGCACGCCCGCCGACACGCGTACGTGGTGGTGTGCAGGCCTCCGCCACGCCAATGCCCGGCCTAGCCATCTACAGAACGTCCTTCCAACCCACACCACCCTGCACGCAAAGTTGAAATGACCCAACAGCACTTGCACTTCCAACACCGTCACCTTTTTCCTGGCCACCATCACCTCCAGTAGCCCCAGCATCTGCTGCTGCTTGTCCACCGGCAGACATGCTTCCATCGACCTTGAGTCAATCTCAATGCCCAAAAATGACAGCGCCGTGCCTGGCCCCACTGTCTTCTCTGGTGCTAACGGCACCCCCAGGTCCACCATGATCTCCTGAAACCTGTCCAGTGCCACCTGGCAGTTCGTGGAGTCTGGGGCCCCGACCAGAAAAAGTCCTCCAGGTAGTGCGTGACTCCTTGGTGACCCGTGCGTTCCGTAAAAACCCACTGCAGGAACGTGCTAAAACATTCAAAAAGCGCGCAGGACATCGAGCAGCCCATCGGCAGTGCCTTGTCCACATACCAGCGGCCGTGAAACTGGATTCCCAGCAGGCCCCAGTCGTCTGGGTGAACAGGCAGTAACCGGAAAGCCGACTTGATGTCGCACTTGGCCATCACGGCACCTCGTCCTTCCTGAACCACCAACGCCATTGCCGCCTCCACCGAGGAGTACACTACCGTGGCCTCGTTCTCATTGATATAGTCGTTCACCGAACCTCCGTCCGGCCAAGACAGATGCTGTATGAGCCGGAACTGCCCTGCCTCCTTTTTGGGCACCACACCTATTGGGGACACTATCAGTTCTGCCATTGACCAGTCCTCAAACGGCCCTGCCATGCGGCCTTCCTGTACCTCCCTGTCCAACTTACTCTGAACCACCTCTGGGTGCTCCCGTGCCGAACGCAAATTGTCCGCCCACCGACGCACCCGAGGACCTTCGTATCCTAACTGAAACCCGTCTCGAAACCCAGCCTGCAGACGTTCCGCGGCCCCCGCGTCCGGGTAAGTGCGCAGGGCCGCCGTCAACCTGTCCAGTCTAACCGGCGTACGAGCCCTTTGGCCCAGGACCTTTTCAACCCCGGCCGCTGCCTGACGGCTGCCCGCTCCCCGGGCGTGCTGCTCCCTCCGCTGCATGTGTACTGCCATGCTGCTGTCCAGTTGGGCCCCAACAGCGCAGCACTGGGTGCCAATATCTGCCGCACCCAGTGCACTCGTGTCTAAAACGGCAATGCTCTCTGGCGCATGCCCCTTTATTAAATTCCCAGCATGGCCCTGCGGTTCCGGGCTGGCTATTAGCTCCGGCCCCCACCCCTCCTCGGGTGGGGCGCCCTTGAAAGGGCTGATATATGATCGGGAGCCCGCTGGCGGTAAAGATAGCCTTGCCCGACACCGCCAAGCCCATCGTGTGCTGCCACAGATCGCAATCCAGCTCGCCCCACTTTGCCTCCGGATCCCACGCCATTCTTGCCCTGAACTCCTCGTCGTACTGCGCCCACGCAAACCCCCCCCCCCGTAATCTGCGCCTTCCGGATAACGTCCATGTACTTAAATAGGGACACCGATCTATCCGGGAATTTCTCACAATACACACTCGCGAAAATCAAAAACGCCGCCGTCCAATTCTCTATCGTCAGCGGCACCCTCGGGCGCTTCTGCAGCTCATACTCTTTCTCTTTCGACCCCTCCTTTGACCGAACCTCGCGGTGCAACAACTTCAACAATTCCACATATTCTCCCTTCCATATCTTTTCTTTAGTGGCCGCCATCAAATGCGCCCCTAGCGGCTTCGTGACCCCCATGTAAGGGAGCCGTTTAAACTTCAATTCCTTACTCTCAGGCTTCGTCGCACCCCCATCCTCCGCTGCTGCGCTGCCCGCACTCCCCTCAGCCGCTGGCTTTGCAACCTTGCCCGCCGCCGGCAACCCTTCCGGGCTCCCGCCCCCAGAGCCCCCTGCCCCCCCTCCAGGCGCCGGCGCGGCCACATCCGTCCCCACACATCTATCACATACCTCCCCTTGCATAGCCGATCCTCCCCCTCACCTCTCCCCCCCCCCACCCCTACCGACACCATCCGCGGTGCCTCCCTGCCTTTACCTGTAACCAAAGTATCCCCTCGCCGTTCCTCGCCTCTCCTGTCCGGCGCCGACCTGTCTCCTGACCGTGTCCGGGCCGCCGCAGCACCCAGGCCCCGTGACACCTGCAAAAAAGAACTGACACCCTTACCGGACCCCCGTCCGCTCGGCCCATCCCTCACTTCCCCTTCCTCCGGACTGTCCTCCTCTCCTTCCGTCAGCTCAACACCTCCCCACCAATACTTCCGGCGCGCCGGTGGCGGCGCCGACTGGACCCTGCCAGAGGCCCTCCTTTCGCCTCTGCCCCTACTTAAATTAAAATAGTCCTCTTTGCCAGTGCTCCAGGATCTCTGCTGTTCCCCAAGCCGCTGGGGCCCTGTGGGTGCGGGGGCCGGCGAGCCCGCCGGGGGCCTTCTTGAGTCAGCCGCGCCATGATCCCTCGTGGTCTCCAGGCTCGCCGCAGGAAGCTCCGCCCTCCCTTCTCCTTGGTGTCGCTGGGCCGCCCCAAGCCTTACCAAGTCCGCTCCCCCGCGCCGGCTTGCCCCCTGCAAGAAAAAAGGTACTGCTGGTGTGCCGGGTCCCTGCCACTGCGCACCACCGCCCTCCCGGTACCAATCCCCCCAGCCATCCCCCGCCCCCCCTCATCCTCCTCCTTGCTCCAGCTAAGCCCCCCTACACCTGCCCTCCCGTCCACCGCCAGACCCAGTCCCTCCTCGGCCCACCCTGCCCCCCCCAGCTCCCCGCCGCCACCCTGTCCAGACCCTTCCCCCCTGCCCAGACGGACCCGCCTCGCCCCCCTCCTGCACCTCCCCCTCCGCCGCCGCCCTACGTGCCTCCCGGAGACCCTCCTCCCATGACGCGAACACATCCAGCCCCTCCCACTCCCTCTCACTGCCCTCCAATTCAAACAACAGCGGGGACCCTCCCCCCACCCGCCCCTGCTCACCCTCCATCTCACCCTCCCCCACCCGCTCACCCAAGGCTATACCCCCCTCTCCCCGCCCCCTGCCTACTGCCCCCGCCCCTCCCCGCGCCCCCCCTTCGCACCTTTTTTGCCTGCGCTCCGGCCCCTCCCCCTCGTCACCTCTGCACCCTGCCGGGCCGTCGAGGGGCTCTCCAACTGCCTCCTCGTGACCTGACCCCCTTTATCATTCCCCCCCTTCTCTTTCCTCCCCCCCGCCCAGACCTTTCTCCTGCCTCCATCCCTCCCACCCCGCCCCTCCCCCGCTCCTGCTCGCCCTGCCCTCCCTGTCTCCCAAGCGCACCCGCTGGCTCGCATCCTCCCCAAGCCCCAAGCTCCACACTGCCCGGGCGCCCGCCCACAACTGCTACAGATAAGCGTGGCGAGGCGCCCCTTGTCACGCGCCTCGCCCGCTCTCCACCAGCCCGCTCCTCTCCGTCTCCCAGGGCCGCGCTCCTGACATCGGCGCTGCCCCGGAGACTCACCTGAAGCCTTGGTGTCTTCCTCGGCGGCGAGCAGGCCATAACTGCCGCCGCCACACTGAAAGAGGCCTGCCTCACCGGCCGCGCCGCCCGCGGCCCCACCAAGAGGTCCATCTGCCCTGCCTCACTCAGCAGGCGGATGGCCTCTAACACCCGAACATCGTCCGCCACCGCCATCAAAAACGCCTAAATAAATCGCTACAAACGCCTGACACTTCGCACGAGACAAGCTGCTTTGCGCTCCCAGCCACCAGGTTTCATTACCTTCTTGCAACTGTAACTAAGTACCCACTAATGTAACTCCAAAACTGTTTACCCTTTCCCCGCTCCCGTTCCCCAAATCCCCAAACATAAGGATAAAGAACCGAACTCCAGCCAAACTTGGCCAACATCCCCCCAACTCCGTCTGCACCTGTTCAAAGCGACAAATACATACAAAGAATCCCCTTTTGTGCACCTGTCCCAAAATGCCGCCTCCACAGCAAACAGTACCCCGAAATTAAAACCCTCCAGTACCCCCTATCCCAAGGGTGGGTGGGCGGGACAAGCTACTTTGCGCTCCCAGCCACCAGATTTCAATACCTAAAATGGAGGCTGGGAGGAAGCGGAAACCCGGGTATATAGCCTAATTGGGCTGTTTTGGCTGATACTGGGCTGCCTTTGGGCTAGTCCCAGGCAGCCCAAAGCGGCAAAATGGCCGCTCCCATGTTTCCCCACTTCCCCCTCCCAAACCTGCCCGGGGGGCAGACCTCGCGGCTCGGCTGCCCCCCAAATCATCTATCACAGACCAGCGGTGGGCACACTAAATCCATCTGATTGAACTACCTTACAGAGCCGCTAGAGGGCAGCAGCGTTACACATCTGGCAGTCTAGTAGACCTGTATACTCATTTTCATGAACCATAACAAAAGGCAGATTTGAGCAGTTATGGTTCCCCTTTTCTGCAACACAATTCTGAAATCCATGTTTACCTATTCTGGGGTTTTGATAAACTATGAGCCAGTCAGCTCTTTCTCAAGGCTATCGTTTACTTTTAATAGTTCCTGTAATAATGTCCCACTGTTACTCACTGGCCTCTAACCAGATGTTCATGAAGAAGCATTTGCAATGCAATAGGTCTTGCATTACTGAAAGTTTGAGCTATTGGCGTTGCAAATAATAATGCAACACATATAGTTCAAGCTTTCAGTAATGCGAGACTTTTTGGATTGCACTGGCTTGTCTTCAAGTTGCAGCCTGCCAAACTTATTCCTCGGACCCATATGACCTGTACCAGTCCAATGAGAATGCAACAACTGATGGAAACAATTCCTCTCAACTAATCAGTTTATTCTATTTTTCAAATTTGTCATAAAGTGGGAATCCAATGGGACTCTCACTGGACCAAGTGTTCAGATATTTTTAAATGTAGATTTTTTTAATACGACTAAATAGATTGACACCAAATAATGAAAAGCACTCGTTCTGAGTAAAGTTCTAAGTATCTGCCAAATGTTGGATCATTTTGTTTAGCCATTTTGCTCGGTATTGCTTCCCAACGTTTCCTATGTGAATTACCGTACGAATCAGCATTTTGAGACCCCCCTTTTTTATGGCCCCCACTTTACAGGAAGGAGTTAAGGTGGATGAACATTTTTTTTGTAAAGTTTCAGAAGATTCATCAAACTGCGCCCAAGTTCTTAGCAAAAAACCTCTTCCTATGGAAACTGACCTTGCTATAAATTCATAGTGGGGACTGCCACTACGTAATAAATATGTGTTTGTGTGTTCGTGTGTGTGTATATATTTATAATTATATTTATATTTACATAACATAAAAAGCAGCAGAACAATACTCAAAATTTTGAGCATACTTTTTGATGCAATGCCATCTTCCTATAAATTCAAAGACACTTGTCGCTCAGAAAAATAAATGTACTGAAAGTATGGATAAATCTGGTAGCAACCTGTCAAGAAGTGCTTTCACACTAAAGGGCCGATTCCGATCCGGGTCGGAAGGGCACCGAACGCGATCCGGCTGGAAAAACTACAAGACGTACGCGTGTTTTCCGCCCGACTCGTACAGCTGTACGAGCGAGCAAGTATGATGCAAGCTACGTGAAATTCACCGACTGAGTCGTTTCCAGAACCGAAACGCTCCGTACATCTCGGCCGTAAGCTAACCGTGGTGTGCAATGGAGGCGATTTACGACTGAGCCAGTACGATGCATGCGCCGGACAGCCGTAGCAAGCCAGAGTGTCCCGCTCGCAAAACGTCTGGGAAGTTGCCTTTGGGGGTCCGCGTCGGACCCCCTGTCACTCGCAGCCCTATGACTTGGACCCAAGGGTCTCCCCAACACAGGCTTGTATGGTGCGGATGGCACAAATGCGTACCGCACTTAGGGGGGCCCCTTGTGCGAGATGTACCCATTCAGTCAATGGGAGCCCATGTACGCGTCATACGACCGGCTCTCATTGGCTTCTATGGGAGTCCGACCGAACCGAGTCCGGCAGCATACGGCCGCATCGTACTCGCTCGGTCGTACTGCAGGACTCCTGCTCGGTCGGAAAACACTCTGGATCCAACTCGGTCAGAGAGCTTTCCGACCCGGATCAGAATCGACCCCTTAATGTCGATAAAGTCCTTTATTCATTCACATCCAGCCCATACTGTACACACCCTTCCAGGTCAATCTCTTCCTCCAACTATCCTCTACTAGAATCCTTGATACACAGGATTCTACCTGATGACACCATACAGTTAAAGGAACAGCAGTCTAGGAACAACAGGTAACAGGTTATAAAGCAAATCCCCTCCTTCCATTGCCCCAGGACAAAAAATACACACAAATCAATGATATCCCCCACTGCACATCCCACTGCTCACACCCCCATACTACCAATCAACACAGAGAGGCGACAACATTTTTTTAAATAAAATTATTGGTGTTTTCTGCCTCCTGCCCAGCCACACTCTCTGAAATGTGAAGCCCCTATAGATAGATATTACACAAAAATATGCACACAAAAGAAGAACTTTCAGAAACATTGCTCAACATGACATGCTTGGGAGTATTCATGCATGCAATTGCAGGTGTCACTTGGATGCTGAGTCATGCGACAAACAGCAAAAAATGACCAAAATGATATGGCTACATTTGGAACACTTTCCACAGCAATCCCATACACTTTACACAATTGAAAAGCAAACTTACAGAATATCACTGTAAGAAATTGGGATAATGGTTAAGAGGGGTGGAAGTCCCACTCAGGCAACAATGACACTTCTTGTCATAGTGAGCTACCAAAGTCATTAAATAAACCTGTGCTTAACCCTCTTGCAGTTTGACACAAAGCAGTCAGGTGAAGAATGTATGCAGCACACAAACCATAAATAAGTGAAAACACAATGTAAGAAAAATCCCAAACCCATTTAGAAGAAAGAGTAAATATAAAAAAATTAAATGACACCTAAATGATAAAAATCCAATCAGTAGAAAAGGAGATAATGATTTTCAACTTTTAGGTGAAAATAGTAGTTAGAAGCAGAAAGCGCCACTCAAGGTTATCTGGCTGCGCTGGATTGAGTGAAAGTCACAAGTTCAGGCCTACCACAATGGAGCACAGGCCAAATACAGGGACAAGGTTAGTCCTGCTTAAGAGTTACCTTCTCAAGTCCTGCTTGAAGGGTTTCATTCGTGTTAGCCAGAATGCGCAGAAAAAGATTTTTGTCTCGAAAAGCAGGTTGAGTGTCAGACAGTCATTGCTGTAGAGTGAAGAGCCGGTCGTCACTGGAGCTCCTCGTTGGTTGATCATCGAGGACGGTCGTAGGTTTAGATCTAGCATTGCAGGTAAACGCGGATGGTCATTGCGTGAGCAATAAGCGTCTCCCGCTGGAATTTCGCTTTGGTAAGTAAAAAAGGCAATTTGTGGTCGCAAAGAGCCCAAAGATCAGGATTTTCATCTTTTTCTTCAGCAGTAGCTCTCACTGATGTCAGCCAAAGAGCCAGGATCTGGTGGACTTCTTTTCAGAATCAGGACCACTCCAGCAGAAACTAACTGCAGGGCTCAGGCAGGTCCAGACAACTCCAGTTCGGGCTGGATTGGCACTGTTGGAACAAGATCAAGACAGATTTGCATATGGATGAGTCCAAATTTAGGGGCCTATTAGGATCGCGGACGGAATTGAGTCCGTCCGCGACCCCTGAGGAGTAGGGAACGTCCGTATGGGCTGCGGTGTTCCCTCCGAGCAGATTAGGATGTGACCGCCAGGGTGGCGGTCATATGCAATATAATAGTAGCCTGTAGTGTTTTGCAAAACATTGCAATACGACTGTATGATTCTGATCTCCAACCAACGACAACATTCAGGAAGCCAGCTCTCAAACAGAGGTCAGGGTATGCGGGTGCATGATCAGCTATTCAGCTCTTTTTTTTCTTAAACTGCTAGTTTGGTTATGGCCTTTAGATGGTTTGGCAGACTGTTGTCCATGATGACTGGTGGATATTTATCACTCTATCCATACATTCCATCCTGGGGCAACCCTGTAAACTTTAATAGTGAATGTAATTAAGTGCCGTTTTCAAGAGTTAAAATACAGTCCATGAAAAATTCTTTGTGTGACGTGATTTTAGTCTGTCAGGTCTATGCGGTTGGGGAATCTATTGTCATGGGGAAGTAGCCATTTCTTAAATTTTGAGATGTCTTGGGCCCAGCCTGCATTTATAGCATGGTCAGCAAAAGCTGTCTTGATAGTTCATGTCTATGCATTGGAAGTGTGAGGAATGGGTTTGTGAACACGATGAAGCCTTAACCGATTTTTACCATTTTTTATTTCTAATAAAAATGTGTTATTTTGAAATTAGTAAGTTATAACAAAACAAACAATTATTTACTCCTTGTGGAATTTAGATGCCTTGTTGTGTGTCTCATTTTCCCTCTTTCGCTGGCCATTACAGGTGGCTGTTACAGACAGATGACAAGGAATTAAAACTAAATCTTGATCCACTCATTCTACATTGTGGGGCTAACAAATGTCAAAAACTCAGACAGACTTAATAGTTTAATCCATTTGAGTTTTATGCCAAAGGTGGAGAGGAAGTCGGCTCTGGCGCTGACATAGTGAGGCTCTGGATGTGTATAAGTGAGGGAGAATGACCTTCAGTTTTGCAGAGGGAGTAGTAAGACTCAGTTGTGACAAAGTACCTATTCTTCAAAACTCTAAGGGGCATACATACATTGACTGAATGGAACACAGCAAGTTAACTTGCTGTGCTGATTTGTGTGAAAAGAAGGGACCTCAAATGCACAAAATTGTACTAGATAGTTTTAATTTCTGCTATCTCCTTGGGATGCTGCTCTTGTGGCAGTGTGACACCAAAGCAGGTACCCTAACCCACGGATCAAGTCTCCCTGTGTTTCAGTATTCACAAATGGCATTTAGGAGTAGCAAAGTGAGGATTCCTAACTTTACTACTCCTAAATGCCTTTCGTGAATACCGAAAATTGCAAAGTTAGGATTTTGTCTCAGTTTAGGAGTAGTAAAGTTAGGAATCCCAACTTTACTACTCCTAAATGCCTTTTTATGAATACCGAAAGTCATAAAGTTAGGATTTTGTCTCAGGTTGCTTTTGTGAATCGGGATGTATGATGTTTCAACGCATGCTTTTACAACGCATGCCATTACGACGCAGGTTTTACAACGCAAGTCGTTACAACGACTTGCATTGGGGGCGCTGGATAGTGAATAGTTTAATTGACTATTCCAACTCCAGTCCCCGTGGATAGTAGGGAAGGTGTTGGATAGCAATTAAACTACTCCCTATCCTAGAGCTCCCCCCAGCGCAATGCTTTGTAATAACTTGCGTTGTAAAAGTTGCGTCGTAATGGTAGTGCGTTGTAAAAGTTGCGTTGTAAAGGATGTTCCCAGTGAATCGTACCCAGTGAGTACGTTAATTGGAGATGTTTGTTGTTTTGTTTGTTGTTTTGGTATCCTTCCCTGGATTCTTCACCATAAAAATTATTTTTCACTGACCCTCTATTTTGATTTTGTTTGTGACTATTAAAATTACCTGAGTCAGAGCTGCAAAATGTCAATGTCCATGCATCAGTATTTAATTCAGGTAAACGTTTTATTAAGGGAAAAGCATGTTTTATTATTACCTTCAAAATACTTAAAATGTGTGAGGAAATATATATTGTGTGAATTAGATAATTACATTTCATCTGATTCACAGTTTTTATATTTTACTTCACAGGATATCCATTAGTTAAATCATGTGACTACAATGTCAGCAATTGGTATTTTGTTGTTTTTCTTAGTGCGTAATTTGTTAACCACATACATAGTTGTTTATTTACACTTTTCAGCGGACTGGGCTAGCCAAGCAACCGCTCAACAGGGGCAGGAAAGAAGATCCTCGGCTCGCAGGTGGGCATATCCACTTGACACCACAAGCAAGGAAGGACTGATCACCAGCAGGGGTAGTGCTCTCGCCCAGAGAATAACTCAATCCTCTGCTGAAAGCCTACTTGCAGAAGCTGAAGAAGCTTTGGGAGGGGGCATGGAAAGGGACACCACCAGCCAGGGGGAGGAAAAAGTTGGGTCTTCTCCTGGCCTACAAAAAGAGCACATAGAACTGCTCTCGCAGAGCAGTGAGATGGATCTCATTTACTGTGATCTGATAGAATTGGCGATTGCCCCCCACTCTTAGGGATCACAAGCCTGCTCTCTGAGTTGATCTCCCAACTAAAAGTAACTATTGCATGTTCCACCCTCTGATTTTGGAGAATACTTCTCCCAAAGACCACAATTGCCAACGCTGTGGAGTTTCCACCAGTGGGTGGTTTATTGGGACTGACGGAGTCCCTCTGCATGTGTCCTAACTTGGAATACTCAAAGCAACAGGTTTGGAAATTATCCCTTCTGAGTCACCACCCACCAGAACCTCCCCCCTGTTTCCCAGAAGGAGCATGGGAACCCCTTCCCCAAACCTTACTTTAGGAAATGTCTGTTTCACCATGGAAATCTCCCTCACTCTTCTGAGGAGAATCTTAACCACCCTTCTTGAGGTCACTCCCAGGTACCTTCTTTTGAACCCTGGTGCTGAAGAAGCTGTCCGTCCCGTTGGCAAGCTCCCTAGGATTGATAAGCTTCCTATCTACTAGGAGTTGGTGCAGCTCTGGAAAATAACTACTGAACATGTGCTCTCTGGCACTCAAATTGTACAGCCCATTGTAGTTCCTCACACCACTTTCCCTCCCCAAGCCATCCAGAACCTAGCAAAAGTAATCCACATAATCTACCCAAGACTGGTGGGGCAGCTTCTGGCTGTCTCTGAACTTCACCCCATATTTTTCAGGGGCGAGGCCATACTTTCTGACAAGGGCTTCCTTCATGAGTGGGCACTTCATCCTGTCTTCCATCCCTAAGGGCACTTGTGAATTCCTCCCCTCATTTGGTCTTTGCCTCCAGAGGCTGACTCTCCAATCCTCTTAAGGGGCCTTATGCATCTCTAGAGCAACTTCATATGCCTCAGACCACTTGTCTATGGCCATCCCACACACTAACGTTAGGCACCCGATCCTTGGAGATGTGAACCTTCTTGTCTCCATGTGATACTGGGTTTTTGCAACCACCATTGCTGCTGGATTCTGGGGGCTGTTTGGTTTTTAGGTCCAGTTCTACCTGACTCATCTAATCTCTAGAGCAAGTTTATTTTCCTCCACAGTCAATTTCAATTTTGTCAGCTGCCGTTCAAAATCCCTCTCAACTGTCAGGGAACAGGTTAGGGTAGGACACACTGCTGCCAGCCCTCTCATGGGACCTGACTCATGTGGGCAAGTGGCATTCCTCTTCCTGCTCCTGCAGTTCAGGGCCTGTAGTCAAACCAATTTCCTTCTTTTCCTCATTCCCTAAGTCAAACTCCTCATCTTCAGGGTCGTCTCCCTCTTGCTTCTCTCGGTTGGCCTGCTTTATCCTGACTTCCTCAAAGGCTCAGAATGCTTTTGGGAGGTCCACTTTGGTGGCCTTCTTTCCTACAATTAGCCATCTCTCCATGCATATTCTCTGCAGAGATACCTTGCTGAGGTTGTCAGTGTTGTTCAGCTCCACCTTCACTGTAGCAGAAAGGATGCAAGGTAAGAGCTAAATTTGGAAAATGAAAAACAATGACCGAATCATAAACTACGGAGAATACAGAAATAAAACTGAATTTGATGTCATGGTATTTTGGAGATTTTTAGTTCTACCCAGCTTACTGAGTGTCCCTGCACAAAACAAGTACTAGATCTTACCACTGAACACCAATTTAAGAAGTTGGTTTAATGGCTGAGGGGGTAGAACGCCCTTTCAGGCAACAGTCAGCATCCTTGCAATGGTGAACTAAAACAGTCACTATAGTAACCTGTGCCTAAGCTTCCGGTAACTTTTCACAAATCAGTCAGGCTTAACTTAGAGGCAATATATAAAGTATTTATGCAGCACACACACAGTAGCAAAATGAAAATACAACACAAGAAAAATGCCAAACCAAATTATGAATTTTTGTTTGTATCTAGCTGTGTGAGACAGGGTCAAAGACAAAAGTTAAGTCTCACCAAGATGCAGCTGGGTTAGATAAAATGGGTGGATTGGGCCCAGTCTCTGCTTACCTTTTGACTTAGAAAACATTCTGAAGAAATGTTCCTGAGAAGGTGGAGTTCAGCAATACAAGGAAGTAAACAGTGTCTGAGAAGGTGTTGTCATTGCAGGGGAGCCACTGGATGATGTTGAAGGGATGAATTTTAACTTCAGACTTAGTCAACTTTTTAGAAGTCGAAATTCTCCAGCAGTACAAAGCTGTAGGCTGTAGCTAAAGAGGGTACCACGAGGCCGGATGCCTTCACATCGAGGTCCTCCTGAACAGAATTTGCTGCTGTGGAGAAGAATGTAAAAGATACACAATTGATGGACGGAATGCTGAACAAATCAAAGCATTCACCCCAGTCAAGAGATCTGGGTTAAATCCATCATTCTTTTGCTCACCATGCCACCCCAGTTTAGACCCGGCCATGTGCAAATCAGCCTGGATCCTGTACCACATGGGAGAAGAATGTAGCTGTAGTTACCACAAAGTCAGGGTGATCAGCGATGCCCTTTGGGTGAAATGGCTAGTAGGTAGGTCCCAGTCATCTATCGGTCTTCCAGGAACTTTTTGTAGAATATGTTTGGAGAAGGACCAGCCAACACCACTACCAGGGGTCCAGAATCTCTGGGGCATCACTTGGGGGTTAGTACTCACCCAAGCAGAGGCCAGAAGCAGGTTCAAGGACCCCAGAGCTAGTTAACTCACAGGAGGCCAGCCAACTAGTCCTTGGAATCACTTCTGGTGATCCTGGATTCGGGGAGACAGTCCAGTTCTCCTTCAAGCATCAAGGAAGTTAGTCCTTCAAGCTGCAGGGTGAATCTTTGGTATCAGGGTAGTCCTCCTGAAGTCTTCCACAGGTCCATTAATGCACTAAAGAGTTGTTTTAAGGGTCCAATATTCCTACCTGGCACCAGCCTTTGTGGGCTGGGTGTCACCTATTCCTATCCCCACATCAGGTTCTGGAAAGTTTTTTTCTTCCCTTGTCATGGTTCCAATCAATCTGGGATGAGGTTCGTTGGTGTGTGCTGGAGGCAAGCCCCCTTGAAGTGCAAGTGGGGCAGGGAACAGCTCCACCCCCAGCCATCCTGTCTACACCAAACCCCATTTGTGCCACTGTCTAGGAAGATTACAAAAATCCTAAAAGCAGAGCCATTGACAGTCACATGACCCAGGACACGGGCAGAAGGCACAAATGGTTAGGACAAGAAAATGCCGGTTGTCGGACGAGGAACATGGCAGCAGGCTGACGTCTGCCATGAGAGCTCCGGACCGGGAGGTGGTTTCTCCGTGACAAGGCTGAGCTACAGGCACCGAAATGGTGAGAGAACATATGCAGGCTCTTTTTTTAATAGCGTGCCTATTCTGACGACCTTTCCCCATTATTCCTTTCAATGTGAATCGCCGAGAGTCAACTGCTCCGCGGCCGCGTCCTGGTCATCCCCGCACCCAACGAGCGTTAGGACCCTGCAGGCGAGGCGAGGCAAGTGAGCGACGCAAGCACCCGGGCTATGGGCTGGTGCAGATACTCTTCCTGGAGTACGGCAGACCGGGACCCGGATCAGGTGGCTGGAGAGGCAGCAGACTTTTGTTCAGTCGGCATAAGGAGGGGGCGAGTATCTGGTGGCGCTCTAGGCAGCTGTTGGCAAGAATCAGCCTCAGCGTTTATTCCAACATCCAGCACGGTCAGTCAAGGGGGCACGTTTTTTTTTTCAAGGATTGAATTGCCAAACTGTGGGTGCAGCTGGATTGGAGTTCTTTGGAAGGGGGCCACAGAGGGCTGATATAATACATTGTGTGGATTCTGTGAAGTGTGCCCCTGTTTTTCTAACCCTGACGCAGCGTGAGGGCATTGACTCAGGTATAACCCCTGACACAGAGCATTTGTACCCCCCCAGACAATAGAAACTGACACAGCCTCCCTGATTAGCCCCTCTAAGTGCAGCCTGGGTGGGGAGGGGTGCAATTCTAAGAGTAAGGGCAAGGAGCTCCCGCACGTCCCCCCTGCTCCCCAGACCAGGAATAGATACCAGCTAAGGTCTAGATTAGAACTTCAGAAGATTGGGACTGGGTGTCTGGGCACCTCGAGGGTAGAAACCGCACCGTTAACCCCCAAAGAAAAGAGGAGAGAAAGAAGGGGGATCTGGTGAGGTTAAGAAGCCGAAACCCCCGAAAGTGTGCTTATCTTTTCCGAAGCCTACACCCTCTCTAAAATCCTATTTTAAAATCATGGAGAAGGTGGATGGTCCCAAGGAGGGGGGTCTATCACCCTGACCTCGGAATCTAGTATAGGCAAGGGAGTCACGGCTAGTATCTCTAGTACTCTAGGCATGCTCAGTATCAATATTCCCAGCCCCCAGTTGGCTGATGGTCGGAATGTGACAGATTCGCCTAACCTTCAAAGCCCTCCTATCCACCCTCCTATCCACAGTTCACCCAGTGTACCTGATATGCTCAGTATGTCCCCCCCAGTACCTCTTAAAAATAGATACACTGTTCTGGCAGAAATAAAAAACGTAGAGGGGTTGGTTGAACGGGCAGAACAAACAGAAATGGAAGGGACAGAAGGGGCGCTTCGAAGTCAGAACTCCCCGCAGGCAGATCAAGTGGATCCCCTTATTCCTGCGATTAAACCAGCAGTTAAAACCGGGAGCGATAAAACTACAACAACTCCACCAGTGACAGCAGAAGGGGGCATATCACAGGTAGAGACTCTTCTTCTTAGCCTGAGGGAAGACCTTTTGTCAAAACTAGACAGAAAATTTGATACATCCGAAGCAAACCAAAGAAGCATTCACGAGCAGTGTGCCAATTTGGGGATGAAGTTAGACGATGTCTGTAAACGCACAGATGTTTTGGAGGAGGAAGTTAGCCTGCTTACTGGGGCCTCAAATAGGCATGACAGAGACATTGAAACCCTTAGAGTGCAGAACAGAGCCCGGCAGATGGACGTCGAAAGATTAGAAATTCACTCAAGGAGAAACAACTTAAAATTCTTAAATATTCTTGAGGGAACAGAAAATGGGGACATCAAGCGTCTCATCTGCAAACTCCTAAGAGAGGGAGTCCTAAAAGACAGCCCAGATATTAATCTAGAGGCCGAGATTCAAAGAGCACACAGGGACCCATACAGGCTGCATGCGGGGAGGTCGGGCCCGAGAAAGATTCTGGTAAATTTTCTTACCTTCACCGTGAAAGAGTTGATTCTGAGCAGGGCACTGCAAGATAAAACATTACAAATTGGCTCGGCTCATTATCTCATACGCTCGGATGTGGGGAAGGTAACAGCGCAGAGGCAGTGGGAGCTGGGGAACCGGATGCCAGAGTTAAAGAGCATGGGCGCACAAGTGCAAATTAAGTTCCCAGCCTTTTTGAGAGCGGTGTGGAGGAATAAAACACATAATTTCACTTCACCACAAGAAGTTGATGCTTTTCTCACCCTAATGCGCGATAGTGCACGTTAACAAAATATAAAAATAAACATATTTGAATACATTATCTGGGGTCAGTTAACTATCAATAGCGTAAGACCATTAAGATATATGTTTCAAGATTGTATGTGCTCTTTTTTTTCATTTTTTTTTTAAAGTCCACAACAGAATGTTGGGGAGGAAAATAGAGGAAGAAGAAAAAAAAAAAAGATTTTTTTTTTTTATATGGATAAACAAATATATAATTTTTGGGTAATTTGAAATTAAATTATACACAATAAAGAGGAAGGGAAAAAAGGGGAAAAAAGGGGAAAGAAAAAAAAAAACCTGCACTTGGGTTTACCCGGACACATGAGCCTACACATATAGAGGTTTTAGGGTGTATAGGTAGGATTTAAGGATAACGTTTAGGTGTCTGTATTTAGTTAAGTACACAATAGAGGGACCACCAACCAGGGTTCCGGCGAGCTCTCAATTGGCGACAAGATCGCCAGAAGGAAAAAGGGGGGAGCGTTCCTCATGGGAGGTGGGAAGGAAGGTTGGGGGTAGGGGAAAAAGCAGAAAAAAATAATCCTCATATACAAAAAAAAAATTCTGGTAGCTGGTTAATGAATCATTCTGTGAATCATTCTGTGGATTCATTATAATTCGGCCCATATGACATGTAAAATAAAATTTATTAGTTGGAATGTCAATGGGCTGAGGGACAGCAAGAAAGCCCGCAGGATAATTGATTTTCTGTATAACTCGGGAGCACATATTTCTTTACTAGAGGAGACTCATTTAGAGAAGGAGGAATGTAAGCAAGTCTTTAAAAAATGCAGGTTGATCCAGGATGTTGTCTGCTCAGAGCAAACGGGCAGTACGAGAGGGGTGGCTATAATAATTAGAGCGAGTGCAGGGATAAGGCTTACGAAACATGAGACAGATCACTCTGGGAGATGGTTGGTGACATCTCTAATGTTTGGGCACATCCATTTCAGATGTGCAGTTTACTATGGTCCGAATCTGGATGCCCCAGGTGCATTGTTGAAACTTAAAAGCAGCTTAATTGAGACAGATGGTCCTATATTTCTGGGGTGCGGTTTTAACCAAATTTTTGATAAAGATCTGGATGGTACCTCCAGAGTGAGATTTACTCCCCCCAAAAAACTAGATTGGAGCTGAAGAACATCATGCGGGATTTTAATCTAATAGATATCTGGAGACTTAAAAACGCAGGGAAAAAGGACTACTCCTTCTACAGCAGAAGGTACGGCCACCATTCCAGAATAGATTTTTTTCTACTGGACAAAACTCTTTCCTCGGCAGTGGACTCTATAATTTATTTACCGGCCATTTTGTCCGATCATTCAATTGTGGAAATGGAGATTCAGCTGCGGCAAAAAGTACAGCAAAGGAGGTGGACCTTAGACCGGACACTATTACTTGATGAGGAAGTCAGGCAGGACCTGGTGACTCAGTCGGAGGAGTTTTTTAGGGTTAACAACGAGTCAGAAAGTAAACAAACTGTTTGGGAGATATACAAAGCTTTCACCTGTGGTCTTCTAACTACCCTGATGATAAGGAAGAACAGACTGGGGAGGAAGAAAAGGGAAGCACGTCTACTGAAAATTAAAGCAAAAGAACTTGAACTGCAGAGAGCATCAGCAGAGCAGTCCCATAGCAGGCTTCCCCTCCAAAGGGAACTAGGTATCCTGTGAGCAGAATACCAAGCAGAGCAAGATAAAGACCTAAAGGACAAATGGTACGTGAGCAAACTACAACAGTTTGCGTATTGGGAGAAATGTGGGCGCCTTCTCGCGTGGAAAGCCCGAGCAGACAGGACGAGGAATCAGATTGATAACCTATTATTGTCAAGCACGGGGGAAACCACGAATGAAGATGATTCCATCAGAAATGAGGCCAAGAGGTACATGCAGTCCCTATATGGTCCTAACACTTCTCTGAGCAGGGAGCAGGCAGAAACCTGGTTACATAATATACAGATCCCTGAGTTGTCAGACACAGAAAGGTCTTTCCTCAGCTCTGAAATAAGGGAAGGAGAGGTGAGGACTCAATTATCGAAAATGGTTAAAGGCAAGGCCGCAGGCCCGGATGGGCTCCCTGTGGAACTTTACAAGATAGTATTGGAACAAATAGCTATAGTCCTGACATTATTATTTAATGAAATCTTACTTCAAGGGGGGCAGGCTCCAAGGTCATGGGCTGAGGCCACAGTCACACTACTACTAAGCCGAATAAAGATCCAAGCAGGATAGAGTCATACAGATCCATCTCTCTATTAAATGTCGATTATAAGGTGTTTGCGGGGGTATTGGCGAATAGGCTGGCCAAGGTAGTAAAATCTGTCGTACATTGTGACCAAAGGGGTTTTATCCCAGATAGACAGCTTAACGAACTGACCTTTCAAGTAGTCGCAGCAATAGATGTTGCTCAAGAGAAAAAGCTACCCCTGACCATCGTGGCAGTCGACGCCGCTAAGGCTTTCGATCAGGTAGATTGGGAATACCTTTGGATGGCTATGGCCAAATTCGGCCTCCCAAATAATTTTAATACAGCCACCAAGTCACTATATTCTGTTCCAACAGCAAGAATTCTAGTAAACGGCTCTCTCACGGATCAGATCTCTATAGCACGAGGCACTCGACAGGGCTGTCCCCTGTCGCCCCTTTTGTTTAATTTATATATTGAGCCTTTTGTTTGTATGTTAAGATCAGACCCCCTAATTAAACCATTTAAGATCGCAGACTTAGAGCTGAAATTTGCATTATATGCAGATGATCTGTTGATGTATACCTCAAACCCGGAAGAAGCCATACCTAGACTCATACATCTCGCAGAAGGCTTCGGTGAGGTCTCCGGGTACACAATTAACAAAGAGAAAACGGAAATAATGGAATGGAATCAGCAGGTAGACACGTTAGGGAGTAAAAACAAAATGAGGTACTTAGGAGTCCATCTAGCCAAAAAAATTGAATAAATCCCAAAAATTAATTTAGACAGAGTTATTAAGGACACAAATTCCGTACTACAACGATGGTCCTCCCTCCCCTTAAATATCTATGGGAGGGTGAACCTTCTGAAGATGATTATCCTCCCCAAAATCACATTCCTATTCAATTCTATTACTCTATCATTTCCATTATCTTTAATTAAAAAGCTACAAGGGAAATTGGGTTCATTTATTTGGAATTCTAAAGCCCCGCGAATCTCATGGAAAAAACTAAGAAGAAGCCTAAAAACAGGAGGGCTGGCTTTTCCAGACTTACTCCATTATTGCCAGGCATTCCATTTCAAACATTTCAGACAAATGGCTGGCCAAATGGATCAATCATCTATGGGCCTGCTATTTTCCGCCTTACTACAGGACGTCCCACAGGGATTAGACTATTTTCTTTTTAAACTTGGGGACCCGAAATTTAAAAAAAAAGTAAGGCTGAAGATCCTGGGGACAGCCCTGAAAAATTGGGTATTCGTGAGGAACAAGCTGAATATTCCTTACTATGCGTTACAGGCCCCTATATGGGATTCACCTGGCCTTCCAGCATGCCTAAATGACCACTTGTCACTGCCGTTAAAACAGGCAGGCTGAACTGTTGGGGAGATTTGCAGGAGGAAAGACAGATTTTGAGTTGGGATATGCTTTTCAATCTGACAAGGGGAACCCTCACCAGATTCAAATACTATCAATTAACTGGGTGGTGGGCAACCAGGCCAACAAGACCTACAGAAAGTAAAATTCCTAATCCTAAATTTGATGAGGTGATGAGAGGCGGCAGGTGGAAGAGCCAAACATCGTTCTGGTACTTAGCGCTGCTAGAGGGTGAGGAAGTGACAGAAGTGGAGGTAAACAAATTGTGGTGCAACACTATAATAATGGGCAGTGGGACCTTTATAGGCTTTTGGTATGACTCTTTCAGCAGTTTAAACGCAACAGTCAAGCCAGCAGCATTAAAGAGAAATCATTTGTACACAATGTATAGGGTGTATATCACTCCAAAGAAACTGGCTAAATATTCTAACTTAGCTTACCACTGCCAGAGATGTGGCTATCTAAAAGCGGATGACGTCCACATGTTTGCTGAATGTCAAGAACTAAAAGATTATTGGTGCAAGATTAGTGAATTTCTGGAAATTGTTCTTTCTATGCCCATTACAATCTCTACCTTCACTATATTAACAGAGCTTATTTCGGCTTATAAGGTAAACGACCTCCCCACAAAATTCGCATTTTATGTTATCTTACTCGCAAGGCGTGAGATTTGTAGAGCATGAAAGGACCCATTCCCCCCACCTTCCCAAGTTGCTTACAGCAAATTATGATAACTAGTAAGTCAGACATGGCTTGTGATCCCGCGAGTCAGGTCAATGTTTGGGCGGCCTTGGAGGCATGGCAACTTCGATGATTGGTTTTCCAATGATTTATCTGGAGCCCTGCTGGTTCCCTGGACTCCTAAGTAGCCTGGGCGCCCACAGGTTGGTGAAAAGGAGTTAGGATGGGAAGGTAGTGGCCACTTGAGGGTGCAGACTTACCACCTTGCTTTTGGCCGATTCCAACAAGGGCCGGATCAGTACGACCAAATTGCATTGAGGCGCCAGTCTCCCGTCAAGAGTTCCAATCAATGGTATATGAGGATTACGGAAAAAAAAAAAAAAGGACAAGAAAATGCCAACCTTCTAAAATAGTGGCATTTTCAGAATTGTGACCTAAAATCTGACTTTCCCATTAAAGTGGATTTAAAATTACAATCCATTTGAGTCCAGACAGCATACCACTAGCCGCTCCCAATACAAAGTTAAACAAGCAAGAACGTTAATAAGAAGTTTGTTCTTTTACAGAATTCAAGCAACATCAATAGGTAAGAAGTTTGAAAATGTCAAAACACAATGAATAAAGCGAGAGAATCACATAAACAAGTATCCCAACTTTTTACTGCTATACAATAAGTGCTTTAGTGCTCAGGAGTGTTCCTTCAGTGATAAATGGCAAACAAATAATGCAGTGTGCACAATAATGAAATTAGCGAAGGAACCCAAGGAGTAGACAATCAATATTCCTTTAGGTCCATTCAATTATAGGTCCATCAATGGATACAATCATATTGGTTCTATTTACCCTTTATCTCAGTGAAGAATCGACCCTAGTCTTGTTATGGGTCATCATTAGGGCTGTTTGAATTCCTATAGAACAGCAAAATAAGTGTGAGAAAAAAAATGAAAAGGACATGTTTTGTGGATATCATGTAACAGTCTCCGAAACGTGTTTATTGAAAGAAGGGATAAACTCACCTACTCACTAAATCCAGAACAACAAACTCCATCTACAAATGAATCGTAAAAAAAAAACCATTGAGAATTGAATAAAAAAACGGTGATCCCATCACCAGGAAGTTTTTTTTATTTTTATTATATTGATTTTATTTCAGCAATCAGTCATAAATTGTGCATAATACATAAAAATAATTATAATACAGTCAATGAATAGATAACAATATGGTTATAGAGAATATTTGACATCATAAGTAAATCAAAATTAATTAAATCCAGTTCGAGATAGGAGCCCAAACCTTTTGTCCAAACCTTTTCCTTTTTAAACCCTTGGATCTATAAATTGACATTTCTAATTGATATATAGATAGAAGTTTAGATTGCCAGTGGTTAAAAGCTGGAGGTTCAATATCTAACCAGCGAGAAGTAATACAGAAACGAAAGACTGCCATACAAATAAATAAAAAAGCTTCTTCAGCAGTTGACCTTAGTCCAATTTGATCCGTTTGGAGACCTAGAATAACCATTTCAGCAGTAAATCTTACAGAAATTCCCAAGCTGTTATTTAGAAAAAATTCTGCATCTGTAATAAATTGAGAAAGTTTCATACAGTTAAAAAACATATGAATGGAGTCAGCAGCTGCTCCATCACACCGTGTACACTCATCCCCGGTTCTGGCCTTCCACTTAGCCAGTTTAGCCGGAGAATAATAAAGATCATAAATTTACATAAAATGATGACTTTCGAGTGATCGATAATTCAATAGATCTAACTACATCAACATTTTCAATTCCAAATTTCCGTTGCCATTTACTCTCTAGCATGCTCAGGTCATCATCAAATTGGTTAAAAGCCAACTGATAAACTAAACCTATTTTTTTAACCTTTCTGCTAGTTTCTAGAATATTATTTTTATTCATACAAATATGATCAAGAAGGCCCTTAGATTCTAAAAAGCTTCGAATCCGGAGGTATTTGAAGAAATCACTTCTAGACAATATGTATTCTAATTGTAAACTACAAAAGGAGGCGACTTGAGTACCTTGATAAAGGTCTCCCAATAAACGAATCCCCGCAGCATGCCATCTTTTCATAATTTGTCATTAAAAATCTCGGGTAAGATACGATTATTCAACACAGGTGAATAATAATTTAAATCCCCCCACCGAATAATTTTCTTCTTTATCTGCGTCCAGATTGCCAAAACCGATAACATAATCTTGAACTTAGTCTTTTTATAGTAACTAGGTTCTATAATTTTAACCAAACATTGAGAAGCTTCCTCGCCTAGCAATAATTCGTAAATTGAGGGGTAAATCGATTCATCAATAATAATATCTGGAAAAATTAGTATGCCCATTTGTCTTAATGAAATAAGCCAATAATATAGCCGAAAATTGGGAATACCCAACCACCCTTCATTCTCGGAAGAGAGCACCATTTCAAGGCCCGTCTGCTTCGATGGTAGCCCCAAAGAAACCTAGATGCCATTCTGTCAATTTTAATAAAGTAAAACGCTGGAAACAAAAGAGGAATTGTACGAAATAAATATAAAAATTTGGGGGACATCAGCATTTTTAGTATATTTGCCCAGCCATAAAGAGAGAAGTGTAGATTATTTAGCCTCTCCAGAGTATTGTTAGAGGATTTTAGCACTGGTTTAATATTGAGACAAACAATTTCGTCTATCTTGGGAGATATTATAATCCCAAGATATTGAGCTTCTGAGACAAAAGTCAGATCATTAGGCTGGCCACTTTCAGGATGAATTAACTGGGTTTTTGCAAGATTAAGTTTATAGCCTGACAGAGCTCCGAATTCTTCAGCAATATGAGTTATTTTAGGTAATGCCCGTTTAATATCTGAGGTCGTAATAGCGACATCATCTGCATAAGCAAATATTTAAAATTCATTTTGTCGGATCTTGACCGGAGCTATATCATCTTCTTTTATTAGCTTGCGCAAATAAGGTTCTAGATCTATTGCAAACAACAAGGGGGAGCAAGGACACCCTTGTCTTGTCCCCCTCGTTATTATAAAACATTCCGAAAGTGTATCTGTAATCCTAATAACGGCTTTCAGATGGAGATAAAGTGCCTTAATAGCATTGATATATTCCCTAGGAAATCCCATCCAGACCATTACAGCCCACAGGAATCCCCAGGTGACCCTGTCGAACGCTTTTTCAGCGTCCAACAGGGCCACCGCAACTGGGGACTCCGAGTCCTGTGCCCAATCCAACAATGCTATGACTTTTTTAACATGGTCCGTAGTATCTCTTTTTAAAATGAATCCATGTTGTCTTATAGAGACAAGAGAGGGCATCAAATCATTCAATCTGTTTGCGAGAATCTTTGAGAAGATTTTGCTATCGGCTGAGATCAGGGAGATGGGCCGATAAGACCCTAGCTCGTCACTGGCTTTCCATTTCTTTTTAAATATAACAATAGTATCTAAGGACCATGAATCTGGAGGGTTGCCTACAAAAGCTGACTGGAATATCTTAGTTAGTTCTATTTTTAAAACTCTTCTAAATGTACGATAAAATTCTAAAGGGATACTATCTGGTCCCATTGCCTTCCCGGCAGCCAGCCCCATAATAGCTATTTCAATTTCTTCCCAAATAAATGGGGCGCTGAGTATTTTCTTCTGATCTTCTAGCAGAACAGATTTATGAACACTTTCTAAATAGCGAGCCGTACTAGCTTCTAAGTCTGCTGTATTATCAGATTGATGGTATAAAGCCTGATAAAATTCGTTGAATGCTCCTAATATATCATTTTTTGAGGTCTTAACAACCCCATTAAGATCTCGAATTTGTAAGATTTCATTAGATATTGCTTTTTGATGTAGTCTCTGCGCTAAAACTTTGCGTGTTTGTTCATTAAGTTCATAGCTTTCTTTCCTATATTGTCTATATTGGAAGGCCACTCGGTCCGCAATATGGGAATAAACTGTACTTCATTTAATGGACAAATCAAGTTGAGCTTCTTCTATATATTTGTTAGCTTTTATATTTTAAGCTAGTTTCTTTTCTGCCTTTAAAACCATGTCGCAGTCATTTTTAAACTTATTTTGTTTATATTTTAGCTGAAAATTCGAGTATTTTAAAGTCTCCCCTCCTATTACAGTTTGAATGTGTCCCACACGGAGGCAGTGCCATTATTGATCTGAAAAAACTCCTGAATGATTTTGGACATGTATTGTATATAGTCCTCTTCAAATAATAAATTCCTTTGAAAGAACCATGTCGTTTTGGAGCTTTCCATAACTGATGGTAAACTAAGACTTAATAGCAGTGGATTATGGTCTGATAATAATGTGGGAAGAATTTCCATCTCTATTTTATCCATAAAGAATTGAGATATGAAAAAATAATCAAGGCGAACATATTTCCGGTGCGGGGCAGAAAAGAAACTATAACCAGGATCTTTAGAATGGAGAGTATGCCATGCGTCTGTAAGGCCATTATCCAAAACTAGATTCCTCAAAGCTTTGAAGGTCTGGGGTTTAGATCCCGTTTATCTATTATTTTGCCTAACGTCAGAGCTAGCTTCGATATGAATATTTAAATCTCCACAACGAATAATAGGGAGACTGCACAAAGCAAGCTCTGAATTAAAAAAATTTAACAACTCAGAATCATCCAGGTTAGGACCATACACTGTATAGATCATAACCTTCTTTTGACAAAGTAAAAGTTCTGCTGAGGCCCATCTCCCCCATTTATCAGCCGATGTTTTAAGACAAGAGCCTAAATTCCGACGCATGAAAATAGCGACCCCTCTCTTGATCCCCGTCTGTTTAGAGCAAATTAGCAAATCTAGTCCTAGATGCTTTAAAAGTCCCCTTTTCTCCCACGACACATGCGTTTCTTGTAAGCAAAGAATCTCTATTTGCAGCAAATATAGCATTTTAGCTAAGATCCCTTTTTTCTGACATCATTAAGAACGTTAACATTCAATGTACACACCTTTATTTTCCTAGCAATTGAAGATGAAGTACCAAAAAATCATTTGAGGACAACCGGGCAGTTTTTGTTTCGAAACATATTGTCTTGTTATGTCTGACAGAGAATATTGAAATAAGTCTTCTTTCCTTAACATAATTATTATCTCAAAAAGATTCAAGCTCAAGCAAAAATATTGATCAGAATCAGCTGTTTCCAAGCCTTGCACAATCCTGACTTTTGCTGATTTAACCCCCCACCACCAACACCACCACCCCCATACCCCCCCACAAACCCCCACTACCCACCCTCCCTTCCCTCCAACCACCCCAACCCACCTTATGAGGCACAGGGACCAACAGTCCCTGGGGACACAGAGTGCCTCCCCCCCCCTCCCTCCACGGTCCACAGAAGGAACCCTAAATAATTTTCGGCCTAGCCATCTGGTAAATTGTGTGTGAAATAGTAACATCAAGGTTTACACTTAACTGCACTTAGATTCCAAAAAAGAGAAAGAGAAAAAAACACCATTCTATTTCATAGCTACTCATACTCATACTCATAATGAGGCTAGGTATTCTTTAGCAGTAATTTCAGAGAAAAAAAATCTCGTCTGGCCTTTAATGATAACCTAAAGCTTAGCCGGACTTTGCAAGTAAACTGTAGCGCCTTTTTTCCTGGAACCCAGCGATCAATTGTCTGAGATGCCAACGTTTCGAAACAGTTGCCTGGCAAAAGTCAGGTCTGACAAAAAAGCTTCAACCTTTAGCGGTGCGCCTTGTATCTGGTCTAGCCGGATCAAAAACGGCTTCTCTGGCCAGAAAGTTATTAAATCTGACCAGGATGGCTCTAGGATAATCCCATTCTTTTTGCCGGGCTTTAATAGCAAATGGAAAACGATGAGCACATTCTATGACGACAGGCCAATCCCAGAATGTGAGTTCTGGAAATGCAACGGAAAATAGTTCACAGATAAATTTCCCCACATCAGATACACCTAAATTTTCCGGGACTCCCAAAACTCGTAAATTATTCGTTCGAGATTGATTTTCAAGCTCAGCAAGCTTGAAACTGATATCATCTCGTTGCGCTTTGACTGATAAAAGTTCTTTCTTCTGCGCACCAACTTCATCTTCAAGAGTAGATATTCTAGTTTCAGCCTCTGCGACCCTTGAAGCCATGTCAGTACATATTTTAGTGATACGTCGGACAGCATTCTGCACCTTTCGACACGTGGTTTGTGTGCGAGCAATCTCTGTCTTCGTATCAGATCTATGTGCTACCATCGTCTGATATATCATGGCTAGCGTCACCTCAGAGCCTAGATCAGAGTCGGATGCTTCTGATTGATCTTGCTTTTTTGAAGAACTGGACTGTTGAACAGAAGGGTCATTCAAGTCATTAGATTTATTCCTTACTGGCTGTGATTTCCTGACCCGATGCTTCTTGACAGTAGTAGCCGAACCAGGTGAGTTTTCACCAAATCCCGCTTCTTCCTCAAGACTACTATCATTAATAGGATAATCTGCCCAGTCCTTATCAAGACTCTCATCAGACGTAAGATCAGACATCGAGAAGAATTTATCATTAGTTTCTAACATTGCATCTTGATTAATGAGTTCGCTAGCTTCTGATATAGAATTAGCTCCGACTATATTAGACATATTCGACGTTTCACCCACGCCTGCACTTGATGTGAAAGAAGCAATTAAAGGCACTACAGCTCCCATAATGCCCTTCGCTAGAATTCCAAGTTCAGGCCCTGGCTCTGGTTCTTGCTCTGGGTCTAACACTACCACTTTTTCAGACTGTTGAGGGATTTCAGGCATTTCAGATAAGCCAATATCCTGAGAGAATTCCATTTGAGTTGTTAAAGTCACAATGCTCCCATTGTCTATCTCAGCCGCATATTCCTCAGAAGGAGCAGATATAATTGGCAAAGTTATTTCCTCGCGCTGAGTTTGTGCATTTTTAATTATTTGTTTCTCAAAGAGGGGTGGTACAGTTTGTGAAATTATACTATTTTTATTTGCACGCTCACTCCCTCTCTTGGGAGCAGTCGGTTGCTGTTTAGTAGTAGACTCACCAGCTTTTGAAATGTTCGGTGTCCCGACTTCAGTATCGTCTACTCCTTCAACCAGACCGGAAGGCTTTGTTTTACCACTTCTGGTAACAAGGGCTTTTAAAGTGGAGTTCGCGCTTTTAGGCGGCATGACAGCTCTGATGTAGGCAACAGACCGGAATCGAAAAAAAGAAAGCCGCCAAGCCTGGGGCGAATGCTGGAATACGCGGGAGATCAATAGCACAGAACACACCATTAAAGATGAAAGGCAGAATCCTCCGAGCCGAGCCGCTGAGCCGCCAAGGCCTCACGCCGGAACCGCACAGTCAAATCCAGCCCAGTGTTCCCCGAGCGTCTTCAAACGACACCCGATGCAATCCGCCACAAAAATGCGCCGAGATCCAGCTCAGCAAGGCATCCACAAGAAAGATCCAGGTACTCCGTAAATCTTGTATTTTTTCTCCCTTTTCCTTCTGAAGACCGGGAGTGGAGAAGCTGGCTACTCACACCGCTACACTAGCTGCCGCCATCTTGCCTCCCCAAAAACCTCTTGCCTCCCCAAAACTCATCACCAGGAAGTTTAAACCATTAAGAAAAATATCTTAGAGGGAAAGTCATGCCAGTGAAGATTCATCATAAACACGATTTACAATCAATCACTGTAAGAACTAACAATAAAACTTAGCTGGATCATGGAATATGAGGGGAAACTAAATTACCAAAACCAAATAGGACAGCTAGTTGCCAAATATGTTCAACATACTTCAAGGTACTTCATCCCACAAGGCAAGGCATCAAGATTTAGCCCGCTGCATAGCTGATGAGCATTTAGCCAGACTGCGTCACAGAGCATCTCACCGAAACATCTGCTACAGTCAGAATCCCAATGAGCAAGGAGATAAAAGCAGGTGGCTCACACACCATCCTTTAAATACAAAATGGTCGCCCGAGTCTCCTGGGTAAAAATTAAAGAAGGACTAGAATCTCTTGTCATATGAGTAAAAATTGAAGAAGAGCTCGTATTAAGGGGGTTAGAATACATTGACAAAGAATACTGTTTTGGTATAGTTTCCAAAACCGGCAAGAAAAAAGAAAAACCTGTTATGCAGTTTACAAAACCTGCTTGGAAAAGGGAAAATAATGCCTGTTGGTAAAGAAATATCAAATCAGTTTGATTTTGTAGATTTAAAAAGAAGGGGGGGGGACAACTGAAACAAACAGTTACATCCAATCATAAAGGAAATGTGCCAAATGTAATACACTTAGTAATCATTAATATATATGGCCACCAAGTCATATTTCTAGACACTTTGAAGCAACATATTTCATAAAAGGTAATGCAGTTACAATCAATACATACACTGGAAGTATATACCCAATGTACTTGTGCACTGCTAAATTGAGACAGTCCAGAAAAAAACTAAAGGTTGATATGTGCATATCGGGAAATGTCCTTTACAACGCAGGCATTACATTGCACTACATCTACAACGCAGTCATAACATCGCAACATCCTTCACAACGCATGTCACTACAACGCATCCATTACATTGAATGTCAATACAACACATGACACTACAACGCATGTCACTACAACGCATTCATTACATCGCATGTCATTACACTGCATACCATTACAACCCATAGTACCCCTACACTATCCAACACTTACCCTACTGTTGCACCCCCTGGAGTTAGAATAGTAATTTCTACCCCTACATTATCCAACACTTACCCTACTGTTTCACCCCCTGGAGTAAGAATAGTAATTTGTACCCCTACACTATCCAACACTTACCTTAAATGCAATGTAATGGTATGCCTTGTAATGGTATGCGTTGTAAAGGTATAATGAGATGTAATGGAACGCATTGTAAATGTACTTTTAACCGCATGCGCGCTAGCGGTTTTCCCGCTGCGCGCTGCGTTTTTAAAAACACCGCGTTACATGACGAGCTCAGCTCGTCATCAGCGTGCGAGCGTCGTCGCTCATGACGAGCTGAACTCGTCATGAGCGCGGAAGGGGTTAAACAAATTGTTGTACTGGTATGCGATGTAAATGTATGCGTTGTAAAGGATGTTGCGATGTAATAACTGCATTGTAAAGGCATGGGTTGTATGGGTTGTAACGTCATACATTTGTGTATAGCATAAGCAGTCAGTTTACATAATAAAGATATAGAATTATTGTATTATATGCACTGAAGATCACAACAATTCTCCCAAGAGGAGCGAGCACAGAAACAGCCCTAGGGGTAGCTTATCTTGCTGTTGCAACCAGGCTGAATTCTTTGATGGAATTTAGGCCCTTGGTAATGCTGTTACATTTGAAGATCCACATACATTTTGCTCTATTCAGCAAGGTTTGCACATCACCACGGCATCTTGGTTTTTTCAGTCTCCACCAATTGCCAATGACTATTATTTGCGTTGTGCCCCTGTTCCACAAAATGACTTTCAAGTAGAGATGTGAAATTCTTACATTGGATATGGCTCTAGAATTGACATTGTCTGTCCACGACTTTTTGAGTGACCTGACCTATATAGAATTCATTACTGGGACACCAGATTGCATAGATGAATCATAATAGATCCATATTACAATTAGAATAGTCCCTCAACATTTGTTTGATGTTTCCATAAAAAGATTCTCTGCAATCGAAAGTGTAGTTACACATAATACAACTTCACACCAATAGTGTACTACAAGGTAATCTAATCCCAAACAGAGGTCTATGTTGGTGCAGGTCTTTTCAGACTGAATGCTGGCACCAGCCAAATGATCCCTTAAGTTCCTATCCTTGCAGAAGGAAAGCATTGGTATCTTGCCAGTGAGGCCAATGGAGGTGAGTAAAGACCAATTTTTTTTATCATACATGTTTAAAGCATTACTCATGTCGCAAGATGTGGTAGTAAAGACAACGCGGTCAGTATTTTTTGGCCATCGAGGTACGGAGGTGTTCCCTTGGAGAATACCAAACTCTTTTCATGGATCATTTCACCAATTTTCTTGGGTAATCATGGGCTAACAGTTTGTTGCTACAAATTTTTGCTCCATTAAAATAGTTGTTTCTCCAATTACAATTCCTACTAATACATAGGAAAAAAAGATAATCCATCCCTAAGTGTCCATGGGTGATTACTTTGTAATGAAGTAGTGTATTTCTTTCTGTCAGCTTCCAAAACTTGGTATCCAGCTAGTCGTCAAACGCACAGATTGTCAAGTCAAGAAAATAAATGAAATGTCTGTTGTAGGTATGGGTGATTCTTATATCTGGAGTGCGGAAATTAATCCAGGTTAGGATTTCAGACAGGATACGCTTATTGCCAAGACAAATCATAATAATTTCATCAATGCATAATTTCCACTGCTGAATGTGCCTGTGGTAAGAGTTAGAAATGGGATCACAAATTGAACAGCATTCAAAATTGTTCATGACAAGGTTAGGGGGGAGAAACTCCTCTAGAAGTCCCCTTAGTCTATAATTAATATGTGCAATTAATCTCAAAGTAGTTCTTCTTGAGGAACATCTTGAGAAGAGATATTAAAATTCTTTGGGAAACTCAATAGGTTCTGGAGAAGTATCTAGAAAGTCCAAAATCACTTTAATTCCCTCATCCTGAGGTATATGCCAGAATTTCCTCATTCCCATCAAAGCTGCAACCTTTAAGTATGGTGATAGAGTCATTATTGTCCTTTATAGCTTCGTGTTTGAGAGGCAAAATCTCTTAAGAAAAATTCAATATAATTGCTAAGGAGTTCCAAGAAAGAACCACACCCAGAGACAATTGGTCTGCCTGTTGGTCTTTTGGGACCCGTATGACTCTTCTGTAGTGCATACAGGACTGGCATATGTGATTATTTAGCATTCAGAAAATCAGATTAATTTTCACTCACAAAACCTTCCTCTCTATCCTTGATAGCAATCTCCCTGATAATTCATTAGAGTTCCAGCAGTAAATTTGATAACAATGGGGCATGGAGATCCCTGTTGACTCATTGCCCGTAGATCTCTTGTTTATATTGTAGCAGATATTGGATTACATTACCACCACTCTGTCTGCCAATTTTATCACTATATGATTATTTATTTTGCCCTCAATTATAACATATGTACTCACCAGTCTCTTTGAGTTTTGATAATTCTCTCAGTGTCATATTTTCCAATGCTAATCAGTTCAGTTGGGACAAATGGCAGGCATCGGCTCAAAAGTGAAATCTCCTTCTCAGACAATACGTGAGTAGAAAGATTAAAGATAGGAATAGTCTCGAAGTTTTCTAAGTGTGTATAGGGGGTAGTATCCATTATTGCTGTTGGTCCCATCTGTAAAATTTGTGCTTCATCTGTCTTTCACCAGGAGGAAAATTCCGTTGTTGGCCCCTCCCCATTCTCTACCCTAGTTTTGATTTGACATATCGTATAAAAATGGGGTGAAACTCAAGATTTGCTGTCAGACCAATGATGGTACACTCAACTGGGTCAGAATCCTCCACAGAATTACAAGAGAATTCAGAGAAAGTCACAAACTTCTTTTTTTTGTATCGACCCCACTGTCGTAGTTTGTATAGTAGCACTACACGTAGCTGCACGTAGCATACTTTGAACTACATGTAATACACAAAGTTGCGTAGTGCGTAGCTGATGGCACTGTGTATTTGTGTGCACTGTGCAATAATTATAAATAGCATCTTGCACACAGCCAGATATGATACAATAGGTATCTCTATCTTTACATGCTAAAAAGCATACAGTACTTTCACACAAGTGACACTGATAAATTAGTTAGCAGTGAGAGAGGTGATGATTTTGGGATCCTCCCTAACCTAGGGAGAGAACCAAGCAGATTTATTTATTTATTTATTTGCAGGTTTGTACCACGCTGGCTTCACTCCCGAAGGAGTATCTCCGCGCCTTAGGCTTCTACAGTAATGTAGAAAAGAAGGGCTTTTAGAAGCTGTTATGGTCTACTGTTTAAACTTCAAGGTCTTCAGCATTTTTCTAAAAGGAAAGTGATCTACACATAACCTGAGGGATATTGGGAGACTATTCCAGAGAGAGGGTCCGGCTATTGATAATGTTTTTGCTCCATGTCTGGCCTTCTTTGCTCTGGGTACACACAGAAGACTTTGTTCACTCGATCTAAGTGTCCGCGAAGGAGTATAAGGGACAAATTTGGTAGTCAGGTATGCAGGACCCATTCCATTCAGGCTTTTATGTATGGCACAGCATACCTTGAACTTGGCCCTCTGTTTGACAGATAACCAATGTAGTTTTGTCAACAGAGGTTTAGAAGGCGTGCGGGGGGGAGCGTTCAGAACCAGGCGAGCAGCCGTGTTCATAACTCCCTCATTGGCAGACAGGAGCAAGCCATTGCAGTAGTCCAGACGACTCAGAACAAGCGCCTGGACCAGCGTCTTCCTAGTTGTATCAGGTAGTAAAGGGAAGATTTTTCGCAGCATGCCCATCACATGAAAGCAGGCTCCCACCACCTGGTTGCCATGTTGTTTGAGAGTGAGCTCCTGATCTAATCGGACTCCCAGATTCTTGACGGTTTGTTTAGGCTTAGGCACTGGGCCAAGATCTTTTGGCCACCAGTCTGGGGTCCAGAGAAGTTTTGCCTCACCAAACAACATGACTTCTGTCTTCCCAACGTTGCATTGCAAATAGTTGGAAGACATCCATCGTGCCACTGCTTTCATGCCCTGGGAGAAGGAGTTTCTGACCTCGGGTGTAAAGATCTTAAAGGGAAAGAGGAGTTGCGTATCATCCGCATAAGATATTGGGATGAATCCACATCTTCTCATGATGTTAGCCAGGGGTGCCACATATATGTTGAAAAGCGTGGGGCTCAAACAAGAGCCCTGTGGCACCCCCTTGGAGATTTCAACTTCCTCTGATCTGTACGCGCCCATAGCTACTTGCTAGGTGCGGTCGGTCAGAAAGCTCTTCAACCATGCCAAGGCTTCCTGCTTCAGGCCGATGTTGGCTAGCCTGGTAGTCAAGGTGGAATGAGATACGGTATCAAATGCATTGATGCATTGAAAACGAAAAGCACATCTTGTTGAACGATTCGTTGGTGGTCCCATCCTCTTAGGACCACCCCAAGCACAGTTATTGGCAAAAAAACAATACCAACCAAAGGCCCCGCAAAGCATTATGAGACGAGATTAGCAGTGGGCAGTGACTATTATAATATCCAATTTCAAAATAATTCTACAAAGAGCTGCAGTTCAACTAGTTGTTACTAGATGTCCCTCACGAGTCAAATGCAAAAGCATTGAAACCCTTTCATGAAGCTTTTGCATTTGACTCGTCCCATAATGCTTTGCAGGGCCTTTGGTTGGATTGTTTTTTTGCTAATAACTGTGCTTGGAGTGGTCATAAGAGGATGGGACCACCACCGAAGTCCAACATGATGTTTTTTTTGTTTATACTCTTTCTGTTCAAGGCATCTGCTTGGTCCTCCCCCTAGGTTAGGGAGGACCCCAAAATGATCACCTCTCTGCCAAATATTTTCATTCACAAAGTTCACTTTTGTGGATTGGTTATATGCTGTTTAGCATGTAAAATTGTTTTATCAAAGCATCTGAGGATGTTGTTAATTTAGCTGCTAGCTATGTGATTAAGCACAGTTTTTGTACTGTGCTGTGCAATTTGCAGAGTGCAAATTAGTACAAACTACATATAACGTAGTACTATTCCTAGGGTTAGCAAGGACCAGTGTTGTCAGATTACTGTTGTGTGTGAAAACATCCAATAAGTATGAATATACTTTTTCTTTGTTGAAGTTCAAGATATCTTTCTGGACCTTGTTAATTTGTTTGTTCTGTTCAATAGTGCTGAATCCTTCACCATTTTATTTAGTTTTTCCAATGCAGCCTCTGCATTAGTAAGTGACTTGGCCTTGGAGATTTTTCTACTCTAACTAGGCAATTGTTTCTAGCTCCTTTTTTCTGTGTTCCAAATCCATATCTATAGCAAGTACGAGCCAGTGTCTGAAACAGGTATTGACAATGTACCTAAGTTATTTTCTAAATTTAGGATAATTTTTTAAAATTACCTAAAGCCCTACTAAAATGCCCTAAGCATGCCCCTTCCAAATAATCATTATAAATACTGAAACCCATTTAGCAATTTGAAACAGGTTACCAAATCGCTGAATGTGTTTATTACATTTGAAAATCTAATTTTCTTGCCACATTAGCAACAAGAAAATGTGTTAGTGCATCTGACCCTATGACACATGTAATACAACACAGAAGACATAAAAGACAGAAGTGTCACCTATTGTACCATAATTTCTACATTTAGAAAGAACGAGAACAGAGAGTGATAGAACTGAAAAAGGGGTGCCGCTCGTAGTTGTGTGGTGTTGCTAAGACCAGTGGACTTTTTGTTCCTCACCTGTGCCCTGGGCAGCATCGGATCACCGTTGGCGGAAGAAGACGGAGCGGGACTGCGAGTCCCAGGAGTGTTTGCGGTGTGCTCACTAGCCGCACCTGGAGACTCTTCCCCACCGACCCCGCCTCCCTCCTGGGCGTTCTTAACCACGACTCGCGGTGCCCGCTTCGCGGGTGCCGCTCGTAGTTGTGTGGTGTTGCTAAGACCAGTGGACTTTTTGTTCCTCACCTGTGCCCTGGGCAGCATCGGATCACCATTGGCAGAAGAAGACGTAGTGGGACTGCGAGTCCCAGGAGTGTATGCGGCGTGCTCACTAACTGCACCTGGAGACTCTTAACCACTGACCCCGCCTCCCTCCTGGGCGTTCTTAACCACGACTCGCGGCGCCCGCTTCGCGGGTGCCGCTCGTAGTTGTGTGGTGTTGCTAAGACCAGTGGACTTTTTGTTCCTCACCTGTGCCCTGGGCAGCATCGGATCACCGTTGGCGGAAGAAGACGGAGCGGGACTGCGAGACCCAGGAGTGTTTGCGGCGTGCTCACTAGCCGCACCTGGAGACTCTTCCCCACCGACCCCGCCACCCTCCTGGGCGTTCTTAACCACGACTCTCGGCGCCCGCTTCGCGGGTGCCGCTCGTAGTTGTGTGGTGTTGCTAAGACCAGTGGACTTTTTGTTCCTCACCTGTGCCCTGGGCAGCATCGGATCACCGTTGGCGGAAGAAGACGGAGCGGGACTGCGAGTCCCAGGAGTGTTTGCGGCGTGCTCACTAGCCGCACCTGGAGACTCTTCCCCACCGACCCCGCCTCCCTCCTGGGTGCCCTGCTCGCCCAGACTATAAGATCACGCCCCCTGACGCGCATCGCGGAACGGCGCCGGGCCAAGGCCGGGCCCGTTGTAGCCCGTTCGAGCCCGGGAGAGACCGGTCCGGGCCACCCCTCTAAGCCCGTGCCCAGCTGCCCTTGTCTGCTTGATCCACACTTTTATAACTTGGTCTGGACTTGTGTAATTCAGGAGCTGATTAATATGGCAACGAGGGAGACGAGGAGCAAAGCTGCCACCTTGGTAACAGGTACTTTGGATAGTTTCCTTATTAAAGCAAATACTGTGGTAAATAATGGACTCACAGCCCTAGAAAAACAGTTAGCAGAGGGGATTGAAAGTACACAGCGATCTTCCCTGGGCTCAACCACGAATGCCAGATCCCCAGATATATTGGATGTTACCCACCTATCCCTTCTGGATAGTATCGATCAAACAATCGATTCAGTGTTACAGCAGCTGAGGACACCCTCCAATTCACACCGAGATCGAGACTCACTCCTTATTATTCCTCAGACGACATCACCTCCAACCCCCCATCCAGTTTTGACTAGGGAAGAGGGGAGTGATACTAACTTAATACATCTACGGGGTCTCCGGGAAGGCGCAATCCCGAAAAGAAAAAGACCTAGGCAGTCAAAAGGTGTAAAGAGGGCAAAATTGGATCAAATCCCAAACACCACTGTCAACATCACTGATGTCACGGAAACTTCCCCCACCGTGATTGTCAATGTAATGGTGAGTCCAATGCACCCTGCCCACACTCAGACACCACTACAGCCTGGCCCGTTTATTTTCGGAGAGGGGTCTTGTAGCAGTATGGACCACTCCATCCACTTTATTACTAAAATCCTTAAAAAACTGCTAGACCCCTGTTAGTTAGGCTTGATTGTATTGACGCCAGACTTCTAGCAATAGAAAAAGCAACCGGGGGTAGGGATGACCAGCAAGGATTGCGGACTAACATCCAAGGAGTAACTGCGACAAATATTGGGATCTCCCCTCCCCTTGGTGTTCCTAGCACTGTGATTCTAAATCAGCCCACTTCCACTGTTATTGCGAATGCTTCCATAGCTTCCCGACCTCAACCTAACCCATTACCCCTCCCAAGGAAACTCCCTCCCGTGCCTTTAGTCCGGAAGTCAAAGTTGCCTATTCCGACTACTACAACGATGCAGGAAAAGTTGCCCACCAGAATGGCTGACCGTCCTCATCGGACTGGTAATAGCCTACCCCGGCCAAATGTAGTCAATCTGCCTCCAGAGGCGGCAGCCCACACTGTAATTCTGATTGGGGTACCTGAGCTCTCTAACTTTGCGGTGGAATCTTTTGACTCCCTACGCAACAAAGTCATTAGCTGGTTGAACATTCACAGGCCACTACCATCAAATTTGAGAGGGGAAGTACTGATGGTTAGGAGGGTTCCATGGGTTGGGCACACTGAAAAGAAAATAGGGGGTGACTGTATCCTTGTAAGTTTTAGGAATTCCCAGATTGTCCCCCATATCAGTAACTGGTGGGGGTGCACGGGGAATACATCCATTAAATTGGTCCCGCTGTCGTTTTTTTACCCAAGAGGTGATGACTCGCATCTTGGGGCAAATGACGGCTGGACTAGGGTGGGATTTGCCATTGATGGTTCAAGGTATAGGCCTCCAAGACATGACACATTTACGCATAGTAAATATGTTAATGCTACCAGATATAGCTGCCTTGACCAGGTTGACTGACTCTCGAGGGCTGTATGCACTGGGGGTAGCGAAGGGGTGGTCCCCTATACTGTTCAGCTTGGGACAGGGACAGATGTCACTGACACTGGCAATTGTAGCCCTGTCCCGCCATCACCAGAGCGGCCAATTACCATTAGTACGCAGGGCTTCCCTACTGATCAACCACCAAGAATACTTCACCAGAATATAATATCCCAAGAAGTAACTGATTTGGGCGTCCAAGAGGGGCAGGTAATTCTGGACGGGTCTCTAGTGCCATGCACAGATATAGATGGTGAGAGAATGAGGGGAATGGTATCCAAGCCAGGTCCAAAAAGGATGAATGTCCTTTCATAGAACGTTGCAGGCATCACCAATAAAAAAGATTCTAGTGACTGGGGGTCCCTAGTAGATAGCAATGACATCTGTCTCTTTCAGGAGACTTGGGCTAGGGAAGCTTACCCCAGGCTGGGTTATGCAACTTTCTATGTCCATGCTAGGTGGGGCGGCCAAGGGTGGCCTTCCGGTGGACTCGCTATCTGGGTGGCTAGTCACATAGGTTGTATAGCGGAGATAATACCAACCCATTCGGAGGACATACAATGTGTTCTTCTTAAATAGCCAGACGCCTACAACCTGGCGATTGTCAATGTGTACTCGCGTCCAGTGAGTGTGTCCATGGAATCATCCACCCTAGATGATCTATCTTCATTTCTGGGACAACTACCCGTAGATTGTAAGATACTGATGGGTGGGGATTTCAATTGCCACTTTGAACCATTAAAAGGTTTAAAGGAGGGTGCCTTAATGGATGAGGGTGATTACTGGGGGATTCCCCCCTGTGAATCTCCAAACCCGAAATTATGGTCCCCCTTAGCGTTGCAGATTACGTCCCTCACCCTGAACTACGCCCTCAGGGCCTGTAATGGGCGCACACCATCTGATGCCCCTTCAGTGTGTACCTTCAATAGGAAGGACCACGCATCATGTCTGGACTACATTTTTGTAGATACAAGTATGTGGCCCACGGTTTTGGACTTGAGGGTGATTGAAAGAGCAGATAGCGATCATAATGCTCTCTGCTTGGATATGGTACACCCAGGGCCCAAAGAAGGTACGCTACTTAATGACCCCAAGCAAGATACAGGGACCCTGGTTCTATCTAATAACAGGCGTAGGGTAAGATGGGGGAAATTAGTTAGTTCAACAGAGTGCATTACAAAAATGTATGACTTGGCGCTCCCAAAGTTAGTTGAAATGGATGAACTGATTAATTAACCCAAAGTTATTGACTTTAATGAGAAACTAGGTCAAATTCATGCAGACCTAGTGGGAAGCTTAGGAGAGGTTTTCTACCCCGAGACCGTGAGCAGGAAGAAGAGGACACCAACCTCAGCTTGGTACAATTCCACGTGTAAAAATATAAAAACAGAGTTGATCTATATGGTCAAGTCTGGCACCGATAAAAATAAAGTATCTGAGCTGAGACGGAAATATAAGGAAGCCATCGCCCATGCAAAGTCCGAATGGGATTGGGACAGATGGCATGACCTATCATTAGCACTGGAAACCAGGGATTCAAGAAAATTCTGGTCGCTAGTCCATACAGGGTCAGGGGAACCAAAATCAGCTGTGGAGCCAAACATCGCCGCCTCAATATGGGAATCCCACTTTAGTAAATTGTATCAAGATACCTCTGCAATTCCCACAGAGGCAGTTGTTGATAGCCCCTCTGAGCCCAATGAAAAACTAGAGTTGACACTGGGTGAGGTATTAAATGCTATATGGAGATTAGCGTCGGGGAAGGCTCCAGGTCTCGATAAACTCCATGGAGATTTGTTTAGACATCAACCAGAGATCTGGGGTCCCTACTTGCTTATTATTTTCAACTCTATTTTAAGAGGGATGGAGATCCCCTGTACTTGGCTGGGGGCAGAGATAGTACCGATTTTTAAAAAGGGCTCTCCTCTGCTCCCAGCCAACTACAGGCCGATCAGCCTTATAGATGTACCTCAAAAACTCTTCGCCCGTCTTCTGCTGGACCACCTCCTGGACTGGATGGAGGACAATGCGATCCTTAGTCCGCTCCAGGCGGGCTTCAGGAAGAACACGTCCACCATGGACCAGATTTTTCCCCTCGTTCTTCTCTACTGGAAAACGGTGGGGATCGAGGGGGGGAGTCTATACATGGTGTTCGTGGACCTGAGGACCGCATTTGACTTGGTACCACGCAAGAAACTATGGGCGGTGCTCAGGGAGTAGGTGTTCCTCCACAGCTACTACAGGCAATAATCAGGCTCCATGATGGAAATTTTGCCTAGGTCAGGTGCGGGAGGGAGGGGGCGCTGTCATCTAGATTTCCAGTTCTCAGGGGGGTAAGACAGGGTTGTGTCTTCGCACCGACCTTGTTTTGCCTCTTTGTTAACGGTGTAATATCTCACCTTGACAATGTCATGAACAACGACACCCCAAGGTTGGCAGGCAGGAGGGTTCGGGCAATTATGTTTGCCGATGATACCCTCCTGCTCTCCAAATCCCCGATGGGGATCCAACGGATACTGGATGAGTTTGGGGATTTCTGCAGGGCGCATGGCCTTGAGATCAACGCAGCAAAAAAACAAATTCATGGTATTCAATCCCTCGACAACAACTAGGCCTAATCCAACCCTGGGAGCCGATAGGCTGGAAAGGGTTAGAACGTTCCAGTATTTGGGGATAACTTTACATGAAAATCTATCCTGGGGTCCACAGATAGCAAGATCCCGTTTAAAGTTATCCCAAATGGTGGGGGCAATTCTGAAGGTCTCGAATTCATCAACCTTCAAACCAGTTAGTCCAGCCTTGGAGATGTTTAAAACCCAGGCTAGAGCAGCTTCATCATATGGTGGTGAGCTGTGGGGTTATAATGCCGGGACAGAACTCGTCAAGGTGGAAGACAACTTCCTTAGACGTTTGTTGGCTCTACCACAAGGTACACCCCTGCTACCACTGAGACTAGATTTGGGGCTCCCTTCAATAGGGGATGAACTGGCTCTAAAGCCACTGAGGTTTTGGCATAGGCTATGGTCTACTAGTGAACTCTCCCACTACAGGCAAGACCTGAAGCACGTTCTGAGTCTTAATTGTTGCGACAGAATTCCATGGGTGGCATACGTAAAACGAGAATTCTATCGACTGGGACTGGCTGTTCTGTGGGATGATCCCGAAAGAGGTTGTCTAGGGGTGTCCGCAAAACGCTCACCAAGACTTTCAAGGACAAGAGCCTAACTTTGCTCGTGTGTGCTCCAAACATCGGCACCCTCACTGAACAATTTTTGGCCACCAAAAGTTCTTATCACTTCGAAGGACATATGGATATTATATTCTCTATCACTGCAAGGAAACTTTTTATCCAGTGGAGGTTTGGCACACTGCCTCTTAAAGCCTTTACAAGTAAATGGACAACGCTGGACGACAGAATCTGTCCTGGGTGCAGCACGAATGTGGAGGATGAACGACACGTGCTGTTTTTTTGCCCTGCTTACAATAGACCGAGAAAGTACTGGCTTGTGCCACTGTGTAGGAATTTGGGCTTCAGAAATTATTTACAATCATACAGAATCTTGAAGACAAGTACCCTGCACTACATTGTTTTTGCTGTAACCAAGTATCTAATGGCTATGTGGCAGATAAGGGGAAAAATACTGAAAGGGTAACTTTTAACTTCCAAATGTGCAATGAACTGCAATGAACTGTAGATAACAGGCCCTTTAGTTTCCCAGATTCTTATATGCACTGAATTAATCAGTCCCAGATTCTTATATGCACTGAATTAACTAGTCCTTCGCTTCCTTGCATTGTTTTTATATTGTATGTTCGCATGTGTTTTATATGTTTTTATTGTATCTTTTATGGTCTCAAAAGACCGAAATAAAGAATTTTTGGATTGGATTGGAATATCTGCACGAAGTTATCTTGATCGACTATTTGTCGGCCGCCCTTTGTATACGTTTTCCTATATGTCTCTGCTGCCTCCTATTTGCTTATTCATATTTTTGGCGGTTTGCCGCCTATTCACCTATTTGTTTATCCGTCAGACTACTTGTCTACCAGCCACCAAGGTTCAATATCTAAACCATTTGTAGTGCATAAATATATTGAAATGTGAACAAAAACGGCTTTCAAGGAATAGTCTTTCTGTAGGCATGCAAAGAAATTATAACACAGGGAAGGTGATTTCGTAGCAACAGATGGGGCATTCCTCAAAATAACAACCACCAGCATGAGGGCACATATTACTTTCATATTTCACTAATACTAATTCACCACTAATCCTTTATGGGTTTCCGGAGTAGCATGCTACTCGCCAAAAAAGTGCTTCAACACCCCATCAGCGGTAGCAAGAGCTATATAAAGACAAACCTTTTTCCCCTCTTCTATCCCTCCGCTATCCTTCTGAATCCAAATAACTGACTAACATATCCACCACTCAAATTACTTTCATATTTCACTATACTAATTCACCACTAATCCTTTATAGGTTCCGGGGCAGCGTGCTAAAAGCGCTTTAACACCTCGTCAGAGGTAGTAAGTGCTATATAAATGCAATTACAATACAATACAATACATACAAGTAGGCAAGCATGACAATGGCGGATGAGTCAGTGAAACAAGTCATTTGCACTCTTCCCCTTGACCTTTGGTTGGACATGTTCGGCTGTTTAAAGGCGGTGACACTTTAATCAACAAAGATTTATTTACATAAATGTAGAACAAACGCATGGCAACAGGATGTCCGAGCATCATAGGGAGAGTGAGCATAACTTTTGAGGACTTTCCACTGACTACTCGAAGCGCCACCTAATGCCACACACGTCTTTCCTGTCACCCGTTTCATTACTCAAAACACAACAACGCCCTGAAAGGGCAGCGAGGGTGCCTGGCCCTCGAAACGTAGGAAGCAGCAGGAAACGCTGGAGTGAATCAGTCACACGCAGAGTGCGAGCTAAACTTCTCTAATTCTGCTGTAAATATAGCCCCCCAGAAACTTTCTCTGAAAATAGCAAGTGTCCAGGGTACGAGTCATAACAAATTGTGAGAACTCATTAACAAACACATCTCATCATAACAACACAGGAAGTGATGTCACATAAAGTGACATATCACAACATAGGATTCTGTGTGTTTATGCGACTAACATTCTGTCTAGTCCCCTAAAAGGAATTTAATTATATTTCTATTACATATCGTTCCCCGTGGCTCTTATTTGTTTGATTTTTGCTTAGAATCGCCACGCAAACTTTAATAAGGTCAATTCAGCCTTTCATCCTTCTATTGACAACGAATGTGTACGTGTTTGGTTGAACATTAATACCTTCATGAGAAATGATTCTATGCAAAGCGCTTATAGCAAAAGTGCTATCTAAATTACACCTTTTTAATAATCTAAAACAAGGAGTCCTTGTTGCCGCTGTGAAGCTGTAGTGCTTTTGTTACCACTGAAGTTTTTTTTAGTCACCGGTAAATTACTACACCAATTATTAAACCAGGCACACTTTTATGGTCCTCATTCTGAGTCGTGTGGGGCAATTTTTCCCTTAGCATTACTGGCTACAAAATCACCGTGCGTAGTAGCCAGGTGAAATACCAGGTGCTGTAATAGTGCATGCAGGAACCATGTTGGCAGAAATTAAGAGATGAAATGTGATTCAGTGTTTATCTAGCCCATAACAGATCAGAGGCCGTTTTACACACTATGGCCCACATGCATCAATATCGGCTTTTGCGAGTTCTAAATTGCGAAAAATAACGATTCGCAATTTAGAAATCGCAAAAGCCTATGCATGAATATTTTTGCTTTTTTTTGCAATTCGGTAAAAATCGCTATTTTTACCGATTTGCAAAAAAAATGCAAATTTTCAATTGCGAATTCACAATTCCCATTCATTCCTATGGGCCAAAATGCCCATAGGAATGAATGGGAATTGCGAATTCACAATGTGCAATTGCAATTCATCAATGCATTTCAAGGGTGGAGAGGGGGGTCAAAATGACCCCCCCCCTGCACCCATGAAATGTACTTTTCAGCATAAGTTACATACACACATGTCCTAAGGACATGTGTGTCTGTAGTTTAACAGTTTAAAAAATGCATTTTTGTGCATTTTTAAACAATTTCGCAAATTACCACGAAGTTGAACTTCGTGGTAATTTGCACTTCCAATTTTAAAAATCGCACATTTTTCTGTAATGATGCATAGCATTTAAGAAATCGCACAATTGGGATTTATTATATGCTAACGCAATTTTAGAAATCGTAAAAAAGATGCGACTTCTAAAATGGCATGATGCATCCCAAACAGCACTTTTGCATTCGCAAACGGCCGATTTTAAGGAATCGCACCGTTTGCGACTACAAAAATGCTTGATGCATGTGGGCCAAAGACAGTTTGCGTCCGGCGCACCTTTCAAAAGGTGTGCCAGGCGCAATAAGTGACACCTTTCAAAAGGTGTGCCAGGCGCAATAAGTGACACCTTTCAAAAGATGTGCCAGGCGCAATAAGTGACACCTTTCAAAAGGTGTGCCGGGCGCAATAAGTGACACCTTTCAAAAGGTGTGCCAGGCGCAATAAGTGACACCTTTCAAAAGGTGTGCCGGGCGCAATACGTGATAATGAGCCCCATTATGGTGTATGTGCTACCCCCAGGGCAGCCGCAAACTGGAGCTGCCCTGGGCGTTGCGCATTCATGTGAAAATACGGAGCAACTGCACCCGCCTGCAAAGGGATGTCTAGGGGTCCATGGGACCCCCTTTACCCCCTGCAGAGGGCTGCTGTCAGGAGATGCACTGATAGTGTGCCAACATTTAGATGGCGGGTGCACCTCCTGAGAGCTTCTTTAAATCCGCGCTTGCGTCTGTAATATGCCGCGGGCTCAGAGTCAAAGGAATCCCCTCATTTACATAGGGTATGCTATCCAGGGAACACACTCTGCTGATAGCGCTGGCGCATTAAGTGCGCCAGCGCTATTGGTATTGTGATGTATTCCTATAGGTTCTGAATCAATCCCCCTATTCCTGACCCTATTCTAGTTAAACAAACCAACAAGTTAACTAGCAGTCAGCCCATGAGTCAGAAAATCCCCATGATGCAGATACCGTTATCTGACGCAGTCACACTACGGCACAGGAACGTGTTATCTGATTAGGTCATAACGCTTGCGATCTAATTAGACAAGCGATATTCCTCCAGCCCCTGATAAGGCATAAGGAGTTCTCATAACAAATCAAACCTATGACAACCTGGGCAAAACCCTGCGGCCATTGTTTTGATTTCACCGAGAACTTCAGTTAAAGAATGTGCTAACGAGCAAGTCGTATGACATCCTTATTGACGTATCTATGTCCATCCTTACGTCAATCTCGGCACCTTAAAGGTATAAATATTACCGATCTTGCCCTATGCAAACACAAGCGTGGTGACGAGACGGAGCAGCCATACTTGCCGAAGCCAAGAGCAGAGCAGACCCCGCTGGCAGCAGCCCCGCCTTCCTGGCGCGCTGAGAGACACGCTGCTTTCTCCGGCCGAGAAATCCAGCCCCGGCGTTTCTGGGTAGCCCTCGCAGGCAGCCTGGAATATCGAGACCAGAGAGAGAGATACCATCCCTCATTCATCCTAAACTTCCAGGTACAGAACTGAATAACCCCTCACAGAGAATTCTTTAGTTATTCACTTGGCAAAAACAAACTTAACTTAAGCTGTAACTTTCTATTCCCGCCCACGTATTAGACTTAGGTCAGGTACACGGGGTAGGCGTATTTAGAAACACCAGTTGAGTACGTTTAGTCAAATGTATATGTGTATGTAATATATTTTATTCATTTTAAAACATCTTATGGCTTAGAAACCATATCAATGTTTTTACAGTATTATTTTATACTATTGCTTTTAATGTATGCACTTTACTTAACTATAAGTATTGCAATAATATCGATCCATTTCTCTTGTATGAGAAAAGAGACTGATCAATAAATAACACCTTTTTATTGAACACGCCCGTCTCTTCCTTTTCTCTACAATCTGATGAGACTAAGAATGCACGTACTGACTGAGTAAAATAATTTGCCTTTTGTTCACACGACTCTCGAGATTTACTCTTGATTAGGGGAGAGCAAAGTTGTCATGTTCTATGGTTGTCAGAAACTAAATCCCTTCTTGTCTAATCAGGGAAGTTAAGTCCTTCCTGAACATTCGAGAAAGTTTCTAGTGAACTCTGAGCTAAGCTGGCAAACCCAAAACTTTAAGTCTAGTATCGACAGTAGTAGACCTAGTTAACGTCTGGTCTAGGCCTTTACTGCTGTAGGTATTATTCCAATGCGCAGAGCCTATTGGGATGATAGGAACTACACTCCATGGCGCCCAACGCGTTTGGAAAGGGCGATAAAACTAACGTAAGACATTTAGAGTAACTCAGTCGTGCTTTCTCACTCAGACCCCTTTTCCCACAATACTCCAAAGACGTCTGGAGTGGGTGAAAGGTTATATCCGCCAGACCTCGCAGGAGGGAACTCCTATGTATGGTTCTTGGTATAGTCAACGTTGAAGGATAAACAGTTCCAAAATATTGTGCATCTAACCTTTGTTTCCATAAGAAACCTGATCTGCAAACAAAAGAAATAACCATCCTGTCAGTAAAATGTCAGACAATGAGGATGAAAGAGAGGCAGTTAGATTAGCAACTGAACTCGCAGCAGCTGATGCTACCATGCAGGCAGCAGACCAGGATATAATACTCATCCCGGTCATCAAAAGGAGATCTATAACTCTAAAACTTATAGAAAATGGACTGACACCTAGAGGTGGCACAGTCATATTCGTAATCGAGGCACACGAATATCGGCAGACAGAGGTATACTATTCATGGATACATTTTCCAGCAGCAAATGCTGTAACAAAGTACTTCCACTATTACAAAATAGAGGAACCTCCTGAAACGTACACTCCTTTCGAGGAGGTGGAAGTACCACTCAAATTTCAAGAGCATTTGCTCTTATTTGATGGCGCCCTAAAACATAATAATCACATCACCAGGCTCGGTCCTTTAGGTAGACCAGGAGCAACGTGGCCGGTCCTAGCCGGATACACACCACATCCAGACATCAATGAGATGCCAGCAGCAGAGCTGTTAACACAGCTAAAACAATTAATAAAAATACATAGACAATTAGTCCAGTATGTGATGCGGACTTCAACAATTCAGCCAGCGATTAAACTCCCACAGCTGACCCCTCACCAGGGGAACACAAATAAAATTACACCACAGAACATCCAGTCCTGCCTAGGTAAAGTACCGACTAAACGGGAACAAATACCATTCTGGCTAGCGCAAAAAATCACCCAAATAGAGGCGGTGTTTCCTGACACCACCCCGCTAGAAAAACACAGGATTCTGACTATCTGTCTTCCAATGGGAATCGCACCACACATTGAGGACTGTGACACTTGGGGTACAGTCTTTGCTTCCATCTACACAAAAACGCACGGTGTTCCATCCATTTCGGTAATACCAGATGTGCTAAAACAAATTCAAGATGAATATGGTCCTGAACCCGCTTTAACTCTTGGTATGAAATTACTAAAAGACTTCAAGTAGGTCTCGGCTATATTATTAGCCAACATAAAAGGTGAAGCAGCAAACGTGGCGATCCGCCAGAGGTTAAAAGAGACAGATATAGCAGACCAACCAGCTGAAATTGCCAGAATCATAGAAAAATCCTATGAGGAACTAGGTAGAGATAGTTTAGGTGGAATACCAGTAAAACCGCAACTGATTGAAAGTCCAGAAAAAATATTTTTTAATAATAAATCTACATCACCAAAAAAGAACTGGGATGGAAACAAACAATCCAATCCTAAAGAAAAGAAATTCCAGTCCAGAGGAAGGTCTCCTAGGCGAAGAGAAAAATCTCCGAACCAGAGACACAGGTCACCACAAAGTGACCCCTCTGGGAATAGATATAACCTTAGAAATAGGGATAATATAAAAAAGCCTGATAGATATCAAGACATTGATACACGTCCCTCTCAATCTTTTCAGACTTCCTCGCAGAAATCGGAAAGAAGAGGACGATCAGAACAAAGAGAAGAGCACACCAAGTCCAAAGACAAGGAACCTGCTCAACTAAAAAAGAAATTACAATTTCCAAAAAAGAAGGTAGCCAGTATCAAGGTAGTTAACAATGCCGAGAATACTGAGGACACAACTGAAAAACGGAGAGTGGGCTCAGACAATGCTAGACAGTGCAGCAGAAGTGAGCATAGCTCGCAAAGTCCTTATAAATCATCTGGAGACAGTGGACACAAATGAATATCTTCAAGTGGAAACTGCGGACACCAGAGTTAGCAAACCTCACAAAATATACGAAATAACATTGCGTATAGAGGGGGATAAGACTAGAAAAATAAGGGGACTATTTTGGGATAATCTCTCCAAGGGCTATGACATCCTTCTAGCTGAAAAAGACTGGCCACCAGAGTTTGTCAGGGAGTGCCCTCATGGCGAAGAAATAATTATGCCTGCCTTCTCAAATCAAATTCCAATTCATAAAAAATACACACTTGCTAGAAAGTGGGCAGTGGCTCTAGCTCCTGCTTTATATAAAAATCACGTGGGATGGGATGAGGACTCTCCTCCTCACAAAATCCAGTTAAAATCACAACCTACTGCACAAAGGCAGTACCCAATTAAGCAAGAAGCTAAAAAACAGGTAAATGAAATACTAGATCAGCTAGAATACCAGGGGGTGATTGAAACTTGCACCTCACAAATGAACAACCCTTTGTTTCCGGTCTCCAAACCAGACAATTCATATCGTCTAGTTTTGGATTACCGACACCTTAACACATGTTGCAAAACTTTTGCAGTGCAAAACTCACATAGTGCTGCACTAATGAATAACATAGTGCGCAAAAAATACAAAACAACATTAGACATCTCTAATGGATTCTTTTGTCAAAACATAGCACCAGAGAGCAGATATTTAACTGCGTTCTCAATAAATGGCACTCAAAAACAATTCTGTCGGTTAGCCCAGGGGTACAAGAACAGCCCGGGAGTATTCTCAGCGAGAGTAACAGAATTACTACAACTATATGATGATGAAGCGTTATCTTATGTCTATGACATTTACTTAACAGATGATGACTTGGAGACTCACTTGAAAAGAGTGAACACCATAATACTTGGGTTCGCTGCAGAGGGTTACAAATTCAACTTTAAAAAATCCAGAATTGCCCATCTAACAGTCTTGTACGTAGGATATGAATTATCAAGTATAGCCTGGCTGACAATTTTCTAAGAACTAGAAGAAATGGAAAATCTAGAATATGAAAAAACATATCCTCTGCCAATCGATATTCTGCCTTTACGACATTACGCCTGTGTAATCTATACAGACGGACATGCTCAACCCTCCGTTTGGGGAGAACAAGCATACAACCCCACATGTGAGATTACAAAAGAAGTGTGGCGCGGAGGTAAACTAAAACCTCTATTAACAAAGACACACTCAGTAGAAAGTAATTCAGAACAACAAACTGAAATATTAGCTTTGAAAATGGCGCTAGATAATGCGGATCGCGAATTCCCGACACTTATAGTGTCAGATTCATATTACTGCGTCAAATCATATAACAAGGATTTGCAGACATGGATTCAAAACGGTTACAAAGATAACACAGATGCACCAATAAAGCAGAAACTGCTCTGGGAACAAATAGCTCTTTTACAAAAAGAACTACCAAAGACTCACGTGACTCACTCACTGAGTCATCAGCGTGATGGCGTTCACGTTGCAGGGAATTCATTGGCTGAAACAGCCGCAGCGGCAGCCACTAAATCGGCTCCCGTAGTTCGAAAAAAGCGTACATTAAAATACATTGACGGTGAAACAGTGCTGGCGGTGAAAACGTCATCAAAAGGCGACTGCTCAGCGTTACCGATCAACTATCCACTCAATTATACATACATAATCGATGCAAACTCCGTCCCTTTTGCTCGAATCCCTGGAGTGGGGGATAGAGTGATTCCAAACATGGACAGGAGAAACTTGTTAATCGCAGACGCACATATGGGCGAGGGTCTCAGACACCTCAAACTAAAAGATTCTCTGGAAGAATTACAATCAAGGTACTGGTGGCCAGGCATGAGCCTGCGTCACACCATGTTTGTAAAAAACTGCCCAAACTGCAACAGAGATCGCAGTGGGGAGAGAAACAGTTTAATACCTCGTCGGTTTACTCCAGGAAAAATCAGGAGTAAAAAGGAAGGGTTGCGATTAACATATACAGGCTAGTTCCACTTATAATGTAGATCACCAGCACTCGGCTGACGTCCGGACTGTTATACAAAGATTTGCGAGTCTAAATGGCATATACGCTAAGAGCATGCTACGTTTGACCATTGTCTCCACTCTTGCCCTCAAGCGTGAGGGGAAACATGACCAAATGAGCATAGCCCAGCGGGAATCTTCTCACTTCCTTCCTGAGGGTACGGGATGGTGTAAAGAAAAAACCAAGGCATAAAGCAATCTATAGCGGAAAGGATATTAGGTTCGGGAGCTGGGTGGGTCAAACATCTAATAAGTGTCCAACGTAGTCTCAATAACTTGCCAAGAAATTCTCTGAAGGGATTCAGTGCGTACGAATTATTATTTGGAACTAGGATGATGATCTCTGACATTGATAGTCAGACTTCAGTGGTGAAAGAAAAAAGCTTTGATATCAAAGACCGTTTGGCTATTTTGCAGGACTTAAACAAAACAAGAAAAGACCTGAGCAACATAAAGTTGAAACAACAGCCAACAACCACTGAAGAACCACCACCTGTCCCAGCAAGACCTGTCTGGATTCCAAAAGTCGGGGATCTAGTCAGGGAGAAGATCGCGGTAAAGAAGGAATTTGGGCCTTCTTATAGAAAAGCAGTTCCTGTCTTGTCTGTCAACGGGACAAGATCAGTTGTACTACCGCCACTTGCTGGTAAAAAGGAGAACCGAGTTGTATCCATCGACCTGGTAAAACCACAACATGTGGCCGATAACAAACAGTAGGCCAAGTGGACTCCCAATAAGTAGCAGAACACCAAGGTTTGCTACCAGTACAGAGGTCCTAACGAAGAGGCTCATCACATTCGAAACGCCTACAGAAGAACAACAAGGACTATGCAACAATGCAATAGAACTCAGACCTCTGAAAACCCAAATAAAAACATTTAGCAGAGACACACCAATCTACAATGAAGTACCAAGTGAAAATGCAAGAAACAGAAATCCTGAACCAATTGGAACAATTGACAGAACTGCATCCGGCTACTTCATAAACTTCGATGATTCCTCTGAAGGCTTCAGTGAATCAAAAACACAGCCATCATCAAAAACCTTTAAAGATAAAGCTAAAGAACTTTTGAAACAACTGAAAGAAACATATCTGATTTCTCCATGGATTGAATTCTGGGTGAGTTTTGGTGCATTTATCCTCATACTTTGGCTCATTATGGTACTAACTTTGGGACGCTTCATTGAGGGAAAATATGCTAAAATGGACACAGCAAGTCAGAAAATCAACTTGATCCTCAAACCACACACATCTTCACACGTCGAGAAAAGAGAACTTTCTTCAGCCAACTTCACAGCCAATCCGATACCTGGTGGGGTAGCTTGGGACAACACTGACTATGAAATTTATGGTCCGGTCGAGATCCTGAAATATCCACACCAAATTAAGATTTCCTTGAGTGACTTTGTAAAACCAAACTCATTTGCTGATGATTGGGACTTCGAAAGCATTAATAATATGATGTCTGACTTAGTAATGTCTGCTAAATTTACTAAACATGATTATTTGCAGGGTTCTACAAATTATGATAGTATGTACTGTTATAACCACTATGGTAACCATTTTTTACATAGATCTGCACAACCTAGAAATGTTTTAAATTATAATCAATGGGAACATTGTGCAACCCCTCCAAAAGGAAGCTCAAGGACCTTCTATGACAAATATTCATACTTTTCAGGTTGTAACACAAGTAATGCTGAAGCATTCTATTTTAAATTGTCAAACAAGACAGGAACTAAAACCATGATAACCAACACAAAATTGATATATTCAGACTCATTTTTTGAAAAAATGAATACCTTTGGTTTTGATTATTGGGACAAAAATGTTGAATTGAAAAGTGTTTGGGGTACAAAAGAATGGCAAGTGCAGGGTATAGAATCTATGTTTAGAGCCTGCATGATCCCAGAACAAATGATATTTTTAAATGACACTGTTCAACAAACCACCTGTCTTGGCTTAGCCAAAATCAAAGATTTAATTAAACCGTCTATTCCGAAACCAACAATGTTTAGCAACACTTCTACAGATGAAGAGATAGACGTAAACCATATATTAAACCAAAACAGAACACATCCTGATTGGAAACAATGGTTGATCTGGCCCACAGATACTAATAACTGTCAAGACAGATTCCTGAACAAAACACAGGGGTTCAAAATGACCAGGCCAGACCCTAGATATCCCCAAAGACATCACCCAGGGATAATAACAACCTACAGTGTGGGCAAATTATGCCTTCAATGGCTACAAACTTCCACACTGGCAGAAATTAAGCAACACCTAACTTTACTTACTGATGGTGCTGACTTGCGTGATTTCATAATGGGACCACGCAAACAGCGTCAAAAACGTTTCATAGCAGCCTCTGTATATGCAGCATACAATGAGGCCTGGAAGGTTACTCAAATTGAAACAGCAGAGAGAATACGGGAAATTGACCGTATTAATTTGGAAAAATCACTTTCTGTAGTGGACAATGGGTTAATGACTCTGTCCTCCAGAATTTTTTCTTTGGACAGCATTGTGTCTTCAGCAATCGACATATTATCGCAAGACTTACTGTTATTACAACACGGTCAGTCACAATTGCGCTCTATTGTACAGCTTGGCTGGACGTTACAAAATCTGCGTTCAGGCTATGTGCCTTGGCGTTTAATCAACACAACGTCACTATTCCAAATCTTTAACCTTACTGATAGACAAATCAGTATGGCACAAAAGGGTGCTGATTATACAATCCTGAGCATTGAGAAACTTGAGAGATTACCAGTGACAATGTCAGAACGACCTGTCAGTGAATGGATAATACATGGGATAATAAATATTCCAATCTCAACCTTCAGGTTTCAATACTGCCAAAAATATATACAGGCTGGCATGTACGAGAAATTGGGAAAGGGGTACCTTAAAACAACATGGAACCTGCCCTATTCACATGCATGTGTCAGTAATAAAGGACAGAAAGTGTTTCTTAGTGGCAACAATTGTGCGATGTCACTAAGTGGCACACTTCTGTGTAACGGAATTAGTTTGCATGGAGCCTGTGAAGGGAATTCATACAACCTTTCATGTCACCAGCAAGGCGCACCTGCAACTGAAATAGAACCATTCTTTCAAAGACTCTATAATGGGAGTTACATTCTAATTGTAGACCGCAGATGTTGTAGTCTTATGCCCGGGACTCCTTATCTAGTAACTACGACTGCGAAGGTCAAGTGCTGTGGACGCTCGTTGTTCCCCAGCTCCTTTCCAGACAGGGAGGCAAGGGCATGGCCCAATTTGAAAATTACTTCTATTCGAATAGATACTTTAAGCAGAATGAAAACAGTGCTTCTTCAGACGCCTACAAGGCTCACGTCATCAAAAGAAACGTATGATCTACAAGTCGCAAGGACGACTGCAGAGATACATACATTATTATCAACTAATTCCCCCGTACATTTCGCGGAAATCCTGAATGAAATCTTAAATATTTCTGATACCAATGGGGTCTCAAAGGTATTTAAGACAGTATTTTCGATGGCATTAACACCATTCAAAGCCATACTGGGTATTTTTCCAGATTTCGTCCATTCGATTTTTGGCGGACTTCCCCTGATCCTGGGACTAATTGCAGGAATCCTATTCTTAGTCCTTATTTTTCGTTATGGCAACCCATGTCACAGACAAAACTTTTGCGACAAGGGAAGAAACAATCCTAGCCATTGGATACCGGGACCGGATATCAAAAATCCTGGGACTCTCCCGGCTTAGAGACCTGAACATGACTTGGTTTCTATCATTTCGACCAATGTGGCAAAGATGTGTTTTACCTGTATTGAGGTGTCTGCTATGCGGAGAAGAATGCGTGTTAGACACCTGTCTGACGCTACAATCGGATGCGCCAATGGATGCAGAAACATTGTTGAGCCCGATCAAGGTTCATGCTTTGTGCTGCCCTCAAAGGCTACCAATCCTGATGACGGCATTCGTGGAAGCTTCACCACTACGATTGATGGGTAGTGAAGTTCAAGATGAAAGCGGCATCGAACAGGTACGACCTTCTGTCAGTAATGCAAATCAGAATGTCAATGGAGACAATCATGCGCAAGAATGCATGATTACACCTATTTCCGAGTTAGTGGAACTTTCCCAGGAAGCTGTTGACAGTTTTTTCGAAAGCCTGAATGATATGATGTTCTCTCCAGAACAGAAATAGAGACTTTTGAGCAAGCTCGCACACGGCGTTCCCTGAATTCGGCCTTCAACTTTAAAAATAAAGTCACATGAACAGATTTTCCCTCCAGTTCACGGACAGCAATTTTTCAGCAGCCCCAAATATTTTTTTGCATATTTTTCGGGACACTATCTTCTGCTTAAAGTAAGAACTATTCTTAGAGAACTAAGGTTTCTAAATTTTAGATAGCTTATAGACATTAGCTGCCCGCTGATACGTTCATAAATATTTTATTCTGTGATGGAATGGTTTCGAACCTTTTTTCTGTATTAAGAAGCCATTTCATGTGTAATTCTCATATACCAAATAAGCAATAATGTATACAAATGCGATTACTTTGGCATTATTCTATAGCTTGTGTGCATACAATACATATGTCTGCAATTTTTTCCGTATATTTGAAAAATTTCAAAATGCATTTATGTATTTTGGGGTGGTAAGGTATACACTATACTCTATAGTATGTTGTACTATGTTATACTATGCATAGATTAGTAAATATGTACATAGTTAGCGTGGAGTGGGTGTGATGTATTCCTATAGGTTCTGAATCAATCCCCCTATTCCTGACCCTATTCTAGTTAAACAAACCAACAAGTTAACTAGCAGTCAGCCCATGAGTCAGAAAATCCCCATGATGCAGATACCGTTATCTGACGCAGTCACACTACGGCACAGGAACGTGTTATCTGATTAGGTCATAACGCTTGCGATCTAATTAGACAAGCAATATTCCTCCAGCCCCTGATAAGGCATACGGAGTTCTCATAACAAATCAAACCTATGACAACCTGGGCAAAACCCTGCGGCCATTGTTTTGATTTCACCGAGAACTTCAGTTAAAGAATGTGCTAACGAGCAAGTCGTATGACATCCTTATTGACGTATCTATGTCCATCCTCACGTCAATCTCGGCACCTTAAAGGTATAAATATTACCGATCTTGCCCTATGCAAACACAAGCGTGGTGACGAGACGGAGCAGCCATACTTGCCGAAGCCAAGAGCAGAGCAGACCCCGCTGGCAGCAGCCCCGCCTTCCTGACGCGCTGAGAGACGCGCTGCTTTCTCCTGCCGAGAAATCCAGCCCCGGCGTTTCTGGGTAGCCCTCGCAGGCAGCCTGGAATATCGAGACCAGAGAGAGAGATACCATCCCTCATTCATCCTAAACTTCCAGGTACAGAACTGAATAACCCCTCACAGAGAATTCTTTAGTTATTCACTTGGCAAAAACAAACTTAACTTAAACTGTAACTTTCTATTCCCGCCCACGTATTAGACTTAGGTCAGGTACACGGGGTAGGCGTATTTAGAAACACTAGTTGAGTACGTTTAGTCAAATGTATATGTGTATGTAATATATTTTATTCATTTTAAAACATCTTATGGCTTAGAAACCATATCAATGTTTTTACAGTATTATTTTATACTATTGCTTTTAATGTATGCACTTTACTTAACTATAAGTATTGCAATAATATCGATCCATTTCTCTTGTATGAGAAAAGAGACTGATCAATAAATAACACCTTTTTATTGAACACGCCCGTCTCTTCCTTTTCTCTACAATCTGATGAGACTAAGAATGCACGTACTGACTGAGTAAAATAATTTGCCTTTTGTTCACACGACTCTCGAGATTTACTCTTGATTAGGGGAGAGCAAAGTTGTCATGTTCTATGGTTGTCAGAAACTAAATCCCTTCTTGTCTAATCAGGGAAGTTAAGTCCTTCCTGAACATTCGAGAAAGTTTCTAGTGAACTCTGAGCTAAGCTGGCAAACCCAAAACTTTAAGTCTAGTATCGACAGTAGTAGACCTAGTTAACGTCTGGTCTAGGCCTTTACTGCTGTAGGTATTATTCCAATGCGCAGAGCCTATTGGGATGATAGGAACTACACTACAGTATTATAGAAGGGGATGCACAAGCATCTACGTCCCCTTATATGATAACAAAGAGCCCCAGGGGCGTGCTCAGTGGGCGCAAACACCCGGGGTGCAACCGGGGCATCATCTGTAATATGGCCCTAGGTATAATTTCCTTACTCCATAATACATTTAGGCCCATATGCATCAAAGTGGGAGAATGCGATTTCTTATTTGCGATTTTTAAGGAATCGCAAATAAGAAATCGCAAAATGGTATGCATGAATATTTTCGCATTTTTTTTGCGATTCGCAAAAAATCGCAATTTAATGCGATTCGCGCTTTTTTCCTCATTTTGCGAATTCGCATAACGCGAATTCGCATTTTGCGATTTCGCAAAATGCGAAAACAGCACAGTTGATGAATTGATGCACTCTGATCACTGGAAAGCCAAAGAAGGCAATCAGGGACACCTGAGGTTTCTTTTGAATGTAGCTCTGGCAGTTGATCTCAGAGCCTGGTGAGGAAGGTTGCTTTTGCTGCAGTCTGTGCTTTTCACAAGGAAGGACATGGAAAACCAAGAGGCAGAGGGGCCCTCCAGGAAAAAGAAAGTGAAATTTTCTGAAAAAGAGCTTGAAATTCTCATTGAGGAGGTGACTGACAGGCATGAACAGTTATTTGGAAAGCTGTCTCATAAAGTGCCTGATGCTGTGAAAAGGAATGTGTGGCTCAACATTCAGTCCAAGGTGAATGCAGTTGGTGTGGCTCACCGGGAAATCTGCAATTTACAGAAGAGGTGGTATGACTTGCGCAGTCGCGCTAAGGAGAAGATTGCGTCAAGAGTGAAATCTGCAAAAAAAACTGGAGGTGGTCCCCCCAAGGACATACCAACAACCCCTTTGGAAGACCTTGTAGAAGGGACACTTTTGACTGAGGCAGTTGTTGGTGTCATGAACATAGACACGTCTGATCTCATCACTCCCTCTGAAGGTAAGTTAACATGTGTTTGAAAATGTAAGAGGGTTTATTAATAACATGGTTTTCATGTAACATAGTAAAGGCATGAGATGAAAAAGTGTTGCAACATTACCAAGCATGGAAAATTACATTTAGAGCACTACTTGCCTCATGAAAGGGAACTTAGAATGCTTAGAGCAATGCATCATGGTTAATGTAGTTCTTTAGTGACATTTTATGAAAGTTAAAAGATTTTTTTCTCAAATTAAAAACAGAAACACAGATATGTTAGTAAATATTCAAAATTTATTTAGACAATAACCATCAAGCAAATTTATTTTCTTTGTAAATCACAGCAAAACAATTTCCACTCTAAATATCTGTTTTCACTTTTCAAACAGAATTGCTTCAAGAATTAATTGAGCAAGATTTAAGAGATTTCAGTAACTTAGACATTCAAATTAATGAGGATGCCAACATTCCAAGTACATCTACAGCAAATGTGACAGTAAATGAAAGGCATAGAGTTCGCCAATTACTGCAAACTGAATCAGAGGAGGAAAGTACTCAAACAAATGCAGTTTCAAGACCAGACCCCACACCAACAGCCACCAATGCCAGGCCTAGTAGGCGAAGGAGGCAAAGTCAATTTTATAGAAGGCGTCCAAGAACCTCAACAGGGTCCATGTTAGAGGAGGGGTCCACCACTGGAAGTCTTGTAGAGGACAAAATATTAAAGATACAGCGTCTGCAAGGAAAAGACATTAGAATTATGAAAGGAAAAATGATGTCTATGTGCAAAAACATAGCAGGCATGCACAGCACTATGAATAAGATGGCTGATGATTTCAAACATAGCCAAGAGGCTACTGTAGGAAAACTGGACAGTATAGCAAAGTCTCTGGAATCAATTTGCACAGTCATGAAATTGCAACATAAGCAAAGTGTTCATAGGCACCTTAGGCAACAGACAAGCTTACATGCTCAGAACAGACTATTAACAAGAATTTCTAATTCTGCATCCAAAATTTGCAAGCAAAATGCAGAAATACATGAAAAAATTAATGCTTCTTTTGTTGCAATAACAAGGGGAATGGTGAGAGAGCTTTCCTTAGAGCATGCTTCTAAGAGTGGTAATATACCTGCAAATACTTTACCAAAGGATGACAGTGCTATGGGTGGGAAAAATGTAAATCCACCAGAAGGGACCTTTGCTGGGTCAAGACGGAGTATTAGATTTGCTAAGGAAGGATGCCAGATGGTGATGGATGAAGGAAATAAAAGTTCAAAGGCTTTGGGTGTTCGTGGGCGTAAAAAATAGTATTAAAGCAAGTTATTTCTCAATGGAGGTTTTCCAGTAAAAATGTTTTCATTTAATCATTGACTGAGAGCAAGATCATTTTTTGAGACAGAGGTCTGGTACATTTTTTGAATAATGAAAGACATTTACTTTGAAAAATCCTTCCTTGTTTTTGGTTACATTCAAAAGAATTTCATTATGTATGGAGAAATAAAAATAAAGCATGTTACCTTCTCAGAAATAATTCTGTGTAATTTCTGCTCTCCTTATCCGTCCTTCTGCTGCCTCTGGTCCATGTTGTCTTGCTGGGGGTTGCTGTGGATCATTGTCATTTGGTGGTAACATGTCTTCTTCTTCCAAAGGTATGCCTCTCTCTGTTGCCATGTTGTGTAGCATAGCGCAGACTGCAACAATTTTACAGCATGTTTTTGGATTATACTGCAAACTACCACCAGTCTTATGTAGTATGCGAAACCTTGATTTAAGCACACCAAAAGTTCTCTCAATTACATTACGCGTTGATTTATGCGATTGGTTGTAATGTTGTTCCTTTCTACTTGCTGGGTTCAGGTATGGAGTCAATATGTATGACCTAACTCCATAGGCACTATCACCTATAACCAAAAGAAAACGACACTTACTTTAGATATGTATTACTTGCTAAGTGTGATAGATGGGAAAGTTGTACATTTAAAATGGAAAAAATAAAACATTTACCAAGCAAATAGCCATCTCCAAACTGTCCTGCTAGAAGTCTGGCATGTATTGCACTATGTTTGAAAATGTAAGAATCATGGGCACTCCCTGGGTAACTTGCCACTATGTCAGTTATGATGGTCTTGGAGTTACATATCACTTGAATATTCAGAGAATGAAAACATTTCCTATTACGGTATATGTACTCTTTTTCTGAGGGAGGACAAATAGGTACATGAGTCCCATCCACACATCCAATCACATGTGGAAATTGTGCCATACCATAAAAATCCACTTTAGTTCTCTGTAAATCTTGTTGAGAAGAAGGAAACTTTATGTAATGACCAATTCTACTTAACATTGCATCCAAAAAAGAATTGAAAAATCTGGACAGAGAGCTCTGGGATACACCACCAGCAATAGCTACCACCCCCTGAAAAGAACCAGACGCTAACAGGTGTAGACAACACAGGACTTGAACATGAGTAGGGATAGCATTTGTCCTGCGAGTCTCCCTTTGCAACATGGGATCCAAATCATTAATTAAATCAATTATTAAGTTACCAGTAAGCCGGTACCTATCATAAATTTGGTCTTCAGTTTGACCAAGCAAAGTAATCCTAACTCTAAAAATTCTCTCTTCTATCTGCCTTCCCCTCAAACCTGCACCTATTCTCAATCTATGGCGGCGCGCAAGGAAGAAAAGTGCTGCCATTGTGAAAGGCTCCTGTTTGCTCTCTGAAAAACAGCAACAGTGGAGGCAGCCACAACCCTGCCTTATATAGTGGAGCTGGCAATCAGGAAGGCCTTCACATCATCTGGTCTGTAGTAAAAAATAGTGCAGGCTGATATGGGAGTCCTAAATTATTACACAATGTTATGTGGAAAAACAACATCTTTGCAAATGATAACAACACACTTACAGAATTAAAATAGATTTCTCTAACATCAACAAAAATCCAAATATGAATGTGTCCAGCTTGCACCTGCATACATTTCAATATTCACATATATGTGTGCAAATGATGATTTATTTGGGGGAAACAACATTTGTCCCATCATTTCCACAAAAGGTCAGAGGTCGCAATAGATCAGCCCTTGATATGACCTGTGACAACATTTACTCGACTGAGAAATGCAATCTGTCATTTTGAAATTATTTCACAACTTCCCAAACACACACGGCACAAGATTGCCTATGGCAGCGAATAAATAACACCATGTCAGAGTTCTTCTTATTTTAAGAAATGCTAACACCGATTCCTTCAGCATTCGCATCTTCCAAACTGTGATGAATAGGGACTTTTCTAAAAAATAAACGAATCGCATCCATTGCGATTCATTTTAGAATTCGCACTTTGGATTACGAATTCCTAATTACCGAAAACACCAAAAAAGAATGATGCATCTCACTCTAGTAGATTGCATTCGCAAACGGACGTTTTCTAAGAAAAATACCGATTGCGAATGCAATCTACTATGATGCATGTGGGCCCTCAGTCCTCCTAAGGATCTTGCTCCTCGCATTGAGGGGTGGAGAAACTAGGGTGTTGACTGTTGATCAACCAACGAGGATCAGGAATTGGTAACCAATTTGCAAATTAGTAATCAGATTAAGATATACCACACTTAGGACTATGCTGTAAAGATATCGGGTTGCAACTGGGAGTCCAAACTTCCTAAAGAAGTTTAGTCGTGGCAAGATCATACAAACCAATAGTTCAGCAGTAGCTATACAGAACAATAGAAGTAAAACCAGATGTTCAGAGAAAAATCTATGGCTACCTCGGTTATACATTAAAATTCCATTATTTGTATGCATAGGTCTGAGAAAGGAAGCATCTGCCCAACTCAAGAGACCCAGACATTTAAGTTTTCAATTCGATTTTATCAAGATTAGTAATACATTAATAATCAGCTTTGAAAGGGTTCAGTCAAATAAATAAACTACAGATGTAGCATAAAACTAGACATTTCTGAAAGCAGGTTTCCAGGTTCTTACAGTCCATAAGATATATGTTCATAGCGGGACAAGGTATGTAGAGAGAGTGGGCATACATCGGCCACAAATTTACCAAGCTAAGGTTCAGCAAAAGAGTCTTAGGCAACTTCATCTAAGCAGGGATTCCTGCCATTCGCATTACCAAGAGCCAAATCCGCAAAGTTCTCTCAGCATAGACATTGGTCTGGTCAAGGGTCGCCAAGCTTCTCTCCTTCGAATATGAGTCTGCAATAAAGCATCAGAGAAGCCGGACAGTGTTCAGTCGAATAGTGGACTCTCTCCCTCTAGGGAAAGTGATAATATAGATTAACAGTCTGGAGATGACACCGATTGTCACCCCATCATTGAACGGTGTCCATGAACATCATCAGCTCACAAGGTGCAAAAGTAGATACATTAACATTCCTTTCCATACTTTTTCATGGGACCCAACTGTCCATTCCGGGCACACAGGTTAGTCCACAATAAGACTATTCATTACTAGAGCTTCCCATGTGCCTATAGGAAAAAGTTAAGTCTCACGATAGAATCAATATATATGTTGCAAAAAAATGTTTCAGCTTATTCCGGAATGCCATGGTAAAGTAATGAAATGTACATGAATGTAGTAAGGCAAAACATTTTTTTTGCAGTCATCTCATGACTGTTCATCTTTTAAGGAATAACATAATTTCAAGACATTTAAAGACAACGTATAATCTATATATCTATAAAAACGAAAGTATGTCCGTTTGTCCTTATGCATTACTACACCATTCATCCGATCGACATGAAACTTTGGGAAGTTGTTGAGTACACTCCCGCGAAGGTTTCTGGCAAAAAATAAAAAATTAAAAAATAATTAAAAAAAATTAAAAATGTGTTAAAAGTTGTTGATTACACTCCCGCAAATGTTTCTGTCCCAATTTTTTTTTTTTTAAATATCGGCCCCTCAGGTCCCACATAATCTTTCCAATACTGAACGTTTACAGTTTCCGGTGCGACTCGCTTTTGCAATGACCATCAACAAAGCACAAGGACAATCGCTGCAAGTGTGTGGACTAGATTTGGAGAATCTGTGCTTCTCACATGGACAACTGTATGTGGCCAGCTCACGTGTCGGAAAACCTTCTGATTTATTCGTGTACGCACCAGACGGAAAAACAAAAAATACAGTGTATCCACAAGCACTCGAATAAATAAACAGAATTAAAACAACACTTTAAAATGTTTTCCATAGTAAAATGAATACGTTTCAATAAATATGACACAATGTAAATTGAATGTTATCATAACAAGTTTCCTTAAATTTCCTTTCTTCTGAGATCGCAGCAACGCGCGACGGGTAAGCTAGTAATTAATATTTAGGAGCATGTTTAGACTCAAGCAAAGGAAATTGATTAAGACATCTGTTATAATAGTCGAATGAAATGCAATTGTTTCATAAGGATGTATATAAGTGAATATGGCCTACTACCACATTTTCAAAGTATACACAGGCAATATATAATTATATTTCATTACATGTAAATCTTCACATATAAAGATACTTCATGGAAAGTTTCATACTTCTAATTAGCTGCATATAGCCGTTATTGCACCAACATTTCAAAGTCAATGTCGCACTGCATGAAGAATAAAAGCAAATGAATTATCTCGATATTACACATATATTTCTACATGTGAAAGCTCACAATAGTAATTGAAGCTCATAATTACATCTATATTCAGCTGCCACATATTAATATCTAATTAACTGCAATATTTCAAGAAGATACATTTGAGGAGTGCACTTCAATCATGATTTAAATCATTATTCATAATCAAATAATTTAGCAAGTTAGACATATAATATATGAAATTCTTCTATTTCTACCACTTCAAGCACACTTTTAAGGTGCTCTGTATTATAAAATGCTCATAACTTTGTAATTTTCTGTAACGTGTGGAAAGTGCACATTCATTTTCTATCTGTTTCTGCTCTCATGTTTAGTTTTAATGTCATGTAAAGAAAAACAGCTTACAACTGGATCAAGGGTAACAGGCAAATACACGAGTAAGTACCTCCAATGTCCTTCCACACCTCAGAGCAGATAGGAATGATCAGCATACCCATCTGCAAATGCACATCACCAACATTAGATAGTCCACATATCAAATTATGACAATCTAAGAACTCAAACTAAATTACATTTAAAACTTTTGAAAGTAATATGCTCTACTGCATCCGCCATTACAGGCTACACTTACACAACAGGAAAACACTGAAGGCACAGGCGACAGCATTCACTCACAGATTTGCCAGTTATGAGAGTTGCGAGCTCCATCGGAAATATGAGATCTATATATACTGAGAACTCAGAGTCTACAGTTGGGGACGCTGAAAATTGGGATAGCATAAGGAATCGTCAGGGTAATCAGGTATGGAATCACCTCAACATATCTGCAGGCTCATTGAGAGTCCCCTCCTAGTCACATGGTATTAACCATTTAACTCACTCACTCACTCACTCACAGCCAGCATCACAGAGGAAACTCACAAAGCCCATGACTACTGGCCACATGGAACACCATTCATGAGCCAACTGCAAGAAGAGGAAGTATGCAGTAGCTCAGGGCCATGCCAACCAAAAGCAAAGGAGGAGGGCCAGGTTCATCAAGACATGGCCTAAAATCCTCAGCATGTTTTGTCCCTTTGTTAAGGACACATACGGACATGAATATCATTCTGCACATGCGTCCTGCCAATGTAGAGGAAGGAAGCAATAAACAATGACACTGGCATTGATACTGCTATGCTACCCGTAAAGATAAGCCTAACAAGTAACCCAAATAACCCTCATGTCACCTTCCCATACAACCAGGGCCGGACTGGCCGTAGCGGGCACCGGGCGTTTCCCTGGTGGGCCGCCAGGGTGGAGGCCGGTTTAGGGCCCTTGGGGGCTGTTTTTGTTATTTGGGGAGGCCTGCAATATCGCCCAGTAACAAAATCGGCCGAAACAGGCCCTTGTACACAGCTCGGCCGCACCCCGTCAGCCCCCCCAGTGGGGGGCGGCCGAGTAGTGTGCCAGGGCCATTTTCGACTCCCAGACCGGCCCTGCATACAACAGTATGTGCATCACCCCAACGTCAGTTAATGGCCGTGCTGCACACAAGTGCAACCCATTCTGTGGTGGCCATAGGGATGAAATTAAGGCATTCATTAGTGTATTGCCAAATAAAAGGCGAAGAATAGTGGGTAACATATGTATAAGAAATTGGGTTGTTGGTTGAAGGGAGTTTGAGCCCTTCTCAAACGACAGTCAAAATCAGTGTGAACGACAAATAGTCACTAAGTTAACCTGTGCTTAGCCCTCTGGTAGTTTGGCACAAAAGCAGACAGGCTACAATAAGTGGCAATGTGTAAAGTATTTATAAGGCACTTAAATAATGATGAAGTGAAAACACGACACAAGAAAAATCCGACACCAATTTAGAATAATAGAGTAAAATGTAATAAATTATTTGACAGCGAAACAACAAAAATCTAATTAGTAGAAGTTATGCATTATAAATGAAAGTTTAAAGTGAAAAATAGCGCCTAAAAGATCAAAGCTCCAACTGCAGACATCTAGTAGTGTGAGAGCAGGGAAAAGTGGAAAGTTATGACGGACTGCAATGGAGCGCGGTTCGGATACACAGAGTGAATTGGGCTGGTCTCTGCTTACCTTCCAACCTAAGAGAAATTTTGAGAAAAATGTCTTGAGAAGGTCAAGTTCAGTGGGGCAAGGCAGCCAGTAGTGTCTGAGAAGGAGGTGTTCTCATCAAGGAACACAGAAAGAAGTTGGGGTGAATATTTCTTTATTCAAATGTTGTCTCTTTTAGTTACAAATCTACAGCGGGACGAAGCTGTAGACTGTAGCCGACGAGGTTTCCAAGAGGCCCGGTATCCTTCTGCGTACAGCTGCTAAACAGGTTATTCTGCTGTGCAGAAAAACATAGCGAGTGCTACCACGAAGATAGTCCAACTAGGGATGAACCTTGAGTGGATCAGCGAGCAGGTAGGTCCAGCCCTTCTCTCAGTACTCAGGGCACTTTTTGGCCAAAAATTCTTTCTAATTCGTAGGTTTTGGATTTAGTCTATCTGAACACCTCTAGCATGAGTCCCAGGGGTCCAGTACTGGAGGGGCACCACTTGGTAGGTCAAGACACTTGGAATAACTCTGGAAGTCCCGGGTTCAAGCAGAGAAGCATGTCTCAAGCAACAGGGCAGCTTCAGGTAACAGGGTATTACTCTTAGTGTAGTAGGGCAGTCCTCTGAGAGTCTGCAGCAGGTCAAGAAGTGAACTGTAGAGTGGGTACCTGGTGCCAGCTGTGAAGTGGAAGAAGCTTCAGAGTTCCTCCTTAGCCACAGATGGTGTTAGAATTTCTGGTTCCACAATGTCCTGGAGCATAAACAGCTAGTGTGACGTTCTTTTTGTGAGGGCTGAGGCAGCTGCTGTGAAGTGCAAGTGGGGCTGTAGACAACACTAAAACTCCCATATTATCAGGATGGTCAACACTGCCAACACGCAATCCATTTATTGCCTTCCTGTCTGAAAGGAATACAAAAAGGCTAACTGCCAACTACACCTAGTCAAGTGTCCCAGGAAACAGGTTGCAGGCACCAAATGGTAATCAAAAGAAAATGCAACTTTTTAAAAGTGGCATTTCCAGAAATGTAACTTAAAATAAGACTATACCATTAAAGGGGATTTTAAATTACAATTTCTTAGACACCAAACATGACATCACCCCAGGCTCCCAAACAAAAGTTATCAATTATTAAATGTAATAAGGTAACTCAGTGTTATTCTATGGTGACAGGTAGCTCTCACAGTAGTGAAAAATCAATTTTGACTTTTCTTACTACATGGACATATGAAGCTTAAAAGTACATGTCCAACTTTTTAAGTACAATGCACCATGCCAATGGACTGCCAAGGTCTCCTCCTAGGGGTGACTTATATGTATTAAAAAAGGAAGCTTTAGGCTTGGCAACATGTTTATTTTGGCATGTCGAATTGGCCATTTAAAACTGGACACTGGCTGCAGTGACATGCCTGAGACATGTTTCAAGGGGCTATGTAAATGAGCGGCTCAATAAGGGCAGCAGGCCCACTAGCAGCTTGTAATTAACTTGTCCTGGGCATATGGTATACCACTTTGCTAGGGGCTTATTAGTAAATTAAATATGTCAATTTGGTGCAAGCCAATTTAACCATGGGCACAAACACTTTAACACTGCTCACCAGTGGTAAAATGCACAGAGTCATATGACCAACAAAAGTTACCTAAGCAAAACAGAAGGGAAAAAACATGTTGGGATTACCCTGCAGAGAGCGGTCAACAATATGTAACTCCCTAGTAATGACAACTGGTACATGATCATTGCATGTGAATCTGTAACAATGGTAATGTGATATGAAAGTTTATCTATGTGTGCCTCCGAGAATTCACTGAAGCCTGGATAATGAAAGGACAAGTGATGATGAGAGAGAGGTGCAGGCTCACATAGAACCACTCCTTTGGTGGTAGGATGTCAATGCCACTGGCATCAGGAACTATATTGTCAAGTAATGATTTTTCATCACAGGAGAAAGGTATGCGGTGTGATAATACACACTATTAGGCACCTATGTGTGCCCTCCAAGAATTCACTGAAGCCTGGATAATGAAAGGACAAGTGATGATGTGAGAGAGGTTCAGGCTCACATAGAACCACTCCATTGGTGGTAGGACGTCAATGTCAATGGCATCAGGAACTATATTGTCAAGTAAAGATTTTTCATCACAGGAGAAAGCTATGCAGTGTGATAATACACACTAATACACAAATGCAAGTGTTCAAAACAATTATTATACTTGAATTCCACCCCTTTTCTTACAAACTCATACACCTACCTGCTCTCAATAGCTCCTACACCACACCTCTATCTAAAAACTCATCTATTTCCATCAGCCCTATTATACCTTCCAGTGCAGTTTCAGATATGCCTGTTCCCTTGCAGCTCTGTTATACACCTTCACCAATCTCCACACTACAACCATGTGCCAGTTACAACTATCTCTGAATACAACACTTACCACCCTATGGTCAACTATGTACAAAAATAACCATATTTGTCTCACTCACATCTGATTTGGTAAAGGTGTGGACTGTCCCAATGAGTGAGGCAGTAGGGGCAAACATCATGCAAGGCCTGATCGTGAAGATCTGCTGGGATGGATGGGATGGCAAGCAAGTGAAAAAAGGGGAGTGGCTGGTACTACAGCTACCGTTCTTTATGCTTGTAAGCAGGTAAGTGGGCAGTGTCCATCTGTCTTCCTCTAATTTGCTGAAGAGCATGATCTTTTGCGTTTATTGCAGCCATCATGGCGACATTTCCCTCTGCCATATGTATTGTGAAGTTCCTGATGTCATGCTTCATGTGGCAAATGGCCTTACTATTCACCTGCTTTTCTGTCAAATGTGAGGTGTGTTGTTATTGGACAGATAGAATATCCCAACATTTTGAATCCTGCGTCTTAGGCAGAGTCAATCTCCTGACACTAGAGACACACTAGCTTAGACATGCTCTTGGACAATACCCTCAGGCTTTCAACAATCATTGCGATGGCTGCAGTTGGTTACCATGAATTGTCCAAGACAGAGGCATGAGCTGCCTTTATGGCAGCAATTGGTTTCCCAATCTGCTGCAAGGACTCTGTCACGTTGTTCTTTGTGGAGGACATACAGAAGTCACTTGTACCAGTTGTGCATCAACAGACCAAAGCTGTTAGAACTAGTTGACTGAGGTAGGTACCTTAGTGCAAATAGGGACCCTTGCTTCTAGTCAGGGAAAGGATAACCCCTGCTCAACCCCTGCTCACTCCCTGGTAGCTTGGCACAAGCAGCCAGGCTTATCTCCAAGGCAATGTGTAAAGTATTTGCAACCACACACCCAGTAACACAGTGATAACACCACAAATGGACACCACACTGGTTTCATAAAAATAGCGGTATCTTTATTAAAAGGAATGCGATGAGACCAAATGATAGAAATCCAACATATGCGTATTCATAATTTTTTGCTTTGCCGGTTATTAGGCCAGCATTCACTTGTAGGTCCTTGTGGTATTAATGAGCAATTCACGATCTCTAATGCAGTCCTAATGCAATCTTATGCAGTTCGTAATGCAGTTCATAATGTGGTACTAAGACAGTCCTTAATGCAAGAATCAGGCAGTTCGTAATGCAAGAATAATGCGGTAAGTAATGCACAAATCAGGCAGTGTGTAATGCAAGAATAAGGCAGTAAGTAATACACAAATCAGGCAGTTCGAAATGCAAGAATAATGTGGTATGTAATGCACAAATCAGGCAGTTCATAGTGCAAGAATAATGCGGTAAGTAATGCACAAATTAGGCAGTTCGTAATGCAAGAATAATTTGGTAAGAAATTGCGGGTCAACTCGGGCCCCTCTAGGCCCCAACAACAGAGACAATGGTAAGACACTTAAAAGGGCGGCCCCAGTATTGCTGGGCAGGTACGGGCCGCTCAGGGACTCAGCGCGTCTAACGCGGAGCAGCGGGAGAGAACTAGGAGCACTCCTGTACTCCTCCTGCATGCCTCCCCAGGTCTCACACGCTTGCGGCTCCCGACCGAAGTCCAAGCCTTACCTGGGGAGAGGGTGTGCTCTGCCTCGCTCTGCCTCGCTCTCTCCCTCCGCTCGTCGGACGTCCTGCTGGGCGATCCCGATCACGTTGCAGCTCTGTTGCTAGGCGACGCTGCCGTCTCCTTCGTTGGTGATGTTGGGCAGATTCCTTTTGACGAACAACGATCAAGATCCCTTTCACCTTGCAGCTTCCTTAGCTTCAAGAAATCCTTTAGCACGTTGCGGCTGGGGCCGGCGGCAGCGATCTCTCCTCACAGCCTCAGTTACGATGACAGCTCGGGCCACCATCAGCTATGTAGCAGCATGGACAATGTTTCACGCTGCGGGGGCAATGCAGTCACTGGGCACCTCGTAAGCAGCACACGGACCACACGGCAGTCTCAGGCATGCAAAGAGCACACGAACACAGCGACGCTGAGATACACTTCTTAGGTTCAGGCAAGCCTTTAGCACATTGCGGCTTGGGCCGCCGGCGGTGATCTTTCCTCTCAGCCTCCGTTACGGTGACGCTTGGGCCACAAACAGCTATGTAGCAGCGTGGACGATGTTTCACGCTGCGGGGGCAATGTGGTCACGGGGCACCTCGTAATCAGCACCACAGACCACATGGCAGTCTCAGGCGTGCAAAGAGCGCATGTACACAGTGTCGCTGAGACACACTTCCAAACTTTTATGTTCCTGATTTTCCACAACAGGGGACCAGCTCTCCTCCGGCACTTGGAGACAAATTACTTCAGGACACAGCACACAGCAAAGTCCCTTTTCCTCTTCTCAGTCAAATCGGCAAACTGCAGGCCAGCCCCAGAACACACAGCAAGGCCAGTCCTTCTCTTCAGTCTTTTCAGCTGTACTTCTTTGGCAGAGGGTCCTCTTGACCACAAAGTAGTGTCAATCCTTTTTCATTCTGTATTTCAGTCTTGAGTTTAGGGGTTTCAGCTCTTACACTTATACCCCTAAATGCCTTTGAAGTCTGTTGGTTCAGGGTGCTCTGACCCCGGTCCAAAGCAGATCTGAGTGTCTTCCTGCCAGTGCACACCCTCTTCCTTTGATAGTCAGGGTCTGGGGCCCAGACGCTCAGCAGGAAGTGGACCTATCCTTTTGTGGCTGCAACACAGCCCTCTTCACATCCAGTGGGCTACTTCTTGACCATTTTTTGCGGCCTATTGTGTGTGGCCTGAAGTCATAAGTGAGAGACTTGGCACACATTATTTCCCTTATTGAAGGAAGGGAATTTTGTAGGGAGACTCAATGTCTGGTTACTCTGGACATTGAGTCTCTTTATACAAATATCCCACAGGTGGACATGGTCAATGTAATACATGATGGCCTTGAAGATAAGGATCTGGGTGGGGCAAATAAAGATTGTATAGTTAAATGTGTAAGACTTATCCTAATGAATAATGTCTTCCTCTTTAAAGATGAATATGTTAAGCAGATGAAGGGGACCAGCTTGGGGGCCACATGTCCCCCAGTCTGGCCTGTCTCTACGTGGTACAGTTTGAGGCTAAACATATTTATAACGGGTTGACACCCTTTTTCGAAAATGTAGCGGGCTGGCACTGCTACATTGACAATATTTTTTTCATATGGGAAGGCTCTACTGAAGTTCTGGATGAGTTTTTAACTTGGTTGAATCTGGGTGATCCCAATCTCAGATTTACATCACAATGCAGCAAATCCAGGGTAGACTTTCTAGATATTTCCATTAAGGAAATTAATGGAGTTTTGGCGGTTGAGCTTTTTACAAAACCTATGGCCAAGAACACCCTTCTCCACTTCTCTAGTTTTCATCCTAAGTCGGAGAGGGAGAGTATCCCATTTGGCCAATTTCTCTGGCTTAGGAGGAATTGTTCAGATTTGAATGACTTTTATAAACACGCTGAGTTCTTAAAAATGAAATTCAAGGACAGGGGTTATCCCAAGAAACTCATGCCCCACTCCCTAAAAAGAGCTCGGTTTTATGACTGAGATGCCCTTATCAATAAATCAGCTAGCAACAAGGAACCCCTTAACAAGGTGGTCTTTGTTAGTACATTTTCAAATCTGAGTAACCAAATTAAAAATTTAGTGAATAAGAACTGGCACATACTTAATCATGATGAGGAGGTTAAGCTTCGGAGGCCTCTGTTTGCTTTTTAAAAAAAAAAAACCTCCTTGATCTGTTAGTGCATACATACAGAGAGGAAAGTCAACAAAGTCAGAAAACCACGTTTAACACTTCGGCTATTGGGAATGTCAGATGTGGTACATGTAATATCTGTCCCCAATGTTTACAGACGACTGAAATCACTCATAATGGCTTCCTGATGAAATCTAAAACCCTTAATAACTGTAGAAGCAGAAACGTGGTCTACCTTATACTGTGCCCATGTGGCCTTGGCTACGTTGGCGAGACCGATAGGGAGGCTCGGATTAGATTTCAAGAGCATAGATCTGCAATTAAGACCAAAAAGATTACAGCACCATTAGTAACGCATTTTCTTGAACATGGCCATGGAGAAAATGATTTCCTCTGGTATATTCTTGAAAAGGTCAAAATTGGAAAGAGAGGGGGTAATATTCACTCTAGGCGCAAAATGCGCAAACAGTGGTTTTTGTCCTCTCTCAATGCGATTCACAATGGTTTAAATTCAAAGGAAGAGTGGGAGCGACTTATAGGGGCCACATGAGAGACGTATGGTGTGACTGTCGCAGTATATGACTAGCCAGCACCTAAATACCTTTACAGCTGCTTCCTATTTTTGGTGCCTTTAATATTTGATGTGACACATGGCTTTAATTAGGGAGGACGGGACCTCAGGCTACCTTACTTAGTCCTGATTTATTATCACAGGACATACATGCTAAATAAAGGATCAGGCCATTTCAATGAATATGTCAGGCTTGGATATAAAATTTAAATCCTAGAGTAGGGCTATAATCAGAGTGGCATTGACTATAAACTGTTAGTATGAAGTACACTCATCGCGTTCTGTAGTGCCATGAAAGTTTAGGGTGCTGAGACCTCTTTTTGCTGTCCTCTGCAGTACTTGGATTTGAAGACACCACATTTACTTTTTAGAATCAATCATTTTTATTGCATGGAGAGGACATCTCAGAACACAGCCCAGCTGCCTACATCAACTTGCCGGCAGGGCGGATACATACAGCAAAGACACAGCATCTGCGTCTACACCCCGGAGGTCGGCCCCGCGTAACTGGAGAAATTCCGACGCCCCTCCTGAGTTACAGCCACCGCATTTATAAGGAAAAAATCAAAAGGAAACCGGTAAAACGAGACATCGCCCTCCCTAGCCCTGTACCCGTCCAAAACCTCCCTCCCGCCACCCTCCCACACCCACCCTAACGCATCAGCTTCTCTACACCCCAATTGCCCCCAGGGCTCTATCCGCTCATCCTGACTGCAAATCATGGTCCTTCAAGTGACCGGTGTGGCCCCTACAGGTACCAAGGGTATAGGTTGTCGGATTTGCAAGTACTTCGGGCAGGTCACTTCCCGAAGGTCTTTGGAGAATAGCTGTAAAAATGGACCCCAGAGCCTAGCATACTCCGAGCCCTTCCCATCAATACCCAAGGAGAGGCACTCTATCGCAAGGGTATGCCACAACCGTTGGATCCAGTCTCGGGAATCAGGTATTGCCGGGGAACCCCACCGGGCCAAAAGAGCCTGTCGCGCCACTAGCAAAGCCAATGCAATTTGTCTTCCCCTGAGTGAGCGCAAAGGGAAAGATTTAGGATGGGTTAGCCCCAATATCGTGTGTTCAGACAGCCGGGGCAGTGTAATCTGAAAAGCAGCATCTAGCTCGTCAAGGACTGTGGCCCAGTAGCGTTCCAATTTCGGGCAACGCCATAGCAAGTGAATCAAGGCCCCAGACATCCCACTGCCCCTCCAGCAGAGGCCTGACTTCACCTTATCCCACATCTTGATGGGCGCAGGGATGTAGTACCAATAGGTCGCTGTTTTGTAGGCTGATTCAGTCCCTGTAGTGTTAGAAGTTGTGTGGTGCGCTCTATAGAACACATGCTCCCATTCTTTGGTCGACAGAGGATGCCCTAACTCCGCTTCCCAGCGGACTTGCACTTTTGTACGTTGCTTCCGCGAGCAGTGCAGAATCATCGCGTGAAGCTCCGAAATGAGACCCCGTCATCTTTTTTGCATACCAGCCAACGTTGAAAGGTCGTTAGCGGCCCGACATAAGGGCCAAATTGGCTGGGTGGGTCACCCAGTGCGCCACTTGTGCATGGTAGAACGCGTCCTCCTTGTGAAAGTGAAAGTATTCAGAACGCAGCGTAGGAAACGGGATCAGCCGGTCGAGATCGAAGAGCGAGCCCACCCGCTTGCAGCCTTCCTCTCGCCAGCAATGGAAGACCGGTGATGCACAGCCCGGCGGGAAGTCAGGATTAGCTACCATGGGTGTCATTGGGGAGGGGAAGGAAGTCCATCCTTTACGCAGCACCAGCTGATCCCAAGCCTTTAGCGTCGGAGATGTCACCGGGGAGGAATACAGATCCCATGCCCTACGCCTGCATGGCAGCCATAGCTCTCGCCAAATGTTACATCCAGCAACCGACTGGTCCATAAAGTTCCAGTGCTTACTAGACATAGGCCTATTCCACTCGACTATGTCCGTCTACGCCCGTCCACGCCAGGACGGGCCAATGGACATTGGACCTGGCCCCGCTTCCTGTCAACTCTGTGCACCGAGGAGTCAGATACACTTATACCGGTGAGGAGCTAGAACAGCTTAACTACCATCATTCGGTACAGTGCTCTACATGTATACTGCCAGCACACAATTTTAAATGTACGCACTGTGACTTCCTCACAGGTCGAATGACAATGTGCAAACAAATGAAAGCACAACATAAACGTGGTAAACCGAGGGGCAGATCTAAGGCAGGCACTACTCCCTCTCCCCCCACAAAACTACAGTTCTGGAGTGTGAACTGTAGGTCGCTTCCAAAACACTCGACCAATATTTATGACCTTATAATTGACGAAAACCCAGATGCCATGTTCCTTACAGAAACCTGGCTTCATGAGAGCTCGGGGCCTGATATCGCTACGGCGATTCCTGACGGATATAAACTGGTCAAAAAAGACAGAGACACGGGTAAAGGAGGTGGGATTGCTATAATTTTTAAGTCTAACTACACATGCACTCTCAACGCTTTTCCCATGCCTGGATGTGAAGCTGGACTTTTTAAGCTTGCTATTAGCCCCCAGTTCACACTGTCTGGTCTTCTGATCTATCGTCCCCCCGGTAATGCTACAACTTGGACTAATTCTTTTGCAGACATCATTGCGCCTCTTTCTCTGAAAGCGGCCAACTTTTCCATTCTTGGCGACTTGAATCTCCATCTAGAAGATGGTCAATGTAATGTCAGCAAACAGTTTCTGTCTGAACTGGAAGCTTTAAATATTTTACTCTGTAATTCTGGGCCTACACATTCTGCTGGCCATCTATTGGACCCCGTCCTCTCCAATCTCTCCTTTGAATGCTCCCTTCCCGCCCGTCCTTTAGAATGGTCTGACCACTATGCTGTACATTTTGCCTTATCTCAGACTAAAATTCCAACTAACAACAGTAGTAATCAGGATGTGTTTATACGTCGCTGGCACAAACTTAATATCAATGATCTCAATGCACGTTTATTGAATACACTTCCTACCTCCAACACATCCACATCTGTCTTAAATTCTGAGGTATTCAATTGGCTCAATTCCGCCATAAATGAACTTCTTCCACGGACTCTTAAAAACTCTTCATCTCACCGTTCTCCCGCACCTTGGTTTTCCGAAGATCTTAAACGCATGAGATCGAGTTGTAAAACCCTGGAGAGAAAATGGAGACGCTCTTATTCCGCTTCCCGTAAAACAGCCTATAAGGAAGCCCTTAGGGACTACCACCACCATTGTAAAGTGGCCAGAGCCGCACACGTCTCGAACACAGTCACTAATGCCCAAAACTGTCCCCGTACTCTCTTCTTGGTCGTGAAGAAACTTACTGGAGCAGATGTAGTCCCTGCCCCTCCCGCCCTGGATGAGGTTCAATGCAACTCGGTTGCAGAATTTTTTATATCTAAAATAGAACGTATCTACGACTCATTAAGTCCCTCTACATCTGATGATACGCTTCAGCTGGACCTCACCCAAACTCCAGTTGCCCCGTTCATTACGAGGACGAAATTGGCAAATTGGTCACCTTTTGATGATGTCTCCTTTTCCCTCTGCCTTAACAGTATTAAGTCCGGATCCCCCGGGATCCGTTACCTGCCAAAATTCTAAAACTACTTGAATTCAGCTCACGTCAAGTATTAATAAAACTTCTTAACTCTTCATTAACTGAGTCATTTGTCCCTCAGGAATGGAAGCATGCAATGATAATGCCCTTATTGAAAAAGGCTGGAGCAGACACTGCCAACTTGTCTAACTTTAGACCAATTTCTCTGCTTCCTATCCTATCAAAGATCCTGGAAAGGCATATCAATACACAACTCACACATCTAGTGGAGAGCACTGGCTTTTTACATCCGTCCCGGTCAGGCTTTAGAGCCCATCATTCGACTGAAACCACACTCCTAGGAGTTACCGAGAGCATACGACACAGTGTCGATCGCGGAGAAACATCCGCTCTTATCCTTCTCGATCTAAGTGCGGCGTTCGACACTGTGTCTCACTCCATCCTCCTTGCGACTCTTCGGTCCCTAGGAGTAGATGGTGCAGCTCTTGCCTGGATAGCCTCTTTTCTAAGAGACCGCCTCTGCTTCTTCTATAACTTATCCTTCTGCGTACGGTGTGCCTCAGGGGTCAATACTCAGCCCCGTATTATTTAACATTTATGTAAGACCTCTGGCCACTATTGTGGAGGAGGCAGGTCTAACACTGTACTCTTACGCCGACGACTCACAGATAATTTTTTCTCTCTGTAACAAAGAGTGTAATAACACCTCTGCTCTGAAAGAAGGTCTGATCCGTGTCTCGAAATGGATGAAGAGTAATTTTTTGAAGCTCAACGGTGACAAAACCGAGGTTGTGATACTGGGCAGAAATAAAGACCTCTGGGGCCCCCACCATTGGCCCTGCGACATGGGACCCACCCCGCAACCGGTAACCGTAGTCCGCAACCTCGGGTTTCTCATTGATGAGAAACTCACAATGAGACAGCAGGCGGTAAAGGTGGCATCCATCTGTTTCGCCACCTTAAGATGGCTACAGAAGATCCTGTGGATGTTGCCCCTTACCACACGAAGAACGGTAGTCCAGGCGTTGGTTGTTTCCCGCCTGGACTATGGCAATGTCCTATATTTGGGATCCGATCAAACAACCATAAAAAAACTTCAGGTTGTACAAAACGCTGCTGCCCGTCTTCTCTGCAATGTCCCTAGAAGATCTTCTGCTTCTACAGCGCTTCGTGACCTGCATTGGTTAAAAATTCCTAACAGAATTAAATTCAAAGCTTTGTGTCACGTTTTTAAAATCAAACACGGCTCAGCCCCTAAATATCTCCAGAATTTTATCCAGGCCTATAAGCCCAGTCGAACTTTAAGATCAGCACTTCATGGTGACTTTTCCATTCCCAGATTTAGACTGGCTAAAATGGGAGGTCGTTCCTTTTCCCATTTAGGCCCAAAATTCTGGAACACTCTTCCTGTCTCTTTAAAGACAGAAACTAATCTTTTTCATTTCCGCAAAGGACTTAAAACCTGGCTTTTCCAGCAGTAAATAATGTATAGCCTTGTAAATATCAGCTCGCAAGTCTTTCTTCTTTAGTCTATCCCTGAGCGCCGGGAAACCCACTGCGGGTAGCTGCGCGCTTTAGAAGTTTAAATAAATAAATAAATAAATATGTACCTAAGACAGGACGCCTGGAAGTATGCAGCGAGCAGCGGGAAACCCAGCCCACCAGCAGCTTTCGGGGTAGTGGTCATGGTAAACGCAAAGTGTGGCCTCTTGTGGTTCCATAAGAACTTGTTAAGGAGACCCTGAAGTCTCTGCAGCATGCCCGGCGGTGGACTCAGAGGCAACATCTGAAAAAGATAGAGGATGCGGGGAAGCACCGTCATTTTGATTGTGGCCAATCTCCCAAACCAAGCCAAATTAAGGCGGGACCAGTCGGAGAGGGTCTTAGTAACCTGTTCAGCTAATAGGGTATAATTTAAGGAATGGGTCTTGGCAAGGGTCGGGGCTAGCCGTATACCCAAGTACGTGATGTCTGATTGTACTCATTGGAAGGGAAAGTCCCTCCTCAGGTCTACTACATCAATGTCCGGGATAGAGACATTGAGAATTTGCGATTTAGAAAAATGAACTTTAAATCCCGCCGCTTTTTGGAAGGCAAGGATTTCCGTGGACAGACACCGCAGAGAAGAGTGGGGGTAAGTCAAAGCTAAGATGACATTGTCCGCATACAGACTGATTTTATGGACATCGGCCCCAAAGCGGATCCCCGAGATATCAGCGTGAGATCGCACGTGTTGGGCGAAAGGCTCCATATAGAGCGCAAAAAGCAGCGGGAATAGGGGGCACCCCTGTTGCATCCCCCTAGTAATGGAAAAGGAGGCAGATCGACACCCATTCACCCGCACCACCGCTGTAGGAGCTGCATAGAGGCACTGGATCCACCGCAAGAAGTTATCGCCAATACCAAAAGCCTGTAGCACCTCGAACATATAACCCCGATCAACATGTTCGAATGCTTTCTCCGCGTCGATGGAAAGCAGAAAGGCTTGCGTCCTGGAGCGGTGTACCAGGTCTAGCAGATGAAGCAATCTCTTGGTGTTATCACCCCCCTGTCTAGTTGGTATAAACCCCGCTTGATCAGGATCAATCACTCCGTCCATCAGAGGGCTAAGCCTCGCAGCCAACACTCCCACAAATAATTTAGCATCAATGTTAAGGAGTGAGATCGGCCTATAAGAGCCGCATTCCGTAGGATCCTCCCCTGGTTTGGGAATGACCGTTATGGCTGCTTCAGTCATGGAGGGAGTTACCACCCCGGTGTCGAGGAAGGAATTGAAGAGGTGAGTCAGTATAGGAGCCAGCTCCTTCCTGTACGTTTTATAAAATATAGCTGAAAACCCGTCAGGCCCAGGTGATTTGGCTAACTTCAGCCCGCGATGGCCGAGATAACCTCCTCCACTCGTATCTCTGCGTCCAGCGTCTTGGCCGAGTCCCGATACAGGGGTGTGATACCAGACGATGCAAGATACTGCTTTATGCTCTCAGGTGCCGTGCCCTACCCCTATATAGCGATTGATAAAAGTGGCGAAAGGCATTGACAATGGCAGTGTCAGTGGTGTGGGTCTGCGCCCGATGATCTTTGATTGCTTGGATAATGTGTGACTGCGCCCGCGCGCGCAGCCTGTGTGCAAGCATCCTACCCCCTTTATCCCCGCAAAGGTAGAATTTATGGCGCAAGCGCAATAATGCATGCGCCGCTCTATCAAGGTCCAGGTGTTTGAGCATACGCTTTTCGTCTCCAGTTCTCTCCACACCCGTGGCGCCCCCGTTCTCTTGTGTATCACCTCCAGGCCACGTACATCTGCCTTTAGCTCCGCACGCTTCTCCCTGTGCAGCCGAGCATATGTCGCCGAGAGCGCTATAAAATCTCCCCTTACCACTAATTTCAGCGCTTCCCAAATCGAGGCTAGCGGAGTGTCCTCTACCATATTTTCTGCCAAGTAAAGAGTGATAGTGTCACGAATCTTCGTCACCACAGAGTCAGAGTGCAGCATGGAAAGAGAGCGTGACGTGATATCCGCAGCAGACAAGTAAGGCAAAAAGGAGGATTTGGCTAAAAAGTGATCGAGGCGCGCATAGGTCTTGTGAGCGGCTGAGTTGTAGGTGTAAATGCGCTCTTGGGGATGCTGGACACGCCACACATCATGCAACCCCCCCCCTCCGAAAGCCACTGTTTCCCTTCCTGTGACCAAGCGCCAGTTTGTCGTGACCGTTGCTCCGATCTATCCATCCCTCCCTCCATCACAAGATTGAGATCTCCACCCACCAAGATCAGTGCATCTGGAGACGCCAGTACCTGCGCAAGTGCTGCACGCAGAAAGGATTCTTGCTGGACATTGGGGGCATAAATAGACCCTATTGTGAAGATCGACCCACCCCATTGCACCCGCACAGCCAGGAACCTCCCTCTGATGTCACCTACCTGGGAGAGCACCTTTCAATGCATACGGGCACTAAACAGCAGCGCAGCCCCATGTTTCTTATTCGGGCCAGAGGACCAAAGCTGCAGTGGAAAACGCTTATCCCGCATACGCCGAACATCTTTAGAAAGGAGATGCGTTTCTTGTAAGAGGCACACATCACTATCTGTGCTCTCCAAGAGGGACAGAATCGCAGCGCGCTTCACTGGGCTATTTAGTCCCCGAACATTAAGGCTCACCACTTTCAAATCCCTGGACATCCTTCGTGGATCAGAGGAACCGCATTAACACCTATTATGTGCCTAGGCCAACAATGCATAGCAGGAACAATACAACCCTCCGCAGAACCTCCCCCAAGACCCCTGGGCTTGAATGTGGAACCCACCCGGTTCTACCCATGACCCCCCTTAGCTGATGCGGAGAACCCCAACCCACCCCTAACTCCCCCACCCGCATGTCCCCCCTCCCCCAACAAGGAAAACCCCAGAAACACAGGACCCAACAACACAAGCAAAAGTAGTAAACAATAGTCTGTTAAACAGGCCCCGAAAGCAGGGGAACATGGCTCCAACCAACCCTTTACCCAGTTCCTGATACAGGACACTTCCCTGAACAAGGACACAAAAAGTCTACTCATCTACTTTCTGCGCGCAGTCTCCTCCGGCGCCAGCTACAGGCCCTGGCAGGGCCTAGCCCAAGATCCAGATCTCATGTGCCCCCTGGAGCATCCATCACCAAAGCCACAGACGCCACCGCTGCTCCTCTTTCCCGCAAGTTCATCGACAGGTCAGGTTTTGTCGCCGGAGCTGGCATGCTAACCCTCTGCCACTCCGTGGAACCCCTCCGTCGCCTGTTGGGGGAACCGCTGGCTTCAGTTGGAGTATTAGGCCGCTCAAAACCCAAAATGTCAAGGGCTGCTTCCAACGACCGAACCTGGATCAACTTGGCCTTCCATTTGAAGATAAGCCTGAATGGGTGCCCCCACGAGTAGGGAACACCCTGCTCTCTCAGATAGTTAGCGACAGTCTTAAAGTCAATCCGTTTGTCCACGGTAGAGGCCGCAAGGTCCTGAAACAGCAGGGTGGTGATCTCGAAATTGAAGGGGAGTAAGGTCACGTGCCTTCCTCAGAATCCGTTCTTTGAGCTGAAAATCGTGCACACACGAATATGTCAGGAGGAGGGGCCTTGGGCCCCCGCGACAGATCGACACAGTGCACTCGGTCCATTTGAATCTCCTGCAGGTCCTCCTTGTTCAAGATGTGCCGAAAGAGGTCCTCCACATATTCCCGTAGGTCCGCACCCTCGCCTTTCCATGGAACCGCCCTAATCCAAATGTTATTTCGCAGAGATCTTTTCTCCAAGTCCTCGGTGTGGGCTTGCAGGTCCAAGTTCTGCTCTGTAAGGCGTATTACATCCTGCTAAAGTCGATGTACGTCCTCCGCCTTCCCCAGATCGTGCTCCTCCAGGGTAGCTACACGCTCCCCACACCGTCCACGTCCCGCCGCATCTCCCTCAGGTCAGACGCAAGATGGGAACGCAGTTCCGTAATGTCCTCCTTAATAGCAGTAAACAATTCCAGCATGAAAGTCTTGGTTGCTGGCGCCTCGGCGTCATCTCGGCGTGGGGACTTGTCAGCAGCCCGCGAGGCAGGCTACAAAGTGGCTTTCTGGGTGCTATCTTTCGGCAGTTTGTCCTTCTTGAGCCTGTCGCCGCCATTTTGTCTCCTGGGGGAGCCCACGAGCAGAGCAGCAATGTCCAGTCACCCCTTACAAATTCGTTGTCACTGAAGGTCCACTCCTCCAGGTGCTAGTGAAGGCCAGGGTGTCGAACCTCAAGGGCCCAGGCGGTAGGTCACAGACAGTGGCAAATGTTCTCGTGCCACACTAGGTCAATCGGGGCCTCCTGGGCTTCCCCAGCCCCCGACTCGCAATGTCCAGTGAAGGCAAAAGAGGCACTATCCCACCGTAATCCCACTGCCTGCCAGTTGGTCCCTTAATGCCGCGAGGACCGACCCATAGCCCTCTCCACAATCACAGTATCAGGCCCCAGCTAGCAAATTCCTCCACGATCTCCTCCGGGCCCCAAGCGGTATAAGGCTCTGCTCTAGGCGGGGCGCGGAAGGCTACATGGGCCCCACCGTCTCTCCCCAGGCGCCGAACACTGCCGCGGGGAATGGTAGGGTCGGAAGAAGGGCCCCCTTGCCCTCTCTAGGCCTTTTCCATGCACTCCAGCCTGGGGGTCTATCGGGGTTCCCTGGTTCGCAGTTACCGGCTCAAAGCCCCCCTCCGGGTCAGGGGGGGCACTCTGCCCGCCAATACCGGCCGCCAACAGACCCCTGGAGCCGTCCGCCGAGCTGCGGACCGAAGATCAGGCGTCCCCAGCAGTCTCTCCCCACTCCTCACCTCTGAGGGCTGGGAAGACACAAAGGAGAGGGAGTTTGCGCCTCCGGCGGGTGCCAGGCCGCTCCGGAGCCTGAGCTTGCAGAGCTGTCGTCCCGCTCAGCGCTGCCTTCTCCACATCGGCGACCCAGCGGGGCTCCGCCGCCACTTTGTGCACTGTTGCTGCTCTCCCCGCTCCCAGCTAGGGTAGCTCAAACGCTGGTTCCCACACCACAGCAATCGCCGCGCCGGATACACCTCTGGTGCAAGGCGGGTCATTCCGTTCCTGATTTTACCATCTGCCACCCGCCGCTGGCCACGCGGCGCTCCTGGCTCGCCGCTCGCCTGGGCCGCACCGTGCCTCGCCTCCGCTCCCCAGCGTCAATTGGCCAAATAACGCCACACAGCCCCGCTGGACAGCCCCAGGGTACAGGGCAACGCTGTTTTAACTGTGGATGGGCGCCTTTCAGGGCAATTTGCAAAGCTATAAAAACATGCGGCGCCGGAGGGACTAGAAGGCACGTCCTACTCTGCTGCCATCTTGGCCACGCACCCCCCCACATGTACTTTTTAATGGAAAACTTGCCCGATTTTTCCCCTGGCTATTGCGATGGTCTCATGTGGAGATGATCCATAATCAATGTTAGTCAAAAGCCATGGCACACAGTTGTTAAGGTTTCAAAAGCAGTTGGCTAATTTAGGCCTGAGTGAAACTCGCAAAATTCCACTTCGCGGAAACTGCTGCGATACATAAAAAACTTTGGCAGATTCCGCAGTGTTCCAGCAATGGCCAAAAAATGCATGTTGCACTACTAGTACCCCGATTTTAGCACTGGTAATGTGTTCCACCTAAAAATTAAGCTCAAATGGCACCATGCTATTTTAGGAGTTGATTTTGCTGTTGTTCGAGTAGAAAATCTATTAGGGAAACAGCCTTCTGACAGAGACCGCTTTTGTAAAATCTTGCAGGAAGACCTCCTTGAGACCAAAAATCATGCTAGAGGATGCCAAATCTCGATCACACTCACCAGCTCGCATTCTGAAGTCTAGTTTTCTTTTAAATTGTCATTGGGTTGCTAAAACAGGAAACAAATTCTACCATGCCGTAAATGGCAGAATTTGGCAGAAACAAGAGTAACACAGAGTCACCAAAATTCTCCAGTTCAGGTTGCGGAATTAAAATTCTGCCTGGGCCTATTGGTTATGTGAGCTGAGACTGATAGTGGGAGGCTACTGTGTGTGTCTAGGATAGGTTCTCATCACTCCATAGTCTGAAAGGGACAGAGTAGTCAAAGTCCACATTGATCCATGCAGGAAGCCTCGTTTTCACAGTGTCAGTGATAGGATAAATGTCCTGCTGTTTTGATGTTGATTCCTGACTATATACATTTTCTAATCATGTGCTAATACCGGATGTTGCATTCCTACTTGGTAAATCTACCTGCAATTGTTTGAATGCAGTGCAGCACCACAAGACTTGGCTCATGCACATGAATTTATCAGGTAGTGCTAGCACTACCGGGGCCAGTATTACCTCACTTGCTTGCCATCCCAATTAGCATGCACTGCTTTATGGCATCTTTCTCTCTCCCGTCTCATCAACCACTTCATGCTCCTCTCAGCCTCATCTCACTGTCACTTATTTATGCAGCCCATATTAATATTTTGTTGCAATTTTTTTTTAAATCAGTGCTGCTTGTTTTGCAGCAACAGCCCAACTCATAAAACAAACCAAACTCACTATAGAAAATAACATAAAAGCGGCTGAAATATCACGTTCATATAACTTTTTTCTTATGATTGACTTTTTCCTGAAGTTACTATAGCTTGAGCAGGATCAGTTCTATGGGAACAGGCAGAATTACCCTATGGTTCCATCTAAAGAGAGGTTAAAATAGGTCATAGGGCATGGGACTAGCATAGTCATGATGCCTGTCTAGTGGCCAGATATCCTGTGTTGTCAAGTTAGTAATGGGACTATTCATGACTTTTATACTCTTGTCTTGAAATCTTCTCTTTTATTTGGACAATCTGCTGTGTTGGGTGTACTTGGGTCCTCAATACATGTGGCCTGGTTAAATGTAATATGTGCTGTTAGGGTATCTGTAACAATTATGAACTTTGTGATAGATATCAGCAGTTCAAACCAGCCATAACATTTTTACCAGAATATCTACATTTTGGTGCAGTAGGCACTAACATATTCATGTTATTCGTCCAAAAAGTACAATTGGGTGGTATTTCCCACACTGAACAAAGTTTGACTCAGAGGAGTCAGATTTTATCAGTTGCAATAAATATAACACCATTATTGGGCAAAAGAATGAAGGCTCTAGTGTTAATTGTCTAGTATTTGAACATGCAGGAGAAACATAGGGGTATATTCACATGAACGAGTGATAACTACAGCAAGAGCAGCATAACGCAACTTTTAACATCGCAGCCTATTGTGGAAAAACAACTCTGTGACAACATGGAATTCACAACACGGTGGTAGCATGTGATAGTCTGACGAAAGCGCGGCCAATGTCCGCAATACAACCACTTCGATGGAGACAATAACACAAACCACAACACCAAAAAACCTGCGATGGACCAAAGCGCAATGAGGAAATCAGCGAAAAGTAGTGCCAGGCCTGCAACACACACTTGGCAGGCGGGAAAAACACAAACTGACCAACACCCAAGCACCATGGAGGCAGCAGGCAAGTGCAATCCCACAAGCACCCCGGACGACCAGCCTGGGACCTCGGGGACAGGGAAGGGAAAGGACAAGAAGAAGAGGAAGACGAAATTCAGTCCGCAGGCGAACAGGATCATAGTCACAGAGTTGATGGAACACCATCAGCAACTGTTTGTCACCTCCAACGTGTCATTGGGCACCAAAAATGGGATATAGCAGAACATAGTGGACAAGGTGAATGCCGACGGTGAGCACGAGAGGACAACGGACGAGGTCAAGAGGCAATGGAATGACATCCAGCGGTGGACCAAGGAGAACTCTCCACCAACCAGAAGGCAGCAACGTAGACTGGAGGTGGGGGCCCAGCCCCACAGCTCGAGCTGGAGGACATGGAGGAGCTGGTGTCGACAGTCATCAGTGTGGAGACTGTGGCCGGAGTAAGGGGAGCAGACACTGCTCATCACAACACAACACAACTGCAACAGGGTTAGTGACCACCAGGTACTGGGGGGACGGGTGGAAATGAGTACAATGGCACACATGCCCAATCAAACAGAGCACAGTGCACTCCCACAATGACTCTGGGTCCTCGTCCAGATCCACAGACTGTCACAATGTACAATGCCTTGCTGTCAGAATGTCAACATGTACCATGCGGCTACATACATGTGGACACATTGTAATACACCATCTCCCCTTCACATCGCAGGGGCACCGTCAACACCTCCTGCAGAGCAGTCAGAGCAACTCTTCACTGAAGAAGAGGAGGACAACACTAGCATCAACACTTAAAACATCCAAGACATCATTGACCTCATCCACCACTCACCTCCAGGATCAGGGCAGCCCAGCTGCATTGAGGAGACCTCCCCCCCACTACCCAAAGCATCCAGCAGGAGGCACCCACAGCCCCGGCACTTCCCCAAGACCCCCAGGAACAACACATGGTCTACCAATGCTGTGTGCTGGAGTGCCAGAGGGAGACAGCAGAGCAGGTGCGGTTGGGCTTCAGCACCATGCAAACCAAACTTGACGCCATCCTTGGGTGTGTAGACCCGCTCCATGGTCTCCAATGAGCCCTGACTGACATCACTGGAGTCATGACGCGGAGAGAAGAACACCTGTCTGCTCATAGTGGCTCCAGCGAAACCAGCCGTGAGCTGGCACACATGCGGAGGCTCATGGAGGACATGGTCGGAAAGGATGGCAGCCACTGCTGCACATCAGCCGAATGTAGCTGGGATCTACCATTCCCTGCAGATCCTCATCATGGCATTGCTGCCACAAGGCGTGGCGATAATGAATGCTGTTACTCCCACACCATCCATTCCTAGTTGACAGAATTTATGTGTATTTGGCGTGACCTTGGGTGTACATGTGGCACCCTTGGGCATCCATTTTGTTGGATGTATTTGCCTCACACACCCGAATGGGTGTCATGCTTCATCATCGGCGTTGCTCCTCGTCGGGGAGGCGGTGCAATCCCCGACGGGCTCACCTCACAGAGGGGCTCTTTACCGGAGATCTTTCCTGCCTTGTGACCTACCCATCTATCCAAGCTCGGCGGCGATGGGTAGGTCACAAGGCAGGAACACAGGAAGATAGAGCCACATCCAAAGGTTCTTCCCTGATGTTTACTTACCGCCGAACACTCATGTAGTACATAACCCCTGACCCTGAGGCATAGGATATTACTACAGAGGTAACCAAAACTTATATTGCTTGTATTTCACACATGACACTAGCATGCTGTTGAATGACTGCATATTCCTTAAACTTTATAGGTCCTGATGAATCGCGGATAATTCCCTGATGCGAGAAACATGTTGACCATCTCCTTTTCCATCCTCATCTAGTGCCATCATACCTAACCAGGTGGTATCCAGTGAGTTGGATTCACGTTTTTAATCGTAGCGGGAGACCCCCAGAATAAAGTAGTACTTTTGGTACTCCCTACTACATTTTAATCACTTTCTAGGCTATTTGCTCCAATTCCCACATACCCGCACTTCACCATAAGGCAGTTGGATTTAAAAGATCACCCATTCGGGTGTGTGAGGCAAATACATCCAACAAAATGGATGCCCAAGGGTGCCACATGTACACCCAAGGTCACGCCAAATACACATAAATTCTGTCAACTAGGAACGGTTCAGCAACCCACTTTGTTTCCATAGACTTGTGGGGGGCACTGGCTGATACTGGACCTTCCACTCTGCTAAGTGGTAAAGAGTGCCCCGCTGATCGATTGATCACCCTCCCCTCCTTTGAAAACTACTCCCACACCATCCACATCCCCGCCCCCTAGTGTGTCACTGCCTCCCAGTGCCGCAGCCCTAACCACTCCGGCGCCTGATGTGTCAGTGGCACACAGAGCCGCAGCCGGTACAGCAACACACACAGGTAGGGCAGAGCACACATCCGGGGACAAGGACATACATGTGCCTGTGATCAGAAGGACTCAATAGCATTCATTTCTGCCACCTAGCCTGTTTCTGCTTGGTCCCGCACATGGCCTCATGACCTTCCACTGACCCCCGATTCACTCAAATGCCCTCACCTTGGACAGCGACATGGACTGCCACATCCTGTTTGATGACCAATGACACGGCAACCATACTGCAGACTGTACCCTTCCTCTTCCGCATGACTATTCATCCCCGGATGGACTCTGGCTGGCCCTCCACGAGCCCATATTGTGTAGTGTGCACGGCATTGCCCTGTACCGTTCCAGCTGCAGAACTGCACTAGATGTGCAATAAAATCCAGTGATGCACTGCTGTGTCATGTATTTCATCATTTGTGTATGAATGTGTGGATGAATGTAGGGACAGTGATTTCCCTTGCGTCAATGATGCTCATCCTGTGACACACGCATCAGACACTTCCTTGTACGGACATGGACTGAACCACGCCCAGTGCCCACGGGTCATTACTGCAAGCCCTGCGCTGCTCAGACGTACGGCAGGCCAGACCACTCCGCTAATGCTCCGAAGGGGGTGCCCCATTGCTACCCATCGCAGGTGTAGTCATTGGTGGTGTGCAGGTCACTGGTCTAGTTGTCAGCATGTCACAGTCACTCCCTGAGGGCAGGTTTGCACACACACCACACCCATCTGGCACAGGCATCACAGGCCAAATATAAAGGGCCGACGACATCACATACCACTCTGCCGGTGGGGCCTGGATGTCGGACCCGAGGCCTTGAGGCCGGCATGGGCCTACCACCATGTGGCGCTGACTGGGGTTGAACAGGGTTTGTGGCACAAGCTGCATTGCGGCCGGCACAGGCACTCCGCCACGGGACGGTGACTTTGAGCCACTGAGTCATTGGCACCTTAAGCTGCTGAGCGGGTGTGCAGCCTGCTATGATGCCCCATCTCGGTGGTCTGGACAGCTCAAGATTTGTGTGCCTTTCTGGACCACAGTGTAGGCCGAGCAAGCAGGCTGCGTGGGCCTACCACCACGTGGCCTCGCTTCCGGGTTCACAGAGGTAATGGCACCCATTGGGCTGAGCGGGTTTGCAGCCTGCGATGGTGCCGGGTGCCCTGGTGTGTCCTACGCCATGTAGTAATGAAGACCCAGCACCTGACGTGAGACCTGGTTGCCTGCGCAGCGTGGTTGCTTGGTGTGGAGGGTGCCATGTCTGCGGACACTGGGCTTGTGGCTTGGAGCGGCACATGGTGGAACATCCTGTCTACACGCTGGAGGCGGAAGGTGACCAGTGAGGCCCGGGTGTGTATAAGGGGGCATGCCCCGATGTGCGGCGGGAGAGGCTGGGGTGCCTCTGCCTGGGTGTGCATGTGCAGGCCGGCAGGTGATGTTATCTTGTAAGTGTGTGTACTGTGTCAGTCATGTATCTGGACTCTGTTTCAGATGACGGCTCTGACTATAATGTGTGACCTGGTGCACTGCTATGCATACCGGCAAGTGGTAGGAGACACACGGGTGGCAGCAGGTGAGCAGTGTGGCCTGGGTGCGCAGGGGCGGAACTCTCTTTCTCTCTCTACCCCTCTCTTCTTCTCTATCTCTCTCCCCCTCTCATCTTCTCTCTCTCCCTCTCTCTCTCCCTCTCTCCTTATCTCTCTCTCTCTCTCTTCTTCTCTCTCTCTCGCTCTCTCTCCCCCTCTCTTCTACTCTCTCTCTCTGTCTGTTGATGTGCGCAGGACACACCTTCTCAGCAGGGTTTTTGTCTTGCAGGCTGCGACCTACGGATTGTGACGAGGGGAGCCACCATGTGTCTTCATTTCATTTCTATGTTAATTTCAATAAAGTTTCATTGTTTGCTTCAAAAGTGAATGTGTGATGCTCATTCCTGTGATGACACATGCATGTCACCCGTTGTGATGTGCGACATCAGGCGGATTATTTTGTTCATGTTTAGGTGTAGCTGATGTGGCATATCTTTGGTCGGGGGTGCCAGAGAAGGCTGGTCTTGGGGGTGGTGTCGGTGGTAACCCTGGGCGTAGTACTACCCTACGCTTGTGGAGCGTGCATAGTTTGCGCTACTACGCACTACGCAAATTGCACGTAGCACAGTGCAAAAACGTGCAGCGTAGCGGGCTTTTTTTGCTTGCTCACGGTCCTCAACATCAAGTTGGTGGCCATGAGCGAGCAAAATCAACATCCCGGCAAGACTTTTTCCTCGTTCGCAATCAGCATCATCAAGTTGCTGATCGCGAGCGTGGAAAATAGACCTCCTGGCGAGATTCTCAACGCAGGAAGTCAGGTTTCTCATTGCGAGTGGTCGCGAATGCTCGTGACCGCTCACGATGAGAAATTGCCAGCCCACGTTGAGAAAGCTGCCACTCGAGTACAAATCTGCTCGAGCGGCAGAAAACGACCACTTGCACTGTGCAGGATGCCTTTTGCAATGATTGCACAGTGCGGACAAGCATCCGGCACTGCGCAATCAGTGCGAACAGAATTTTCCCTACTGCACTACACAGTTCACGTAGCTACGCGTAGCGTGCGTAGTGCGAAGTGCACTTTGCGTAGCTACGCGTAGCGCTACTACGCAAACTGCGCCCAGGGTTAGTCGGGGGTGTTGTGGCCCTCTTGGGTGCCCGTGCTACATGTTCAGTTGCTCCATGTCATCTGTTTGTCTTCAGGTGTGGCTGTGGGCTGGGCTCCCATTTTAGGTGCAGGCTGTGGTCCTACTTTACACCAGTGTTAATTTCCTGCTGCTAACGCGCTTTATTGCGTGTTTTGTGTTCTTATCGCAGATCTGGCTGGTCGTTGTAAATGTTGAGGTGTGGTGTTTTTGCGGTTTTTGGTACGGGAATGCCTACTCTGCATCTCATTAGAGATAGTTGCGGGGGTCCTCTGTGGCGATGTTTTTTGCAGCTGCTATCACGGGTAAACTGTTGCTGTGGACTGTTAGCAATAGCTTTTGAATGGGAGGTAAATTTATCACGACTTTGGCTGCGATAAAGTTCTGTTAATTTGGCGATCGCTCCTTGTGAATATGCCACCCAGTGTATAATAAAAACAAATGAAATTCCACATTAAAGTGATACTGCTCATTAATATTGAGCATAATTTAAGTGTAAAAAGTAGATATGGATGAGTCGTTAAAGGGACAAGGTGGAAGCTGGATCCGAACTGTAGCTCAATGACAGCGGGTTGCTGAAGAGTGGGGCCCCAGTGCAGTCATTGATGAAGGTGGGAATGCTCTGAGTGGGCAAGGTTCCTGCCCAGGATGCCCTTGACATCGATCGGATGCCGCTCAGTATCGGTCCCCGTAAAGCACTCTACGTTCGGAGTTGGCCATTTTTCTGTAAATTGGATCTTCTTCAACAAAGGAAGCCAGCTTGTTGGGACAGACCATCAACTTGACATTGATGGCTGCAGCTTTGATGGCAACCGGATCTTTATCACCTCTCCAGGAAAAAAAGTTGGCAAAAAGTTACTAAGTCCCACTTTTTACAGTTAAATGTCACTAGGGGACTCCAGCATTGACCTATCTTCTTGTGGCAATGTAAACATCACTGCCACCAATAGCCTTGCTGTGCAGGTTTTACCTATAGATTCGACCTGTGAAAATGATCCCTTTTGATAGGCCTGAACCTTCCTTTTTAAATATTTATAAGTCACTCATAAGTAGACCTTATTGCCTATAAGGCAGGGTATATGATAATTTCAAAGTAGAACATGTAAAATTGTTTGTTTTTGTGAAAAACAGATGTTATTGAGTTTATGCACAGGAGATCAGTACAACACATATCTCGCTCAGCAAGTAAGGTCACGTCTTGTAATTGCAGAACATATACACACAGTTGGCATGGTATCCCACAGCAAAACAGCAAGAACATTTGCAGTAGCATCCTCGTCCTCAAACAGTACCATACATTTATTGACCCGACCATTTCCCTCACACTCGATTACGCTTAAGGGGACAATTTCCCAATAGGCATTCCTACAGATTTTACAAGATGAAATTCAGACTGAGAAAAAACAGCATATTCAGTAATTACTGCAAAACTCAGAACCACAATTTGTGGGGGCAAATTTTGTTTGCACCGAATCGGGATTCCCACTGGAGTCATAACAAATTCATCTGTAAGTGAAATGTAAAATGTGGGTTTAGGACTGAGTTCAACATGTCTTTGTTCTTTCCTCAGGCTCACAAACGTATTCTTCCCCGGACCCTACGATGTGCTGCATTTTGTAACGACTTCAATTTCCTCTTTAGTCCGTAATACTCTAAATCAGCCATATGCCTTCCACTATCGATGGGAAATCAACCAGGCAGATTACATGTTTGCATGTGTGAGTGTGTGCACCGTTTTTGTAGAGTTAAAAGGTATCACAAAATATCCTTATTCCTGTGTGTTGTCCCTCACATGCGCATTTATAGGACCAACAATGAATGCACTTGTGGTACTATTCGGGCCACACCCTTGAATATCCTTGAGTTTTACTCAGTAACTCATTTGCCCTATCCCTTTCCCTTCCCCTGGAGTTATTAATAATGGGGGCAACAGTAACCTTAGAAGGGGTGGAGTTAACAGACATTGTGAGTTGGACTCCAAAGTTTCCTTTAGAACTGAAGAGGAATTACCTAAGGAATTTGGAATGCCATACCTGATTCTCTTGATATTCCTTATTTCTCCTCAGTATTTCACCTACACATTTAGGCTGCTTTAGGTAAATAAAATATCCCGGTAAAATGCACCAAATGTCCAGTGTTCTGTGGCTATTGAAATCTGTTGGAGACAGTAGTTCTTGTTATCAGCCTGCCAGAATTACACCAAATCTCATAATGAGACCCTTATTAGCATTCCTGTGTATGTAACACTAGTTACAGTAAAACACTGGCCAATTAGTGAGGAGTGGACTTCACATCTGTTCTGGTGTCATCATATTTAATTTGCACAGATCTGTTTTCATCCTTGTAACCATCTGGCCATTCTACCTATATTCTATTTTGCTGTTAACTCAACATGCTTGTGAGACTGCACTCCTGTGGCAACTAGTCCTTCTCTTAGGAATTGCTGTTCAATAAGTCACAACTATCAAGTGTAGGTGGGACACATGATGAGGACTGAGCACAACTAATATATGATGACTGTGGCACCATGGCATCATATACTCCAATTATGTCCCCAACTATAGATTTAAATTACCTAAGGGTTTTTTGTAGAGTGTGACATTTTCATTTGCACCTACTTATGGGTTGTCAATCCATTAGATATGCTTTGCCTGCATTTTTGGACCCGGTGCAAAGTGGCAACAGAGCTGCATAGTTCATAATGCTTTGCCTTTTTATATGTTATGCCACATATTTATTGTAATCGCAATCCGAAAATACATTAACACATTTCCATAGAGAGGGTACCTAGGTGCATGGATTGCTGAGTGGGCGTGAATCAGTGGATGATGCTGCATGAGGGGCTGTGGGACAAAAGAAGACAACATAATGCAAGACTGAACCCCATGCATAATGTTAGACCATGAGTGTGGAGGCCATCTTGGTTGCATTCACTTGAGATCTTCAAAGGTGGTGGGCGTGTTAAGATTTGTTAAGACAGGTGAAGTGCAATTTTTGAGTTATGTATATGGTGTTTTCGTTCATGATTCATCTGCTTTGCAGGAGACATTTTCCAATACCTAAAGTGTAGGATTGTGAGGAACATACATCTGATGGTTTAACTCAAATGTTCATATTGGCACGTGGAATGCAGACTAAGAGACTCGTCTAGACAGCAAGAGGATTACAAGGGAGTGGACTGTCTGTGCAAACATTTAAGTGAATGAAGGCACAATATGGACATAATAAACTCTAAAATCTCTCCAGTATTAGAAACGGCTGTTTTGAATGGTTGAGACTGATAGTCGATGGTGGACAATATCTTTATGCTGGCTTTGAAGTACCGTTCGAGAGACAAAATATTAAAGTGGTAATTGTTAACATGAACATGAGCGTTCATCAAAATGAAGAAATGTGGACACTAGTCAGTATTCTGAAAGACATCACGAGCACTGGTTGCAGTTTTTATGTTGGTTATTAAGCAATATGTGTGATATTGAGGAGTCTGTCGGAGAAGTAAGGAGGTATTGATTGAGAACGGAATTGAATAGTTGTCAGGCATTCTGGTGAGGGGCTCTGGAGATTTTAACAATAACTTGCTTTTTGGAATGTGTTGCGTTGGTATGTGGCAAGAGATGAATAGACATACTAGTACGGGTAGCGTTACATTCGTCATTTCAGAGAGTTTAGTTGTAGGGCTGTTAGGTGATGTGAAAGAGTCTTTTTGTGAGGTGTAGGGTACTAATTTGATATTTTGCAGAATCGAGAACTACTAAATATTTATTGCTATTTGTCCTGTAAGTGTGGCATGCTATGCCAGAGCCCCTTGCTACATACAATCGGACATACATAGAGCCCTTATCTCTATCAGGGGGAATGGGCGCCATTACAGAAAACAGATTCCTGGGCATTACTTTCTTTCACTTGTATAAAGAATGCACATTTCCGGCTAGGCCAGGAAGTGTCATGAAGGGCGTGATCCAACTTAAAGGGTCCTCTTGACTCTGGGGGGCGGCCCCCTGGCCCACCAGGACAGTGGAGGCTTCGGCCTGAAGGAGAACAGCCTAAAGGGAATCTGTACAATCTTCATTGAAACCTGGTTGCTGTGAAGACTGTGATCTTTGATGAGAGGGGGTTATGATTCCTGCGCCCACTCTGCAAAGTAGTGAGCAAGAGAAAGACTTGGCTGTTGAAACACAAAAAAATCTAATGGCCCTGTCACACAAGGAGCTTTCTCCCTGAACATCAAGGCCAGTAGTGGATTTCCCAGCTCAGGATCACCGCGCCTTGAATAGCCATGTAGGGAAATCTTGTGACTTTCACCCAGCCATACAGAGCAGAGGGCAACTGTCTCTGTGACTCCACCGCCCAGGCAGCGAGTTCAAAGGTCGACAATGGCAGAGCCAGAAGAGGGGCCATTGGTGCGAGCCTGGTGCCTCTCCCACCCCCCAAATGGGACAGAGGAACTGTGGGTTTGATGGTGCAGAAGAATCTCCGAATTACGGCACTTCTCTAGCTCCACCAATCAGAAAATGACCCACCGATTAAGCATACATATTTTATTGAATGTTTGCCTACTCTGGAGTATCTGTACTTGAGGAGTTATGTTGTACATTGACCGTCTCACACAGTGATTGTACTACATTTACATGTCCTTGTGCATGTTGTCAGGTTGTTTCACATCCCCTTTATTCTAGAGAAAGGATACAATAATTTATGATAATAGGTGAATGTTTTTGTAGGAATCCAGGAAACAGCTTGAATTTAAAAGGTTTATTCAACAGCACAGCATATGATCCTAGTACAGCTGCATTAAGGTTAAACTGCTAGAAAGTGCAGAATGCTACATGAGGAAAACTCTGTTCAGAACATGGAATGCAGACAGAAACATAACATGTCACATGCAGTTAAAGGAACAGTTTTACAATACTAAATAATAAATAAAAGCTATGTCAGAATGTAACACATCCCCCTCATTAATAAAACAACATACAATTGTATTATACAAAATTTTGTAAAGAAGTGGGTCTTCTTCGGACACGTGTATCATTTTTAGGTTTCGGCTACCGTCCCACTGCGTAAGCAGTGGGTGGGCGGAGCCGGAATCTTTTGTCAGTAGTATGGGGGCCTGAACACCCCCCTCTTCTTCATTGGCTGGCCTCGTAAATGCTGGCCAGCCATTGGAGGAGAGGAGCGTCACTGAGTTCAGGGCCCGCCTTGACGCGATTCGGGGGCGTTTTTCTCTCTTTTTTTAAGCCCCGCCCCTTTTCTAGCACCAGTGTTCTACACATCTGCTGCACCGGCGCACGTCACACATCGATGTTTTTTCAAATGTACTGTGTCTGTACTCAGTGCGTGCAGGCGCAGCGTGTTCACTGTGTGTCAGTCACGGCGGTTAAGTAGTTGCGACTGTGTGAGACTCTTTAATAACCAAGCCTGCCCTGAGGCTGAGATCAAGTGCAAGAGAAGATTAAGATATGAATCAATATATGTTTAATGGCGGCCGCGGTCCTTAGTTCACACTAAAGTGCAGTGTTGACTGTTGCTGACAGTGTTGCCACTTTCCGGTGGGCGTGCCGCAGGACACAAACACTTCGGGCGGGCTTGATGTTGGTTCTAATGGGGGGGAGGGGCTGTGCACACAGTGGATGGCAGCGTGCGCAGATTTTTTCACAAGGCCACGCCCCACCATAACCACCGCAGCTCCCCACGTCCGTCCATGAATCATCATCGTAGTTGAAGTCAGCCGCTGCCCGACCTGACCGACGACGACATTTGAGTCTGGCCCCTGTGGGCAGGGCAGCCTGTGCAGTCATTGATCACAGCCAGTAAGTAGCACAGTCCAGACCAGTACTGTCTGGTATCAAGAAGCACCAGGCCGCAGCTGGCCGCCTAATTGTACAATCACTAGCAGTGCAGCCAGTGGGTGTCCCTGCCGACCGGCCCACCAGTAACGGTAAGACGTTAAACAGTAAACTAGCCAAGCTAACCAGTCTAACTACTAGCGATGCCATTCCAATACTGTCTGTGCCAAAACCAACGCTCTGTTTTTTATGGTTGGGTGGTGCAGTGATTGGACGTTCCGGTTGTAAGAACACCTGCGTGGTGAGAGGCAGTTCGTCTCCGAGTCCGGTAAGATACGATTAGGATGCATCCATGTGATTCCTTCATTCAGAATCACCAGTATTAGCCCGCCGTCACGCCCGCCGGCCGTTGCAGTACACGGTGTACACTTTTGATATCTGGATAGGGCCTGCCGGCGCCGCAGTAATGGCCTGTGGGTATAAGTAAGTTTTAAAAAAAAGGCCAAAGCCCTACCGGCCCAGCTGACGTCTGTGCGCTTAAGAGACAAAATAAAATAAAGTCAAATATGTAGTGTGGATTCCGCCGGGCAAAAAGCCTGCTTCTTTCAAGTATAATTGCCTATTTGTCTTTCAGACTTCAGTGTGAACTACTTTAACTCCAAACATACCGGTTGGGGCGCAGCCCCGCACTAATTAGTTTCCAGACCACAAAACACAGTCTGGTTTCACTTTCTCAGGCCTTCCCTTAAAGATGGGCATAGGCAGGCAGCAGCATTCGTTCCCTCTTCCTTCCGTCACAGGTTCTGAACTAATTAAGGAACAAACTACTGGTGTGTTTGCAGTGTGTTCCAGAGTGTCAGATACGTTAAGTAAAAGTGTTGCTGTTTGACTAAAATTTAACTAAGGAGCAAGGGCACTCGAAGAGATAAGAAAGTACGGGGGGGGCGTGGGTCACCACCAAAGGGCCGGCCAAGGAGACTAGGGTTCATGGCATTAGCCACAAAGGTGAGGAAAAAATAGCTGTGTATCTTTGTCGTGTCACCATAGGCATGGTGTGTTAGCAAGGTTCTTCTTCTGGTCTGTTATTTAGGAAAGACAGCCGGCTAAAGCAGCTGTCAATAAGATCAAGTCTACTTTTTTACGTGGTTTTCACTTTTATTTCCGGTTAGCTTTTTTAATAACTTGTCGGCATTCTACACGTCAAGCTGCTTGTAACGTGCAAGACGTTGGCATTACTTCGACCCTGCTGCATGGTGTTGACATTCCTTCTGCTTTTACCGCCGCGCATTTAAACCCTACACTCGAGGCACTGTGTAATTGAAACCTACGGGAAGATTGCCGCGATACGGTGACTGTATTTCTAGCTGAATGTTTGCTTTAGGATTGGCATGTGCAATAATAAAAAAGCATTTGCCATAAGCTTTGATGCAAGCAACTTTTTTTGGGCAACTAACTAATGCGCTGAATATTCGCAAACTTTCAATGAATAAAATAAAGTCAAGCTAACAGTTCATTTGCAGATGTGTGTCTGTGCACCAGGACTGGCTGCGTTGTAATCTCGTGTTGATAAGAGATAGCGTTCTTATCCGCGCTGCGGAAGGGGCGCCCCGCTTTGAAGTCTCCGGGACTGAGGATGCACGCGGGGTCGGGGTCAGGGTCGGCATGCGAGGGCACCTCTTCTGAAGTTATCCATGGAGTCATCGGTGCTTCGGAGGCTCCTGGACAAACTTCCATCCGAACCCCTCCCTTTGACCCTCTCCCTGTGACCTATGAACAGAATGTCTGTTTGATTAGCTAAAATGTTTGCACGAGTCTCCCACAATCGGGCCTGATCTTCAAAAAAGGAAATGTGCTAGTTTGTATATAAGTGTGCTTGCAGTACATTTCCGACCTTTTAAAATTCTCACAGATGATTCTCTGAGTACTCCTGATGCTCCCAGACTTGTAGTTGCCCAGCAGTAATTTTAGATTTCTTTTGTGCATTCCAAGTTTCTCCCTTGCAAAGGCATTGTATGGCCTTTCGCATCCCATGATGCAAGAGGTGTATATTTATTCACGTGTAACGTTTTCACAATAATGCAACTCCCTGGGCAGTCAAGGATGTGTGTGCTCGGAGCAGGGGACCCTGCAGCCCCTCCCTCTGCCTTTTCTCTGTTTCCCCTATTTTCCTCCGGAGGAAGCGGAGGGGGCTCTGACGCTCGCTTTGTCTCTGAATTTTCCCTTTCTCTGCCCCATCACTTGCTTTCTCCTATACCCTCCTTGCGACCTGCTGTCCACCCTGCTCACTCGGCCCTCACCCCAGACCTCACAGGATTTCTCAGATTTCGGTTCCTTTCATGGCTAATCTTTCTCTGCTCCTCTTTACTCAGTATTCCCCCATTTCCACCTCAAATGTCACTTGTCTCTTACACCCACGTCTCTTGCTCCTCCCGTCTCTCGTCCAGTTTTCACCCTTCACTGCTTGTATGCCTTCTTATATTCGATTTTCCTTTTCGTAACCGATAGGCTTCTTTTTCTCTTCACCCCTTCTCTTTTTCCTACATTCTTAGCTCTTTTCTCCTTTCCCTCTTTTGTTCTATTTCTCTCTTATCTCCCCCCCTTATCTCCTTTCAATTTTCATTATTATATTACACTGTCCCTCTTTTTCTCTTTCCCGGCACCCTTTTGTTCTTTTCTTTTGTTGCCCCTTCTCCGCATTCCCTTTTTCCTTCGAATACTTCCCGTCTCTTTTCTATTTACTTGCCTCCATTTCCTTCCTTCCATCCCATCTTTCTTGCCTTCTTTCTTTCTCCACTTTTCTTTCTTTCTCGCCTTGCCTTGTTCTTTTCTTTCCTTCTTCACCAGCTTTCTTTTGTTTGTGCAGATGTATTTAAAAATCCTTTACAGCATGTGGTCACGTTGTTTTTTAGCATCTTTTGATTTTTGTGTAAGTAAAATTGTTAGTTTGACTAGACCAAGCAGCAGCAGATGCACATCTTCCCTGACTGGCTGACTGCCCCGTACAGGTCTCTGCAGTCCTTCCTCATGCTGGAGGCTGCCTTTGGGAGCGGTGAAGAGCTTCTGTATGGACTTTGCATGGGACCTCCGGGTGACCTAGGACTGCCATCAGTGCATTTTGGGCCCTCGCCAGTCACCTTAAAGTGCTTCCTCATTTCCTTCTCAGTTTCCCTGTTGGGTATGCCTCCTGGCGCCCTCTGTGAACCCCATTTTGCTTGAGGCTTTTGGTACATTATTTTCAAAAAAACAAAAAATGGAAAAAATGCCATTTGCAATGCCAATAGCTCTAACTTTAACAAAGCCGAGACCATTGCATTGTAAATGCTTGTTGACTCTTGAACCCACTGAGTCAGAGAAAGAATTATCGTTTGTTTCAACACTGTCTAAATCACCACGAGACTGAAACAGAACATCATTCTGCATGGGACATTTGGCAACTTTACTCACGTTCCAAACTTTGCCATCTTGAGTAATGACAGAATTACTGAAAACTTTTTTAATTTGCATAGGTCTGCCATACTTAATCATGCCTTTGCTGACCATGAAAGGTTTCAAGATCTTAACCCAATCACCAACCCCCAAATCATGCTCTTTGGTTTTCCACCTTTTATTGTACCACAAAGCTGACTTGCTTTGCTTGCAACAAACCTTGCTGGCAATTTTTTCAATGTCAACTTCATCTTTAGTTAAATTTTTGCATTTCTCCTTAAACCACCAGGGACATATATCTGAAGCAGGATCTCTTCCTTTAAGTAGTTTGAAAGGACTAACTTCCGTGGTGGTATGAGGAGTTATGTGATAAGTCCAAAGCTTCTCTCTAAGCACATTCAACCAATTACTTTTCTCTTTAACAGCATCAGCAACAAAACCCTATAATACTCGGTTAAAGCGTTCAACCTGTCCGTTCTCATGTGGTTCATAAAGAGATGTCCGAATGTGTTTGATATTGCAACCTTTTAAAAATGATTGCATTTCAGCCGAAACTAGCTGCACACCATTGTCAGACACTAACACTGAGGGAGATCCTTCTCTCGCAAAAACTTTTTTGAAAAAGGAAATAACTACCTCAGAAGTAACTTTAGCCACAAATTTCACTTCTGGCCACTTAGAATGATAATCTATCATGACTAGTGCAAAACGTGATGTTTCTGGCAAAATATGGAAAGGGCCCGAAATATCAAATGCTATCTTGTTTAAAGGAAATTCTGGCCATTGCACGGCTTTGAGGGGTGGAACATGCAATTTAAGCATTTTATCATTAACACAACACTCACTACACTCCCTCACTGTGCGGTCAACAAATCTGTCCATCCCTGGCCACCAAAAATGTAACCTTATTAAACGCTTCATGGCCGAAATTCCAGGATGGGTTTTATGAGCTAACTGAAGTATCAGTTCTTGTATGCCAACTGGTGGAATACATTTATCAGATTTGAAAATCAAATTTCCTTCACACCATAACTCATCCGCCACATTATAAAATGGAAGTAAATCATCTCTGACATTGGACTTGTTGGGCCAACCCTCAAGGAGGTTTTTTTTAACCAAATCAATTTTTCATCATCATCTCGACATTTCGACCAACATTGTTCAGTGATGTCCTGATACTGGGGAGATACAAAATCAGACAAACTTAATACAAAATCAACCTGCCTGAGACAATCAACTTGGTCAACTGTACTTCCACAAGGCAAACGTGACAAACAGTCAGCAGTAACATTTTTCTTCCCAGGAATATATTCCACAGTGAAGTTGTATTCCTGTAATTTTGATGCCAGGCGTGCAATTCTCGCCGTGGAGTTCCAACCTCCACCAACCGATAAGATATGTACAAGCGGCTTATGATCTGTTCTTAAGACAAACTTACTGCCCCATATGTAAATTCTATAATGTTCAATGGCCCAGACACAAGAGAGCAACTCTTGTTCAATGACCGCATACCTACGCTCCGTCACACTCAACGTCCTAGAAGAAAAGGCCACATTCCATTCTATGACACCATCTGTCTGAGACAACACGCACCCAAGACCATACAGGCTTGCATCAGTGGTAATGATACATTTTTTTCCCATTCTAAAAGGTTTTAAAGTTGGCGAATTTACAATATCATTCTTAATGTCAGTGAATGCTTTTTCCTGTTCAGCTTTCCAAATAAACTCATTACTTTGTCTTAGTAACCTCCTTAGTGGCTCCATTTTAGTAGCGAAATTTGCAACAAATTTACTGTAATATTCGCACATGCCCGAGAAAGACAGCAGTTGTTCCTTGTTACACGGAGAGGGAGCTTTGAGAATAGCCTCCACATTAGATTTTTTAGGAATCAAACCTTCCCCCGATAATGTATGGCCCAAGTATTCCACAGACTTACTAAACAATTTGCATTTGTGAGCTTTGAGGGTAAGGCCAGACTTTTCCAGTCTATTACACACCTCGTTTAAATGTGAAGCATGCTCAAACTCATCCTTGGAAAAGATCAAGATGTCGTTCTGAAAACATTTAACAAATGAATCTAGGTCTCTAAAAATTTGGAACATAACCCGTTGAAAAACAGAGGCAGCAGATGCTAACCCAAAAGGCATTCTTTTATACTGAAAGAGACCCATGGGAGTAATGAAAGCTGTGTATTTTTTAGATTCCTCAGTGAGCTCAATTTGATGGTACGCAGATCTGAGATCTAATGTAGAGAATATCTGCGCACCATCAAATAGAGAAATAAGCTCGTTTATATTTGGAAGAGGATGACAATCTATAATTATATTGGAATTTAGTGCCCTCAAATCAATGCAAACCCTTAATTTTTGATCCGGCTTCCGTACTAAAACTATGGGCGAAACCCATTCTGATGACTCAATGGGTTCTATAATGTTGTCTTTAAGTAAATCATTCAATATTTCTTTTAACTCATCCCTAACATTGAGAGGAACCCCTCTTAATCTTTGTTTAACTGGAAGTGTCCCTTCCTTCAGCACTATTTTATGTGCAAAATGTTTTAACTTCCCAAACTGATCAGAAAAAACTTTATCCAATTTGTTGCTCCAAAAGGAAATATCATTTTTCTCTACTTCACTGGGACAAATGGAATTTAACATACCTTGCTCACTACACAGTGAGATGGGGTCTTCAGCACGTGGATTTAACATGATACCCAGTTCCCATTGGTCATGCCAACCCAGCACATTAATACCTTTAACCGCAATATACAGTTTGATATGGGCTAATCTGCCCCTGAAGCTTAACGGAACCTTGAAATATCTTTCAACATCAATTTTGTTCCCATTGAAACCTTCTGCTAATATATCTGATTGTTGAAAACTGGCAATATCACATACTTTTTGTAAATTTTCATTAAAATATTCTCTAGTAATTATGGTCCAAGGAGACCCAGAATCCACCATAAGTTCAATGGGAATAGTAAAAACATGAAAGATACATTTTGGTGATTTCTTACTGGTTAGCATAACACAACCATTTTCAACAATGGAGACAACATAACCTCTGTCAAGATTTTGTTCTACATACTCACTGCTACTACTACCAATGGATGAAACTTTTGCGGGAGTAATATTTTGAGAGGATGGACGTGTTTGTCCTGTTCGCAATTGACTATTAAAACGTCTCTCTCTACAAACATTACTAAAGTGTCCTACTTTACCACAAACGTTACATGTTTTGTCAATAGCAGGGCAACCTTGAAAAGATGCGATATGTAATTTGCTACCGCACCTATAACACGAAACAAAATTATTACTAAATTCTGTCCTCCTATTAATGGTGCCATATTGATTCTTAGCTCTCACTTGTGCAGGAATAAAACTTTTGTTGTCAGTTTTGGGTTTTACAACACATACTTCTTCTTCAGAAGTGATTTTACTATGGTTGGAACTTTGTTTGATAACAATGTCCATCCATTTTTCCGACAACTCGGTAGATTTAGCGATGGCAATTGTTTCTTCCAGATTAGGGTCACCCATGCACCATAATTTATCCTGAGTTTTTTTGTTCTTAACATGAACAATGATCTGGTCACGAATCATTTCATCAGACATAGATCCGAAATTACAATGCAAAGTTAGAGCTCTTAAAGACGTGAGGAAGTCATCAAAAGATTCTTCATGCTTTTGTTATGTTATGTAATGTTATGTTATGTTATGTTATATTCGTATTTGTATAGCGCACGGCTACTCAAAAAGAGTGTCCCGGCGCTTTTGAATAGGGAGACCTACAGCAACATAACACAACAACAGTAATAAAAAGCAAAGGGAAATACAGAAAAGAACCGAGAGAAGACAGCAGAACAGCCTAAAGAGTAAACAGCCAGGTTTTGAGGCCTTTTCTAAATGCAAGCAGACTGGTAGCTCCCCGGAGTTCTAGCGGCAAGGTGTTCCACACCTGCGGCGCCAGCAGTCCGAAGGAGCGACCTCCAATGCGGGCTCTCTTCACTCGTGGCACTGCCGCCAAGAACAGAGATTCTGACCTGAGAGAGCGAGCGGGATGGTAGAATACAATTCTCCTTTGGAGATACTTTGCTCCCACCGCATGGAGAGCTTTATAGGCCAAAGTTAATGCCTTGAAAACAATCCGTTTACGGATGGGCAGCCAATGTAGAGTCTGCAGCAAGCCCGCAGCACTGGCTCGCCTATTAAGGCCAAAAATGGCCCTCGCGGCCGCGTTCTGCACAACTTGAAGCCGCTGCAGCAGGTACTCTGACAGGCCCAGGTAAAGAACGTTGGAATAATCTAACCTAGAGCCGATCAGAGCCTGCACAGTCAGCTTCCTATGTTCTTCAGACAGAAGAGGTAGAAACCTCCGCAGCATCTTAAGGAGGCCGAAGCAGGTGCCCGTCACACCAAGGATCTGGGCTCTTAACGTCAGACCCCTGTCCATCTTGACCCCCAAATTCTTGGCAATTTGGGAAGAACAAGACGGAGGAAACATGTGACTGGGTCACCAAGCTTGCCAGTCTGGCTCCGTCGCACACCCGAAGAAGAGTACCTCGGACTTATCGGAATTGCACTTGAGGCTGTTCAGCTGGAACCATTTAAAAACAGCCCCAAGGCAATCCCGGATACTCTCTCCATCAAAGTCTCCTCCCCTCTTACAAGAGAAGAGGAGCTGGGTGTCGTCGGCGTAGGATACGATCTGGGCCCCAAACGACTCCGCCAGTGCCGCCAGAGGGGTCATAAAGATGTTAAAAAGGGTCGGGCTCAATATAGAGCCCTGTTGGACCCCGACTCCCAAAGGCGGCATCACGGCAGAATCTGGGGAGGCCCAGACCGTTTGCCAGCGGCCAGCTAAGAAGGATGAAAACCAGCTGAGCACCGTCCCCCGTAGGCCAATCTCATAGAGTCTTGCGAGAAGGTCGTCATGGGGGACGGTGTCAAAAGCCGCCGACAAATCCAACATCACCAGCATGGCTTTGCCCCCAGTGTCCAGAACCCCTTTAATGGTTTCTGAGACCTCTAAGAGCGCGGTCTCTGTACTGAGATTCGGGCGGAAGCCGGATTGGGTGGCGTGCAGAATCTCGTGTGTTTCCAGAAAATCGGAGAGCACCGTGTGTACATGCTTCTCCAAGATTTTCGTCAAAGCAGGCAATAAGGAAATAGGCCTATAATTGACCGGAGCCTTAGGGTCAAGACCAGGCATCTTCAGCAAAGGAATGACCATTGCCTGCTTCCAGGCCTGCGGAACCACTCCCTGGCACAGTGAGAGATTCAGGAGTGGATTCGCCAGCGGGTTAATTACTTCCGCCATTTTTGCCAAAAATTTGGCCGGGCAAGGGTCCAAGGGCGACCCTGATTTAAGATTGCCCATGAGCGCTAAGGAAGCAGGGGCTGAAATAGGTGGAAAGACGGCCAGCACCGGACCTAACGGGGCCGGAAGGTGCAGATCATCCTCAGGATTGGACAGCCCCGCGGGCGCCACCAGTGGAAAGGAATCCTGGATATGTTTAATCTTGCTAGTGAAAAAATTAGCAAGATCCAATGCCCAGGATTTGGAGGGCATATCTTGAGAAGTATTGGACCGCGGGGCCATGAATTCTCTCACTATGGTAAAGATCTCCTTACAGGAGTTGGAGGCGGCTTCTATCCTCCCTGCAAGGTAGGCTTTTTTTCCAAGGCGAATGTCTCGGTGATAGGCCTTCACCGCCATCTTATAGGTCAGCCTAGCCACTGGATCGTATTGTGAGCGCCAGGCTCTTTCGGCTGCCTTACACTGCTGTCGGGCAGCTGACAGTGCCGTAGTGAACCAGGGAGCCGAAACCCGTTTCGATGTTAGACGGGGGGCCAGCACCGGGGCAAGATCGTCCAGCCTATCCAGAAGCCATGCTTGCAGAGACTCCAGGTCCTTCTCCAGGTCGCATGAAAGGGGGCAAGGGTGATCCAGGGCAGCCTGGGCTAACATTGCAGGGGTCACTCGATGGTATGCCCTAGGAGCTCGTCCCTGCTGCTGGGACACAGAATTAAAAGGCTTAACTGTGCCTCTGATCACAAATTTAGCTAGCCGATGGTCTGACCAAAGCACCGGGATAATCTCTTTCACCTCGAGAGGAGATGTCGAAAAGACCTGGTCGAGAGTGTGTCCCTTGTCAAGCGTGGGCCCCTGAAGATAAGGGATCAAGCCCAAAGGGGCCGTAGCCTCCAATAGCTTAGTGGTGTCCGGGTCCGACGGAACGTCCATGCGGAAGTTGAAATCCCCGGCTACTATGCAGTGTTCTGCTTTAAGGGCCAGCCCCAGCAAAACTGAGTCAAAGTCTTCAAAGAAAGATTCAGGTGGGCCAGGAGGTCTATAAACTAATAAGCCTTTAAAAGATTGGTAGGGAGCCAATGTGATGGAAAAGGCAAGGGCCTCGGAGCCATGGATATCATCCACTGGCAGAATAGCACATGGCACGCATTTCTTCACCACCAGTGCCACTCCACCGCCCCTTCCCTTAGCTCTATCCTTCCTGAAGATATTATAATCAGGCGGGATGGCCATGGCAACATCAGGATTTGAGAGTTCCCCTAACCACGTCTCGGTCAACATAAGACAAAGTGGCTTTTCCGTGTCAAGGAGCTCAAAAATGTCTTGTGCGTGTTTGCACGCAGATCTGGTATTTAACAGCATGCAAAAATACCCAACACTATCGATCTCATTGTTGTGGGGCGGTAATAGAACGCGGTTGGGGCGCCAGCCACAGCCAGGGCAGCAAGACTTACCCCTTTTGTGCCCTAGTATAGAATTTGAAACGATTTAAGGCAATATTAGCTGTGGCTTTAAATCTTTTTTCCAATCTGTTGAGAGCTTCAGTATAAACATTCATAGTGTCCCCACTACCCATAGAAACAGACAACTGTGGTAAAGTTCTGAAGATTTCTTGCCCCTCAGAGCCTAAACAATGCAACAGAATACTCTTCTTTCTTTCTGCACCCATTCGTTCCCCATCAATAGCTCTCATGTAATTGAAAAATTCCTCCTTCCACCTAGACCAAGGCATAGGAGGGTCACCCTTAATCTGTAGAAATTTAGCAGGAGGATCAAACTGCATTGTAATAATAGCTAAATAATAAATTGGTGAGAAAAGAGGGTTACAAAAAAATTGAAAGCAAATGCACTGTTAAAGAAATTCACATAAAAGAATAAAACCACAAAAAAATTATATATATAATTCAGACTGTAAATATACGACAGTACTTGTAAATGTAAGTGTTGTGAAGAAATGCTTCGTTGTCTTAATCAATTGCTGCCATGAAGTACTTCAAATCTTGAAGAAAAGGGGTAAGATAAACCCAATGCTGAAATCTTGCAGTAGAAGGTGTTCAAAATGTAACAGAATTTGCTGTATTGGTTTCTAAACTTATGACAAAATCGCTTGGAAACATAAAATGGCAAGCGAGATAAAAGTAAAAGCTTCTTGTTGAAGAGAAATTCCTTCCGATGCCTGTGGTTGCTTAGCAACGTTGCCGGTGACTTCACTGCCTTTGCAAAGAGATGAGAGCAGGGACAGGCTGAACGCGCTTACGTCAGCGTCGTTAGCTCAAATGAAAGGCCTCCTAAGTGTAAACACGCATTTGCCAGAAAAGCTGAGGAATGAGAAAATGAGTAATTCCTCATAAATAAACGAGGGCTTGACAGATTCAATAGCGCGCAGGAAACACAGTGATTTCCAGAATCACACGAAGGCTTTGAAGTAATATGAAGCGCAGGGAGAGTCACACCGGTACAGAGATGACATCTGCTCCAGAGCATTCCAAGTGTGAGCTCGAGCAGAGACAGTGTTGAAGGAAGGTAACCAGGCAACCACAAATTGAATGATGCTTGTTTTAAAAACACTAGAAATTGAATAAAAAGGTCCCAAATCACGCAGAAATAAATCCCAAGTAGGCAATCTTCAAGTAGGATAAAGTGGAAAGTTTCTTCTTGTATTTGCTATGAGATAACAAATTGGAAAATAATCCAAAGTCATATAAAATGTAGAAAGGGTCCAAAACTCCGCTCCTGTGCTGTAAATGGCTGGAGTAAGGTTGTCCTCGTCGCCAAATTTTGTAGTAATCCAGGAAACAGCGTGAATTTATTAGGTTTATTCAACAGCACAGCATAAGATCCTAGTACAGCTGCATTAAGGTTAAACTGCTAGAAAGTGCAGAATGCTACATGAGGAAAACTCTGTTCAGAACATGGAATGCAGACAGAAACATAACATGTCACATGCAGTTAAAGGAACAGTTTTACAATACTAAATATTAAATAAAAGCTATGTCAGAATGTAACACAAGTCTAATCCAGTTAGTTCCTAAGCATGTTAAAAGATCATCAGCATGGCCACCCAGGAAGTAGGCTTCTAGTCAGGCCACGGTTGAAGGTCCTACAACTGGGTCGCCACCATCTGCCATCCCTTCACTGGAGGCACCTCATCAAGTGCACTGATGTCCGAAAGAATGTTAGACACAAGCCCCCCACCCCTTCACTGCTCACGGTTACCAGCTTTATGGGCTCTATCCAGTGTTTCAGACAGAGTCCCCATCATTGGATTAAACCCAAACTGTTACTGCTTATTGTTGGAAATGGGATTTCCGATTGGCTAAGGCTGGCGCCAAAACCAGGCAGAAACCACCACTCCAGTCAGGGCAAGGGAGTTACCAGCCAAGATAACCCCTGCTCACCCCCTTGGTAGCGTGACACGAGCAGTAAGGCTTACTCCGGAGGCAATATAAGTTAAGTATTTGCGCATGCACCCACCAGCAACAATATCCAAGGCCCCCCACAAAAGGAACTCCACATAAGGTTATATAAAAATAGCCTTTGTATTATACCAAACACATTAGATAATTAACACACACTTTACAATGTGCCATAAGCACGGGCAGAATTTACAGGGGATATATGTACAGGACAGGGCCACATGGACCACTGTCAGGAATAAGCACTTTTAGAACTAGCACTTGGTAGAATTAGCACTTTGTAGAAATAGCACATAGCACATATAATAACTATAGCACCAAATAGCAACTGTAGACCACAACCAGTAACCACTGGCAAAAGGTAAGTACCACCTACGCAATCCTAAACACGTTAGGCAAATATCACGCAGGGAACCATGAACACACTAGTATAACCCATACTAAATAAAGCAACCTCCTAAGCATAAATATTTGTCTAGAGGTATCAGACAGGGTGCGCAAAACATTCTACACACAGTACATTTCCTAGCACCCTACGAAGCACATCAATCACATTTAGCGCAGAAATCACATCTAGCACATAACTCACAACAAAGTCCAGGTTGCGCCACTGCGCCAATACCTAAACGTAGGAGCTGCCCACTACTTGCTGGGCTGCTGAGGACAGGGACAGGGCCTAAACGCTGCAGCTGGCACTAAGTGGTGCGCAGCTGGGGAAGGCCAAGGTAGGGGCGAAGGAGTGCGACTCACTCCTGAGTCCAAAGTACATGTCCCTAGGAAGGAAAACCTAAATGGTGCATCTGCGCACTACTTGCTGGGCAGCTGGGAACTCAAAACTGCAACATGGGCCTTCACTGGCCCTCTGAACAAAGACTACGCAGACTGCTAAAGCCCCCTAGGCTCTGGAACAAACATAGGGGCATTTTGGAGCCCTCTGGGCCCGAATATCAACTGTGCCCCAGAGCCATGTAGGCTCTGAAAATAATGGGGGCTTCGTTGGAGCCACGGGGCTCTGAAGAATAGAATGGTGCCAGGGACACCACACTGTGCCTCCCAAGGCACCACAACATGGACAGAGCTACACCCAGCCCGTTTACACTCACCGGGCTGCTCTCCTCTCCTCCGGCGGCAGGAGGTCTCCGTGGCTCACTCCGGGGAGCTCGGCCCGACTATCTCGCCCTTGGAGGGGGGCGCAACAGGTGCCTCTTCACCCGGTCCCCCGTCTCGGGACCAGGAGTTGAGAACTGGAGCCCGCGAGGCTCTGCACAGATTCTCCTCGGCGCGGCACAAGGGGGGGGCGGGACTTCACTTCCGGGGCTCCCTCCAGCACATGGGAGAACTGCAACACTCGGGCTGTTTACCTATTGGCAGCCCCGGGGCTCTCATCAACTCATGGGAGCCCCGGGCCGCGGGGAGGCCATAAGTCGGCCGGCTTCGCTTCTTTTTTTTTCGGCGGCGGCGGGCAGGACTTCCTTCGGAAATCCGGAAGTCCCGCCTACTGCCAGGCACAATGCTGCCTGACTTCCGTTTTCGCGGTAGCGGCAATCTCTATTCCCGGGCAGCCACGAGGGGCAGGCTAAATAAACAGCGGGGTGAGCACCCGCTGAGTCACTGGCATAAAAACGGGGTGGGCACCCGTGCCTAAATAATTAAATACATGGGGTGGCACCCGTAGGCAACCACGAAGGAACAAATGCAGGGTAGGCTCCTGCTTGAGTAGAACACACAATCCATGGGCAAAATGCAGGGTAGGCTCCGGTGCACCTCGCACAGGACACTTCAAAACAAAGCGCTTCCCAGGCACTAAAGGAGACAGAAACCCTGGCCCAACAAAGCAACTGGGACAAAAGGGGTTTCAGCAAGTCTTGGGCATAAAGAAATGGAGCAACCAGCTCCTCGGCGCAGGGAAGTCCTCCAATCCCCCAGGTAAGGCAGAGGGGTCCCAGAACAAAGTCCATCAGCAATCCAGGGGCTGGGCAGGGCCCAGGGAGGCAAGCCTTCCCCTGGGCCCCAGCAGCAGCACGCCCCTGGTAGATTCTAGTCAGGAAAACCAAGAACATTTTCATGGGGTCACAGCCCCTCTTTTATACAGAGAAATCCTTTGTCTACAAAGGTGCAGGCAAGGGGCGAACCAGATACAACTGGTTCTTGAGCACTTTGTTTTGCTCAGCCCCTCTGCCTATTCACAGGATGGGTCAGGGACATCAGACACACCACAGGGGTGGAGCCAGCATTGTGTGGGGAAAGCCCAGCCCTATTCAGGTCCCAGGTGCACTCCTCCCTCACATCAGTCATGCAGATCTCTCCACTCACCATCGGGGCAGACCCATCCTGACTCCTGGAGCCTGGCTCACCAGCCAGCTCCAGCCAATCACAAGCCAGACAGCCAATCACATAAATTACACAGACATGCCAACTTCTAGAAGTGGCACTTCCACACTAGACACATGAATGCCGCACACATCATCGCGCAGCATTCACTCTCACGAGTTCGCACATACCAAACTCGAGCCTGCACTCCCCACGCATCAGGAATTACCATGGACACACACATTCTCCATGCATTCCTATGGGAGGGCAGGCCAATCTCACACACGCACTCAGAGAGCGCACGCACTTTACACTGTGCCACAGTCCAAAAGTGCGCAAAGACCAGAAATCACTATAATGATGTAACATTAGAAGGCAAAAAGTTCAGGGGTGAACCTGCCAGAATGGCCAAGTCCAACACAACCCCCTTCCAGCCAAAAAGCAGGGCAGACCAATCACCGCTGTGATGGACTTCCCTGCTTTGGGCGATAGAACACGGACGCGGTCCCGCACTGCAGGGACACCCTCCGGTTCTATGCCACGTTGTTCCACAAAACAAGCACACACAAAAAACATTCAGGACCAACCAGGCTATCCCACTGGTACTCCTTAGTTGTCCACGGCTAGGACCAGACCCTAGGCCACCCAGATACCACTGGTCCTTGCACATCCACAGAGTGGGGGGTAGTAACCCCTGGCATACAATAGCCATTCTCCACTCCCTTTTTCAGTGTATTTCCAACTACCACTGATCCTTCAACCTAGGGTCCGCACCCTCAGGCTGACCAGAGGTCACGGGCAAGAATGCCCCACCCTACCTCTACTTCTGGGGTTGCGCACTCTCCCAGGAGAAGCACCCTCCACAACTCTCCCATCAGTTCGGGACCTTATTCCCTTAGCAGTAGTGACGGCGGTCAGATCATGCCAAAGAGGTGTAGCGAGGCGTTGCACATAGCGGTGCCCTGCCCGGAGTGGCGCAGGCCGCGACTCGCGAACAGCATCGAGACGGAGTCGGGGCAAGCGGCAGAGGCTGCGCGGCTTGAGGCGGACGTTGCTCAGTGCGGTGCCTACAGGACACCAGGGTGGTCATGACGGCGAGGTCACAGCTTCCTTAACTGGTCTACCACCTGGTATCCAAATTCACCGGATGCACAGGGGTCAGACTCCCTCTGACCCCCTTACAGAGTTCTGCACCCTCCCAACTGGAGTGGTACCCCTAGAAGACAAACCGGCTAGGACACTGGCTACAGTCACCCTGTCGTCCAGGACAGGCAAACACCTGAACCTGGCTCCCCAACCTAGGGACGCTACCCTTTGGTTAGATTCCTGGCGCACCAGGACTTCTACAAGTTGAAAACAAAAATCTAAGACTTTCTCCTCTCCTTCAGCAGCAAGGCAACCACTGCAGGCCAATCCCTCAGGTCAGGGACAGTACTCCTCCATACAGCTTGCCCGGTTCCTTCTCTTCAGGCTGAAGTTTCTTCGTGTAACATCAGGACACTACTTACAGTTGCCCTAACGTCCAGATCCGGAACCACCGGCTACTGGCTCCCCAACCGAGGGACGTACCCTTTGGTCAGATGCCTAGCGCACCAGGACTTCCTTGAGGGTGACACATAACTAATGTGTCGTGTAGCAAGTCTGCCTGTCACTCAGGACAGGAGTGGCATCACCATGGTCACTCCCCGGCGACACAACCCTTCTGGCTGGCCCCTGACCCACTGGTTCTTCCACTGGTGGGTCTTCCCCTCGCACCCCTCCATCTGGACTTCTGCACCCTCCTAATTGGAGCGGTACTGCCAGACACCACGCTCTCCAGACACTCTGGGAGATCCTCCTCAAATGACCTATTAGTACAGCCTAGGCCCCCGACCTGATGTTCCCTTAAGAAACAATCCAGGCCCTGAGACTGGGTTTTGGGCACCTGGAGACATGCAGTCCCACCCACTCCTTCGAGACAGGACGTGAGACCCTACACCGAGACTTAGCTGGGCTACACTGAACCTCTTCCACCATGCTGGGCTGGACGACATCTCAGCCACTCCTTTTAGAATCATTCTACCTCTATGTCTCCCTCTTCACAGAACCTTACCAACTCTAACATACTGTGTCTTAATAGACCACAGAAATCAAAAGCAGGCTCCACTTCTGCGGACGTCCTCGAGAAAAGTTTAACACAAGGAACCTAAGTGTTTGAGCTAAAACAGTAGTCCACACCAAGTATTCAGCAAGCTCCCCATCCCAGAGAACTCACACCCAATTATCCACACACACCCGCCCCAGACTGGTAAGACAGTTTCTACTGCCCCTGATTTCTCAACCTGACCACACGTGACACAGGTACCATTACTCCGGGAATGGGGAATGGGATGTTCACATTCATCCTGCGCATCACACATTCATCCCCAAACCCCTCTCAAGACTGGTAAGACAGTTTCTACCGCCCCTGATTTCTCAACCTGACCACCACGTGACACAGGTACCATTACTCTGGGAACAGTACGGGGAACACATGCACTGGACACACTTATGCTGCTTCCACTGGATCCCACCCTTCCTGGGGAATCCAGAAAACTCATACTGCACTTAGGGGATGATCTACCCTCCCGAGCTAGGGACACCTAACTCACAGTGCACAAGAAACACATTTCTAAAGAAATGACATTTTTAGAACCAACTTAAAAACAATAATCCCCTTCTATGTGACTATCTATAATGCAGAGTTTTGTAGTGGAGCCAGTTGCCGCTGTGGTACTGTGCAAACACAAATACGGATCCCTTCCGCTGACTTCCAGTGTTAGAAATGGGATTTCCGGTTGGCTAAAGCTGGTGCCAAAACCAGGCAGAAACCACGACTCTAGTCAGGGCAAGGGAGTTACACGCCAAGATAACCCTTCCTCAGCCCCTTGGTAGCGTGACACGAGCAGTAAGGCTTACCCCGGAGGCAATGTAAGTTAAGTATTTGCGCACGCATCCAACAGCAACAACATCCAAGGCCCCCCACAAAAGGAACTCCACACAAGGTTATATAATAATAGCTTTTGTATTAAACCAAACACGTTAGATAATGAACACACACTTTACAATGTGCCATAAGCACGGGCAGAATTTACAGGGGATATATGTACAGGACAGGGCCACATGGACCACCGTCAGGAATAAGCACTTTTAGAACTAGCACTTGGTAGAATTATCACTTTGTAGAAATAGCACATAGCACATATAATAACTATAGCGCCAAATAGCAACTGTAGACCACAACCAGTAACCACTGACAAAAGGTAAGTACCACCTACGCAATCCTAGATACTTTAGGCAAATATCATGCAGGGAACCATGAACACACTAGTATAACCCATACTAGATAAAACAACTTCCTAAGCATAAACATATGTCTAGAGGTATCAGAACAGGGTGCGCAAAACATTCTACACACAGTACATTTCCTAGCACCCTAAGAAGCACATCAATCACATTTAGCGCAGAAATCACATCTAGCACTTAACTCACATCAAAGTCCAGGTTGCACCACTGCGCCAATACCTAAACGTAGCAGCTGCCCACTACTTGCTGGGCAGCTGAGGACAGGGACAGGGCTTAAACGCTGCAGCTGGCACTAAGTGCTGCGCAGCTGGGGAAGGCCAAAGTAGGGGCGAAGGAGTGCGACTCACTCCTGAGTCCAAAGTACATGTCCCTAGGAAGGAAAACCTAAATGGTGCAGCTGCCCACTACTTGCTGCGCAGCTGGGAACTCAAAACTGCGACATGGGCCCTCACTGGCCCTCTGAACAAAGACTATGCAGACTGCTGGAGCCCTCTAGGCTCTGGAACAAACATAGGTGCATTTTGGAGCCCTCTAGGACCGAAAATTAACTGTGCCCCCGGAGCCATGTAGGCTCTGAAAATAATGGGGGCTTCGTTGGAGCCACGGGCCTCTGAAGAACTTACTTGTGTTATTTACCCCTGAGGCGGAAGCCGGGGGCTGCGAACTTGGTGGGCTATTTACTGTAACGCGCTCTTTTATAAAAACGAATTTAGCATCCTTCAGAGCATTTTGCACACGCTCGTTTTAATGGTGTTTTAATGTGTTGGCAATTCATGCCTTGTATTACCTGTTAATCTGCACTTTAAAACCTCTGCTCCTACCTTGCACTCACTCCCCGCACAGCCGATTAAGCGCTGGTGCGAGCGTGGGGTGGACGCCATTTTGGGTGAGGAAGGGGTAGCGCTCTAGTTGCGGCTGCCTCCCACCCTCCCTCACTACTTAAGCTGCCTAAAAACCGAGCCACACAGATTACTTGTGTTATTTACCCCTCAGGTGGTAGCCGGGGGCTGCGAACTTGGTGGGCTATTTACTGTAACGCGCTCTTTTATAAAAACGAATTTAGCATCCTTCAGAGCATTTTGCACACGCTCGTTTTAATGGTGTTTTAATGTGTTGGCAATTCATGCCTTGTATTACCTGTTAATCTGCACTTTAAAAACTCTGCTCCTACCTTGCACTCACTCCCCGCACAGCCGATTAGGCTCTGGTGCGAGCGTGGAGTGGACGCCATTTTGGGTGAGGAAGGGGTAGCGCTCTAGTTGCGGCTGCCTCCCGCCCTCCCTCACTATTTAAGCTGCCCCTAAAAACTGAGCCACACAGATTACTTGTGTTATCTACCCCTGAGGCGGAAGCTGGGGGCTGCGAACTTGGTGGGCTATTTACTGTAACGCGCTCTTTTATAAAAACGAATTCAGCATCCTTCAGAGCATTTTGCACACGCTCGTTTTAATGGTGTTTTAATGTGTTGGCAATTCATGCCTTGTATTACCTGTTAATCTGCACTTTAAAAACTCTGCTCCTACCTTGCACTCACTCCCCGCACAGCCGATTAGGCGCTGGTGCAAGCGTGGGGTGGATGCCATTTTGGGTGAGGAAGGGGTAGCGCTCTAGTTGCGGCTGCCTCCCGCCCTCCCTCACTTCATTAAGCTGCCTAAAAACCGAGCCACACAGATTACTTGTGGTATTTACCCCTGAGGCGGAAGCCGGGGGCCGCGAACTTGGTGGACTATTTACTGTAACGCGCTCTTTTATAAAAACGAATTTAGCATCCTTCAGAGCATTTTGCACACGCTCGTTTTAATGGTGTTTTAATGTGTTGGCAATTCATGCCTTGTATTACCTGTTAATCTGCACTTTAAAAACTCTGCTCCTACCTTGCACTCACTCCCAGCACAGCCGATTAGGCGCTGGTGCGAGCGTGGGGTGGACGCCATTTTGGGTGAGGAAGGGGTAGCGCTCTAGTTGCAGCTGCCTCCCGCCCTCCCTCACTACTTAAGCTGCCTAAGAACCGAGCCACACAGATTACTTGTGTTATTTACCCCTGAGGCGGAAGCCGGGGGCTGCGAACTTGGTGGGCTATTTACTGTAACGCGCTCTTTTATAAAAACAAATTTAGTATTCTTCAGAGCATTTTGCACACGCTAGTTTTAATGGTGTTTTAATGTGTTGGCAGTTCATGCCTTGTATTACCTGTTAATCTGCACTTTAAAAACTCTGCTCCTACCTTGCACTCACTCCCCGCACAGCCGATTAGGCGCTGGTGCGAGCGTGGGGTGGACGCCATTTTGGGTGAGGAAGGGGTAGCGCTCTAGTTGCGGCTGCCTCCCGCCCTCCCTCACTACTTAAGCTGGCTAAAAACCGAGCCACACAGATTACTTGTGTTATTTATCCCTGAGGCGGAAGCCAGTGGCTGCGAACTTGGTGGGCTATTTACTGTAACGCGCTCTTTTATAAAAACAAATTTAGCATCCTTCAGAGCATTTTGCACACGCTCGTTTTAATGGTGTTTTAATGTGTTGGCAATTCATGCCTTGTATTACCTGTTAATCTGCACTTTAAAAACTCTGCTCCTACCTTGCACTCACTCCCCGCACAGCCGATTAGGCGCTGGTGCGAGCGTGGGGTGGATGCCATTTTGGGTGAGGAAGGGGTAGCGCTCTAGTTGCGGCTGCCTCCCACCCTCCTCCCCTCCTTAAAATGAATACCAATCCCCGACAGCGCAGCGGGCGGGCGCAGCGGGCGGGCGGGTGCAGCGGGCGGGCGCCAAAGGTGCGCCAAAGGCAAGCCCGTCATCGCCAAGACATTGCCTCTCGCCTGTCCCCCTGGCCAAAGTTCACGGGAAATTCGTCACTAGGATAGGGAGTCTTTGCTTGGACTGAATCCTGGCCAGACCTGTGATGAGCTACCGGGCTATCTTGGACAGACGTGCTTGCAATGTAAGTCTTGTGATTTTTCTGCACCTAGACCCTGCCTGCCTGGACACAGGTTAGGTTTGCCTAAAAAAGCTCTTCTCACCGTCTTCCATCTGAATGTTAGATCCCTCGCAAAACATTATCTAGAGGTTCACACACTCATTCTTGATGAATCCCCTGATGTTCTCTTTCTATGTGAAACGTGGCTTCGCGATGACATGGGTAGTTTACCAAACCTTACGCTGCCAGACGGCTATCTGATTAGGTCTCTAAACAGAGATGCTAGGGGTGGCGGTATAGCAGTTATTTATAAAAGTGAATATGCTTGCTCCTTTATCAAGGAAGAAATTTGGGGCTGTGAAGGCGCCCGATTTAAGATCACCATAGGCCCACATTTTGTACTGTCAGGGCTCTACATTTATCGACCCCCTGGACCTGCTTCTAAGTTCAGTTGAATCTCTTCTTGAGGTGGCCAGTTCCTTGGTTGTGGGCTCGGCTAATTTCACAATTTTTGGGGATCTAAATCTCCATTTTAATCTAACGCGAGACCCTATTATTATAAATCTTTTGGCGGATCTAGCTGCCTTACAATTAAATTCCTTAGTCCAGACCGCCACGCACTTGGCAGGGCATGTTCTAGATCCTGTGTTTACTAACATCCCGGAGGTTAGGACGTATGCGCCCAAACCCATGGGTTGGACAGATCACTATCTAATCAAGGCCACCATGATGGTCATGGAACCATTTATTAAGGATGAGCCGACTCGGCTCTTCAAGAGACCCTGGCATAAACTTAAATCCAAAGACCTCCCCACTACCTTAGGAATGTTTCATTGTGAGGACAATATGGACCCCGATACGGCATACACTGCCTTCCATGACTGGATCACCAGGGGATTAGATGCCCTCTTCCCTGCCAAATGGACCAAGGGGCGTAGATCCCCCTCCAACCCGTGGTACAATGACATCCTGAGAACCATGAGGAAAGAATGTAAGAAGGCTGAGCGAATTTGGAGAAGGGACTATAAAGACAGCGATAAAGTTCTGTACTTTATCACAAAGGAATTTGCTCCACGCGTGCCTCTTTCTACGCAGATGAAATTACCTCTAGCCCTAATCCCACCAAATGTATTTTTAAACTGGTACAAGAACTCCAGAGTAGTAGAACCCCTGTCTCCAGCATTACCTCCGCTCAGCAGTGTGAGGACCTTGCCACTTTCTTTGTTGAAAAAGTGCAAAAAATATACAGGTCATTCCCGCAGCACTCTTTGGATCTACACAACCCCACTAATATCAACACTGGTGGCATCACGTTTGCTCTCATACCAGAAATTACGTATGATGACCTGACTAAACTCTGCAGGAAAGTCAAGTCTGGATCTCCGGCAGATCCCATGAGGCCGGCACAATTTACAGAGTCACTGGCGCACTTCTTGCAACCACTGGCCTCTATACTCAATCTGTCCTTTTCCTCGGCCAGTGTCCCTACTGCCTGGAAACAGGCATGGGTCTCCCCTATCATTAAGAAGCCTACCCTGGATCCTTCCAAACCAGAAAACTTCAGGCCTATTTCCCTGCTCCCATGGGTGTCCAAACTTACGGAGGCCCACGTAAACAATGTGCTGTCCCAATACATGCACCAAAACAACATCCTGGACCCATCACAAAATGGGTTCAGGCCTGGCCACAGTACAGAGTCTGCCCTACTGTCCACGTCCGAACATCTCCGGACAATTCTTGATGCCGGTCAGAGTGCTGCGCTGATCCTGTTAGATCTCAGCGTGGCCTTTGATACGGTATCACATGACATTCTGTTACATCGTCTGGCGACAGTGTGGATTACCGGTCTTGCCCTGGAATGGTTTCGTTCATTCTTAAAGGACAGATCCTTCCGGGTGTCAGCTCCCCCGTATCTCTCTCAGCCCCATTCCATCGGCCAGGGAGTCCCTCAGGGCTCTGCACTCAGCCCATCCCTTTTCAATCTCTACATGCAGCCACTTGCGGCAGTCGCTAAAGAGTGGGACCTTACGCTGGTGTCATATGCAGATGATACTCAGCTTGTCATCACTCTTACCGAGGGGCCATCTACATCGGCCTCGAGATTCAGGGATGGGCTGGCTGCAGTAGCCCAGTGGATGACGGACAACTGCCTGCAGCTTAATGCAGGCAAGACGGAGGTGTTGCTTGTCGGGAAGAATACCGCCTATTGGAATGAGCACTGGTGGCCATCTTCTTTGGGCACCATCCCACCACCCAAATCATTGGTAAAAAACTTGGGAGTCTAGATGGACTCCTCGCTCAGCTTTCAGACCCACACTAAAAGAGTGGCAGCTACCTGTGTGGGCCTGCTGAAGAGTCTCAATCCGGTACTGAAGTTTTTTGACCCCAAAGTTCGGCAGCTTATTGTACAGGCCACAATCCTTTCTCGCCTAGATTACGCCAGTGTTCTATTTCCGGGCGCTAACAAAGCTGAGATTGCACGACTCCAACGAGTTCAGAACTCGGCAGCAAGAACTCTGGTGGGCCTTCCCTGCAGATGCTCTACAAGAGCCACTATCAGAAAGCTGCATTGGCTTCCTATTGAATCCCGCATTCAGTTTAAAACTCTTACCCTGGCATTCAAGATCGTTAAATCCATGTGCCCTAAACTTCTATGCCCGCTTCTGACACCATATGTGCCTCAGCGCAGTCTGCTCTCACTGGGTCAACACCTAGTGATCGTGCCTCGCACGAAACTCTGTCGCATTGGCGGCCGTTCCTTCAGGGTGATGGGAGCTAAGCTTTGGAACTCCCTGCCATTGAACATTCGCTCCATGGAGAACCTGTTTGCTTTCCGGAAAGCCGTTAAGACCCATTTATTTCCCCCTCCTTAGGTCTGCCGTTCCTGCTCTTTCAACTCTATCGGTACTGCACTTGTTGATCTTTAGCGCCGGGACACCTCTTTGCTGGGCCAGCTGTCGCGCTTAAGAAAAAAAAAAAGCATAGAATGGTGCAAAGCCCCTTACTGGGACTTTTTGAACGTGGGCTTCAGGGCAAAAACATGGGCCCCTCTGGCCCTCCCATGGCAAGGTTGGAGCGGCCCGCTGCGTACCCGGGGCCGCTCTGACTCGGTGCCCTCACTGGCACCTCAAGCCTCCATCTGCTCCCTCGGGGAGCGGAAACACAAATGCCCCCACGTCGCAGCTCGGGAAAATAGGTTGGGACACCACACTGTGCCTCCCAAGGCACCACAACATGGATGGAGCTACACCCAGCCCGTTTACACTCACCGGGCTGCTCTCTTTTCCTCCGACGGCAGGCGGTCTCCATGGCTCACTCCGGGGAGCTTGGCCCGACTATCTCGCTCCTGGAGGGGGGCGCAACAGGCGCCTCTTCACCCGGTCCCCAGTCTCGGGACCGGGACTTGAGAACTGGAGCCCGCGAGGCCCGGCACGGCTTCTCCTCGGCGCGGCACAAGGGGGGGCGGACTTTACTTCCGGGGTTCCCTCCAGCACATTGGAGCCCCTCAACACTCGGGCTGTTTACCTGTTGGCGGCCCCGGGGCTTTCCCCAACTCATGGGAGCCCCGGGCCGCGGGGAGGCCATAAGTCGGCCGGCTTCGCTTCTTTTTTTTTGGCGGAGGCAAGCGGGACTTCCTTCGGCAACTCGGAAGTCCCGCCTACTGCCAGGCACAATGCTGCCTGACTTCAGGTTTCGCCACAGCGGCAGCGGCAATCTCTTTTCCCTGGCAGCCACGAGGGGTAGGGTCCCTCGGTGGGCAAAATAAACAGCGGGGTGAGAACCCGCTGAGTCACTGGCATAAAAACGGGGTGGGCACCCGTGCCTAAATAATTAAATACACGGGTTGGTACCCGTAGACAACCACGAAGGAACAAATGCAGGGTAGGCTCCTGCTCGAGTAGAACACACAATCCACGGGCACAATGCAGGGTAGACTCCTGCGCACCACTCACAGGACACTTCAAAACAAAGCGCTTCCCAGGCGCTAAAGGAGACAGAAACCCTGGCCCAACAAAGCAACTGGGACAAAAGGGGTTTCAGCCAGTCTTGGGCCTAAAGAAATGGAGCAACCAGCTCCTCAGCGCATGGAAGTCCTCCAGTCCCCCAGGCAAGACAGAGGGGTCCCAGCACAAAGTCCATCATCAATCCAGGCGCTGGGCAGGGCCCAGGGAGGCAAGCCTTTCCCTGGGCCCCAGCAGCAGCACGCCTCTGGTAGATCCTAGTCAGGAAAAACAAGAACATTTTCATGGGGTCACAGCCCCTCTTTTATAGAGAGAAATCCTTTGTCTACAAAGGTGCCGGCAAGGGGTGAACCAGATACAACTGGTTCTTGAGCACATTGTTTTGCTCAGCCCCTCTGCCTATTCACAGGATGGGTCAGGGACATCAGACACACCACAGGGGGTGGAGCCAGCATTGTGTGGGGAAAGCCCAGCCCTATTCAGGTCCCAGGTGCACTCCTCCTTCACATCAGTCATGCAGATCTCTCCACTCACCACTGGGGCAGACCCATCCTTACTCCTGGAGCCAGGCTCACCAGCCATGCCCAGCCAATCACAAGCCAGACAGGCAATTCACATAAATTACACAGACATGCCAACTTGTAGAAGTGGCACTTCCACACTAGACACATGAACGCCGCACACATCATCGCGCAGCATTCACTCTCACAAGTTCGCACATACCAAACTTGAGCCTGCCCTCCCCACGCATCAGGAATTACCATGGACACACACATTCTCCATGCATTCATATGGGAGGGCAGGCCAATCTCACACAAGCACTCAGAGAGCGCACACACTTTACACTGCGCCATAGTGCAAAAGTGTGCAAAGACCAGAAATCACTATAATGATGTAACATTAGAAAGCAAAAAGTTCAGGGGTGAACCTGCCAGAAGGGCCAAGTCCAACACTTATCTATTGGTGTTCCTATGAGACTTCGACACAAAATTCACATATCAATCCCAGACTCACTCACCCTTTACTCATGCTTTTGGTCTCAGGCCTCTGGATCTTTTAAGACTGACTACCACTTAAGACTGTCCTCTTCTCTCTGCGCCTACATCACTGCTTCCCTTCTCCCCTCTGTTCCTTTACTTTGTAGATTTTTCATATAGTTGGCAAGTGCCATTTTTAATATACCACTGCAGTGTTACACTGTTCTCTTAGTGATAGAGTCAGAAACAGTTCACCTCTTTTGTAGAGCCTGACGATGATTTATAGACAGTTTAATAAATAATGGTCATGAAAAAACCTACAGTACTCTTTTCTTGGGCAATCATCTGTAACATATTAAAGTGGGAAAGCCGCATCTTTCATTTTATCCATCTGGGGAAAACACCTGTGTGGTTTTTTTTATATGATACTAGCTTACTGGTCGCGCATTGCTGCGATCTCCGAAGAAAGGAAATTCAAGGAAACTCGTTATGATAACATTCAATTTACATTGTGTCATTTTTATTGAAACGTATTCATTTTAATATGGAAAACATTTCAAAGTTTCATTTTAATTCTATTTATTTATTCGAGTGCTTGTGGATATACGATTTTTTGTTTTTCTGTCTGGTGCGTACATCAGTATTCGAAAGATTATGAGGGCCCTGGGGGGCCGATATTTAAAAAATGTTCACGCCAGAAACCTTCGCGGGAGTGTACTCAACAACTTACCAAAGTTTCATGGAGATCGAATGAATGGTGTAGTAATGCATAGAGGACAAACAGACAGACATACATTCATTTTTATATATATAGATAGATTGTGAATTCTCATTGCATACAAGTAAGCTATACTAATTCAAACAAAATAAGAGTGTACAAATTAATTACTTTGTAACAACAAGAGCAAGAAAAAGATGAAAATACAGAAACCAATTCAGGTTTGTATGGAAGGCCCTCACTCACCGACCTGGTTGGTGAAATTCTTCATCATCGGGCCCCACTGGAAGAGGCCGAATGCCTCCCCAGTGTGCTTCAACGCCAGATTTACTGTGGAGCAGGTGTTGTGAATTGGTGAGTGATGGGTGATGAATGTGATATTGATGATTAAAAATGTCTAAATTGTATAAAAAAATGATTTAATGTTTGATCAATCGGACATAATAAAAACAATGTGTAGGAAAATAGGCCAAATAGATTGTTTGGTTATTTCCAATAGCTTATAGGTGGGTCGGTCAACATGTTTCTGCCATGAAACTGTGTGAATTTACCAGGCTTTCGTCAGGACCATGAGTGGACTAAACCCCGGCGGTATGGGCACGCTAAGGCCCACCCTAACCTGGGGACGTGAAAGTGAGCTATTCAACATATTTTATTACAAAATGGAAGATGTCCAGAGACACTAGAAAGAGCTATCGAACTTAGATAATGGTACTGCTGATATATTCTCCTATGAACATAATTTATTTTATAAGTTTTTTTATATCAGTTGCCCAGCTCAGATCTAATAAGATCCTAAACTAATTACAAGAGTGACTTTTACCTCTTGATAATTGTTAGTGTTTTGGGCAACAGCACTCTTTGGGTGAAATAGGAGGCGAGAGGAAAGCAAAACGTACATGTGCAAAATACACATTGTTTCCAAAATCTCGACCTAACACTGCCCTAGGACTCCTGTGAAAGTTCCCACAATCGGTTGGATTATCCATCTGTTAGATTTTCTCCCTGGAACATGGGTTGTCTGTTCACATATTGTATATTTTGGGACCAAATCTTGTCCTACTAGTAACGTGCCGTAACTCCACACAACTCATTATAGCATAATTGTCGTTCATGCTGACGTCATATACGATTATTTCTATAGTGAGATGAAAGAGTATTCTGTGTAGCTGCTGCGCTGACCACCTGACCTGGAGGTAATGTACTGTTGGAATCACTCTATGTTGTTTATATGTTGTTAAAATATTAAAGATATATTAAAAAGTTTCATAATTGAAAGCGTTTTTCAAGGCAAAGTAGCAACATGTCTATGAGGCTGTAACTCAGGGAATGCTCACTACAGAAGTGAAGGCAGCTGGTGCCCAGTGTGAGGGGTGGAGAGACAAAGGGGTATATTCACAAGAATGTGTGATAACTACCACAAGAGTAGCATAAAGCAACTTTCAGCATTGCAGCCTATAGCGGGAAAATAAGCCTGTGTCAACATGGAATTCACAACGCGGCGGTAGCATGCGATAGTCACCAGATAACGTGTCAAATGTCAGCGTGAAAATCAACACCATGCTTCAAACATGTGAAACGCAAACGCCAAAAAAATGCAATGAGGCCAATCGCAGTACAAAAATCAGAGAAAACCAGCCACAGGCCTGCACCCGGACCGATTGCAGAGGACAAGCCGAACCCTACAAGCCCCACGGAGTTACTGCCAGGAACCCCATGTTTGGGGAAGGGCAAGGACAAGAGGAAGAGGAAGACAGGGTTCAGTCCGCAGGAAGACCGGATCATCGTCACGGAGGTGATAAAACACCCTTCAAAACTGTTCGGCACCTCCACTGGGGCACTGGCAACCCAAACGGAAATATGGCAGGCCATCGTTACCAACGTCAATGCAGTCAGAGTGTCGAGGAGGTCACTGGAGGAGGTCAAGAGGCACTGGCATGAAGTGCACAACCACACCAAGGATAAGCTCGTCGCCAACTGGAAGGCAGCAAGGGGGACTGGAGGTGGAAGTCCTGCGACACAGGAGGAGATTGATGAGCTGGAGGAAATGGTGGCCACAGTCAGCAGTTTGGAGACGGTGGCAGGAATTGGGGGCATGGACACAGCATGATACGACCAGACCCAACAGCAACAGGGTGAGTAAAGACCAGGGACGGGGGGAGGGGGGAGATGGGCACAATGGCACACATGCACAAGTATGTGTAGCACACGGCACACCTACAATGATCGTGGAGCATGTCACTAATAGCCTTGGCACACTGCAGCACACATAGAAACGCCAAGTAGGCCCCCGTCCACAATGTCACCAAAGGGACCCCCTCTATATCACGAATATAACAACCAACCCATGCACATGTGTTGAATCCAGCAAAGCAGCGGCTCTGTGACCCACACTGACTATGCAAGTAACACTGCATGCCCGATAGCATGGCAGCAGCCCAAAAACATGAGATGGCCTACGAACCGACATGGAGGAAGCCCCGTGCGGATCACATCCGTAAAGGAACAGGTCACACTCTGACATGTCCAGGTACACACACAACCCATGCCGTACAATACACGCAGCAGACGAACAATTCACAAGGCCACAAAATCTGTCTGAGAGTACATATGACCCAAGTCAAAAACAAAACAGGCCCCGAAAAGCACACAATTCAAAGGCACTCTGCCTCAAAGGGGGAAGGCTACATAAACTCAGAGCTGCAGGGGCAACTCCCCCACAATGCAGCACACACATAGCAATCACAGAACATCAGCAATGATGGCAATGAGGTACAAAGTGCAACACCCACACCATAGGACACGGCTCACAACAGTTCCTGCGTGTGCAGAGTGACTGTCCACTCACATCTGGCATTGCCTGACACTGTGTGATAATAATGCATGGGTACTACCACACGTCCGTCATGTAGTCGTAACACACACTTACTGCCATCAAATAGCCGGCTCCACCAAAACAGTGACAATGTACATTGGCATGCAGTCTGAATGTAAACATCGGCAAATCTTCAACATTCATGTGTAACTCTGTTGACCTGCATCTTCCCTTTCACATTGCAGAGGGACAAACAATGCCTCCTGCAGGGCACACCACACTTCACATCATTGATGATGAAGAGGACAACTGCACATATGTCAAGACACCATCCAAAGGATAATGGACAACCTCCGCCATTGATGATGAAGAGGACAACCTGCACATATGTCAAGACACCATCCAAAGGATAATGGACAGCCTCCGCACACCATCATCAGGAGCAGGGCAGGCCAGCTTCCCCGAGGTGAGCCCATCACCTGCACAGACCACACAGCAGGAGACACAAACCATCACGGCTGGCCCCCAGCACCCCCGAACAATACATGGAGTTCCTACAAAGTGTGTGGGGTTACCAGGTGGAGTTGGCTGAACAGCTGCGGGTGGGTTTCGAACTCGTGGCAGCCAAACTAGATGCCATACATGGGTGTCTGAGTCCCATCAGGGACTATGTACAGTCCCTATCGGACACCCCCTGGACACACCACCATTGCACATGCGTCAGGAAGTTCCTCCCTGTGTAGGGATGATGCTCATTGTGGCACGGGAGTGGACAATCTAATGAACACACCTCACAGTTAGCACCAGTGGGGTAGCATAGACTTTATTGGCATGTGCATGTCAGTACGGAGGAGGCAACGGACACAATAGGCAGGGACATGTTTAAGAAACTTACACGCAGCATGGGTACATTTCGAGGTCCAGGAAAGTTTGGTACGAAAATGGTAAACAATCATCACGGATGGCAACGCCCCACCCCACCTTGCCTTGCTGGATGAGTCATGTGTTGTTTGGCGTCTGCCCATTGCCCCGTGTGAAGGGGCACGACTCACTGCCCGTGGTATCTGCATAGTGCTCTGCCACCGGAGTGCGCCGATTGTCTGCACTGCTGACAGTGATCTTCTGAACTTCGGCAGTTGTGCGGAAGATATGCCACAGCTCTGGGCAATGATTCGAATGTGTGTGCAACGTTGGGCTGAATGGGTTGCTGTTTCCGTGTGTGTCAAGGGCATCCCATGCAGGGGTCCCTCAGGCAGGGGCTTCTGTGTGTGGGGTGTGGATGAGTCGGATAGTTTATTTGCGCAATGTGTGGTGTGGGAGTAGTCCACATCTGCCATTGCATCTCACTTAGGGTGTTCCAGGCACGTTCTGGACCAAGGTCAGAGGTTTAGGTGTCCTCCCGCCTTCTGCATTGGGATAATGGAGCTTTCATCCCTGTTGTTTGTCTGATTGCTACTTGCGTGTTCGGAATGTGATGTGGCTTTGGAACTGAGATTGGGACACGGCCTTGGGCTTTTGGGGTATGGATGGAGATACACACAATTGTTGGCATGTGGAGCCAGGTGCCCTGCAAGGCCTTGCGCTGCTTGTGCAATATCACTCCGTCTCTCTCCCTCGCTCTCTCCCTCTCTTTCCTTTGATGGGCGCATGGTACACCTTTTTCTCCTGGATTTAGTCTTCCAGGCTGTGTCCTACGGATTGTCCAGTGAGGACCGGCACTGACTCTTCCGAATGGTTGTTTTGGCTTTTGTTTGTATGGTGTTTTGTGTTGGTGGTTGCATTGCTGTATGACTGATTCTCTATTTTCTGGCCACGCATGTATGTTGATTTTCATGCTTGTGCGATATCATGCAGAATATTTGTTTTGGGATTTGTGGTGTTGGTGTGATGTTTCTTGGTCCAGGGTTGGGGGTTGAGGGTGGGCCCTGGGGGGAGGGGTGTTACGGGCCTGGGTGTGGTGTTGGTGGGTGTTGTGGCCCTCTTGGGTGTCCATGCTGCATGTTCAGTTGCTCAATGGCATCTGTTGCCCTTCAGGTGAGGCTGTGGGCTGGGCTCCCTTTTGTGGTGCAGGCTGTGGTCCGACTTTACACCAGGTCAGAGCAGGAGTTAATTTCCTGCTGCTAACGCGCCTTATCGCGTGTCATAGGGAGAAGGATGGTGCACCAGAATGAAGTCAATGAGCTCCCAATATATTCCAAAAGTATATCCTTTATTATTTTTTCATTTTAAAATGGAGACATCAGTCAACGCTTTTCGTTCCGATTGAAACTTCGTCAGGGCATAATTCGTAAGCAAGATGTGAAAGTGAAGGTGCCACAGGCTTTCAAGCAGATACAAATAGGAATTGAGAATCACCTGACCCTGGTCCTCCATATTCATCAGGAGGTCGGATTACCAAATATAATTATTTCAAAATCCGATAGCCAAAGTCATGGCCAACAATCCTCGGTAATCGCCTCCGTAATTACCAGGAGGCTAGATCCCAACAGCACAAGTCAAACGGGATAGTAAGCAGTCCAGAGGCCAAAGTAGCGGCCAATAATCCTTGATAAATATCGACGGTCTCTTTTGCGGTCCCGCATCTGGACTCTCAAAGCCTTATCGCATGTTTAGTGTTCTTATCGCCGATCTGGCTGGTCGTTGTGAACGTTGAGGTGTTGTGTTGTCGTGGCTTTTAGCACAGGATCGCCTACTCTGCATCTCATTAGGGATAGTTGCTGGGGTCCTCTATGGCGATGTTTTTTGCGGCTGCTATCGCGGGAAAACTGGTGCTGTGGGCTGTTTGCACCAGCTTGTGAATGGGGGGGGGGGTAAATTTATCATGATTTGGCTGTGATAAAGTGCCGTTGATTCTGCGATAGCTCCTTGTGAATATGCCCAAAGAGTGTTAATCTGGGCCAGGTTACAAAAGTGAAGAATGAAACCCAGATTGTACTTTGTTCAGTAAGGGATGAGATAAAAGGGGTGTGTGTCAACCACGGCAGTAAAGCCATACCGGGGTTAGCTTTAGGGGGGACTTACATAACACAGACATCTTTTGATAATAGAACATTGTTTAACTCTGGTCAACTCTACATGAAAGAGTGAGGCAATCTTAAAAGATTGAGAAAAGAGAGAGACTTGATGTGGTTTTTATGCTGGCATTACTCGGTTGGCAGATATTGACCCGAAGGAGGTCGTTAAGATTGACCCTTTTCAAATATGTGCATTTTTCTTTTGTGTCTGATAATGTGATTGGTCTGAATAATGTGTGCTAGCATTTGTAGGCATGTTTTAAAGCAGGTGTGGGCAACCTGTTAGGTAGGGCGTGTAATAAAGAGTCTGCTGAGTATGAGGTTAAGGATAAGTGAAGTCTCCAGTTGGAAGGAGGCTGGTGGAAGAAGAAAATCAAGCTTGAAGTCTTGTAAAAGAGCCTGTGGTTGAGTATTTGGACAGTGCAGTGTGAGAGGAATGGAAATGAAGATGGATATGAGATGGACAGTCCAGATTTGTTTACCTGAATTTGGCTGTGCACTTGGAGATGTGTTTCAGCAGAATGAGGGAACTGAGCAGGAAGAAATGTCTTTCTCCTGAAATGTAGACTCTTTGGCAGCAGGGCATAGCGGAAGGACGAGGGGAGTATGAAAACGTAAGTGTAGGGTCTACACAATCTGTATACCTGGAGCTGGCTGCAGTGAGGAACGAAGATCTTGTGGGAATTTAAACTATCATCAAAGTCAGGGCCGGACTAGGAACCACAACCGGCCATGGCAAAGTGCACGCCCCCCCTCCCCACTGGGGGTGGGGGGGTTGGAGGTGCCGACGAGCTCTTTGCCGCGGACGGTTTTCGGCCGATTTTGGTACAGGGCTGATTATGCAAAAACGGCCCTGTAACAAAACGGCCCCCAGGGGCCCTAAACCGGCCCCCAACCGTGCGTCGCACCAGGAGATTGCCCGGTGCCCGCTATGGCCAGTCTGGCCCTGATCAAAATGATTGGTCACAGAAGGGGAGCTTATCAAGCACGTGGGCTATTGTGTTGGTTATTGTTCAGTGTTTAGTGGAGGCATAGGTTCAATATAAATTGTAAATAAACGCAGCAGAAATGTGCTGGTTATGGTTCAGTAGGAGGGTAGGCAGAGACGTTTTAAGGCATGGACATAGTGGACAGTGGCCCAAGGCTCCCACCCTCTAAAGGGCCACTTGAAAGCCAACTTTCTCTCTTTGACCTATGATAGATCGCGCAGGTCACCCGACTCAGATTACCATACTCACCTGGGCCCATAAACAACATATGATGAGGTTTAATCAGGTAACCTGTGCACGTACTCCAATCAGTGATTCATAACCTTCATTTAGGACCTATACCATTGACTTACCAATCCTTGTCATCGGTACCTAAAGTCTCAAGGGATCAAAGGAGTTAGAATAATAGGTAGAATAATAACATTTGCACTCATAAAATAACCACAACTCGGGAAAGGTTTAAAACTCTTCATCTAAAATCTTTAAATTGTCATAATCCAAGCATTGAATAATAGAAAATTCTCAATTAGGAAAATAATTATTAGAATGAAAAAATGCAGAGTTCTTATAAAGCAGTCTTTATGCATTTGACAAGAGGGTAGGGAAAGAGAAGGAATCAGAACAATGATATACGAAAATATGCAGAACTTTTATCTTTTAACATTAGGGTGGGAATAGAGAAGGAAACAGAATAATGACAGTAAACACATTTAATATTTACCTGGAATGGTGTGAAGAACTAACCCTGGCCACGGGTCAGTTTAAAGGACAGAACCCCGGAAATGCAGGCACCATAAAGGCAGGCAGGTGCATATCGGAATCAGGACAGGTAAAGCCAAATTGGATCAGGACAGGACCACCAAGGGCTAAGATCAGCACCTGCAGTTAAAGTTGCATTGCCTGCGTTACTCCCTCTCTGCAGCTAACAGCCAGAACCCGGTAAAAGTTATCGATTTCTCTGACAAAATGCTTCGCCAGCACTTCAGCTTTCAAACCCCGATCTGGGTTTCGAACCTTCTGACAGAGGGCTCTGCCAGCACCTCTGCTCCCGATCACCTATTGAGTGCGTTGGGTCTGTGACAGGTCAGCTAATCGGACAAGTCGGACAAATTAACTAGCTAAGCCTACCCTAGTTATACTATTTCCAAGGTCAGTGTACCACCCCCCAATGTAGCAAGTGTAAGGATCCCCAAATTTGATTGGACAAATGATGAGGAGAGGTCATCACACCACACTAAAATGAAGCTTTCAGAATGAATATTAATGCTTGCTTTCCCGCCCATCAATTTATTTTTCCCACGTATGTTTTATTCCACCTGACAATGAATGTTCTATTAACAAATACATTGTTATAACATATTAACAAGTTTTCTTCCGTTTGGGTTCAAAAGTTTGTTTTCCCATGTGCATCTTCCAGTGCACGGTAGCTTGGCATTGCTTCAAGGTTAGATGTCAAAAGAAAAGTTATCCCTTGGGTTCATCCAATGATCACAATCATTCATACACACTCCACTCTATGGTCCTGAATGGTACCATACTAGAGTACAATGGTTATCAATACAAACACCCCTCAATCATAAAGGGACCTGAAATTACTATATATCACAAAGTGTAAATTTATTTAAATCAAGTATCAATTAAAAAACATTAAAAACAATTCGACTTTTACATTAACACATGAAAAAGATATACACAATTTTAAAAACGGGAGAGAGAGACTGAAAGCCCGTGATGTTGGACCTAACACATCGGGATGTTAATTCATGGGAATTTTTACATGAAAGTCAGAATCATATAGATCTGTTCTGACAAATTGTTCCGTGAATTTAACTTGAAAAAGTTGCATCGACGCATTTCGGTGTGTTGCTCTATACGCACCACCTTTATCAAAACTAGTATTTGCGTTATCATAACAGTGCCCTTTCAGTGGGTTAGTTTGTGTCAGCCTTATGCAGATGGTCGTGGGCTTGTCAGAAGGAATTTGGAAATCCTTTATATAGTGACCATTATTCGGCACTCAAGTTCTATGATCAATTTTAACCAAAATGTTGATTGAGAAAGAGACATAACGCAAATACTAGTCTTGATAAAGGTGGTGCCTGATAATTTCCTGTATCTCTGTTCTCTTGTTTCGGTTTGCAGGTCTCAAATCTATGAGCTGCTCGACCTGGGATTTAACACAGAGCAGCCATCTTAGTTTTAATGCGCAGAAGCGAAAGATTCTCTCCAAGCAAAGAGTACGTCATGTCACGTGAGTGTGACAGGCGCAGTAAGAAATCCCGCGTAACAGCAGCCATTTTATTTGCAAGCAGATTATCATTAGTAAAAGCACATATGCAAGCTTCTTCTAGATACCCAATGTTTTTGTGAAATGCAATATTAATAAGACAAACATGTTTATTAGTGTATTAACGTTATGTCGAGAGGACGGAATTCAAGCAAGTCGCATTACGTGCGAATCCTTGCTCCATCACCTATGTCTATTTTATTTCTCTGTATAAATCTCTCTCCCTATCTGCCTAGCTCTATCTTTGAACCTGTCTCTCCATCCCGTGTCATGTGAAGGTTTTTTGGGGTCCCGTGTAAGATCTATTTAAACTGTTTGTGCCTCACATGGAGCACCAAAATATGTCTTGCCCATGGCTCCCCAAATATTTACCATGACGCTGCAAGTCGGTAGGTACATGTAGACCGACTCAGAAGCTCCTTTACAAGAATGTTTCCTGGTTGGATTTGCTTTGTGTAATAGATAATTATGCAGTACCAGCAATAAACCTCTAGGTGGTAATGCAGAATTATTTTACAATGAGCGTCGAGACCAGATAGCAAAGCACTCGGCTGAGTTGAAGCAATTCTTGACAATTTTAAATGGAACTTTGAAATGAAAACCCGAAGATAAAAGTGTGATGCTTTCAATAATAGCAAGAGTCTTTGAAAAGCGGCCTCGTTTACCAGTAGGTGCCACTTAAAAACAGATCTAAAATTTAGCAAGACCTGGAGCAGAAAAGGAATAACTGTACATGTTTAAAATGTGTACATTAATCTAATTAGGGTCTAAAAGTAAAAATAACGTACTGTTCTCTTCTTCACAGGCATCCATACTTCTTGATATCAATGTTGATCTTAGTAGTACAGGTACACAGAACACACACTGTACAACAAACTATCAGCTGCAATGCTTCTGTGAAAATAGGACATGTCCTAAATGACTTATTGTTAGGTTTGACTTGCAACTGCACTTGTGCCTTTCATAGCAAACTTTGCATGCTATAACAATAATATACATACATGCAGATTGCTAAAACCGGCCCTCTTCCGAAAGAAAAAAACGTATGATCGAGCTTTCTCTGGCGCTGCACCAAGAATTTGAAACACTCTCCCACCTAACATTAGAAATATTGCTTCCGTCGTGGCTTTTAAAAGCGCAGCCAAAACCTTTCTTATGAGCAAATTCCTGCCATAACTCCAGTGGGCCGTTCATTATTAGAGGACCCTCTTGTTTAATACAGACAATACCACACATCGACCAATAACGCAATTTCGATCTCGATTTTGTAAATTTGCATGTCATGCACAAATTTCTCTACAACAATTCAATGTACAACTAATTTATGACCTCATAACATAACTGATGCTAGTAACTTACTGCATAATGATTAAGTTTACTGAAACTGCAAGGTGTTCGTGTTATGATAAGTGGATAACATTATGTGAATGTAAAGCGCTCTGATACCCTATTAGGGTCAAGTTCGCGTTATATAAAACACCAAAAATAAATAGATAAATAAGATGCTTTAGACCACCCCCTTCAGCTATGCTACCATACCATAGCACGTATTTAGGATCAAACTGCAGTTAGCGTAAACAGGGCAATAGGACAATCGACTTTAACCATTCCCTCTCTTGTTAGCGTCATTCACATTTTGGATCATCACACAGACACTTTGAAGCGCTATGCAGTTAAAGAGGGATGAGCCAGCTAATTAACAGGGAGAGCCAATCCAGAGTGAGACAAGGGTCGGCTCGGGCTGCGCTCTAAGAGATGGTACACAAGCCGAGCCTTGAAAATATTTGGCTTGTAAATCAACCAACAAACATCATGTTAGACTATGATAAGGTATCTCTGACACAACTTCAAGGGAAACCAAGTGCTAGACTGAGTCATGAAGCTATGATCAATTATGCTGCCTCGCGCCTTTAGTCTCTATTAAACCGACAGTCAGAGCTCTGAAGTGGTCCTTAGTGAAATAGGCTCTCCACATGCACCAGTGAAGCAGAGAGGTGAGTGAGCCTTTGATCCTATGGAGTCACTCACAGGTGACATTACACATCTTCCTTAGCTATGGAAGGGAAGTTCTTGCAGATTAGAGAATGTCAACACTGCCCAGGATACAACCGGATCTGGTAGTAGAGAGCTCTTAGTGTCAAGTGTGTTGTTGTTTGGAGTGGCTCGGTTATATTTTCTCTTCTTGCTTTAATGGCATGTAAAACATTCCGGGCCTCATTTATGAGGCCCCTTGTGCTGTCGGAACGTCACTTTTTGTGACGCTCTTTGGCGCAGGAGCCTGCCCCATATTTACAAGGGTAAACAATGTTTACCACAAAACTTTTGCCCCGCAAGAAATTATAATTTATAATTCCGCATACCATTACTCCGCAAGTCGGAACAACGACTTGCGGAGGGCGGAGAAGGTGTTGGATTTTAAATCCAACACCTTCCCTAGTGTCCGCAAAGACTGGAGTTGGAATAATGAATTAGACAATTCCAAATCCAGCGCCCCCCTCCGCAAGTCGTTATTACGACTTGCGGGGTAAGGGTACGCGGAAATACAATGCAGTCGTTGTAACAACTGCGTTGTAATTCCCTGCGGGGAAAAAGACTGCAGGATAGCGAGGCATATTCATTTATGAGGCATAACTAGGCCACTTTTTTTGGGCTTAATGGTGCCTCGTAAATATTGTCCCCTTTAACGCAGTTTTCTGCATTGAAGGGGTGTGCAACGGGTGTTGATGGGGGCGTTACCAGCAGCATCCACTGCATTTTGATACTGCCCTAAATTTACGAAAAATTGTAAATCTAAGAGAGTGCCAAAAACAAATGCACAATGAGGAGAAATATCTTTATTTCTCCTCATTTTGCCTTTTTCTAGGTGAGCTGCATTGTGCAGCATATAAAGAAAAAAAGGAAAAAGTATCTTGTGATTGTTTTTGTACAGGTCTCCCTTGCTGCACAAAAACAATCATCCCCTCAATGCAGGCACCCTTGCACCATGTTGCAAAGCTGCCTGCGTTGGCACACAGCAGCCAATTGTGCGTTGGCTGGCGCAGGGTAAAGGACAGGAAGGTATGATGACAAAATATTGAAATTTAATATCGATATACACTAATATTGATGTTTAAATATCGAAGGGACATAATATAGAAGGTAAGTAATATCGATAGATTTTAATATCTATATTAGTAATATCGATGTTTTAAATATCGATGTTAGTAATACCGATGTTAATAATTTCGATGTTACTAATAACGATTTTTATATATTTTTTGTATACTATTACGTGTTTATTATGTTTTTAATTTATGTTTATGTAATTTAATTATTTTTTGTATTTTAGTACTGTAGCGGGTTGTGGGTTTATAGGGGAATAGGGTGGGAAGTAATTTAATTATACTAAATTAATTATTAATTAGTAGGAATTATAAATTGATTTTAATTAATTGGTAATTCATTTTAATTAATTGATTAATCGATAATTATGTTCTGTAGCGGGTTGTGGGTTGATAGGGGAATAGGGTGGGAAGTAATTTAATTATACTAAATTAATTATTAATTAGTAGGAATTATAAATTGATTTTAATTAATTGGTCATTTTAAATAATTGGTAATTAATTTATATGAATTGATTAATTGATAATTATGTTTTGTAGCGGGTTGTGAGTTTATAGGGGAATAGGGTGGGAAGTAATTTAATTATACTAAATTAATTATTAGGAAATGTAAATTAATTTTAATTAATTGGTAATTAATTTTAATTAATTGGTAATTAATTTTTATTAATTGATCAATTGATAATTATGTTTTGGAGCGGGTTGTGAGTTTATAGGGGAATAGGGTGGGAAGTAATTTAATTATACTAAAATAATTATTAATTATTAGGAAATATAAATTAATTTTAATTAATTGGTAATTAATTTTTATTAATTAATTAATTGATAAATATGTTCTGTAGCGGGTTGTGAGCTTATAGGAGAATAGGGTGAGAAGTAATTTAAATGTAATTAAGTAATATTGTTTTTTAATTAATTATTTTGTTAATTATATACTTGTTAATTAGTTATTAATTGGTAATTGAATATTATTAAATGGTAATTTTTATTACTTTTTTGGTTAATTATTTATTGCTAATCATGTTTTTAATAATTATGTATTGGTATTTGTAAATGGTATATATTTATTTAATTGTTACGTTTTTTATTATTTAAATTTCTTTTAAATTTATAAGTATGATATTTTGACCTCTACGCTATCCAACACTTTCCCTACTGTTGCACTCTTTGGAGTGGGAATAGTAATTTTTACCCCTACGCTATCTAACACTTTCCCTACTGTTGCACTCTCTGGAGTGGGAATAGTAATTTTTACCCCTGCGCTATCCAACACTTTCCCTACTGTTGCACTCTCTGGAGTGGGAATAGTAATTTTTACCCCTACGCTATCCAACACTTTCCCTACTGTTGCACTCTCTGGAATTGGAATAGAAATTTTTACCCCTACGCTATCCAACACTTTCCCTACTGATGCACTCTCTGGAGTGGGAATAGTAATTGTTACCCCTACGCTATCCAACACTTTCCCTACTGTTGCATTCTCTGGAGTTGGAATAGCAATTGTTACCCCTACGCTATCCAACACTTTCCCTACTGTTGAACTCTCTGGAGTGGGAATAGTAATTGTTACCCCTACGCTATTCAACACTTTCCCTACTGTTGCACTCTCTGGAGTGGGAATAGTAATTTTTACCCCTACGCTATCCAACACTTTCCCTACTGTTGCACTCTCTGGAGTGGGAATAGTAATTGTTACCCCTAAGCTATCCAACACTTTCCCTACTGTTGCACTCTCTGGAGTGGGAATAGTAATCGTTACCCCTACGCTATCCAACACTTTCCCTACTGTTGCACTCCCTGGAGTTGGAATAGTAATTGTTACCCCTATGCTATCCAACACTTTCCCTACTGTTGCAGTCTTTGGAGTGGGAATAGTAATTTTTACCCCTACACTATCCAACATTTACTTACCTTTTAAAATTTGTTTTACGTTTTAATTAATTGTTATTTATATTATTATTTTATGTATATAAATGTATTTGTAATTAATTATATTTTCATTTATTTATAAGTTATTAAAATAACTTTTTAGAGTTATTATTAATGAAGAATATACTATGTATTATATCTTTATTATTAGATGTTTTTATTACATAATTTATTAATTTTAAATATAATATATTTTTAACTCTGTTTATTACATTTATAAGTATTGTTTTATTAATATTACATGTTTTTTAAAATAAAAAAACGATATTTTTTTTAAAACGATATTTTTGACAGCTGTTTTTTTTCGATATTTTTGTACTTACCTTGTTAGAGATAGGATGTCGATATTGTTGTAATCGATATTTTTGTTGCGATATTTTTGTATGTAGATATTTTTGTATTTGCTATTTTGTCATAGATTCAGACAGGAATGCACTGTATCTCATAGATACGGCACATTCCAGCCCTTTTCTTTAACCACAGGGCATCGCAGCAGGGAGGCCTGCGGTGCTGCCCTGCGGTAAAGCCTCATAAATGAGGCCCTCCATATCTGTAATATGAGCCAAGGTTCCATTAAACGTCAGTTTCTGGATCAACAATATTCTGACCAGACGTATAGAGCATGATTTTTAGACTTTTTTGGAGTTCGTTTGTGGAGTTTTGCCCAAAATTGCAGAGGTTAGAAGAATTAGGTGTCACTCCTTTCTATTCATGCTCGTTTACTCCAACTCATGACTTTTATTCTGGTGGAAAATACTTTGGCGGGCCGGAGCCCTTGGAGGACGGTTTTGAAAGCCCAGCCGAGGTTGGCCTTACAAAAATTAATTAAAGCTTATTTCATCTTTATGTTCTCCCTTGACCTAAAGTTAATTAATCCAAATTATTTATATTTGTGGCCGGCGCGACTAGAGGTGAGAAACATGCCCACTTTCAGCTGGCAGGTAAGAATATCGAGGTGGTTGGCTCCTTTTCATATCTTTCATATCTTGGAGGGCTCTTTGATAATGATCACTCGTGGTCTAAATTAGTGAAAACAAGAGGCCAGGTTATGCAGAGGAGCCTCAATGCTGTCAAGAGATTTGTAAAAAAGCTGGGAGGAAGCCCACTGGATGCAATTAAAAGTATTTATTTAGGTAAAACAAAGTCGGCCGAAACATATGGGGCAGGTGTTTGGGGGATGGTTAATGCTGCTTCGTTACAGCAAATGGAAGACTCCTTCTTCAAAAATCGTGTCTTTACCCCAATCAGCCCCAAACTACATTTTACATCTTGAATTGGGGCTTCCCTATTTGAGTGACACCATAAGGTTGGCCCCATCCTCCTGTGGCTCTCAATATGGCGCAGAACTACGGTGGACCTGAACCAAACTATCATTAGGGAATGCTGCAACCTAGATCACTACAAAAGGATCAGGTGGCTAAATTACGTAGAGACTGAATTGAAAGCTCTAGTGCTGGGTACATTTTGTCAGGACCCGATTCCTGTAAAGAGGTTAAGAAGAAATGGATAACGGATGAAAATATCCAAAGATTAAAATATGTCAGAAGGGAAAAAAAACATATCCATCATTCCTCCATTGTATACTATCTGGTTTCATTAATATCATGAGAAGAGTTTCATTATGTATCTCATATGAATAACGCACAGCACAGATTTATTTTATTGCTCTTTCGACTGAATATGAATGCGTTGCTCCTGGGATACCCACAAAATATATACAGATTTACAGATCTTGCTCCCTGCCCATGCACAACTATGCCGTCCAGCCAGACTTACATATCGTATTATTCTGTGAAAATTATTCTGAGGAAAGGAAAACATTTATATTTCCAATCCTGAGGCACCATAATTTTAGGCAATGCCTTGTCACCATGTATTTTTTAAAGGCCTTACTGGACCCATTTGTATGTTTCTGTGTTGCTTCATTTTTATGGGCCTGTTTTAGGAAGAGGAAAAAGGCGAACTCACATCCTAGTAGTATTGTGCAACTTTCATTATCAACTGTTTTTTTAAATGATTTTAATGGTCTTACTTGGATCACTGCAATTTTGTTTAATACTCATTTTAACTCTGTATATATGTATAGTTATTGGCCGGGAATTTTATATGTACAATTGTGCTTTTATAGTCAGTTTATAAAAGATCGAATGAAGCTGTGTGACTGATTGACTGAAAGCCCAGTGCAGCTTGTGGTGCCTCTGTTGCTTTTTCCAGCTCCCTGAGGTGAATTGCAGCAGGCATTGGTAGGCTTCAAGAGAGAGAGAGAGCGAGAGAGGAAGGGGGAGTTACGGAGCAATCAGAGAGGAAGAAGGAGAGGAGACTACACATGTGGTGGAGACTCCAAACATAAAAAGAAAGGCCTGTCCCATCTTTGACATAAAATTATAATTAGTAAAAACTAAACTCGGAGGGGCATATTTACAAGGAAATATTGGAGCGCGGAGCTGCACCAAAAATGGCAGCACCATGCTCTGACATTTCCAAAATGCAGAGACACGCTGTGTTTGCAACAATATGTGTTTTCCCTGGTGCTGGCTCTAAAATTAGCTGCCTAGCGCCAAAACAGGCACTATTGCACCATAGTGCAAGGGAGCCTGCTTTTCATGATATGATTGTTTATGTGCAGGAAGGTGTCCCTTTCGGCACATAAACAATCAATAATGGCATCCTGCAGCACACATAGGAGTAAACAATCGTCATTATTTAATGGTTGTTTATGTGCGGGGAGGGACCCCTTCCTGCATATCAACAATCATTATTGGCATTTTGCTCTTTTTATGTTCGCTGCAGAAGGCAGCACACATAAAAAAAAAAAACGAAGAGAAATAAAAGTGTTTCTCCTTGTTCCGCCAATCTAACACCTGCTATTGCATGGCATTCATTTATGGTGCTCCTTAGTTTTACACATCCTTGTAAATCTGGGGCAGCATCAAATAACAATGGGCATTCTGGTGACATGCCCATGGCAACACCCATTGCACTCCCCTTTCATGCAAAGTGATGCATGCAAAGGAGCCATATTTGCAAGGCTGCGCTAAGCGACTCAAAGTGGCTTAGCGCCGCATTGTTAATATGGAGACGGGAATAGCACCACAATAACATCGCTAAAAGTGATATTATGGTGGCGATATCCCTCTGTAAATATACCCCATAGTTTGTGAATGCCCAAAAAATTGTACATTTACTCAAAAAGTAATAAACTTACTCAAAAGTGTAAGTTGACCTTTTTGAATCAGGCCCTAAGTTTTGCTGGCTCTTGATGCAAACCTTGGCTGGAGCAGGTAGATCGAGTTCCACACGCCCTCACTCATATCTGCATTCACCTCATCCAAACATACATTATGATTTCACACAAGCATTTACTCATCTACCAATCTACTCACACGCCCATTCATGCATTGATGCACTATCTTCAATTATTCATAGATCCATGGACTCACTCTTTTACCTATCCGCACACTCGCCTAACCAATCAGCCTTCCAATTGCTATTGATGTTAATTACTGCCTGGGTCCATTTACATTTATTACTTCCTGGTTCATGAATGATCGTTAATGCCATGGGTGCCATGGGTGCCATGAGTGTTGCCACTAAGTACGCATAGCTGCCTATGTTTGTCTGCATATGTGCATCAATTTATGATTGACGTCAAACTCCGTGTGCCTGGATATTTTGTGTCCAAGTGCAGATCTGCATGCACCATAAAAACTTCAATTTTATTTGCTTATTTCATTGGTTTTGTCAACGCTCATTGTACTCCTTTACACTGATACAGATAAAAGGAACCAGGCATTTAAGGACCCCCAAAGCTATGTACTGCTATCTTCCACTGAGCCACAGGAGGGCGTTGCAGCTTGAAGGGAGAGCACTCCATAAATTAAAGTAGTCTATAATTAGAATATTTCTACCTTTTATAATCCACCACTAGATTCCATTTTTGCCCAAGACTGCCTGCACAACCTTTACGTTCAAAATAATTGTCTTCGTGAAAATAGTTTCTTGTGGGGAATACTGTTCTCAAAGATAAAGGAAAACTGTTTATAGAAAGCTGTTGATTAAATTCGGATTCCACATTTTAAAATAAGTGAAAATATCGAACTCTAGAAACAAAAGACATGGGTAAGTACATTGTTTTAGGTGAAACTCTGTTTAATTTTAAACATGTTGAATCTCTTTGCCAAGGCGCCCAGCCAATATTTAATTCCACTTTGGCAACTGTGATGTTGGCTTCAAAATCCTAGGAATTGCTCAAGATGTTTTTACTAATGAGCATGAAATGAATCCCGTGGCATGGTCTGAAGAGTCGAGCGCACCAACCTTGTTCGGCAAAGTTTTTAAAAAATAGTTTTGGATACACTTTGGACTTAAACTTAAGAATACTACAGCAACGCATATTGGGGCATATTATTGAGAAAGGCGATAAAATTATCGCCGCTTTAGCGCCAGGCTTGATAATGGCCTTGATAATATGTCCTTGTGAATTCCCATAGCAGCCAGGTTCTGCTTCAGCCCCGCCAAGCATATTACAAGTTTCTTCTCTGCCACAGTTTTCATGGCGGTGAGCCCACCATGAAAACTGTGGCAGAGAGGAAACAAATGGGGACCCACAGGGCCCTCAGCTTCCTCTGCGCCAGGGCATGCTAAGAGGGAGACGCAGGGTGTCCCACCGTCTGCAGGCTCCCCCAGGTCCTGCAAGCTATGGACTTAACAGCCCATGCACTGCAGGAACCTGCAATTGCGCTCCCACTGCGGTGCGTATTACAACTATCCTATGAGCCTTTAAACAGGCACCACCATGGGCTAGCTGCTACTAGACCACCTGACCTGGATTCCAGTGGGAATCCGGTGGATGGTCTAATTATGGCTTTTGTGGTGCGGGAGCGGGGCACTGGTGTGGCGGCCAACTTCCATACTACCAAAGTCATAATAAGGCCCTAAAAAGGGAAAATAAAAGAAATGCAAATAAATGCTGAGGAAACTGCCTGAACACATCAATATTGTGCTTCAAAATCACACTATGGAAAACAATTATGGTCAATATTGGAACATGGCATGGGAACCTACAAACATGCAATACTAATCAGTAGGCCTGATGCTCTCTTTTCCACTCACAAATACCCCTTTCTGTATCGTAAAAGGTGTTTGGAAAACATTACACTTGTGTAAGAGTTTTGCCAACTACTCCTTGTGATAATCTAAATGTAATCACATGGAGTGTGTATTTCCCAGGGTGTGATCACTTTAATGTGTGTTACCTTAATGGCAAAATTACTAGTCATGTAATTGAGAGCTATTGAATTTTTGACTTTAGTGTTAATCATACAGAACAGTCACTTTTTACACAATTAACAATAACAATCCCGCGCCGGGAAACCCTTTGTGGGTAGCTGCTGCGCGTTACAAATGCAATAAATGAATGAATAAATAAATAAATTACAACCATTTTAATATTAATATATGAACCAATAAACAATAATTATTGTATAATTAAAAACACTTGCTACTCAGTTCCCCAATAAATACCACAATGCAAAGTTAACATAATATTTAATATTAATTCATTCATGTAAAATAAAAAAAACACTACCCACCAAATCCTCCAATAGATTACAGGTAATTTGGAATTAAAAGAAATAATTTGACATTAATATATATCGAAAAGCATTAAAAAAATAATATACTTCCAGTTGATATTTAGGGCCCCTATTATTAATAATGTAGTAAACTCAGCAGTATGTACTAAATTACCATCTTCTTGGCACGCAGCAGTTATTATACAAGTTTGTAAAAAGGGAAATAGGCAAGATCCAAAATGTTATCGGACGATTTCATAGCTTGACTCTATTGTTAAAGTTGTGGACCAGATTGTATTGCATAAGATAGACGCTAGCGTGGAACACAATAAAGTCCTCTTGACAGCCCAGTATGGCTTTAAGGAAGGGCTGGGCACACAAAAGCCGTGATCAATGATGCACTTGATTATTAGTGAATATACTAAAGGAGAGCACTCTACCTTTCTTTCATGGATCTCAGTGGCACATTTTATCACATTAACTGATCAAACTTTGAGCAATTTTGATCTCAATGGGGTTTTCGGGGGGGGGGGGTCCTTCTGCATGGATACCCCCACTTTTTGCCTGGTGCTAAGCTGTGTTTTGACTAGTCTGACTGGGATCCAGCTAATCAGGACCCAAGTCTATCTGCTTTCTCCCTAAACTGTCATGTTATGCTACTCAGGTACACTCCAGATTGGGTACTGGGGTACCCTTGTCAGTATAGTATATGATACCCGGGTACCCAGGGCATAGGTACCCCAGAGGTCTTTACAACAAACTACTTAGGGGGGGTCAAAGGGCTGGTTTACCGACTCATACGAGATACATGCCCCTATCAAGAACATGAGTATACACCAGAAAGTATCTAGGAGTCTAGAAAAGTGAAATCAAATCACAAACCACCATTGGCATGAAAGAATAAGAGAAAGGTGGAAACTACATTCATCAATCGCATCACGTGACCACATAACAACACATTCACGTGAGGCACATATTGTGGGTGAAAATTTTCCCATCAGTTGTCTAACTGTACCGCCACTATCACATCATTTGGGTTCTCCTTACCCAGGAGTCGGTACCATCACAGTCACACAGATCGTAAAAAGGACTGTGAAATAAAAGAGACCCTACAGTTCTTATCTGTTAGGCGGACACAGTAGCAAAAAAGCAGTGCAAAGAAAGTGACAAGTGAGAATATAAAATTAGGTAAGACTGAGTAGAAGAAAGAAGTTTTTAGTAATTTCTCTCAGCTTCCTAACTCTAAAAACATAAGTGTAAGAGGCAGATTTAACAAAATATCTGCTCAGCGAGTGGTCAACATGTTTCTGCATATGAGGAAGTACCCATGCATTCGTCAGGACCTAGTTGGTGCTACTGCTGTAATAATAGTGAGAAATATAAAAGGAAAAATGTCACCTGGTTTTCAGGTTCAAATGCTCCACCACAATCTACAAATAAAATCACGACAACAGAAGGAGAAGTGAAAAGACACACATGACATTGTCAATCTTATGTAACAATACACTCTACTATAGTGTTATTGTAGTGGCTTGTCAGTACAATTTATATGACATATACACACTCACCCAATTAATGTGGGGCTCGCGCCTCACCTCACCTGGCTGCAGCTCAGGTCAATGAGGAGCACCGCTCTGTTTAGAGAAAACACACGTACACAAAAGCTTTCACTGTTAAACCTAAACAGGTATCACATGATTAAAAACCTGATTAAACTCAGGCATTGATCTGGGGTTGCCATCGGCAGTCTCTAGTTGTATGATGGTAAACAGACCTCTAAATATCCCGTTCTTTGGTCTTAGTCTACAAGAGGAAAGACTCCTTGTTACATATTAACTCTAACTGTTGGTGTTAGTCAGTTGTGCCAAATATTTGTAACAACAGGGATATAGTCTTTCCTCCCTATTTCAGAAGATGATGTTATGCGTGATCTATTTTAATTTGCCCAGGGAGCTTTAAATCATTATGCCCCGGGAGCGCTTGACAGAGACAAATGTTCTGCGCGATCTCTTTAATAAACCTTGAGCCTCGCGGAGCGTGTGAATGGGTGATGGAGCGCGCTCGCCTGGGCGGGCTGTGTACGCGCAAACACTAGTTTACTAAATAAGTCCCCGAACGCGCTTGCCTAGGCAGATGGTAATGTCTCAGCAGCGCGTGATCCGATAATGTGTTACTCAGATCCTGGGACGCAACAACGCACTGAAGGAGGGCTGCTGCTCGAGAAGAATACAAAAGCGCTTACCTCTCCGTCGGTGTCTCCCGGCGTTCCTCTGCGCTGGACTTGGGGAGGCACCGAACGGAGGCGGCGCTATCTATTTAATGACTCACATCCTTTACGCGCTCAGGTGTTAGCGCAAAGGATTGTGGTTATTGTAGTGCAGTGTCATTGACTACATAATATTGTTGAAGAACGTTGCTCGGAACAACGACTTGCGGAGGGCGGAGAAGGTGTTGGATTTTAAATCCAACACCTTCCCTAGTGTCCGCAAAGACTGGAGTTTGAATAATGAATTAGACAATTCCAAATCCAGCGCGCCCCTCCGCAAGTCGTTATTACGACTTGCGGGGTAAGGGTACGCGGAAATACAATGCAGTCGTTGTAACAACTGCGTTGTAATTCCCTGCGGGGAAAAAGACTGCAGGATAGCGAGGGATATTCATTTATGAGGCATAACTAGGCCACTTTTTTTGGGCTTAATGGTGCCTCGTAAATATTGTCCCCTTTAATGCAGTTTTCTGCATTGAAGGGGTGTGCAACGGGTGTTGATGGGGGCGTTACCAGCAGCATCCACTGCATTTTGATACTGCCCTAAATTTACGAAAAATTGTAAATCTAAGAGAGTGCCAAAAACAAATGCACAATGAGGAGAAATATCTTTATTTCTCCTCATTTTGCCTTTTTCTAGGTGAGCTGCATTGTGCAGCATATAAAGGAAAAAAAGGAAAAAGTATCTTGTGATTGTTTTTGTACAGGTCTCCCTTGCTGCACAAAAACAATCATCCCCTCAATGCAGGCACCCTTGCACCATGTTGCAAAGCTGCCTGCGTTGGCACACAGCAGCCAATTGTGCGTTGGCTGGCGCAGGGTAAAGGACAGGAAGGTATGATGACAAAATATTGAAATTTAATATCGATATACACTAATATTGATGTTTAAATATCGAAGGGACATAATATAGAAGGTAAGTAATATCGATAGATTTTAATATCTATATTAGTAATATCGATGTTTTAAATATCGATGTTAGTAATACCGATGTTAATAATTTTGATGTTACTAATAACGATTTTTATATATTTTTTTATTATTATTACGTGTTTATTATGTTTTTAATTTATGTTTATGTAATTTAATTATTTTTTGTATTTTAGTACTGTAGCGGGTTGTGGGTTTATAGGGGAATAGGGTGGGAAGTCATTTAATTATACTAAATTAATTATTAATTAGTAGGAATTATAAATTGATTTTAATTAATTGGTAATTCATTTTAATTAATTGATTAATCGATAATTATGTTCTGTAGCGGGTTGTGGGTTGATAGGGGAATAGGGTGGGAAGTAATTTAATTATACTAAATTAATTATTAATTAGTAGGAATTATAAATTGATTTTAATTAATTGGTAATTAATTTTAAATAATTGATCATTAATTTATATGAATTGATTAATTGATAATTATGTTTTGTAGCGGGTTGTGAGTTTATAGGGGAATAGGGTGGGAAGTAATTTAATTATACTAAATTAATTATTAATTATTAGGAAATGTAAATTAATTTTAATTAATTGGTAATTAATTTTTATTAATTGGTAATTAATTTTTATTAATTGATCAATTGATAATTATGTTTTGGAGCGGGTTGTGAGTTTATAGGGGAATAGGGTGGGAAGTAATTTAATTATACTAAAATAATTATTAATTATTAGGAAATATAAATTAATTTTAATTAATTGGTAATTAATTTTTATTAATTAATTAATTGATAAATATGTTCTGTAGCGGGTTGTGGGCTTATAGGAGAATAGGGTGAGAAGTAATTTAAATGTAATTAAGTAATATTGTTTTTTAATTAATTATTTTGTTAATTATATACTTGTTAATTAGTTATTAATTGGTAATTGAATATTATTAAATGGTAATTTTTATTACTTTTTTGGTTAATTATTTATTGCTAATCATGTTTTTAATAATTATGTATTGGTATTTGTAAATGGTATATATTTATTTAATTGTTACGTTTTTTATTATTTAATTTTTTTTAAAATTTATAAGTATGATATTTTGACCTCTACGCTATCCAACACTTTCCCTACTGTTGCACTCTTTGGAGTGGGAATAGTAATTTTTACCCCTACGCTATCTAACACTTTCCCTACTGTTGCACTCTCTGGAGTGGGAATAGTAATTTTTACCCCTGCGCTATCCAACACTTTCCCTACTGTTGCACTCTCTGGAGTGGGAATAGTAATATTTACCCCTACGCTATCCAACACTTTCCCTACTGTTGCACTCTCTGGAATTGGAATAGACATTTTTACCCCTACGCTATCCAACACTTTCCCTACTGATGCACTCTCTGGAGTGGGAATAGTAATTGTTACCCCTACGCTATTCAACACTTTCCCTACTGTTGCACTCTCTGGAGTGGGAATAGTAATTTTTAACCCTACGCTATCCAACACTTTCCCTACTGTTGCACTCTCTGGAGTGGGAATAGTAATTGTTACCCCTAAGCTATCCAACACTTTCCCTACTGTTGCACTCTCTGGAGTGGGAATAGTAATCGTTACCCCTACGCTATCCAACACTTTCCCTACTGTTGCACTCCCTGGAGTTGGAATAGTAATTGTTACCCCTATGCTATCCAACACTTTCCCTACTGTTGCAGTCTTTGGAGTGGGAATAGTAATTTTTACCCCTACGCTATCCAACATTTACTTATCTTTTAAAATTTGTTTTACGTTTTAATTAATTGTTATTTATATTATTATTTTATGTATATAAATGTATTTGTAATTAATTATATTTTCATTTATTTATAAGTTATTAAAATAATTTTTAGAGTTATTATTAATGAAGAATATACTATGTATTATATCTTTATTATTAGATGTTTTTATTACATAATTTATTAATTTTAAATATAATATATTTTTAACTCTGTTTATTACATTTATAAGTATTGTTTTATTAATATTACATGTTTTTTAAAATAAAAAAACGATATTTTTTTTAAAACGATATTTTTGACAGCTATGTTTTTTTTTTATATTTTTGTACTTACCTTGTTAGAGATAGGATGTCGATATTGTTGTAATCAATATTTTTGTTGCGATATTTTTGTATGTAGATATTTTTGTATTTGCTATTTTGTCATAGATTCAGACAGGAATGCACTGTATATCATAGATACGGCGCATTCCAGCCCTTTTCTTTAACCACAGGGCATCGCAGCAGGGAGGCCTGCGGTGCTGCCCTGCGGTAAAGCCTCATAAATGAGGCCCTCCATATCTGTAATATGAGCCAAGGTTCCATTAAACGTCAGTTTCTGGATCAACAATATTCTGACCAGACGTATAGAGCATGATTTTTAGACTTTTTTGGAGTTCGTTTGTGGAGTTTTGCCCAAAATTGCAGAGGTTAGAAGAATTAGGTGTCACTCCTTTCTATTCATGCTCGTTTACTCCAACTCATGACTTTTATTCTGGCGGAAAATGCTTTGGCGGGCCGGAGCCCTTGGAGGACGGTTTTGAAAGCCCAGCCGAGGTTGGCCTTACAAAAATGAATTAAAGTTTATTTCATCGTTATGTTCTCCCTTGACCTAAAGTTAATTAATCCAAATTATTTATATTTGTGGCCGGCGCGACTAGAGGTGAGAAACATGCCCACTTTCAGCTGGCAGGTAAGAATATCGAGGTGGTTGGCTCCTTTTCATATCTTTCATATCTTGGAGGGCTCTTTGATAATGATCACTCGTGGTCTAAATTAGTGAAAACAAGAGGCCAGGTTATGCAGAGGAGCCTCAATGCTGTCAAGAGATTTGTAAAAAAGCTGGGAGGAAGCCCACTGGATGCAATTAAAAGTATTTATTTTGGTAAAACAAAGTCGGCCGAAACATATGGGGCAGGTGTTTGGGGGATGGTTAATGCTGCTTCGTTACAGCAAATGGAAGACTCCTTCTTCAAAAATCGTGTCTTTACCCCAATCAGCCCCAAACTACATTTTACATCTTGAATTGGGGCTTCCCTATTTGAGTGACACCATAAGGTTGGCCCCATCCTCCTGTGGCTCTCAATATAGCGCAGAACTACGGTGGACCTGAACCAAACTATCATTAGGGAATGCTGCAACCTAGATCACTACAAAAGGATCAGGTGGCTAAATTACGTAGAGACTGAATTGAAAGCTCTAGTGCTGGGTACATTTTGTCAGGACCCGATTCCTGTAAAGAGGTTAAGAAGAAATGGATAACGGATGAATATATCCAAAGATTAAAATATGTCAGAAGGGAAAAAAAACATATCCATCATTCCTCCATTGTATACTATCTGGTTTCATTAATATCATGAGAAGAGTTTCATTATGTATCTCATATGAATAACGCACAGCACAGATTTATTTTATTGCTCTTTCGACTGAATATGAATGCGTTGCTCCTGGGATACCCACAAAATATATACAGATTTACAGATCTTGCTCCCTGCCCATGCACAACTATGCCGTCCAGCCAGACTTACATATCGTATTATTCTGTGAAAATTATTCTGAGGAAAGGAAAACATTTATATTTCCAATCCTGAGGCACCATAATTTTAGGCAATGCCTTGTCACCATGTATTTTTTAAAGGCCTTACTGGACCCATTTGTATGTTTCTGTGTTGCTTCATTTTTATGGGCCTGTTTTAGGAAGAGGAAAAAGGCGAGCTCACATCCTAGTAGTATTGTGCAACTTTCATTATCAACTGTTTTTTTAAATGATTTTAATGGTCTTACTTGGATCACTGCAATTTTGTTTAATACTCATTTTAACTCTGTATATATGTATAGTTATTGGCCGGGAATTTTATATGTACAATTGTGCTTTTATAGTCAGTTTATAAAAGATCGAATGAAGCTGTGTGACTGATTGACTGAAAGCCCAGTGCAGCTTGTGGTGCCTCTGTTGCTTTTTCCAGCTCCCTGAGGTGAATTGCAGCAGGCATTGGTAGGCTTCAAGAGAGAGAGAGAGCGAGAGAGGAAGGGGGAGTTACGGAGCAATCAGAGAGGAAGAAGGAGAGGAGACTACACATGTGGTGGAGACTCCAAACATAAAAAGAAAGGCCTGTCCCATCTTTGACATAAAATTATAATTAGTAAAAACTAAACTCGGAGGGGCATATTTACAAGGAAATATTGGAGCGCGGAGCTGCACCAAAAATGGCAGCACCATGCTCTGACATTTCCAAAATGCAGAGACACGCTGTGTTTGCAACAATATGTGTTTTCCCTGGTGCTGGCTCTAAAAGTAGCTGCCTAGCGCCAAAACAGGCACTATTGCACCATAGTGCAAGGGAGCCTGCTTTTCATGATATGATTGTTTATGTGCAGGAAGGTGTCCCTTTCGGCACATAAACAATCAATAATGGCATCCTGCAGCACACATAGGAGTAAACAATCGTCATTATTTAATGGTTGTTTATGTGCGGGGAGGGACCCCTTCCTGCATATCAACAATCATTATTGGCATTTTGCTCTTTTTATGTTCGCTGCAGAAGACAGCACACATAAAAAAAAAACGAAGAGAAATAAAAGTGTTTCTCCTTGTTCCGCCAATCTAACACCTGCTATTGCATGGCATTCATTTATGGCGCTCCTTAGTTTTACACATCCTTGTAAATCTGGGGCAGCATCAAATAACAATGGGCATTCTGGTGACATGCCCATGGCAACACCCATTGCACTCCCCTTTCATGCAAAGTGATGCATGCAAAGGAGCCATATTTGCAAGGCTGCGCTAAGCGACTCAAAGTGGCTTAGCGCCGCATTGTTAATATGGAGACGGGAATAGCACCACAATAACATCGCTATAAGTGATATTATGGTGGCGATATCCCTCTGTAAATATACCCCATAGTTTGTGAATGCCCAAAAAATTGTACATTTACTCAAAAAGTAATAAACTTACTCAAAAGTGTAAGTTGACCTTTTTGAATCAGGCCCTAAGTTTTGCTGGCTCTTGATGCAAACCTTGGCTGGAGCAGGTAGATCGAGTTCCACACGCCCTCACTCATATCTGCATTCACCTCATCCAAACATACATTATGATTTCACACAAGCATTTACTCATCTACCAATCTACTCACACGCCCATTCATGCATTGATGCACTATCTTCAATTATTCATAGATCCATGGACTCACTCTTTTACCTATCCGCACACTCGCCTAACCAATCAGCCTTCCATGTGCTATTGATGTTAATTACTGCCTGGGTCCATTTACATTTATTACTTCCTGGTTCATGAATGATCGTTAATGCCATGGGTGCCATGGGTGCCATGAGTGTTGCCACTAAGTACGCATAGCTGCCTATGTTTGTCTGCATATGTGCATCAATTTATGATTGACGTCAAACTCCGTGTGCCTGGATATTTTGTGTCCAAGTGCAGATCTGCATGCACCATAAAAACTTCAATTTTATTTGCTTATTTCATTGGTTTTGTCAACGCTCATTGTACTCCTTTACACTGATACAGATAAAAGGAACCAGGCATTTAAGGACCCCCAAAGCTATGTACTGCTATCTTCCACTGAGCCACAGGAGGGCGTTGCAGCTTGAAGGGAGAGCACTCCATAAATTAAAGTAGTCTATAATTAGAATATTTCTACCTTTTATAATCCACCACTAGATTCCATTTTTGCCCAAGACTGCCTGCACAACCTTTACGTTCAAAATAATTGTCTTCGTGAAAATAGTTTCTTGTGGGGAATACTGTTCTCAAAGATAAAGGAAAACTGTTTATAGAAAGCTGTTGATTAAATTCGGATTCCACATTTTAAAATAAGTGAAAATATCGAACTCTAGAAACAAAAGACATGGGTAAGTACATTGTTTTAGGTGAAACTCTGTTTAATTTTAAACATGTTGAATCTCTTTGCCAAGGCGCCCAGCCAATATTTAATTCCACTTTGGCAACTGTGATGTTGGCTTCAAAATCCTAGGAATTGCTCAAGATGTTTTTACTAATGAGCATGAAATGAATCCCGTGGCATGGTCTGAAGAGTCGAGCGCACCAACCTTGTTCGGCAAAGTTTTTAAAAAATAGTTTTGGATACACTTTGGACTTAAACTTAAGAATACTACAGCAACGCATATTGGGGCATATTATCGAGAAAGGCGATAAAATTATCGCCGCTTTAGCGCCAGGCTTGATAATGGCCTTGATAATATGTCCTTGTGAATTCCCATAGCAGCCAGGTTCTGCTTCAGCCCCGCCAAGCATATTACAAGTTTCTTCTCTGCCACAGTTTTCATGGCGGTGAGCCCACCATGAAAACTGTGGCAGAGAGGAAACAAATGGAGACCCACAGGGCCCTCAGCTTCCTCTGCGCCAGGGCATGCTTAGAGGGAGACGCAGGGTGTCCCACCGTCTGCAGGCTCCCCCAGGTCCTGCAAGCTATGGACTTAACAGCCCATGCACTGCAGGAACCTGCAATTGCGCTCCCACTGCGGTGCGTATTACAACTATCCTATGAGCCTTTAAACAGGCACCACCATGGGCTAGCTGCTACTAGACCACCTGACCTGGATTCCAGTGGGAATCCGGTGGATGGTCTAATTATGGCTTTTGTGGTGCGGGAGCGGGGCACTGGTGTGGCGGCCAACTTCCATACTACCAAAGTCATAATAAGGCCCTAAAAAGGGAAAATAAAAGAAATGCAAATAAATGCTGAGGAAACTGCCTGAACACATCAATATTGTGCTTCAAAATCACACTATGGAAAACAATTATGGTCAATATTGGAACATGGCATGGGAACCTACAAACATGCAATACTAATCAGTAGGCCTGATGCTCTCTTTTCCACTCACAAATACCCCTTTCTGTATCGTAAAAGGTGTTTGGAAAACATTACACTTGTGTAAGAGTTTTGCCAACTACTCCTTGTGATAATCTAAATGTAATCACATGGAGTGTGTATTTCCCAGGGTGTGATCACTTTAATGTGTGTTACCTTAATGGCAAAATTACTAGTCATGTAATTGAGAGCTATTGAATTTTTGACTTTAGTGTTAATCATACAGAACAGTCACTTTTTACACAATTAACAATAACAATCCCGCGCCGGGAAACCCTTTGTGGGTAGCTGCTGCGCGTTACAAATGCAATAAATGAATGAATAAATAAATAAATTACAACCGTTTTAATATTAATATATGAACCAATAAACAATAATTATTGTATAATTAAAAACACTTGCTACTCAGTTCCCCAATAAATACCACAATGCAAAGTTAACATAATATTTAATATTAATTCATTCATGTAAAATAAAAAAAACACTACCCACCAAATCCTCCAATAGATTACAGGTAATTTGGAATTAAAAGAAATAATTTGACATTAATATATATCGAAAAGCATTAAAAAAATAATATACTTCCAGTTGATATTTAGGGCCCCTATTATTAATAATGTAGTAAACTCAGCAGTATGTACTAAATTACCATCTTCTTGGCACGCAGCAGTTATTATACAAGTTTGTAAAAAGGGAAATAGGCAAGATCCAAAATGTTATCGGACGATTTCATAGCTTGACTCTATTGTTAAAGTTGTGGACCAGATTGTATTGCATAAGATAGACGCTAGCGTGGAACACAATAAAGTCCTCTTGACAGCCCAGTATGGCTTTAAGGAAGGGCTGGGCACACAAAAGCCGTGATCAATGATGCACTTGATTATTAGTGAATATACTAAAGGAGAGCACTCTACCTTTCTTTCATGGATCTCAGTGGCACATTTTATCACATTAACTGATCAAACTTTGAGCAATTTTAATCTCAATGGGGTTTTCGGGGGGGGGGGTCCTTCTGCATGGATACCCCCACTTTTTGCCTGGTGCTAAGCTGTGTTTTGACTAGTCTGACTGGGATCCAGCTAATCAGGACCCAAGTCTATCTGCTTTCTCCCTAAACTGTCATGTTATGCTACTCAGGTACACTCCAGATTGGGTACTGGGGTACCCTTGTCAGTATAGTATATGATACCCGGGTACCCAGGGCATAGGTACCCCAGAGGTCTTTACAACAAACTACTTAGGGGGGGTCAAAGGGCTGGTTTACCGACTCATACGAGATACATGCCCCTATCAAGAACATGAGTATACACCAGAAAGTATCTAGGAGTCTAGAAAAGTGAAATCAAATCACAAACCACCATTGGCATGAAAGAATAAGAGAAAGGTGGAAACTACATTCATCAATCGCATCACGTGACCACATAACAACACATTCACGTGAGGCACATATTGTGGGTGAAAATTTTCCCATCAGTTGTCTAACTGTACCGCCACTATCACATCATTTGGGTTCTCCTTACCCAGGAGTCGGTACCATCACAGTCACACAGATCGTAAAAAGGACTGTGAAATAAAAGAGACCCTACAGTTCTTATCTGTTAGGCGGACACAGTAGCAAAAAAGCAGTGCAAAGAAAGTGACAAGTGAGAATATAAAATTAGGTAAGACTGAGTAGAAGAAAGAAGTTTTTAGTAATTTCTCTCAGCTTCCTAACTCTAAAAACATAAGTGTAAGAGGCAGATTTAACAAAATATCTGCTCAGCGAGTGGTCAACATGTTTCTGCATATGAGGAAGTACCCATGCATTCGTCAGGACCTAGTTGGTGCTACTGCTGTAATAATAGTGAGAAATATAAAAGGAAAAATGTCACCTGGTTTTCAGGTTCAAATGCTCCACCACAATCTACAAATAAAATCACGACAACAGAAGGAGAAGTGAAAAGACAATCGAATACAGTAGAACTCAGCTACCGTTTTTAGACCTTTTGATTCTGACCACCACTGATGGCCTCATTTCAGAACTATACAAGAAACCCGTGGCCAGGAATGCGCTCCTCAACTATGAGAGTTGCCATCCTAGAGCACTAAGGAACAACTTACCCTTTGGACAGTTTCTGAGGTTGAAGAGGAACTGTTCCAGCAAAGAGGCGTTTGAAACACATTCGGCCAAATTGTCAGAACAACTGCGTGAAAAGAATTATCCATCTGCAATTATACGCCAATCGAAGAAAAGGGCCTCGAATAACAACCGCGAGGCCCTCCTAGAATTGGCGGTCCCAAAGGAGAAGTCAGACAGGATGACTTTTGTGAACACTTTTCACACCAGATCCAATCAGGTCCAAAAGATCATAAAAAAACACTGGTCTATTCTGAACACCGGCGGTGACACACTACCTTTACCACTCTTTGCGTTTAAGAGAGGTCAGAACATCAAAGACCAGTTGGTACACACACGGCCAAGAAATAGGATGACTCGACAGGTGGGAACCCTATGGGATCTCCCTCCTGTTCAAGGACATCATCCTTGTGGAAATTGTTCTGTCTGTCCTCAGACAACAAAATCGACTACAGTCGATATTGGGACAGGCCGCCCGTGGCAACAGATTAAATTCACAAATTGTAATAGTGAGAATACCATCTATCTCATCACATGCCCGTGTTCTAAAAGATATGTGGGCATGACCACAAGAAAAACCAGAACCCGCATTTGTGAGCACAAAAGCACAATTTGTTGCCGCAAACAAGCGACGCGCCTAACAGCCCATTTCCTGGAAGTAGGCCATGGTCCTAATGAGTTTACGTGGACTATATTAGAACAACCTACCATCCCTGATCACTGTCCTGATATAGCCAAATTTCTCTTCAAAAAAGAACAAAAATAGGTATACAAGATAAACAGCGACAAGGAGGGGTTAAACGAACCTATTCCATGGATGTCGCTCTGAATCGAGAATAGGGTTGCTTTGGCACTGGGTCCATGTCATCAATTACTGTAACATATAGGAATCCCAGGCTAGTGCAGCAATTTCAATGGGTAAAATACTCTACAAATGAGCGTTTTATTGGTATGATCCACATCTACCATTGCCAATATAATGTAAGCCGCTCATTCCTGACTAAGCATACATATAGGTTGACTAGCAGCAGTCGCCAGTGCACATATATATACCATCACAGCACTGGTCACAATTTGCCTAGGCACATACATTCTCCATCGTAGGTGTGTGTATTCCTTACTATACTAACTATAATCCTCCTCATTAATACGTGATAGATCTGTCATTGTGAGGCGATAACAATTTAGAATAATGTGGGCTTAAGTCCAATGTGTCCTCACAGATGATTGTGCTATTGATTCTATGGGCGTCGCATGGTTCTTATTGAATATGCACAATTGAGCGCGCCTATTTTGTCTCCCAGCAACGTTCTTCAACAATATTATGTAGTCAATGACACTGCACTACAATAACCACAATCCTTTGCGCTAACACCTGAGCGCGTAAAGGATGTGAGTCATTAAATAGATAGCGCCGCCTCCGTTCGGTGCCTCCCCAAGTCCAGCGCAGAGGAACGCCGGGAGACACCGACGAAGAGGTAAGCGCTTTTGTATTCTTCTCGAGCAGCAGCCCTCCTTCAGTGCGTTGTTGCGTCCCAGGATCTGAGTAACACATTATCGGATCATGCGCTGCTGAGACATTAACATCTGCCTAGGCAAGCGCGTTCGGGGACTTATTTAGTAAACTAGTGTTTGCGCGTAAACAGCCCGCCCAGGCGAGCGCGTTCCATCACCCATTCACACGCTCCGCGAGGCTCAATGTTTATTAAAGAGATCGCGCAGAACATTTGTGTCTGTCAAGCGCTCCCGGGGCATAATGATTTAAAGCTCCCTGGGCAAATTTAAATAGATCGCGCATAACATCATCTTCTGAAATAGGGAGGAAAGACTATATCCCTGTTGTTACAAATATTTGGCACAACTGACTAACACCAACAGTTAGAGTGAATATGTAACACGGAGTCTTTCCTCTTGTAGACTAAGACTAAAGAACGGGATATTTAGAGGTCTGTTTACCATCATACAACTAGAGACTGCCGATGGCAACCCCAGATCAATGCCTGAGTTTACAATCAGGTTTTTAATCATGTGAAACCTGTTTGGGTTTAACAGTGAAAGCTTTTGTGTACGTGTGCTTTCTCTAAACAGAGCGGTGCTCCTCATTGACCTGAGCTGCAGCCAGGTGAGGTGAGGCGCGAGCCCCACATTAATTGGGTGAGTGTGTATATGTCATATAAATTGTACTGACAAGTCACTACAATAACACTATAGTAGAGTGTATTGTTACATAAGATTGACAATGTCATGTGTGTCTTTTCACTTCTCCTTCTGTTGTCGTGATTTTATTTGTAGATTGTGGTGGAGCATTTGAACCTGAAAACCAGGTGACATTTTTCCTTTTATATTTCTCACTATTATTACAGCAGTAGCACAAACTAGGTCCTGACGAATGCATGGGTACTTCCTCATATGCAGAAACATGTTGACCACTCGCTGAGCAGATATTTTGTTAAATCTGCCTCTTACACTTATGTTTTTAGAGTTAGGAAGCTGAGAGAAACTATTAAAAACTTCTTTCTTCTACTCAGTCTTACCTAATTTTATATTCTCACTTGTCACTTTCTTTGCACTGCTTTTTTGCTACTGTGTCCGCCTAACAGATAAGAACTGTAGGGTCTCTTTTATTTCACAGTCCTTTTTACGTTCTGTGTGACTGTGATGGTACCGACTTCTGGGTAAGGAGAACCCAAATGATGTGATAGTGGCGGTACAGTTAGACAACTGATGGGAAAATTTTCACCCACAATATGTGCCTCACGTGAATGTGTTGTTATGTGGTCACGTGATGCGATTGATGAATGTAGTTTCCACCTTTCTCTTATTCTTTCATGCCAATGGTGGTTTGTGATTTGATTTCACTTTTCTAGACTCCTAGATACTTTCTGGTGTATACCCCAGAGGTCTCTCATGGGCTAAAGCGTGTATTATGCCACCCATGAGAGGACATGCGAAATGGAACTACAGGCCTGCCATTGCAGCCTGTGCGAGTTGGTGCATGCACCACTTACTAAAGATATAGGTTTACTATATCTAAGGGTCACTTCATTTAAAAATCTATAATTCACCCCTATAGCAGGCCTTTACAATCCTGTAGATAGGGCACTTGGTTCTAAGTGAGAAGGTGCCCCTGCATGAGCAGGGCAGCCCTGCAGCCTACGGAGTCCATTCTCCCGGGTTGCCAGGGAAGCAGCCATATACTAATATAGAGGGGCATTGCCTGACCGCGCGATGACCATCTTGAAAACGGCTGCAACGAAACCTATCGTGTTTGGTGTCAAACATGTTGGAACCATAACCCCACACCATTACCAGTGTGGGAGGTATGATTCCACCCATCGGTGGAGCCCTCCTTTAAGCTCTCTGTGTTCCCGGTACCAGCCTTCTAGTCCCAGACAGCACAGAATGGTTGCTGCCGACCAGAGAAACATTTCTGCCCTCGTGCTGCTGAGCCAAGCTTGAGCAGGGGAAGGCAGAACAATAGGCATCCTGTCACAGGGAGGTGTGAACACCTCCCAGATAGGATTTATTGTATTAGGGCTAGGTGGGTGCGCTTGCCAGTGTCTTAAAGCCTGCATGAGGGGCACATATGGTGTCGCTGTGCATAGTCCAGTTCAAACCAGTCTTGAGAGCCGTTGGCTTCCGCCCTGACGTGAAACTGGACAAGGGACATGGGAGTAACCTCCCCCCTGTCAAGACCCTCCCTTGGGAGGGTCTCCTGAATCTTACCAACCCTTTCCCTAGGGTACTTAAGGGCTTACCTGAGTGTAGGCCCTAGATTCATCATGGACAAGATTCAGAACTGAAACCACTGCACTTCTACCGTCTGGGCACTCTGGACTTAGCTGGACTTCGTTTGGGCCTGCGTTTGTCTCCCTTTCAGTCTGCTGCCTTGTCTGTGCCTGTGCACTTTACAGGATCCATGCAGGACCTGTGGAGCGTCCAAGACACTTGAAGATAATCTCCCTTGAAGTGAAGGAGTCACTTCCCTGTATTCACAGGCACCACAACACTGCTGTGCTGACCAGTCCTGCTGATCCTGAGCTCCTGAGGACTCTAAAGGGTGCAACCACACAGGTGGGGATTATCTATGACTCCTGAGGCCCAAGCTGCCCTCTGACCAAGTTTGAGGTCAGAAGGTCAGAATCCATCATGGGGGGCTGCATTAACTGAACCCCTGTGCACAGCATACTTTTGCAAGTGCATATGCTTGTTGGCAACTTTGCAACAAGTGCTTTGGGCTCCAAGTAGCCCCAACCTCCAGCAACTTATTCCACCAAGATCTTCAGCCACATCGCCTCGGGTGCAGTGGCCTGCTCCTTTTGGTGAGCTGCTCAAAGTCCTCTCGTGATTCCTGTGCCTCTGGCCTGTGGGTCCAATTGAGGATCATCTTTGATTTCATTGGGCTCCTCTGATTTCTCGATCCTGCCCTGACCTGTACTGCTTGTGGTGAGTCTTCTGGGCCTTGCTGGTCTGAACCGTGAATCTACGTGACTTCCTGTGTGGGTCTCATGTGCCGTGGCTTGTTGGTGCTCCAGCCAGACACTAACCCCTCAGCTCTCGACATCCTTTGTGGGACAGCTAGTATTTGGGTCCTGGTCTTCCTCAGCATCGCCGGGTCCCCACAGCTGCAGAGTCATGGTCCCTGTCAACTTTTCTGAAGCACCCGACATCGGAGGGCATTACTCTTCCAAGTCTCCTGGTCATGCCGAGTGACATAGACTCTGTCCCCTCTGCTTTCAGGTACTCCTCTTCAAGAATCCACATTTGGATTCCGACTGACAGTTTCTCCTCTTCCAGCAGAAGCACCTTCCTGAAGTGCTCCATTGGGTTCGACAGCGGTTTCCAACACCACTTCACACATATGCACCCTGCTTCCCTGGAATAGGTAACTTGGGTACTTTGGTATCCACGGGTGGGGTGGCTCTCCAACCTTCTGTCTTCCACATGGTTTCTTCATGGTCCACTGGGAAGGGTCCCTAATCTATAAAAATGGAACCGCGACTTGCACATAGACTTCTACGGAGCACACGGTCATGTTCATACACTGCACAAATGGTCCATGGGGTCTCTAACTACTTACCTTGGGTGCTTCTGTGGGTCCCCAGCAATTTTACATCCTCTCGACATTGTCCTGACTCAAGTCATGTTTCTTATACCACTTCCTTAGTATATGGTTTGGTCATCCCCGGGGCCCACTGTGTACTAGTGCTATTTACTGTGATTTCTTTGCTAAAGTATTGTGTGCTTTGTGTCTATCTCCTTGGGGGGATACTGTAACGTACTAGATAGTGTTATATAACAAATACATACTTTTTGTTACTACTGTGAAGTTCTCTTTTCATTTAATCTATACTATAAGATTGCATCCTGGTAAAACAGGTTGATTTACACCCCTTCAAGATGAAGCCTGAAGGCTGCTCTCCACAGCTACCACTTGGATAGCTTTCTATCATTCTCTGGGTATGAGGAGGTGAACATATCGAACAATCTAGGAAATGGTTTAGATACACAGTACTGACGTTCTCTTTTCGCCCTTTTCTTTATCTTAGAGAGGAAGCTTATCAAGGTCCTCACTCGAATGACATTGTCAGCTTACAATTGTAGTCTGAACACAGCTTGTTGGAGAACACGATATCAATACAACATATCGGTGACGAGAGATTATGAGTATGTACCGATGTATATTAATTTTAAACTGTATTTGCTTTCTCATGTGTTGAATGTTGAAGAGGGACTCCAGGAAGCAATAGACATAAAAAAAAATCAAATCACCTGCCTTCTTTTATCCTGAGTACTGTATAATACCATTTGCAGTGGAGCGGTTGAAACTATTTTAATACAAATTATGAATATCTTTTTTAAAAAATGGCTTAGTAATATGCAACCTATGGATTTTACGTTAAGCGACGGTACATTGATGTATAATAGACAACAGCAAGGTTGTTAGAAACATGCCAAATTAATGTATAACAATGTTGTAATAATATTAGGAATTAACATCAACGAATAAGATATTATTCAGAGGCCGGTGCAGAATAACTATAGGAATTTTGGTCTGATTATTATGGCTATTGATGATCAGGCCACTGGGGATATGACATGCACGCCTTGTGCATTGTGCTGGTATGATGTTGGTGACGAACACCAGTATACTTGAGAACTATCCCAGGATAGTACTTAGAAGTACTTAGAAGCGCAAAATGACAGAAGGAACATTAAACTTGCCGTTTTTGTTGGATAAATATCACTTATTTGGCACTTTGCCTGTTTGTGGATTGCATTAATGTTAGATGTATTCCTTTTCCTTATCATAGATTTGTTGTATACATCCGCTGATCTATGGATATAGAGTTGAGACGCCATGGTAGCGATTTTTGATGGCAAGGAACGTCTAGACAATTAACTGTGGAAACTGGTGTTTTTTTTTGCAAACTACAAACTGCTTTATTTGTTGGGGTCTTTGCATGAATAGCATGGTATGAATTCACAAATGAACTAACTTCAAGGCACTGCAAATGAAGCATAATTTGTACTTGGATGAAGTACAAACTAGTACTAGACGTATTGTTCTCACACAACAAACTGTACACATTCTTGTGAAGGCTTCCCATTTCTCGGCGAAGGTGTATTCACACAACATCACAGCTATTTTGGTTGTTTTGTAGTGCACTGTTCACACAACTTTGAGGCACTAAACAATAACTGCTTCTGTAACAACAATTATATGGCTACTAGCTATGATGATAGTTTACATCATTTTGTTAAATCTCACCATTATGGATTGTACGTATCAAGACAACTTTCGTTATACTTATATACCAGCATTGAAAAAGTCTTTCATTAGACGAAACACGTGTCGACGCCATGGTAGCGATTTTTGAAGGCAAGGAACGTCTAGACAATTAACTGTGGAAACTGCCTTGAAAAAGTCATTCATTAGACGAAACACGTGTCGGCTGAAGGCTATGTGGAATGAATTAAGCTGTTATTTTGCTGGATACAGTTGAAGAATAAATCAACATTTGCATTACTATTTTGACTACGTTATTGGTTTTCCTTCCTGGGAAGAGTGACCACTAATCTTATGACTTGGGATCCAACAAAGGACATTGAAATTATTCAAACGTTTGTGACTCATGACAGAATTGTCAATTGTACTTACCTATGGGAGTGCGTAACAAAGGGTTCAATTGTATATATATGTTAAAGCAGATTCGTTTTTTTCTAGTTTGCATTTAGCACCTTCTTGGTTGTAGGGTGTTTGAACCAGCACAGCACCTCGACTCAAACAAATATTTTTTTCATATATTCACACTTTACTTGTCAGGATATAACATAATGATAGTTGATGTGTAGTAGAATTCCTCCAGAGGAACCACTACTACCTCTTTTCAGTGATTATAGCTTTCTATGGTTCTCTGAGACCTCTTAAATCACCATAAGGGCTGTCTGGACTGGAGCAAGGTGCCCACTTATATTAGTGGGTATCATATAACAGGCCAGCTTCTCACAGGGATTGTCTCTGAATATGATACATTTCCTTTGCACCCTATATGCTGAAGTCTCTGCATCAGTAAGGTTTGGGTCTGAGGGCGAATGTGCAGAGCATTTTCCGCTCATGGTGGGAGTTATTCAAGGCTGCGTACTGGCCCTGATTCTGTTTCTTCAATTTATACATGACCTTAACACTTCCCTGCTTACTGCTTGCAAGGATGTGCCCAAGGTTAATTCTACCCCATCCTGGCTTTACTATATACTAATGATGCAGTACTAATGTCACAAATGCCCAACAGTCTGAATTGACAACTTTGTTAAATTCATGGCTAATCTGGATCTTGAGACTAACATCTCTAAAACACACTAAATGGCCTGTGGCATACATTCTTGCAATTCTGTCTCAGTTACTGTTAAAGGAAAAGAAGAAGAAAAGGTACATCACTTTACATATTTAGGTGTCACTTTTCACTTGTTCAGTAGATGGTCTCCTTGTCTTTTATACAGATGTCTCAGGTTTAATCAATCTATTGGAGCTCTGTTTAACTTTGTAAAATCTGTGGGAAACATACCAATTACGCCACTTTTGGAACCATGTATGTGCAAGTGTTTTCCAGTACTGCTGATTAGGGCTGCTATATGGGGCTATTGTAACAAACAAATTTCAATTAGAACGGAATCGGTTCTGTAAGGCGTCTATTAGGCCAAACCACTATTGCTCTCACTATTACATCCATGAAGAAGTAGGCGTCCGTTCATTAAAAGATTTTATTAAATTAGCACCAATGCTCTTAGAGGTATTATTATGGGTAAATACTCATTCAGCATTCAAACAGGAGATAATTGCAGACTGCCTCGGATGGTATCTAGGCCATAAGATTTCCTGGCTGAGACACATTAGGCAGACGGCCAGTGCCCTTGGCAGATCTGGCCTGTTTACCACTCCCAGTCAAATCACCAAAGAGGAGGCACAAAGGATGAAAAATAATCATTGTACGTTAAGATCTATGAAGACAGAGGCTGCAGAGATGAATACATTTACAAGGCGGAAATATACGATTCTGCAAACTATTTCCTCTACATTGGACTTGAGGAAAAAAATCAAGACCTGGCTCTTCGACAGAGACATCACACCCACAGCCCCCTGATACCCCTTGGAGGTGACAGTGCTGAGCAGCATCAAAAGTAATCTTTGCTTTCTGAGACTATACAACTTATCAACTGCTGTTGGGATTGAATTTTCGATACCATGTATTATTGGCCTAATATATCCAATGTAACCTCGTAATTACATAATCGCATAGTTAGAATACATTATGAATCTCGTAGTGACCATAGATTCACTTTTGACTCGCTTGTTCCTATTGATATAACCAGAACCATTTTGTTTTGTTTCCCTATGTGCTCGTGTTGTTTCCCTGAAATCACGTGATCACCTTCTCTGCTCGAAACTATGACGATAGCCAGGCCGCTTACTATAGTTGTTAGCTGGTAGCTCAAGGAAACCCAAGGTCACATCTGCCTTTCTTGTGGGATGCGCACATTCTAGCAGAGCCCGTTCCTGTACTCCCCGGGCTACAGATAGACACGGAGGCACCTCATTGACCTACCCCCGGAATAGTTTAGGCCTAAGCTACTAGCAATCAATTGTGCCTTATATGGGTATTCCACTTGGTGTACTGACAAATTGTATCTTTCCTTGTAGGGTGCCATCTTGAACACATGAAACGTATATATGCTTTGTGTCTTGAATATGTAATCAGTCTCCTCTGCGCACCTCCGTGGGCCGTGTACACTGAGGCTCCCCTGCCAGGGCTTGTCTTTTCCGAATAAACGATTGAACCTTCTCCATTGCCGACTGAATTATTATCACTAATACATGTATATGGGCTATTGGTAAGTATAGTCCAATATAATTAATTTGAATTAATTTTGGACCCTTCACTGCATTATTATGTCCCTGCAATTAATCCTTTTCACAAACACTCATGCATTTTGTCCTTTTTTGATTAGGTATCGTTCATTTATACAGTGTACCAGCAGTTTCCATGAAAGTACAGCAGGCCAAGAAAGTAGTATGAAGTCCTATTTCATTTGACAACCAATACCATATGTCCTTCATTGAACAATGTATTCCACTGTTTCATTGTGCTTCAATGGCTCAAAGTCATAACAGCTCTCCCCCTCCATTACAAAAGGTTTTTAGTTGGCTTGACTGCCTGGCTTTTCTAACATTGGCAGAGCAAACAAATGATGGATGGAATGCTGACAATGCAAACATAGCTTGAATCCAGTGACACAGTGAACAAGGGACCCACGTCTGGGCATACCCATCCCACTTAGGGAGAAAAGTGTTACAGCAAACAATTGATGGATGGAATGCTGACACTGCAAAATTTTCCCCCAGTCAAAAGATCTAAGTTAAATCCATTGTTCTTTTGCCCACTACGCCACCCCAGTTTGGACCCAGCCATATGCAAATCAGTCTTGACCCTGTACCCCATGCAACGGCGTAGCTAGAGCTTGTGGTGCCCCGGGCTATCCTTCAGATTGCCGCCCTCCCCGGGGAGGTGTTGGGGAAAAATGGACGGCGAGCACCTGAAAGAGGTCTGAGAAACAGGTAGTATCGCAGCTAAAGTTACCTCGATCATGCAAGTTACATGCACATACATGACACAGTCCAGGTCTAGACAGCCCCGTCCCCAAAATAGTGCCGCCTGGGGTGGACTGCCTCCGCCTAGCTACGCCGCTGAAGGAAAAGCAGAAGAAAACCCAAAACATACATCGGTTCTACCTACCCTGTTTGTGACATCTCACGCATAACATCACAGCTTGTGCAGAACCCTGGTCCCTAGTCTGCCCCGCCCATGATCTCAGCAATGTCTGCAGACCAGTCCACCACACTGGGTTTGACCACGATTCCTCTGACAGCACCTTCAGGATACTATAGGTGAGTCCAATGCACCTGATCACTAGACTAACTTGAGTTCTGCAGTTGGGGCAGTACCAGGCCGGATGAGGGGAAAAGCGGGTTGGGAGGGGCAGTAAGTTAAAAACAAAGCTGGAAGGACAAAATATGTTTATTCTGTCCCATGTTTCGACTGTCTTCACCTTCAGGTAACAGTATATAAAATAAAGGCACACGGTATGTTTAAAGATAAATCCAAGTTAAAGTAATCGGTAGGAAATGCATTTGTTTGCATTATGATATTTTATTGATTAATTCAGTCACTACAGATGAGTGTAACCAGACAGTAAAGGAATAGATTCCTGGTCGTGGTGGGTAAGGAGTAGTGGTTAACGACTTCTGTATTTAAAGTGCTACGATGTCCCAGCCTATGACTTAAAGCACAATGAATGTGCAACTCATTATTTTAACACAGTATAAAATGTTTTTGAAGTGTCACATTTCGCTGTGGAATGTCTTTCATAAGTCACTGCATCAATGGAAATGTCACATTAGCAATGCAAATACTTGGCAGCTATGATATTAACCACCTGCGCTACCTCACACAAATGAAACCTGCCACTAGGTGAAACTCCCATCTCTCTCCAGCAGGTAAAATAATTACAGGTCAGGTTCAGTAGCAAAAATGTGCCCTGGGCTGCGGAGGCCGCTAAGATCCTTAGGTTCAAAATAAGAGGTGGTAAGTGACCTGGCTGCTGGTTTGAACCGGTTTATTAATTTGACAGGCTCCACAAAACAATCCAGCTATGTCTCGTGCTTGGATCAAGTTATTTATTTAACTTTTTTTTTAATAACGTTTTTTTTTAAAGAGAATATTTCATGTTTGCAAAGTCTTGAAATAAGAATAACATTTTCTCTTTGATACAAACAAAAATTAACATTTTGACACACACATACACATTAAATTCTCAACACAAAACATGTGAATATCGGAAAATACATTAATGCATTTCCTGCACCGATTCCTTTCAACACTGTGTTTTCATAGAAACAATCAATTGGAGATTTCTCTGAATTTTCTTTACAGTCCAACAAAGGCCTATTAACTCTATTTCATTTAAACAAAAATAGACCACTACTCAAAAAAATGCCGACGCGTTTCAAATTCCCATGTGACTTTGGGAACTCTCTTCAGGGCTTCGTGATTTTTCTGGTGGGACTTTGTGTGTAGGAATTATGTGGTGTTTTGAACATGTTTTTCTTTCTTAAACTGAAGCTAGTTGCTCTTCTCATAACTGTGAGCGACCCATGGGGAGTGGTGGCAGGTCGATTCCTGTTTGTTATTCGAAACACTTTCCTTCTTTGCAAGGGGGAAACTGAGGCATCTGTTCTTATTCTTTTGCGTCCTTGGGAAAGTAGAGTGTATTTCCTGTCTCTTTGGCCCAACTCTCTTCTTACTGCTGCAAACATGTTTTCTACGTTTTGCTCTCCTCTCTTGTCGGTCAGCGTGTTACTCGTGTCCGTGGCTCCCCTGCAGTTCAAACATTAAGATCCTTAGGTTGGCATAGCTGCCAAGGTTTCAGATTGCCTATGTGGGACATTTTCTTATTTGTAATGTAATTATGAGTGACATTCAACGACTATGAGTGACACTTTCTCGCGAGCAAAGTCAAGCAATGAAGACGAGGAAAAAGCATAAATATCAGAAATTACACCCATTTGAGCAACGAGAAACTCTAAGAAAATCTTATAACTGCTACAATGCACTAGGAATGGAAGGGCACTCTGAGAACCAACTGTATCAAACAGGATGGTGAGGCCAGACTGCCTGCAAACGAGCCTCATGTTCCATAACGCCCACAACTGCGTAGTTTTCAGATTGCTTATGTGTGACATTTCAGTGGTTCCAGTGTACCTATGAGATTGAACTGCCAAATGTGTGATACTTAAGTGACACTTTTGCATGAGTAAAATCAAGCACTGAAGTGCATGGAGAGACATAACGATCAGAAATTCGACTTTTGAAAAATGAGAAGCTCTAACAGTAGCTTAACCCCGCTCCCACATTCTCACAGACAATGTCCCCATTGCACAGAATGCTCTCTCGCTGGACTCACCTACCCTACGAGAAGTCTTCCCTGCAGTGCAAGACTGAGGCAGAGAGCTTCTTTGGTCCGTGAATTTGGACAGGAGAGCAAGAGTGCTTGCTGGCAGTGCTCCTGTCGTGTGTAAGTGGCTGCAGCTCGCAGTCTCTGGTTTGGTACTTTGCGTTTACTTTCAAAACCAAACAACTTGCCCACGTGTTATTTCAGTAAGTGGAAGTAGAGCCTCAACATGGACTTTGTTGTCCCTATCAGCATTAATGATATAAGTCCATCATGGTTCATTTATCCCTGTGTTTTGAATACTGATGAGGCTTACAGCTTATTTGGCATTTAGATGGTCAAATAGTATTATTGCATTATGCTGGTCTTTACATTTTTTGTATGAAATGCTGGCACAAATGCTCAAGTGTTATAGCGCTTCTGCTGGGTGTCCATGACGTCTCACACTGATTCATAGGCTGCACTTGCCTGGTTGCTGCACACTTCCCTGGCACCACACAGGGGGCCCGAGTTGGCAGGATTTTAGTAAATTCTTAATGGCAGCATGAGTCGACAAGAGTTGAGCAGCTGTTTTCTTAGGACTCATTACGGAAGGCTCGCCCAGGAGTCAGACATTGCTTTCTGGGGGTCGGGCCTGCAGGAAACACCCTGGTTGCTAAAATGACGCTGACCCTGTCTATGCCGGTTTGCACACAGTGTAATGTAATGTAATGTAATGTAATGTAAATTGATACTTGTATAGCGCACTTCTCACCCGCCAGGGTCTCAAGGCGCTTGTACGAATACCGCTGTGGAACCCATCCTGGCTTTCCCTGTGAGGTGTCCACTCCTGGGCACCCCCAAGGTGGAGGCCAGGCATCCTTAGCGTTGTGGGGGCCGTTGTGGAGATTAAGCAAGCTATTGTATAGAGCCCGAGACCTTGTGAACAAGGGCTGATGTCAAGATGTTCACACTTCTTCCTCGGAGTCCTTGCCGGGATTGAACTTGTGGCTCCGGGGCACTTTTTTTACACTGTGAGACAGGGCGTGAGCAGAGTTAACAGGCTCTCGGCACATATTGCTCATTTGCTCATACTTTAAAATTAAATATGATTAGGATTTACGTAACCTGTGTGTAGACTCAGGCCTCAAGAGTGAGCGCCACGGTACAGCAGACAAGATTTAAGAGGCAGCAGGCCCCAAACTCGACTCCGACAGTTACGGTCCGGACTCATTAAGCACGGCTGCAAACACCTGTTAATTTCTCTCCAGGACTGAGAGGCAACAGTCCCAGGACGGCAGCAGGTCCAACTCCAGTCCAGACTCCGCAGCACCTTGAAGAGAGGCTGCAGCACGCACCAGCACCATACAAGCCGGCAGTGCGAACAGCGACGCGCTCCACTCCAACATTCATCTTAAGAAACATAACTGGTGCTCGTTGGGTCGGGTAGCAGCCACTGGGACACATTTTTGAAAAGATTTCCTGTGTGTGAGCCGAGGCGCCTCACACAACTAATTTCAGGCCACAGAGAGAGCGCGGCACTGCAGACACCCACTGACGCTGCAGTAACTCGGAAGTCACGTGCGGAGCTGCTGCGTGCGCAGCGCTTGTTCTTCAAACGGCGGCCGGGCGGCACAAGCCAGTTGCAGTGGCCTTTATCATTTATTTGGGTACACTGACTGACAGTATTGTCAGTGAGTGTCCCCAAATAAATTATAAAGGCCACACAACGGGCCCCCCCCCCGCCCCACCCTAGCTACGCCGGTGACCCCATGGGAACAGTCAAGACCGAACTGCAAGGCCAGGTCCTCTCTGGACCGGAAACAAGCATCCTGGGACCAGTTTCAGGGTATGTCATCTTTCATCAGCCAGGCTAGCTTGAATCCAGTAGCACAGTGAGCAAGGGACCCACGTCTGGGCATACCCATCCCACTTAGGGCGAAAAGTGTTACAGCAAACAAATGATGGACGGAATGCTTACAATGCAAACATTCTCCCCCAGTCAAAAGATCTGAGTTAAATCCATTGTTCTTTTGCCCACTACGCCACCCCAGTTTGGGCCAAGCCATATGCAAATCAGTCTTGACCCTGTGCCCCATGGGAACAGTCCAGACCGAACTGCAAGGCCAGGTTCACCACAACCGAAATGCGTCGACGTTCTTGCCAACTAAGAATCCCAAAAAAACAAGGGACATTTAGATAAGAAAGAAATCTTTTTACTAAAGGCTCCACATATATAATGTATTCTATTTGGATCACATGGATTTTTAACAGATGATAATGACTGTACTTTTTATGGAAAATAAAATAACACCACCGAGGAAAGGAAGGGTCCAAAGGATATTTAAAGACCTGCCATAGTTCATATCCCCCATAGATATGTTAAACAACAGACAGATAACTAGGGGTCTTTATTGGGAGAATTAGGTGCAATAGATCCTAATCCAATTGCAAACGCTGTCAATTCAGTTGTGGGTACCAGATCACCAAACAACTTATAAAAATCAGGGGTACATACTTATGCAGCCAAATCAAGATCACAAGTGGTTGTCAGTGAGACTGACAGGAGTAGTGGTCATGGATTCCCATCAAATGTCTTGCGATGATCTATATTCTCATCTGGTCATCCAGAAAAAATGGGGTGGTCTGTCCCTCGATCATTGGGACAATGTCCACACCCAATCGCTAGAAAAGTCTCAGTGAGTCAAACCCACACACACTGTGTTGACCATGAGTTAGATGACAAGGTATGGGAATATGTGCAGTGCAAAAATAGTGATAATGTGGTGAAATAAAATAGAGTGGTGAAAGCAGAGGTCAATATGTTTTATTTGAATGGTTGTTTCACCCTCTAATTAAAACCAAGAACAGTGCAAATGACGGGGCAGACTTAAACAAATATCGACTGCCACAAAAAAAGGCCTTTTTTTGTGTCAGTCGATATTTGTATCACTATTTTTGCACTGCACATATTCCCATACCTTGTCATCTAACTCATGGTCAACACAGTGTGTGTGGGTTTGACTCACTGAGACTTTTCTAGCGATTGGGTGTAGACATGGTCCCAATGATCGAGGGACAGACCACCCCATTTTTTCTGGATGACCAGATGAGAATATAGATCATCGCGAGACATTTGATGGGAATCCTTGACCACTACTGCTGTGAGTCTCACTGACAACCACTTGTGATCTTGATTTGGCTGCATAAGTATGTACCCCTGATTTTTATAAGTTGTTTGGTGATCTGGTACCCACAACTGATTTTACAGCGTTTGCAATTGGATTAGGATCTATTGCACCCAATTCTCCCAATAAAGACCCCTAGTTCTCTGTACTTTTTATGGGTCTTTGTTTATTGTGTTTTAATATGTTGATAAAAGATATTGTATTGTATGAATTGTGATTTTTAATTTTTTGTTTTGTGTATATCCACGGAACAACTGAGATTTTTAACTGATATATTATAGGAAAAAAACATTTTAGTTTTTTTTTATTAATTAAAAAACTGTGCAAGCATTACATTTCAGTTTGGGGTTTAATTTATATGCCATGATGAGTAGTATTGGCTGGTTTTTGGCAAATAGTGGCAATATAGAGCCCATTGAGTTTACAAGATTAGAGTGGAAGTGGAAGTGACCTTACCTCCAGGGATCCTTTTCTTTGCTTATTAGACAGAGACAGGCTTTGTCTCCAATGCCTTTGAAGGGAATGGGGAGACTACTTCACTACTCACTGGTCCAACTCCAATCTGGCCATGCATGTGCCTTAAAATGGTGGGATTGCATAGGTCAGACACAAACAAAATATATATTGTTTCCCTATCTATATCCTATCCATTTTTTTTCTTTTGGGGAAAGCAGTAAGCAGTTTGACGGTGAATAATTAAAAGGTTCTGTGGTGGCCTACTCAGGGATGCTGAATTCGTCCTCAAACATAGGTTGTTCACCCAGATGTTGGTCAGCTAACACACTTCAGTCTGACCAATCACCCTCATCCTCCTCCTCCTCTTGTGGTATTTCAGGAACAGTTCAATTGTGTGGTATGAGGTGTTTGTTCATTTTGATCAAGGTCAAACACCCACGTTCCACCTATGGAACACCTCCCTGGGGCAGGGTAATGCAGCGCAGTGATTTGCAATGCGTTGCGTTACCCTAAATTTATCAAGCCATGCAGGGCCATGCAAGCTGGTTTTGTATGGATTGATAAATCTGACTTAGTAGTTGCGTCGACATCGCGCTCCCTTGCATAGCGCAAGGACAATGGAATTCATTGATAAGTCTACCCCTTAATGCGTAATAAATAGAATGTATTGTATGCCTCATAGATGTTATGACCAGGCCATAACGGTAAGCATTTTAAATATAAGCTCTGTAGGATCTGCTTACTATGGTTACCCCCACTTTTTGCTGGTGTTTCACTGTTTTTCGACTTTAGTCTGGCTGGGGCCCTGCTAACCACGATCCGAGCCTAGCTGCTTCCTCTCTAATTTGATTGCAAGTACTTTAGGTACACTCCAGATTGGTTACTGGGTTACCCTTGTGAGTCTCTAGAATATGGTACCTTAGGTACTAAGGGCATAGGTACCCCAGAGGCCTACCAGGGGCTGAAGCATGTATTATACCACCCCTGGGAAGCCTTCCAAAATGGCACCACAGGTCTGCTACTGCAGCCTGGGTAAGGTGGTGCATGCACCCCTTACTAAGATATAGGTTACCTATATCTACCTTCTATCACTGACACATTACAACCTATAAGTCACTCCTATGGCAGGCCTTATCAATCCTGAAGGCAGAGTGTTTGGTTTTGTGTGAGAGGGTGCCCAAGCATGAGCTGAGCCCCTCTGCAGCTTTCGGAATCTATTCTCTGAGGCTGTTCTGTGATGCAGCCAGACCATATACTCTTAAGTGCATTATAACCTCACAGTTATTGCTAACTTTGGAATGGCTGCATGGAAACATGTTGTGTTTGGTGTCAAACACTTTGGAATTCTACCCCCGCCAGTTCTGGCGGCGGGGGTAGAATTCCACCCTTCTAGAGGGAGAAGACATGTACACACTTACTTAAACAGTAAAAGTTTTTAAAAGAGCACTGGCATCACAAAATGGATCCCACAGCCACAGACACGGGTCTGACCTCCTGTTGCTGGACGAAACTCCGGCAGGGGAGGCCTGGACAATAGGTTTCCTGTCACAGGGAGGTGTAACCACCACCCAGACAGGTGTTTAGTGTATTGGGGCTGGGTGGGTACATTCATAGAATAAGTTCAGACAGTGCTGGGGCACACTTGGTGTCCCTGTGCATACCCCAGTTCAAACCGGTTGCAGGGGCACTCGGCCCCTGCTCTGGTGCAAAACTGGACAAAGGGAAAGGGGTGTAACCACCCCTAACCTGGGTCCTCCCATAGGTTGGACCCTAGAGTAAGTCCAACCCCTAAACTTAGTATAAGTATAGGAACCCAGTCCTTAGGACTTCAGATTATACCTGGACGAAACTCTGCAAAATATATCCTGGAACTTCGACATTCTAGTTTGACTAGAAGACAGAAGAATCTCCCTTGGGGACAAGGAGTGACTCCCCTGTTCAAACAGGCACGAAAGAAGCATCTTGCCAGTCTGCATTTCTAAGGCTCCTGCCGGATCCCAATGGATTTGCGACACAGGACCCAGACTTTCAGACTTCTCTGAGGCCAACACGAGATCCCAGCAAAGCTGAGACCCCCAGCCATCACAAGTGATGTGGAACCGGAACCCCTGGACACATTTGCTAGTGCATCAACTTCCCAAGCTTTTCCGAAGTTGTGCATTTGGGCTACTTGTAGTCCAAGCCCCAAGCACCACTTGCACTGAAGATTGTGAGCCTATACTGCACGAGTGTTCCGTGGGCCCGCTTTAGCATTTCCACTTGTGGCTCCTTTGCGATCCCTGCTCTGTTGGCTGGTGGGTCCCCATGAAGGTACCTCTTCTGTTTCTTGGGCTTCCCTGGTTGCTCCAGATGTGCCCTGACTTCCCTCCAAAAGGTGAGTCCTTCAGACCATGCTGGTCTGCACCAAAGCCAATCTTTGCTTTCTGCGGGGGTTGCTGTTGCCAAGGCTTGTTGGGTCCAATTCGGATACTGACACCGCAGCACTCGACATCCTTTATGGGACAGGTCAAATCCAGCTCCTGGTTGCCGTTGACGCCTCCTGGTCCTCGTGGCTGAAGAGTCAACCTTCACTCTCTTCACCTGAAATCACCCGACATTGGTTGACATCTTCTCATTGCCTTCCTGGTCACTGGCTAGTAACCCAGACTCTGTCCCCTCTGCTTTCAGGTTCTTCAGATCTCCGATCCAACCTTGGATCCACCAGGACACTTTCCACCTGGACGCCAGCTGCATTTTGCAGCAGCTCTCCATTGAAATCGACGACGACACCCAACACGAAAAGACACCTATGCACCCGGCTTCCCTGGGTGAGGTAACTCGAGTACGCCGGTGCTCCCATGGGTGTTGACTCTAGAACCTCCTAGTTCTAAAGGGGTTTGCTCCTAGTCCTCTTCTAAGTGTCCTTAATCTGTAATTTTCCAACCGCTGCTTTCCCCGTAGAAGTTAATTGTGATTCGCAGCTGTGTTTAGACACTGCACGCGTCCCCCTTGGGTCCCCTGTGTCACTACCTTGGGTGGTTCCTGGTGGCCTCAGCGGTTCTAAAGGCTCTAGGCCTTGTATCTATGTTAGTTGTGGTTCTTATTCCACTTTCTTAGTATAAGGCTTGGTAAGCCCCTAGGGCTAACCATATATTGTGCTAATTTACTGAGTGCTAAATAAGTTTACTGAATGTACTTTTGCCTCTAGCCTCATAAAGAGACTAGAGGTATGTGTTTAGAATAAATACATATATTTTATATATATATATACCTGGTGTGGTTTTCCTTTCATTCGGTCATTCATGACTTTATAGACTGGTAAAACAAGCTGCTTTAAAATCCTTCAAGACTTAACCTGAAGGCTGCTCTCCACAGCCACCACTAGGATAGCTTTCTATAAGGTTGTCTTTAATCTACCATCAATAAGGGGTCTTTTGGACTGGTGCAAGGTGCCCACTAGAATAGTGGACAGCATATGCCAGGCCAACTTCTCACAAGCTCTATCTGTATGACAGGACAACCACGGATAGTTGTGGATGAATACATTTGCTATATTGGCACCCCTCACATCAAATTAAACTACCCCAGCCAATCACCCACATTCTGTATCATGAAGAGTTTAATTAATTTGAAAATTCTCTGCCAAGGAGTCATTCTGATTTTTATAGATTCCCTGCTTGGTCATTAGAGATGGTTGTTCAACACAGATTGAATCTGTCAGAAAGTGCCTCTTTACTTCCATTTTTTCTGGTCTAATGCTGCTGTTTTCTGACTGTGCACAGGGTAGCTTTGTAACCCTATAGATAAACCAACTTGTTTTTGAGGATTATGCTGTAGGAAAATATGCATTTTTGAGTATTATCCCCGATTGTTTTTGTTTTTATGCATGCAAACGTTTGATGGTACAGTTTGAATTTGGACACCGAGAGGCTGATGAAGATCTGTCAGTGCATAGGCTGTAAAACCTTAAAACTTAGGGCCTAATTTAGATATTGGCAAGAATCTCGTCGTCCCTCTGCAACGGAGTTTACAAGTAGTCTGTGAAGCTGATGTAGTGACCCGTGCTGTATTTAGAGGTGTGCTGGCTGAATCTCTGTCTATGTTGACAGAGTGTTTACCATCGCGTAAGCAGCTTACCACTGCAATGCGGCGGACTCCTCTGCTGATTAACATTACTCCATCACTGTCAGGGTGGCAGGAGTGCGCCAAGCCTATTTAGATTTCGCAGTTGTGCTGGTGTTGTTCAAGCAGCAAATTGCCGATGGAGGCATTCCATTGCAGGATACGTTCAACATTGTACTATTCCTGTGGCTTTTGGGTGGATGATAGCTTCACACACCTGATGTGTTTTGCCTAATTGTTTTCCCACGCATACCACCCTATAAAACACACTCCATTTCAGACCTTGATCGTTTGCCATTACACTGCACCACAACACTGTTGAGCAGAAGTTTTGTCAGTGAAGTGCTTTCTATGTTTCTTGTTCCTTTTTCCTCTTTCATTTTTCTTGATGGTCATAAAATGTTATTTCATTGTTTATTTGGATAACGGCAGGGAGGAGAAATCCTTGTTTTACAGGGATAGAATTATCAGTCATGGTGGATGAAATTATTAGAGAAGATCCACAATTAGTTGGAGGCCAAGTAAAAAATATACCTGTAGCCCAAAAAATGCAAATGTAGATGAGAATAGTTGACTGACTGACTGAAATATTTATTAAGCGCACTTATGCCGTGGCGTCTTGGCGCTGCGAGGAGGATAAGGCTACTACTGGTTGACTAAGCCGAGATAAAGAGCCAGGTCTTTAATGCCTTTCTGAAACAGCTCTTATTGGTTTCTAGGCGGAGCTTGATGGGTGCGGTATTCCATAGCTTAGCTGCCTGGTGTGAGAAAGACTTGCCCCCCCAGCGTGCTTTCTTTATTCTCGCAATGCTAATCAAGCCCAAGCCACCAGATCTAAGTGTACGGTTTAGGACGTAGCGAGGAAAAAGAGCTTTCATGTCCTCGGCTCCTCCACCGATTATAGTTTTGTGAACTAGACAGAGGGCTTTGAACTGTACTCTTTGATGAACTGGGCGCCAGTGGAGTTGGCGTATGCCCTTAGATGTTGGGTGGCGTTTTGGGAGCTCCAGCAGAACTCTTGTGGCGGCATTTTGCAGTGATTGGAGTTTGGAGAGCTGCCTTTCACCCATTCCCAGGTACATGGTGTTACAGTAGTCGATGCAGGAAAGAACTAGAGCACCGACTACCATTTTCCTTAGCGTGAATGGGATCAGGTGCAGTATTTTCCTTAGGGTTTTGATAATGAAAAAGCAAGCCGATGTCACTTGGTTGACTTGTGAGGTGAGAGTGAGGTCTTTATCAATCCAGAAGCCTAAGTTTCTGACTTTTTGTGCCGGCACGGGACAAGTGCCCGCCTCTGGAGGCCACCAGAGTTGGCTCCAGATGGAGGGTTTATGTCCGAACCCAATCACCTCCGTTTTTCAGTGTTTAGTTTTAAGAAGTTCTTGTTCATCCAGCTCTTTATGCTTAGGTGGCAGTTCCTGAACTGCTCCGCGGTGATTTCTACCGTTTGCATGAGCGATACCATCAATTGAGTGTCGTCAGCATAAGACACTAATTGTAGGCCATGTGCTTTTATTAATGCAGCTAATGGGGTCACGTAAAGGTTAAAGAGGGTAGGGGAGAGTGCCGAGCCCTGTGGGACCCCACATGGGAGGGAGAATTCTTCTGACAGCAGGCCATCCCAGTGGATTTGTTGGGTTCTGGTGTCTAGGAAGGATTTGAGTAGGGTCAGGGCAGTATCTCTAATGCCTACTGATTTAAGCCTATCTAGTAGGACCCCATGGTTGACGGTATCAAACGCCGCCGTGAGATCCAGTAATACTAGAGCAGCACTGCCTCCCTTATCCATGGTCCTGCGGGCTTCCTCTGTGGCTATTATTAAAGCTGTCTCAGTGGAGTGACATGACCTAAAGCCATGTTGGGTGTTGTCAAGGATATTATTGAGATTGACAAAATCCATTAGTTCCTGGTTTAGGGCTTTTCCTAGTATTTTGGTTGGTAAAGGGAGACAGGATATAGGACGATAATTGTTTGTCTCCAGTGGATCAAGGGAATCCTTTTTTAGGATACGTCTGGTGCTGGCCTTTTTCCACCTTTGAGGGAACATACCAGATATGATTATCTCGTTGAGGAGCGGGGTGAGGAACGTGCTGATTACTTCAGGGGCAAGATGGAATATGTAGGGGGTACAGGGATCTAAAGGAGACCCTGATTTGGCTTGTGTTATCAGCTTAGAGATCTGGTCTACCTTAAGATATGAAAATTGGGATATAAAGTTTTGGGGGGTTTCTGTTGGTTCCCTATTGTCATTTTCCCCTAAATCAGATACTTCCTGAAGTTCATTGTAGACGGCATGGACTTTTTGTTGGAAGAACAAAGCCAGCTTGTCTACAAAATGTTGATCTGGGGCAAATATTATGTCCCTCGAGCATTTGAGTAAACTTGACACTGTTTTGAATAATTCCTTGGAGGAATTAGCAGCCTCCTGAATTTTGTGTGTAAAGTAGGTCGATTTGGCTTGTTGTATCATTATTTTGTACTCTTTTAGGGCTTTCGTGTAGTCCTTTCTATGAGATAGACTGTAATCTAATCTCCAGATGCGTTCTTGGCGCCGGCAATTAATTTTCAGTTGCTTGACCTCTGGAGTGTACCAAGGTGAGGTGGCTGATTGTCTCCTGGGTTTCTTCAGGGGCTAGTTGGTTTACAGCCTTATTTATCCATAGGTCGAGTTTATTTGCCCCGTCATTGCTCTCAGTGAAAGAGGGGGGGTTGCTTGACAGGATTTTAGTTAATTCTTCCCCCTGAATGCGTTTCCATGGTCTTGTTTTGGCTAATACGGGGCGTTCTCTGCGGCCGCAGGTTAGTATTTTGTAGTTCATTTTAAAGTGAATGGCTGCATGGTCCGACCATGAGACTGGTTGTACTGACATCACTTTAATATTGTAATTATTAGTAAAAATGCCATCCAGCGTATGGCCGGCTTGGTGGGTGGGTTTTAGTAATTATCTGTTTCATTCCAAAACTATGGAAGTTGTTGGTCAGAAAGAGGTGTCTGAGTCCCTGCTGTCTTCCAGATAGAAGTTAAAATCACCTAGGACTGTATAAGTGGGGGTGTCTAGGCAGGATTCCAGAAACGTTTGAATTGTTCTGGTGAAAGGACCGTTGGTTCCGGGTGGCCTATATATCAGTAGGCCTGTGAGAATGGCTTGGTTATTGTTTTTAATGCTGAAAGACATCGCTTCAGCCTCCAGTCCTGATTCTGATAAGGACTTCACTTTAAAGTGTGAGCGATAAATTAGTTTAATGCCCCCTCCCACTGCTCCTGTCCTATCTACCTGTGCCACTGAGTATCCTGTAGGAACAGCCGCGTTCCAATCAGGCTCAAAGGTAGTAGAAGCCCAAGTTTCTGTGAGGAATACTAGATCTATATTGTTGTCTGATATTAGAGATTCTGACTCATATTTGTGTTTGGGCATGGATCTTGTGTTTAGCAGGACGCATTTCATTTCGTTGCTGCTCTTAAGCTTGGTGTTATGTGTATGTTCTCCCTCGCTCGGGCAATTCCCAAGATCAGGGTTGTTTGTGGTTCTCTGGTCGCCGGAATGGAGGCCGTTTTGTTGGCTGCCTACCAAATGTGCCGGTAAAAAGGAAATACTCAGACCACAAGATGTACACACGTTGGAGTTAGTAATGGAATAGTCTAGTAATGTGGTAGGATTTGGGCATTTCCCAGTGTTTAAGGCCAAAAGTTTGTCACGGGCATACAAGATTTTGTGAAATTGGGCAGGGGTTCTGGCACTGGGCGCAGACGGGCTTACCTTTGGCGCGCCTTCGACAGAGTGAATGCTGTAGCAAACAACCTGTGCACACAGGAGGAAATTGGGAAGAGGAGGAACAACCTGTTGAGGAGAGAGTGTCCCTGACCTCGAAGCATCACCTGGAGGCCCAGAGGACTGGTGGTAGTTCTCTCACCCCCCCCCCCCCACCACCCTTATACCGCTTTTCCCCGGAAGAGAAGGTCTGGCAGATCCTACATCGTGAAGGCTTGACACCAATCCCAGGTAGAGTGGAGACTGGTAAGTTATCTTTTTGAATGCGACACTAAGCCTAAATGCCCTTTTTACTTTTAATTTAGCTGTTGCTAATGTAATTTGTCTTTAACTTGTTTGTTTGAATGTATTTTCTTATATTTCAGATTACAGGTTTCAAACTCCATCACATTTCACATGATGTCATGGAGCTTCTAAGTGTTTTTACACCAAATAACATGTTTCAAATATGTGTTTAATATTGTCGGTTCAATTGTTACTGCATATTTACACTTGGTATGTTTAACGTACAATTTTGCTAGTGTTGTTAGTGTTTAATTGAAATAACTACAACGACCATGATGCCTTGTTTTTGGTTTGTGAAAAGAATATTGCAATGTCACATAGCTCATTTCCTTTTTCCCATCATAATTTCCACATATGTTAAAGTGTTCTGTATTTATCAATCTCTATTTCATGCTATGCTTTGAAATGTTTATGTGTCTTATGTCATTCTATCATTGTTATTTCATTTAATTGATGCTATTTGTATCAGAAATCAGAAGTCTGTTGACTTTAAAATGTTAAGGTAATTAATGTTGTATGCTGAATAAAGGTGTAATTCCTAAAAGACATTACTCTGCAAAGTTTAAAAGATGACTAATGCAATATAATATTCTAAATTGTGTAATTTTCAGATGTTTAGCATGCTAGGCTTTTGAATGATTTCTTTCACAATCCTCCTATCTACTGTGTTGTGTTGAATCTTTGGTATATTTCATTTATACTTTGAAAGTTTTAAATTCATTTCAGGACATCTTTTTACCTACTTTTATTAAGTACTTTTGTGTGCAATTAAACTGTGTGTGTAATTTGTTAGAAAACCCTTCATAGGTACAACCAGTATAGTCATTTTCTTATCCCTCTTAGGTTGCTTTTATAAACCATACTTTAACAATATCATTTTTTTTATTCATGATAGGTCCAACATCCAGAGTCTGTGGACAACCATCTGCCACTGAGGATAGCTCTACTCCAGACCAAAAACAAGCCTTCAGTTAGGACTCCACTCTTGCAAGTCTATATGACAAGGAGCTGCCTGGTCTAACTGGTATGCCTGGCAGACCACTCGAGTGAGTCTCACTCTTCCCACTCCCATACCTCCCACCCCAGCTAACACCACTCTTCAGCATATTGGTACCTCTACTTCTTGTGTCCAAACCAACATCACCCAAGTCTTTTGCCCCTTAGTCCCGCTTCTGTTGATTCAACACCAAAATCACCTTCAGTACAGCCAGGAACCAGTTGGATGGGGCATACTGGGTCAAGGTCACAGGATAACGGAGGTAGGATTTGTAGGAGGGAATAAGTAGACCAGCAAATGAGGCTACTGGGTTCACTTTCACTCAGGTCACCATCAACCAAGTTTTGGGATCCCTCCATCAGTCCCAAGACATGATTGGTCAGGTCCTGACAGAGCTCCAGTAGATGGAGCAGTTTCAGAGGGAGCCCAACGTATAGATGGAGAATCTGAACTCCTATTTGGGCTCCCTGACTGGGGTGCTGCATGATATATTTACCCATATGTGCAGGACTTTCCCAGCAACATCTTCCCTTTCTGTGGTTCAACAACATGTGGGCCAGCTACATATGCCTCAGCCGCAGAAAGGGAGAGCCCTGCCACCAGAGGTAAAAGCTGCATCAACCTCCGTTCCTGCAACTCTGGATCCACCAGTTCCCCTCAGGAAGGGACATTCAGCCTGACAAGCAGGAGAGGATGGCAAGACGTCCACCACCAACACCAGCAAGAGACCCAGAACCTACTTTTCTCCAGTGTGAGCCTACCATTCGTACTGTGGACTAATTTCTGGACAGCTTTACCTTTTTCATGCCAGTTTTATTTTGAGCATTGGATTCCAAGAAATTATAGGCCCTTCAATATTATTTTCATGCACCATGAATAATTTATTATGTTTTCTGTTTGTTTTTTTGTTAACATACCGTTTTAGTTCATTTGGTTTTCTTGAATAAAAACCTCAAATAACAAAAACATTACTGTTGTGCTATTTCCTTTCTAAATGTGTTCACTTTTTGTTGTCCCATCATACATTTTAAAAAGTTACAATAAAAAAGATCGTCTCATCAAAAATAAATTTCCAATAGGTAATGTATTTCACATATTTGAATATATGACAACAATGAACAAAAACCCAAAACACAAACTAGGATATGTTTTAATTGGGATAAAGAAATATTATTCATATTTTTCTAATACATTATAAACCATGCATATTCCGAAATGATCATGCCATATTTTCATCTACAGTTCCAGACCTTGACACCATGGAAGAACAGGAGATAATCCAAAACATCAGATTGAATAGCCAAACTTGTGTTGATGGATGTCATCAGCTGGAGCCAAATCTTCTGGCTCACAATAGGAAACACACATCAATAAATTCAATAGTGACAATAATGGTGGTACTTCCTTTGGTGGCCACAGGATCATTCCAATACACTGTTGCAGTATCTTGTGTATTATCACAACCAACTTTAAGTGGTGTGCTACAAGAAGTTCTTCCTTCAATGATGAGACACATCAACAGCTACATACTGTTAACACAAATTATGGATTTTGCCTATGTGAAGGAAGATGTGAATGCTTTGGGTGGGCTACCACATGTGGTCAGAGCAATTTAAGCAGCACATATTGCCTTGGTGGCACCAATCAACATAAAACAAGTCTGATGCAATATTTACAAGTGCAATTTAATCACTGTGCCAGTTATATCTGTACAAGATCAGTACACCCAAAGTGGGTGTGTCTTTTACATGATGAATCCATGTTCCCTTTGTAGTATGCAACAGAAGAATATAACTGCAAACGTCACAACTTTGAAATGTCCAAATGAAGATAACATGTGGAAGGAACATAAACAGATTAAAACAAATGATAAATATTTTGTATGACATTACAAATGAGACACTTTACAATTAACACACTGTGAGACACATTTTCTAAAAACAATCAAAGATAACCAATGTAATAAGCACAGTAGTCCATGTGTCAAATCTTAGATCAATAAACATCTTTGCCCTGGATTTACCTTAACGTGGCCTTTCTGAAGATTTCTAGTACAAACTTTTATTCCCATTAGATTAAAAATTAGTTTAGAATGTAATGTAATAATATGCAAATGTACACTTACACTCATGTGAAGAAGTTGTCAATAACATCTTGATGTAAGTCAATTTCTTCTTCTTCACCACTATCATCTTCATTTGGCATTGCAACATCCTCACCCTGTGGCTCATCATGGTCTTCTTCCTCTGCAATGTACAGGATGTTCTGTTGCAGGGCATTGTTGTGTAACATGCAGCATGCCATGGTGATTTTTCATGCCTAATCAGGTGGGTGTAGTAGGGCTCCACCAGGCATATTGAGGCATCAAAATCTGGCTTTCAGGAGCCCAAAAGCCTGGCCACCGTGTTCTTCCATGGGCCTCATTGAAGTGGACTTCCCCTGGAATTGTTGGATTCCTCAGCGATGTGAACAACCATGGTTGGTTAGGATAAGCTGAGTCTCCTATATGGAAAAAAAGCAAATTGAGCCAAAATATGTAACTTTATTTTAGATAATTCAACTTTAAATTAACCAAACAATATAATGACAGATTTCACTTATCAACAAGTCAGGCCCTCTCAGGTCCAAGGTCTGACATTTGCTGGGGTATGGTGCTGTTCCATGGTACAAAGGACTCCTGGGTTGATCATGGAAAATGCACACACACGCTTGCATTGTAAAAATCTGGTAAGCAGACAACTTGCATGTTGATTGAATGGAAGTTCTTTCCATTGCGGTAGACTTGTTCTCTGGTGTGTGGTGACACTAAGGCAATATGTGTGCCATCGAATGCTCCAACCACACAGGCTACCCAAAGCATAAAAATTTCTCTTCACATTGGCAAAATCCTCAATTTATAGAAATTGGATAAAGCTGTTGATGTATTTCATCATTGAATAAAGGACTTCTTGTAGCACACCACTGAAAGTTGATTTTGACATTCCACCAGATACTGCCACCGTGTATTGAAATGATCCTGTGGCCACGAAATGAAGTACAGCTATGATTTTGCCTATTGGTGTTATTGCTGTGGAATTCGGATTGTGAGGCAAAAGATTTGGCTACAGCTGATGACATAAATCAATAATTGTTTGCCATTCAATCTGGCTGTTTTGTTGCCACCCTGTTCTTCCATGGTGGCAAGGTCTGTAAATGGTTGAAAAACTTGAGGCTGTCGTCTCCTCATTCTCCCTGGGTTCATATGTCTGCATTGAGATTTAAAAAAAGATTTTAAAGCATTTGCTGAAGTTTTTATGATATATAACACAAATGTCATGTAGTGGTAAATATATATTAGGTTTCTTAAAACTATTTTACAAATTTTTTATAGTTAATGTTTATTTTTAAATAACATCTTGGACATGTCCATTAATTTTTAAAGAAATGTGTAAATAATACATTTTAATTGTATTATTTACATATAGATTTTTTTTCCCATCAAAACGCCTGTCAATGGAAGTATAAGCGAAACCGCACAACTATCGCATTTAACTTTAACCACAGTAACTCAGAACATAATACAGTTTATGTTTAAAAAAATGAGTAACATTAGCATTTTGTTTATATGTAAAGAACCTAGCCACCATTTTGAGTGGCGGTGATGCACTTAACATTTACAAACACACTATTTTCTCATCTGAAATGGTGGCTGCCTGATCTTGCTGTCAGGACATTTGCAACCAGATGACCATTGGCAGAAGTTGACCGGGTATAGGGTGTCAAACTCTATAACGGATACAGTCACAGGCTAACGTGTGTGACAGCAACAAATGATAGCCAATGGATGTGTCCGTCTTCGTAATACATGTACAAGGCATTTTTTAAAAAGCTTACTTGCCTCCTAACACTAGAGTCAACAACACTGCCTCATATTTTGCTGCTGCTCTAGGAGCAACAATCCCTGGAAAAGCAGGTGACCGTTCCCTAGCCTTCTGGAGTTGCTGGCTACGGAGGTCCGGTCCTTATTGTCCCTATACATCCAGCTGTGTGGCTCATTGGAAGAACAGGTACATGCCTAAAATGAAATTGTTATTCTGACTTACTTGTTTTTTTTAAACACAGTCTAGAATGTCTCTTTTAGTTCCTGGGTGTGGTGTAGTGATTGAAGTCAAGTTTCAGTTCTTTTACAAATAAGTAAAACAATTGTGGTGTGTATTGTTAAACACATTATAATTAGACAACACACCACAACATTAGTATGTGTTGTGTGTTTTACAACCTGTATTTTATTTGGTATATATATATATATATATATATATATATATATTCACTGAAAAAACCATAGGTTATAGACCATATATAGTTAGGAATTAGCATTTACAAAACCTTGAAAATTCACTGAAAAAACCATAGGTTATAGACCATATATAGTTAGGAATTAGCATTTAAAAAACCTTTTTTTACTCACACAAAACCATTGAAATTCCATATATAGTTAGTTGTACTAACTATATATCGCGCACCCGCAATCCACTGCTGATCATGTCACATATTACATCATTCATGACATGGTCAGTGACATCACTGATGACATCACTGATGACATCTCAAATGACATCACTGATGACATCACTGATGACAACATCCAGTGACTGTATGTTTCTGTAAAGTTAAAATATGTCTTACATATTGAAGAATGAGTGGATGTATAAGTGTCTGGATGAAGGATTTATTAGGTGCATGATTGACTGTATGAGTGAGTGAATAAATGTGTGTCACTGAGTGCATGAGTTAGTGACTAAACTGTCTTAATTTGTGCATCATTATGTCTGTTGTTCTGTAAACTGCTGCATGTGTTGATCAGTAGCTATATGAGTAAGTATATGGGTTATTGATTGGTTGCCCAAGTATTTGTATGGGAGACTGAGTGTGTGTGGGTGGCTGGGAGGTGTATGACTCTGTGCATAGATGTGTTAGCAGTTAATTCAATAGATGTATGGGTTCAAAAATGCATGTGGAAACACCTGTATGGGCGGTTGACTGAGTGCATTGGTGAGTGAATGGATATCTCAGTGCTACATGTCAAAGTAAGTACATATGTAAAACACAGTACATGTGACAGTTGACATATATAAATAACTGTGCATAAGAGCCAGTGAATGTGTGAGTGGCTTTATGGATCATTGTGTACTTGTATCAGGCATTGTAAAAGAGAGTAAATATGTGTTAGTATATGTTTGAATAAGTAAGGTGTGTATAACTGTATAGTTGAGGAAATGGAGGTGTGATTGATTCTTTGCATGACTGACTAAGTGTCTGAGTAACTCCATGGATGAGTGACAGTCTGTGAGTGTCTGTTTACACTGAGTGTATCTAAGGTTATATTAGAGTCTGAAGAGGTTCATCGTATTATCACATGAATGATGTCATCAGTGATGTGATCAGTAATGTCAAATGAGATGTCATCAGTGATGTCATCAGTGATGTCATTTGAGATGTCATCAGTGATGTCATCAGTGATGTCATTTGAGATGTCATCAGTGATGTCATCAGTGATGTCATTTGAGATGTCATCAGTGATGTCATCAGTGATGTCATTTGAGATGTCATCAGTGATGTCATCAGTGATGTCACTGACCATGTCATGAATGATGTAATATGTGACATGATCAGCAGTGGATTGCGGGTGCGCGATATATAGTTAGTACAACTAACTATATATGGAATTTCAATGGTTTTGTGTGAGTAAAAAAAGGTTTTTTAAATGCTAATTCCTAACTATATATGGTCTATAACCTATGGTTTTTTCTGTGAATTTTCAAGGTTTTGTAAATGCTAATTCCTAACTATATATGGTCTATAACCTATGGTTTTTTCAGTGAATTTCATTGGTTTTTTAAAAGCTAATATCTATAGCTGTAAAATGTATTTTTCTTTAAATCAAAAAATTTATTTTATATGTTTATTAATATTTTTTTTTATTATTATGCTTTGGTTCGCTCCCGGTTCGCGAACCGGGAAGCTTCCCGTTAGCTTAATTTGGTGCCGCGAACCAGTAAATGTTCCGTTTGCGCAACTGCCGCGTTAGAAATCAACATCGTGACGCGTCGCGGAAGCACGACGTATCACGTTGTTGCGTAATGCGTCTTATGACGCGCCGCGTTAGCGCACCCGGAAGTGCTCCGGTACGCGAACTGAGATGCGGGGCGCGTTGCGAAAGCGCGACGTATCGCGTTGCCGCGTAATGCGTCTTATGACGCGCCGCGTTAGCGCACCCGGAAGTGCTCCAGAGCGCGAACCGAGGCGCGAAGCGCAGCTCCCCGGAAGCGATCCGGGGCGCGTTCCGCAGCGCGTAACATAAGCGTAACAGGTCATGTGACTTGTTAATAAAACTTTTCATTGGTTCATTTCACTTTTGCTTTCCTAATGATGTAAGGCTAGGTCATGTGACCTAAAAATAACACTTTTCATTGGTTTAGACCTATTTTTTTTCCAAAATGATGAAAACCCCTCCTTCTTTCCTCACTCTGACTTTCATCTTTGTGAGAGGAAGACCCTTTGTGATCACTGAGCAATGGCTTCATTGGTAGCTTCAGCTGGTGCACCCCCACCACCACCACCACCTCCTCATGGGAAGAGAGGACCACCTCCACAGTTCATTAGCAACACAGAGGAGGAAGAGGATGAACAAGAGGAAGAAGAGATACAGGCTCCACAGTTTTTACAAGAGGAGCCCCGGGTTTCTCATCGGAAAACTAGTTTCATTTGGCAGTTTTCTTCAATCCCTGAAGGGCAGAAAAAAGTTAATGCTCGATATGTGACGTGCCTGATATGTAAAGAGGACTTATCTAGAGGCACCTTAAAGAAGTATAGCTTCGGCAACTACACCATGCACCGTCACATGCTGAGGTGGCATCCACTAAACTACAGCCGGGCAGAGATGCGTGACCTTCAGGACAATCCTCAAACTCCTGTGGCCAGGACATCAACACAGATATCTTTGTCAGGGCCAGAGGCACGGGAAACCGTGCCAAACATTCAGGACAACTTTGTCCATATGAAGATTACCTGTTTATATTGCGGTGCATTACTCTCATGTGGCAATATGAGCATTAACTTAATCAACAGAGTATTTGAAAACCACAAGTGCTCTAAACGCCCCAGAAAGTAAAATTTTTTTTTGCTCCTGTTGAGCCCTTTCCAATGCCTGTTTTTTGTTGTTTCCCCTCCAAAAAAAACAAAAAAAACATAAAACTGTTCAAAAAATACAAAAAAAACAAAAAATGTTCAGAAAAATAAAAAAAATATATAAAACAACAAAAACATTAAAAAAAAGTTCTTTTCAGAACTACCTCCCCTTTCAAAAAAAATTGCTCGAATGTTTAGCACTCTGGCAAGCTGTATTTCTTTTGGTTCGCTTCCTGGTTCGCTCGCCGGTACGCGAACCGGGAGCGAACCAAAAAAAAATAAAAGAAGAGTAAGTATAAGGGAAGTAAACAGAGAGTAATGTTAAAACAAAGACAGCTATAGGGTCTAAACCAGAGATACTGTTTAATAGATTTATTTACCGAAGAAAAGAGGGAAGAGGATATAATTGTGAAAAACAAAATAGATAAGGAAGTGAAAGAAAAAAAGGAGAGTAGAAGAATAACAAAGAAGATTTTCTTGGAGAATGTGAGTGAATGTTCAAAATAAGATTAAAACATGTGGAATAACAGAGAGAAAAAACAGAAAACAGAAAAGAAGAAGTAACACAAAAAGAATAATTGAAACAGCAAAGAAATGTAAATAACATAGGGCCATATCATCAACATAGGCAATAAAAGTTTTGCAGCTTTTATCGGCAGAAATGTGTCGCTAAAGCCGCTTTTGCGGCAGAAAACTGCCGCTAAAACCACTTTAGCAGCAGTTTTCTGCCAATAAAAACAGCAATAATTGTATTGGCTGTGTTCATAATATGCCCCTTAGTGTGCTTCAACTACACAGAGAAAGCATAATGAACAAGTAGTGAAAGAGTGATCAGTCAAAGACACTAAGAGTAATAGAGACGGAGTGAGTGAACAAGAGTGAGGAACTATGAGAAGAGAGGGACTGAGAAAAGGAGTGGAAGGAGTAGAGTAAGTAGGTAATAGAGAAAGGAATGAGGGAAGTAGCAAAGGCAGGAAACTGAGGGTTAAAGAAATGAAGCTGTGGAACTAATAGTAGGTGAATGTGATAGAAATGTAACGAAAAGAGTAAAAAACATTTACCTTATAATTGTCGTTAACTTACTCACTTTTTATTTTTATACTTTCAATCTGTGAAAGAGAGAACAAACATTTGAAAAATATTAAAACATGTATTTAAAAATTAGAAAAGACAAGGGAAAAGATTGAAGGACAAACAGTTTTTCAACAACTTTGACACTTACAGAAGCTTCTGCTTCTCCAGGCCCCCTACATAGTCCTAAAGATATACATTTTAAACTAACAGTATCTTGATGCAGATGAAGTGAGGCCTATCTTAAAACATGGTGCATCTTTTGCACTGCTGTTGTCTCACAAAAGTGTCGCAAGACACTAACATTTTAAATGATTGTTTCAGGATGCCAATAAGATGTGTCCTATCCAGAGGTTTGTTTGAGGTGAGGCCTACTCAGGGTTCCAAATGAAATTTCGAGTTGTTGAAGAGAACAGAGGACATAATACATGTGAAGGTCTACCAATGAAGTAAGTCATGTCCACTTCACTCTTGAACAAACGCCAGACCTCTTCTGTGTCCGTGGACAGACCTAAACTTCATCTGCACAATGTCATTCGTAAACTTAGGAAACACTGGTGATGTAATTGAAAAATGTGGAGTTTCTTTTCCTCATTTCACAATCACATCACCTGTGTTTCCTTTGCTTAGGTACCTCATAGTGCAGATGGAGTCTAGCATATCAAAGAGTACACAGAAGTTGAGCAGTGTATACAACAATTTTGACATTTACAGGAGACTCAGCTTCTTATCGTGTTGGAGATGAAGTGAGGCCTGTCTTGCAACATGGTGCATCTTTCGCATCACTGCTGCATCGGTTTCATGTGGCACGGGTTTTTTACAGCATGACACATCTGCCTAGATGCATCAATTTGTAATTTTGTCGCCACATAGCAAATCTTTTGCACCGCCACTGCGTCACAAAAGTGACGCACAGTGGCGCAAAAGAGGCATACACCTATCATAAATCTGTCCCTAACATTTTAAATGATTAATTCAGGATGACGATAAGGTGTGGCCTCTCCAGAGGTTTGTTTAAGGTGAGGCCTACTCAGGGTTGCAATTCAAATTTACGCTTGTTGTAGAATACAGAGGTGATAATACATGTGAAAGCCTACCAATGAAGTAAGTCATGTCCACTTCACTCTTGAACAAAGGCCAGACCTCTTTTGTGTCCGTGGACCGAGCTAAACTTCATCTGCACAATGTCATTCGTAAACTTAGGAAACACTGGTGATGTAATTGAAAAATGTGGAGTTTCTTTTCCTCATTTTACAATTACATCACCTGTGTTTCCTTTGCTTAGGTACCTCATAGTGCAGATGGAGTCTAGCATATCAAAGAGTACACAGAAGTTGAGCAGTGTATACAACAATTTTGACATTTACAGGAGACTCAGCTTCTTATCTTGTTGGAGATGAAGTGAGGCCTGTCTTGCAACATGGTGCATCTTTCGCATCACTGCTGCATCGGTTTGATGTGGCACGGGTTTTTTACAGCATGACACATCTGCCTAGATGCATCAATTTGTAATTTTGTCGCCACATAGCAAATCTTTTGCACCGCCACTGCGTCACAAAAGTGACGCACAGTGGCGCAAAAGAGGCATACACCTATCATAAATCTGTCCCTAGCATTTTAAATGATTAATTCAGGATGACGATAAGGTGTGGCCTCTCCAGAGGTTTGTTTAAGGTGAGGCCTACTCAGGGTTGCAGATCAAATTTATGCTTGTTGAAGAATACAAAGGAGATAATACATGTGAAAGCCTACCAATGAAGTAAGTCATGTCCACTTCACTCTTGAACAAAGGCCAGACCTCTTCTGTGTCCGTGGACAGACCTAAACTTCATCTGCACAATGTCATTCGTAAACTTAGGAAACACAGGTGATGTAATTGAAAAACGTGCAATTTCTTTTGCTCATTTCACAATCACATCACTTGTGTTTCCTTTGCTTAGGTATCTCATTGTGCAGATGTAGTCCAGCATATGAAACAGTACCCAGAAGTGCAACACTGCATGCAACAACTTTGACACTTACAAAAAGTTCAGCTTCTGCATGCCCCCTACACAGTGCTAATTATATACATTTTAAACTGATGGTATCTTGCTGGAGATGAACTGAAACCTATCTTGCAACATGGTGCATCATTTACACAAAAGTGACCACAGCGGCGCAAAAGAGGCGCACGGCCATCATAAATCTGACCCTAACATTTTAAATGATTGTTTCAAGATGCCGATAAGGTGTAACCTATCCACAGATTTGTTTCAGGTAAGTCCTACGCAGGGTTGCAGATGAAATTTAGGTTTGTTGAAGAATACAGAGGAGATAATACATGTGCAGGCCTACCAACGAAGTGAGTCATGTCCACTGCACTCTTGAACAAATGTCAGACCTCCTCTGTCTCCTGGAACAGGCCTAAACCTCATCTACACAATGTGATGTGTAATGTTAGGAAACACAGGTAATATAATTGAAAAACGTGCAATTTTTTTTGCTCATTCCACAATCATATCACCTGTGTTTCCTTTGCTTAGGTATCTCATTGTGGAAATGTAGTCTATCATATGAAAGACTACGTAGAATGTGAGAACTGTATGCAACAACTTTGACACTTACAGAAGCCTCTCCTTCTCCATGCCTCCTACACAGTTCTAAATGTACATCATAAATACAAACAGGACAGAATTAATTATACATGTTAAATGGTTTATTTTTGCTGTTCTCAGAATGTATCAAAATTCACTAAAAACAGTGACTTGAAGGTATTCATCATATAACAGCGGGGAAAAAAAACCACAATCAAAATGATTGTGTTTAAAAAACCCATACAACATAACAAATCAGAATTCAGAACTCCTTAAAATTAAGTTACTTTCCATGACGTCGAAGGATGTCCTATGAACAGCTTACACTCTGTTGTGCTGTTATTACTTTCAGCCCGCCACTTTCTGAAAGAAAACCTCCATCGTTTTGAAAAATATGTTACATACAATAAATGACTTCTCGCTCTCTACCACACGTTTCCACAAGGCCAAATCATGTAAGAGCCATTTATAACTCTTGGAATTCTTGTAAGCCAATCCCGTCATTTTGTATTTCCACAACTTTCAGAATTAAAATGTTGAAGATCATTTTCACAATCCTGGACTAGTAATATCTTACCCTTCTTGCTCACTCATGTTCTACATTTCCTATGACACTGATACTGCTTACTATGAAGCAGACTTACACTACCTCTATGACTACTACAATTATTTAATTCTCTACATCACTTTTAATCACAAAGCAATATAAAACAGTAGACAGCATTGCAGACTTACATTCCCTCTACTCCATGTTTTGATTGGCTGCTTCAATTAGCTTATAAAAAGAAACAGTTTTTCTGAACTCATTCAAAGTGCAGTTATTTTTCCATTATGTCAAGTGTTATGGTAAGAAGTTATGTCTCTGTACTACACTTATCCTCAAGGCCAAATCGCGTAGGAGCCATTAGAACCTCTTGAAATTCCTCAGAGCACATCCCGAGATTCTTTCCCTAAAATTTTGGTTTTAAAAACACCAGGTAAGAATTTTTAAGGTCATACGGCAATTTTTTTTTGAAAATTAAAACAGAATCGTTGCAGAATGACCAGCCATTTCTAGACTTTAAATAAGCTGTGTAATGTCCTGATGTTATTGAAGGACCGTCATGATATATAATTGCTGCAGTTACAAAAGTCCTTCCTGATATTGACAACTGTGAAGCCACAACATTTTTAATTAAAGTTGTCAATTTTGTTCCATCAGGCCTACATCGTTGGAACATTAAAATGACATACTGGCCATATGTTCGTATAAATAATGTTGACATCATTTCAGATTTACATTGGCTACATTCCATGTTGTGATCAGCTGCTTTTACTAGCTTATTAAAGGAGACTGATTTACTGTCTGGCAAAGTTAAATATATAAATCTTTCTGAGTCTACACTAGTAGTACTTGATACCCTACAGTTCTCGCAGTCATGCTGCCATTGATAAGAAAGCCCAAACAGTTGATCTACATCTACACCTTCAGCATGCAATACATCAAGCATATACATTAAAAACTCCTGACAATCTTGCTGAATATTTTGAGAGAATTGTGTTTGACCTGAACATCTGTCTAACAGATTTCGAATTTCAGACACACTTTCTATTTTTGTTCTATCAGTGCTACATTTCTCTAACACAGAATTTAACAAACTGCAAAATCTTTGATCAGAATTGACCACAATCTCTTCTTTTACATTTTCTAGAGAAAACAAAACATTAACCACTACATTAGCATAGCAGTTGACACCAGAACTGTTTTCAAATTGAAAACCAACAACATCTTCAACAGAATCCTTTTTGTTTCTGCTTATAATTTCAGGTTCATCGACTTTTCGTCTTTTTGCTACAACCTCCCTAGTATTGGTCACATTTCTTCGTTTCCGGCCTACCACACGTTTCTCAAACAAAGGATATTGAGGCAAATGTGGCACATACTCTCTTCTTAACCTATTGTATTCCTTAACACAATCTAGATCCGCACAAATGTTTGTGACATCACACTCAATCAAGTACAATCCCGATAAAGTTCTAACTCGTGACAATGCCACATATGCCATACCCTCCTTGAACACAGAACTGCCAATATTCACCAATGCACTGTCTACACTTAAACCTTGCGATTTATGGATTGTCACCGCATATGCCAAGCAAACAGGAAACTGCTTACGGCGAACATATAAGTCTTTTACAAGCAAAAATCTAGCAGAACAACGACCAATTAGCTGTACTTCCTCAATGCCATCAAATTTAATTTTTAAAAATTCAATTCCATCTCTATTTCTGTATTTCACAAAATCAACAACATTACCCATTGATCCATTTACCAGACCTCTTTCAACATGTAAATTCCTTCTTAAAATTATACGGCAGTTTAAGCACACATTCAGAGTCTTTTCAAAACCTGCAGTTTTAGATATAGTCTTCTCTAATGAATCCAATTTTGATTTCGAATTCTCAGACAAAATAATTGTTGATCCCATATGCTCTACTCTGTCAATAGCTTCCAGTTTCACAATCTCTTGGTTTTCTAAATGCAACATTTTGTTGTTGAAGATGGCACATTCTGCAAGAGTTGGCATCAAACATATTCCAGATTTCTTCTCAGTAATTTTCTGAAAAATATTCTCAGGCACAACATCTTGTTCTGGATATAAATTTGACAGTAATCGTGCATGTAAAGCTTCTTTCCCATGCTCGGTCACTTTTCCAATTCTAACATCTTGTAGAATATTCTTGTAAACTTCATCCTTCGCCTGACGCATATTTTCATGCAGTTCAGCATAATTGAAGTTTAACCATATATTGACGTTGCCAATGCTCCCTAGGCACTTCCTGGTATCTTCATGCGCGAGCATTTTGAACACAGGTTGTCCTTTCACTGGTGTCAGCTGCAGAAGATCTCCGAAAACAATGATGTGTTTGCCACCAAATAACACATCATACTCTGTTTTTAGAACTTCTTGCATTCTCAAATGCACAAAGGCAAGCATGACATTGGAAACCATGCTTACTTCGTCAATGATAAGAAGTTTCATTTTCCTCAAGACTCTTGAAACTTCACAACAAGCATCTCCAGATAGCTTGTGATATTGTAATTTGTTGTCATGCTCCACTGGCAGCATCAGTAAACGATGTAAAGTTATCCCTTTAATGTTATGTGCTGCCAGCCCAGTTGGAGCGGTAACAACACAAGACAGCGGCGATTCAATCCTTTTCTGCAGATAAGATGCAAATGCTTTAATCAGAAAACTTTTTCCAGTTCCCGCTTCTCCACTCACGTACAGTCGGACAGGCTTCAACGACGTACATGAGCACTCTTTCTTCTCATGACTTAATCCATGATCAATTTGCTTGGTAACTTCGTCATATATTTTCCTCTGCTCAACGTTGAGTTGTCTTTCCAAGTCTTCTAAGTTAACTGCATCCTCCTGAGCATGTGCCATGGCTCTTTCCACTTCATTCATGGCAGTGGCAGCTTCATTTTCGATAACAGGTCCTCCTAGTGGATCCTGACTCAATGAAACAGAACTCTGACTGTCCTGAGAACTGTCTCTGGCAATCTCGGCTGCAATCGTTGCTTCCTGCTCGATTTCCGCATTCAACATTTCTACATATTTGGGAAAAGCAGGACATTCTATGGTCTCCTTGGCGGCAGTGAAAGAGTCTTCGTAACAGAGGAAATCTCCAAGCAGTTCCTCTTCTGCACGCCAAGGCTTGAAAAGTTGCAAAAGTGCTAAATAGAAAAACTCCTTTTTTTCAGGAGATTCGCCACTCAATTTTCGATGGTTTACCAAGTGCCATTTTCTTTGCTTGACCAGACATCCCTCACTTCCAATTACAGCATACACTCCTTTCTCAGTATCTTCTTTGATGTTCCTCTTGAATATGTAATTTTGTAGAACCTCATACAGACAAACATTCTCGAGGTGACTGCTTCGATTTGGATAATATGTATCCAACATGTTGGTCTTCAAAATGTAGGTACTGTTTGGCTCCTTTTCCGCCAAATACTCAATTTCCCGCACAGGTTTCAGAACTCGATTACGCGTTGCAGCAAGACCAAGACTCGCCCAAACGATACTCCTAGATTTGGCATAGAGACTTGCTGAAGACAACCGGTCAGAACATTCGTAAGCTCCGATTTCTCGATGCGACAACATCTTCAGACTGAAACTGTACAACTTCTTACTGAGGCTCTTTTCATGGGAAATGTCCTCCCACATATCCTTCAATTCTGTCTTTTCTTTTTTGGTGATGTAAGATGTCACATACCGAGCCACAGCCATACAGTTATCAGCCAAAACTGTATATCCATGTTAGCATTCCACATGGACAAAATCACTGGGTTGTAGTCGTTGATGTACTTGGACTCTTCGTTCCTCTTCAAATTGTATGTGTTTTTAGGTGATTTCTTCATCACATTATGTCGCAGCGAAGACATCAAACTGTTTACTCTTCCTTTAGAAATCACCGGTCGTGGAAAGCCGAAACGACATTTGGTGTAGAACTTGTCCTTGTTTCGGAATTTACGACGACAGTACTTTCCACAACGATGGCTTTGGAAACGTAGAACTTTTTCTCTTAGGCTTTTCTTCTCCTTTGCGTTTGGAACAGCACACGTAGAATACTGTTGTATGAAACTCATCACTGAGTCTTCTGGATCTGTTCCAAATTTAGGTGCATCCTTGATCCACAGCAGCATATGTATATGAGGAGCACCTCTTGCTTGGTACTCCTTTCTCCAGAAGAAATCCAACACCTCTCCAAGAGGTGGATTCTTCTTATTCATGATGAAAGACATCATAGCTTCAAATCTATGATTGAAGTACCTGCATACATTGACTGGATCCTAAGAGCACAGTTCTCCGGGTGTCTTGAATTCGATGTTTTCAATGTTTCCATTTGCCTCTCGTAGAAATTCAAGTAAGTCTTCCCAGCCATACTCGGCACAGCTTAGAGTGAGGAACCATGTGGGAGTTCCTAAGTTCCTCAGCATACATTTTAAATCACCGTGACAACGGTACCAGTACTCATTAGTACCACGCTGACACGCCATGAGATTAATCAGGTGACAATCCAAAATACTGTCTTGGACATTGACTTTATCCATTAAGTCACTTGCCGAGATGTTTTGCATGTGTATACCACTTTTCAAGATGTGGTTCACTGCATATGACAGTCCAGACAGATCGCTTTCAAACAGGAGATGAAACAAATAGGGAATACATTGTCGAAACCTAGCATCTCCTGCATACAATCGCAAAGTCCGGTATTCAGAAGCAGGAATTTGATGAGGTCGCTCATCATATCTTCCTCCCTGACCTGTTGGAAAAAGCTGTGGGAAACACCGAGCTTCCAAACTTTCCTCCCAAACACTAATGGGACTCCCTTTGGCTTGTTTCATTTGAAACAACTCAATAGCATTCCCCATGACTTCCTTGGAATGCAAAGGATGAACACTATAATGTTCATATATTTCTTCACTAGTAGAGGGTTCTACTTTCTCAATTTGACCAGCACACAAATCGCTATCCTCTTCCTCACTTACTTCCTCTTCTGCAACATATACATTCTTATAGTACTTATTATTTTTTTTCAAATACAATGTTGCCTTTTTGACTTTCCTAACATCCACTAAATCTTGCCATATTTTCTTATTCTTTGTCGGAACCCCATTAACTAAGATAACCAGAGGTTCCTCTTCCACTTTTTCTACTCCAATTGTGTTAATGTTTTTCTTCAAATCTAGAGGCAAATAAACAACTCTTCCCTTTAATCCTCTCTGTAAATCTGATGGAGGCAATTTCCCTGTCTTTGGCTCCATTCTTAATAGCCTGAAAGGGATGGATACTTTGAATCAAAATAGATTCATAAGTATTTAAATCCTTCAATTCAGAAGGAATCTCAACCAATTCCAGATTATTATGAACTGCTCTAGCAGGCATCTGGTTTTGATTTAATTTGTTACAACAATAAGTACACACACGTTGATCCGATCCCAAATCAAAACAATTTTCTACCATCAAGTATGTTGTGAAATCCTTCCATTCACTATTATTTTCCCTTTCACTTTTTGCATATAAATCCACTAACTTAGTCTGATTCTTATAATAAGTGCGTCGACAACACACACAAGTGAAATTAGGCCTCTCACTTGATTTCACCTGAAACGTCGCAATTTCCCTCTGAAAATTATCTGTACTGGAAAACTGTACACTATCTTCCACATTACCCTCTTCTTCTTGGTCAATTTCAACATTCTCCTCTTTACTTCCAAAGTAACAAAACTCAATTTCTGCACAAATATTCTTCACATCTACTTCTGAACCATGCAAAAGAGCAGCGCATAATTGTTTAAGCATAATTGCTGGACTCTTAGCATAATACAACATTCTAACTAATTTCCTCACTTTATTATGATGCACTGCTAGCATCCTGAAATGATGAAAAACACTCTGGCATACTCTCCTGGAAAGACAAGCCAGTGAATGACCATGCAAACCTGTCACTTCTCTCACTCTGCAAGGATCTAATTCTTGCAACAACATCATTTTCTGCTTCAAACTTTTCTTATTAAATGTCCTTACAAAATCACAAAGCAAATTGATGGAATCCTGTCGTACACTGCAAATACTACTACACTTCCAGGTGTACACAGGACCCTTAGGACGTCTTCCTAAAACCTCATTACCTAACACCTCTTCTGTCTCTGTTGTCACAAGTTTTTCTTTTTCAACTGGACAACCATCTTTCACCTCATAAGCTCGACCATTGGTGTCAACTGCATGCACCAAATCATTATCCTGGAAATAACTCTCCTCATTAAAAAATGCCTCACAACTTGAACTATGCATCCATTCTCCGGAAAAAACTTCACAAAAATTACTACGATTAACTATTCTCTTCCATCTACTATTTCTTTTGAAATCATAAATTGCCTTGTTTAGCTTCCTAATTCTATTGATTATCAAAATAAATAACTTACGTTTAATTTCAAATGCCTGATCAATAACTTTCTCAACTTTTTTTTCTCTTATAAAAAACCACTTTCTGTTGACCTTTCTTAATATTTTTTAACAAATTGCCAATTATCCTGTTGCGGAACATTCGTTTACGAATGTCCCTAAACTGTTGTTTCCTTCTACTATCATGCACAGAGTTATCTCTTGCTCTAGCAGTAACATTTTTCATTGGCCTTTCCTTTCCGTTTAAATTGCTTCTCTTTTTCTGGACTGAAACATTTTCTGTAGTAATACTTTTTTTACTACAAATATTACTTATGAATGATTTCGTGGTCTTACCCGGTGCTTTCCTGGTGACTTGACAACTTTTTTTTGTAGAGGATTGCTGCAGTATTTGATACACCTGCTGTCTTTGACGTTTTGTAGCCTTTCTAATTCGAGCCTTATTTGGCATTTTAAAATTTTGAAATGGTCTGCAGTTGAATCTGTGGTAAAATATAATAAAAAATGTTATTAACCACTATTACCAAACAGTAAATCAATAACAGTCGTCAAAAACTTAACACACTACTTGACATTTTTACATAGAATATTTTTTAGTGCTTTGGCAAATTTAGAATAGACAAATAGCAGAAAAGAAATGGAATTCTTCTTCATTTACCTGTCCTGTTTTATATGTGAATCTGATCTAATTTTATGAGCATATTTTAATATTTTATTGAAGACACTACACATAACCTGTTTTTGAAGGTGTGTTTAATTTAAAATTAAACAGTTTACATTTTTACTTTTCATTTATTGTAAATTTTAAAAATAAATGTTTATAGTTCCATAGGCTCAAGCAGGTCAGCTTCCCACCCTATGTCATACAATTCTGACAAATCTGCATCCTCATCATGTTCTTCTTCATCCTCAGGATTTAAATCATCCAAGGGATCTACTTCCACTGATGTTTCAATTACGAGTTCAATGATGAGGTCGAGATCAACTGACTGCTGATTGTCGCTCATGTTGATGTTGTCGTTATCTTTAAAGAAAGATAACAACAATGAGATGTTGCAGAGTAAGAGACAAATCTCAGAGATTATAATAGTAAAATTGTTTAACAAGAGTAATATTTTGCAGCTATTATTTAGCCATGTCCAGCGATGCTGAGGAGGTGAGGCCTATGTCCAAGTTTTCAGTGAACAGGACTCATCTCTTCTTAACCTTGGATAAGCCTCACCGACTCTATGTCCCCTGCTCATACTTAAATGTACAGGGGCAGATTTATGCTAAGTGGCGCATCCCCACGGATGCACCAGTTAATGTGCACCGCTGCTCTGCCAGCCATAGTGTGCCGAATTTACAATGTGGAGCACCATTGAGCAAAAACAGCACATATGCGTCACGCATCTGTGCCGCAAAAGCAGCACATTGCAGGAATCACGTCATAAGCGCAAAATGTCTACTGCAATGCACAGGAGGAACCCTCACATTGCATGGTGCATCACTTCTTATGCCTGTTTCAAACAGGCGTAAGGATTTGATTCAGCAATGCTATAAAGCTGAGTCAGTGAAATCTTCTAAATTTCACTGTGTTAGTTTTACAGGGCTTTCATGCAAATTAATGCATACCTTGCAACAAAACACCTATATGAAAACTGACCCAGGTTTCATGTGGCACAGGACTTTACAGCATGACACATCTGCCTAGATGCATCAACTTGTAAATATGTCGCCACATAGCAAATCTTTTGCACCGCCGCTGCGTCACAAAAGTGACGCACAGTGGCGCAAAAGAGTCATACACCTATCATAAATCTGTCCCTAACATGTTAAATGATTGATTCAGGATGACATTAAGGTGTGGCCTATCCAGAGGTTTGTTTAAGGTGAGGCCTACTCAGGGTTGCAGATTAAATTTACGCTTGTTGAAGAGTATAGAGGAGATAATACATGTGAAGACCTACCAATGAAGTAAGTCATGTCCACTTCCTTCTTGAACAAAGGCCAGACCTCTTCTGTGTCCGTGGACAGACCTAAACCTCATCTGCACAATGTCATTCGTAAACTTAGGAAACACAGGTGATGTAATTGAAAAATGTGGAGTTTCTTTTCCTCATTTCACAATCACATCACCTGTGTTTCCTTTGCTTAGGTATCTCATAGTGCAGATGGACTCTAGCATATGAAAGAGTACACATAAGCTGAGCAGTGTATACAACAATTTTGACATTTACAGAAGATTCAGCTTCTTATCTTGTTGGAGATGAAATGAGGCCTGTCTTGCAACATGGTGCATGTTTTACATCACTGCTGCATCGGTTTCATGTGGCACGGGACTTTACAGCATGACACATCTGCCTAGATGCATCAAGTTGTAAATATGTCGCCACATAGCAAATTTTTTGCACCGCCGCTGCGTCACAAAAGTGACGCACAGTGGCGCAAAAGAGTCATACACCTATCATAAATCTGTCCCTAACATGTTAAATGATTGATTCAGGATGACGATAAGGTGTGGCCTATCCAGAGGTTTGTTTAAGGTGAGGCCTACTCAGGGTTGCAGATTAAATTTACGCTTGTTGAAGAGTATAGAGGAGATAATACATGTGAAGGCCTACCAATGAAGTAAGTCATGTCTACTTCACTCTTGAACAAAGGCTACACCTCTTCTGTGTCTATGGACAGACCTAAACCTCATCTGCACAATGTCATTCGTAAACTTAGGAAACACAGGTGATGTAATTGAAAAATGTGGAGTTTCTTTTCCTCATTTCACAATCACATCACCTGTGTTTCCTTTGCTTAGGTATCTCATAGTGCAGATGGACTGTAGCATATGAAAGAGTACACAGAAGTTGAGCAGTGTATACAACAATTTTGACATTTACAGAAGATTCAGCTTCTTATCTTGTTGGAGATGAAATGAGGCCTGTCTTGCAACATGGTGCATGTTTTACATCACTGCTGCATCGGTTTCATGTGGCACAGGACTTTACAGCATGACACATCTGCCTAGATGCATCAAGTTGTAAATATGTCGCCACATAGCAAATTTTTTGCACCGCCGCTGCGTCACAAAAGTGACGCACAGTGGCGCAAAAGAGGCATACACCTATCATAAATCTGTCCCTAACATTTTAAATGATTAATTCAGGATGACGATAAGGTGTGGCCTCTCCAAAGGTTTGTTTAAGGTGAGGCCTACTCAGGGTTGCAGATTAAATTTACGCTTGTTGAAGACTATAGAGGAGATAATACATGTGAAGACCTACCAATGAAGTAAGTCATGTCCACTTCACTCTTGAACAAAGGCCAGACCTCTTCTGTGTCCGTGGACAGACCTAAACCTCATCTGCACAATGTCATTCGTAAACTTAGCAAACACAGGTGATGTAATTGAAAAATGTGGAGTTTCTTTTCCTCATTTCACAATCACATCACCTGTGTTTCCTTTGCTTAGGTATCTCATAGTGCAGATGGACTCTAGCATATGAAAGAGTACACAGAAGTTGAGCAGTGTATACAACAATTTTGACATTTACAGAAGATTCAGCTTCTTATCTTGTTGGAGATGAAATGAGGCCTGTCTTGCAACATGGTTAGGCATGGGCGGATTTTGCGGATCCACGATTCACGAATTTGCGTATTCACGGATCGTGGATCCGCAAAATCCGCGGATTTTGCGGATCGGCGGATTTGGGGGTGGGGCTTCCATGCCAGGACCATCGTGCCAGATTGAACCCTGCCCTTCATATTTATTCAAGAAGACGCCACCGTTTTGTGCCATACCTCTACTCAACTGGAGTACTTTCTACTGGATAATCAGTAAGTGCTACCTCGTTGGGTAAATGTATAGTGCTTTTACTACACTACAGCTACCTAAAGTGCCCGAGAGTTGTCAACAGCGACCAGGTGTGTGTTACTATGCAATCGCGCCGAAGGGCGCAGGGGTCCCTTGAGTGACCTATCATACTGGGTAAATGGCGGGAAGACGGTGCACACCTCGAGTGTGTGGGCGGGGCCAAACGGACGGGGCTTCCATGCGAGTGCACATGCCTCTTGTGTGTATAAAAGGTCAGAGACTGATCAGAGCAACAGATGTAGAGACAGAAGCTCCTGGTCACAGAACAGCACGGGGATTGCGCTCGTGAAGGTCAAAGATGCAAAGGCCTGTATCCAGCGTCACAGCTGATTTTCGACGGTATATTTGGGAAGAAGGCACACCTGCCCAGCCTCCACAACGCTCAGGATTGTTTTTGGGCTGATGAATGAGTCACTGAATTAAAGCTTCAACTAGGGCACATGCTGTATTGATATCTGTAAGTGCTTCCTGTTGAGGTGTAATTTTTGTGCCAGGACCGTCGTGCCAGAATGAACCCTGCCCTTCATATTTATTCAAGAAGACACCACCGTTTTGTGCCTGTTGTAACTAATTTACGATGGCGCCGGCAAGCTGCCAGCGCCATCCTAAAATAGTTACTAAATTAGCTTCAACAGGAAGCTCTAATTGGTAACATAAAGCAGGCGCTCGAGCCCCTGCTTTATCTTATCTATTAGAGCTTCCTGCTGAAGCTATTAAGTAACTTTAGGATGGCGCTGGCAGCTTGCCGGCGCCATCGTAAATTAGTTACAGACCAGCAAGGCGTGAACTTTTGACCGAGGAATCCGCCGCTCGCGAATTGCGGATTTTCGGTAAATTCGCGAGAGTTCGCGGATCGCGGATTTACCGAAAATCCGCAAAATCCGCGATCGGAGCGGATTTTTCGCTCATGCTTAAACATGGTGCATCTTTTCCATCACTGCTTCATCGGTTTGATGTGGCACGGGACTTTACAGCATGACACATCTGCCTAGATGCATCAATTTGTAATTTTGTCGCCACATAGCAAATCTTTTGCACCGCCACTGCGTCACAAAAGTGACGCACAGTGGCGCAAAAGAGGCATACACCTATCATAAATCTGTCCCTAACATTTTAAATGATTAATTCAGGATGACGATAAGGTGTGGCCTCTCCAAAGGTTTGTTTAAGGTGAGGCCTACTCAGGGTTGCAGATCAAATTTATGCTTGTTGAAGAATACAGAGGAGATAATACATGTGAAAGCCTACCAATGAAGTAAGTCATGTCCACTTCACTCTTGAACAAAGGCCAGACCTCTTTTGTGTCCGTGGACAGAGCTAAACTTCATCTGCACAATGTCATTCGCAAACTTAGGAAACACAGGTGATGAAAGTGTTTTTTTAAAGCCTTTGCACCATTTTTGGGTCACTTTTAACATGGCTATGTAACTCAAAGAATCAAAATCTAAATTTGCCAAGCACAGGTGCGAGCATATTTACAAGGAATTTGCACCACGGGGAAAGGTCTTAAATTAAAATGGGAAAAATAACATCAGAGGCACTCAAATGCCTTATAAATATGCCCCAAACAACCTATGAAGCTCTAGCAGTACATATCCAGAAATGTAATTGATTTCAAAAAACGTTTTTAAACACAACATATAAATCAATTGTATACCTACATTCATGGGGAAATGACTTAAAATGTCCTTAAGACACATGAAAGCGTTTTTGATTGCCCTTGCACCATTTTTGGGTCACTTTTAACATGGCTATGTAACTCAAAGAATCAAAATCTAAATTTGCCAAGCACAGGTGGGAGCATATTTACAAGGAACTTTCCCCACGGAGAAAGGTCTTTTAATTTAAAATGGGAAAAATAACATCAGAGACACTCAAATGCCTTATAAATATGCCCCAAACAACCTATGAAGCTCTAGCAGTACATATCCAGAAATGTAATTGATTTCAAAAAACGTTTTTAAACACAACATATAAATCAATTGTATACCTACATTCATGGGAAAATGACTTAAAATGTCCTTAAGACACATGAAAGCGTTTTTTGATTGCCCTTGCACCATTTTTGGGTCACTTTTAACATGGCTATGTAACTCCTAGAATCAAAATCTAAATTTGCCAAGCACAGGTGGGAGCATATTTACAAGGAACTTGCCCCACGGAGAAAGGTCTTAAATTAAAATGTGAAAAATAACATCAGAGACACTCAAATGCCTTATAAAGAAGCAGACACCATTATTTCCTTGTCATAAATTTTAAAAGCATTCCTTTTCCTCAAAAACGATTTTCAAGTCATAATTTGAAAACACTGCACAGCTCCTATGTACAAAAACACCCTGTCAGTACTAATACTTCACATTATCTCCAATTACAATTTCTCAAAGAAACAAAATCTATTTGTAAAACACTTGAGACAAAGCAACATTTTAAAAACACAACTTTCTTCATAATTTTCTCCTTAAAGCATACTATTCTCTATCTAAATTAAATAAATCTTTTCTCACCTTAGCAAATACTTTATGAGTTTCAAAACAGTCTCAGAAATACACCAATTTGTCTTCAGCAGAACAAAGGGTATGCACTCCAGAGGCTGCAGCTATAGAAAGCACAGAAATGCTGTAATTCATCACACATATCTCTCATGTCACCCAATCAAAACTCTGCCCTCACTTTTTTCAAATCAAAACCCTTCCCCCCTCTGCCCTCTCTGCCTTTTTTGCATAGCAACCGCCTCCTGGAAGACCTCTGGTGTTTGCAAGTTCACACAACAATGTTTCAATTGAACTCTGAACTCTCAGTGCACCTGCGTATCCAGTGCAATCTTTCATTAAATGATTTTTTCTTGACCATTCAAATTACATCTTTCAAAGAACTCATCCATGCACCCTAACTTTCTGTTTTCAGCAATCAAAATCCACCAATCACTGTTACTGCTTCATTAACACAGAAACTCCACAGTTTTTTTCATTTTAAACTCTTATTTTTTCAACTGCCATTTCATTACCACACTTCATCTGACTGCAGCAGAACCTTCTCTCATCATGTTTTCTGTCTGGATTGTTGGACATAGTTACATCTATTGGGCTCAGAGGTATGCTGAGAACAGAAATTTACCTAACCTCAATTTACAAGATGTGGAAATTAAGTGGTTTGGCCACAGAGGATTAAAATGACACCAATTGATACCATTGGTGAAAACCTTTATGCATTTGCCAAAACCTGACCTGTTAATTGTGCACTGTGGAGGTAATGATTTGGGCACTTTGACTGGAGTAGGTCTGGAAATGCTTTTAAAGGACACCTTTGAGCAATTAATGGCACTTTTTCCTCAAACTGCCTTGGTATATTCAAATATATGCCAAAGACAGAAATGGAGGTGGTCGAACCAATTTTGTCCACAAATTGAGAAGTCGAGGAAGCATGTAAACAAATCTGTTTCAGCTTACATGAGAGACCATGGAATGGGCTCCATGTACAACAATAACTTGCGTTACTACATGCAAGATATCTACAGAGGAGATGGAGTTCACTTCTCAGATGAAAGCAACAGAGTTTTCATTTTGAATTTAAGACTGTGCATTGGTACCTACTTATAAGTACCTAAATGTACCATAAACCCAAAAGCTCTTCTCAGAGCTACCCTACATCTGATCACTCACAATTATTATTTTACTCTAACTTTTTTCACAAATTTTCAACAAAGTACGCTCCCCGGAGCGCTACCCGGTACGCGAACCGGAAGCTAACCGCGCGAATTTTTTTAAAAAAAAATTTTTTTCGCACATATGGGCCTCCTCAGCCATCCTCAGAAAACCTAGGGGGTCAAAATACGTCTACCGTGTCCCCTTCTACCCATTCTGAACATTATGTGCCCTCCATCTTGTATCTTAATTCGACCGAAACACAAAATGGTGGACTCCCGTAACGCTTAAGGTTCGCGTACCGGGGCGCTCGCCAGTTCGCGTACCGGGGCGCTCCCCGGGAAGCGCTCCATTAAAAAAGGTGGGAAAGTAATTAGAAGAAACCCTTGAGACACTTTCACCAAATATAGATTTGCTCATACTACATACCAATCCCTACCATTTTCACAAATTTGGTTGAAATTCCATTTAGCCATTTAGCCTGTAGACCTCTCTAAATACCCTGAGGTAAATTACTTCACAAAACACATCTGAAGTGTTGGAATTGACAACCAATTAAAATGTTACTTTCATTTTCTATTTTTTTTACCTGACATTTGATTGGTTATGTACCTGAATATATATAAAGGAAGAGAAGGAAACACAGCCATTTTGACTACTACTTCTTGGTGTACATTTCAATAGGATTTTCACTAATCACTTCAATTTCTTTGTAAAGGTAAGTTGTTATTTTAAAAACTGAAGTATATTGTGCACTATAAGTTAATATGGTAAACTTTTTCTGATAGTTATATACTATCCCTCTGTAGTAGTTATAGATTTAGATAGACTTCTCTGTTATAGTTATGGATGGAGTTAGGTTTCTCTTGTATAATTATGAATTTACTTACGTTAAATCACATACACTTTTTTATATTCCTACTTCCACTCTGAATCTATACACTGCCCAAAGATAAATTCACTGTTAAAAACTGCCTATCTAAAATTAATCCCAACAGTGCCCTATCTCTACTAATATATTTTTTATCCAAATTCCAGACAAAATGGAAGGCGAACACAAAGTTTCATTTGAAATTGTCCTGCAAGAGACCAACCAAGAAATAATTGATCCAAATTATATAGAATTTATGGATGAAACTTGGGACCAAGAACTACTGCAATGTGTGCAAGCAGTAGATGTCCTCCTTGAAAATGAGGACATTTTACACACTCAAACATTACAAGCTATGTTCAATGAAAATAACGACATTTCAGACAGTGAAATGTTAGACATTTTATTAAATTTTGAAACACAATCACAATAATAAATAATTGCTTAAAAAATAAAGAAATAAAAAAATAATCAACAAAACCAACAATCAATTAACATACAGTATTTGAAAAGTCTATCATTCTTTTTTCCTTATAGTACGCTCCCCGGGCCGCTTCCCGGTTCACGAACCGGGCGCTATCCACGCGGGGCCCTTTTAAAGCCTCCACATCAAACCTAGGGGGTCAGGGAGGATCTACTATGCCCCCTTATGGTCATTTCCCCCTTTGTTTTGGCCTCCTCTTGTCTCTCGATCCTACCGAGAGACAAGATGGCGGCCGCTCCGGACTGTTTAGAATGTTGACAGACACCGAAGAGCCAATCAGCTTCGCTTCGCGAAGTTCCGTTACGCGTCAAGTACGCGAACCGGGGCGCTGCCCGGAGCGCGCTTACAGATATATATCTTTTTTTGAACGTTAATTTCTCAAAATCCACTGGAGCACATATATTGAGACCTAGCAAAGGCACATCGGGCTAACAGTCCCTACAATTTTGCCAAGTTTCGTGCAAATCCATTCAGCCGTTCGGGCTAAAAGTGAGGCCAACCGCCCTATGGAAATTAACATGGGGAAAGCATGTTTTGGGACCCCCCTTTTTTCTCGGCCCCCCCTTGACGAACCCCCCCCCAAATTTTCAGGGCCTGCCCAGAAACAAAATGTTCCATTTTCCTGAAAATTTCAGCCAATTCCGTCCACAAACGCCAAAGTTATTAGACATAGAATTTTAAAAAATCCCATAGAGAAAAAATCCTAACTATATATACCTACTGGCGTAGGTAATATATATATATATATATATATATATATATATATATATATATATATGTATATATATATATATATATGTATATATATATATATATATATATATATATATATATATATATATAATTTCATGTGAACTCTACAAAATTAACATTATGTAACTATAGAAAACACATTGGGACAGATTTACAAGAGATTGATGCAACTGTAGAGATGCATCAGTTTCCCTACGTCAGCCTGCAATACCCTTGCACCACCATGGATGCACCGTATTTACAATGGCGCAAGGATTGACAGATGCATCAGGCATTTTGACGCATCTGTTTGCCCAAAAGTCACGCACTGCTGGAGTCTGGGGGTGAGTGTCTGAAAAGTTTCAGTACTCCGTCCATCATCTCCTTGTGTTTGCTTTGTTCGCCCTAAGTGGACAGGGTATGCCCAGACGTGGGTCCCTAGGTGTCAGAGTGTCTATGGTCTCTGATGCACAGGAGCAGAACGACGTGATATTCCCAATGCCCCACTACAGCTTCCCAGCAGCACGTTCTCTAGCACATGACTTGCCAAGGAATCCACAGGGGGAGGGGAATGGGACAGAGAAGAGACTGCCACACTTCGAATTCTGGTTCCTTCCTGGGTCTTCTCTTCACCTGCTATTTTCTAGTTCTCGCCCAGTGTTGTCTTTATTGGAACTGTAATAAACCTTTAATTAGTACCAAACACCTCTTCCTCATTACATTGTTTTAACAAATGTTGTATTACATATTTCACTTGCACCTACCCAATTTTCTGACATGTGCCCCTCTTCTTTCTTCTTGGTTTTTGTATTGGTAAACCTTGGCTGCAACTATAAAGTTTACAGAAGGCTCCTATGGAATTTCAACTATCGATAGCATGTAAGTTCTTTCTCCTTTTCTTCCTTTTTTAGATTCTTTCGTATTGGGTATTTACTAATGTTTTATATGGAAACTCACAAATAAAATGACTGTGCAAGCCAGCGCCTAATGAACCCCACAGCTAGTATTCATCAATCACAAAAGGAAAGTACATTTCAGTCCCTAACAACCTATTTGGCTTGAGAGGGTGTTGTGTCCGTGTTGTCTACTAAGTAGATATTCTAGCATGTGGAAACAAACTCTTTGCCACTAAGGTTACTCTAAAACAGCTAAATGGATACTTTGCTACAATGTTTCTTCCCTACACACACACAGAGCGATAATGTTATTTTTTTTATAGGTATTTGTAAAGCGCAACTGCTATCAAAAAGGTGTCCTGGCGCTGGGAGAAGCCCTAAAGAGGAATCAAGCCAGATGGAGAGATGGCGCGTTGGTTTGGATCAATTTGTGAAAAGCCAAGTTTTTTGTGTTTTCCTAAAAGCAAGGAGGTTTGTCATGCTTCTTAAAGAAAGAGGAAGTGCATTCCAGGCCTTTGCTGCGTTAACTGTGAAACTTCTTCCCCCCCCAGTTGGCCCTTTTCACCCTAAGTACTGTCACCAGTTTGGCGTCAGAGGAGCGTAGTGTTCCAGTCGGGGTGTACCAGTAGGTGAGTTGCTTAAGGAATTCCGGCCCTATTCCATGAAGGGCCTTGAATTGGGTGCGTTTCCTCACTGTAAGCCAGTGTAGGGCTTTGATTTGGGCAGAGATGGATTCAGATCTAAGGGTAAGTAATCTGGCCGCTGCGTTCTGAAGAACCTGTAGTTTGTTTAGAGATCCCTCATGTATCTTCAGATACAGACTGTTGCAGTAGTCCAGCCTCGGCATAATCAAAGCAGTGACAATTGTTTTTTGTGCCACCTTAGGGAGAAATGGCAATATTTTTTTGCAAGATTTTAGAATATAGATGGTAGTGGAGACCACTTTGTTAACCTGGTCCCTGCAGCTTAATTTCTCATCGATCCAGAAACCCAAATATTTCACTTTTCTAACTGGCGTGGGAAGCTGGCCTAGGTCTGCTGGCCAGCAGTCTGGCGTCCAGAGGTTAGGATTGTTTCCGAACAAAACCACCTCTGTTTTGTTGGAGTTTAGTTTCAAACAGTTTTTGGCCATCCAACCCCCCACGGCACTCATTCAATTTTGTAGCCTCAGAGAGGTAGTCTGAGTGCCGCCTTGAAGAAGGTTGACCACTATTTGGGTATCGTCAGCATATGATGATTAGTGTGAACCCAAATGTGCCAGCGAGGAAACATAAATGTTAAAAAGGGTCGGGCTCAAGGATGAGCCCTGCGGAACACCACAAGGCAGAGAGAATGGCTTTGCTTCAAATTCCTCAAGAGCTACGGTTTGTACTCTATCAGTTAAGCCGACCTAGTGTTTCCAAAATAAGCACAATGCTAACTCGCAACTAAATTACACTTGCCTAAAATTCAAGTACTCGAAATTCAAAGGAAAATAGCCAGAGTGCGCGCGAACCGCGCCTAATAATACTCCGAATCTATTCTATCCCACAATTTGTTTGGCTTACTGACTTGCGATCCTCAAGCGCCACAACGCGGCCTGGAAACAGCTCTGGAACCGGAGACTCGTCGAGTAGTAACACGACGGAAGGTCCCTGACTGACTTTCACGGCGCTGAGAAACAACACTCCTTCTCCCGCAACGTCTTCAGGTGAAGTGCGCACTTCAACTGGCGCTTCACCTAGACATTCCTGATTGCCCTCTAGCTCTGGTACACTAGACTGCTGACTAAATGGTCGCTGCCCAGAGGCCATCTCGGATCTCCTCCGTTTTTGCAATCTCAGCAGGTAATAACCATGCGCTCGACTTGGTTTACCCTTCATAACTAATGAGCAGATAGAAAGGGCCTGGACTTTTGGATTCTGAATGGTTCTGACAGTACCCCCCCGCAAGGCAGGTCCCAGCGGCTTGGGTTTGTCTGGAAACTTCTTGTGAAAATTCCTAATTAATCGAGGAGCACGTACATCTGAGCTTAACTCTTAAGACCTTTCTTCTACTTGGTTTCCCCTTCATAACTAATGAGCAGATAGAAAGGGCCTGGATTTGAGGATTCCGAATGGTTCTGACACTTGCTCACTTTGCCACTGGATTCAAGCTAGCCCGGCTGATGAGCGCTGTTAGCCCGAAACGGGTCCCAGGATGCTTGTTTCAGGTCCAGGGAAGAAATGGTTTGGCAGTACAGGTTGGACTGTTCCCCTGAGGCACAAGGTCAAGACTGATTTGCATATAGCTGTGTCTGAACTGGGGTGACGAAGTGAGCTAAAGAGCGATGATGGATTCAACCCAGATCTGTGTCTAGGGGTGAGTGTCTGAAAAGTTTCAGCGCTCCGTTCACCATCTCCTTGTGTGTGCTTTGGAGTTGTGTCACAAGCACAACGCAACTCCAGCAATGCACGTGGAGGCCTATTCCCATTACACTGCGTCACTCCTTTCACCTGCTTGTAGCAGGCGTAATATTTTGATGCAGTGGCGTCCCAGCAGTGGCACAGTGAAGACTTGTAGATTTCACACTATCACTTTTACGAGGCTTTCCTGCATGGGAACGCCCACCCTGCATACATTATACCTGCCGCAGGTATAATGTGACACAGGGCTTTACAACGTGAAGCATCTCCCTAGATGCTTTACGTTGTAAATTGGCCGCATTGTTTATGCACAGTTGCATCACTAAAGTAGCTAAACTGCGGCCAAGATGAATCGCAAGGGGATTGTAAATCTGCCCCATTATATTTTCAATACAAATTTACATATATATATATTTTTTCATACTAAATTAAAAATTATTTTTGCTATTTGTATACCCCACAAATCACTCAGCCTAGATCAGGTATCTCCAAACAGCTGATCGCGAGCTACCAGTAGCTCCCGGCCACCTTCAGAGTAGCTCACAGCCTTGAGTTACTTTTCAAATAAGACCAAGTTCATACTTTCCTTTCAAAGTTAAGGGAAGGTTGCTTTCATTTTACATTATCGTCATCCGGCTACAGATAACAGGGCCTTATAATTCACAGTGCTCAGTCAGATTTATGCCGCTGACTGTGCCTGGGTCACAGAGGTAAACGACTGTAGCACTGAGGTATTTAACTCTTAAATAAAAAAACTTGTTAACTCAATTATTATAATATTTTTTTTTTTTTTTTGTCCTCATTAGCCTCGGTTACCAATAGATAGTATTCTGTACTCCAGGGCCTCCCTTAGAATAGCGCCAGAGAGAGATCTTTTATTCCACACCAAGGATGGGTCACTATATACCTTGCTTACTAATCTCCAACCATAGGTAACTTAGTTTCACACCATCACCTGTGAAGTCACCAAAGGAGTAATCAAGCAGTATAGTATAGAGACCTAATCATCGGACTGTATTTAAGTGAATTGCTTCACCCAGTTCTCATAGGGGAGCCAAAACCCGTTACGCTTTTTCTTAGATGACCTATCCAGCCGATTAGTTTACTTTACTGACATCATCCATTCTATTTCACTTGGGGGGCTAGATTTAACCCACTTTTTACAAATTTCTATATAGGCCAAGAGTATCATGTAGAAAATATTTTTTTTTGTGTTATTTGTCAAAAATTAACAGTGCTCCGTAATCCCAAAAAAGACAAGAGTTTTGCTTACCTGGAGTGACTCTCCATGTATTAAGGATATTGTGTTACTCACGTCCTTCCAAAACACTTGGAGTTCAGGGCATTCCAAAAACAAGTGAGTATCGTCTCGTTTTTCCTTACCAAACTTTGGACATCTCGGCGTCGGGCCTTTCCCCAGTTTGGACAGTTTAAACAGAGTCTTTTTTTTTAAACTTTATTCGGTTTTACACAAACCATAAAAGTACATATACATATACATTTTAAACAGAGTCCAGTAAACTCTGTGAAGACAGATAAGGTGGTTCCACCTTAAATTTGCAGCCCGGACCGTGGAGTATAAAAAGTGCAAGACACTTGCCATAATTCTTCAATCTGTACTCCGGGCAAGATCTTCTCCCACAGTAACAATGGTAGATTGAAGTCTCCATCTGCCAACTCCATTAAAAGCCAATACCAGCTTGCCGCCTCTTTTTTCGGAGTCATATTCATCCTAGATTCCAAATCATTTGATATTCCATCACCGTATCCAACAGAGAGGAACCAGCTATTCATTTGAAGATATTTAAATCTTGAAAGCTAATTGTTGGCTATTCCTTGACATTCCTCCCAGGAAATCAGAGCCCCATCTGATATCAGTTGTCCCCAGTGTATTATTCCTGCTTTTTCAATGGGAGTTCCAGATAGGAGCCATTTCACTGTAATAATTTAATTTTAATTCTTTCCTGATTTTGTACCATGTCTCCGCAAAAGACTGTAGAATCTCAAGTCTCACTTTCTTAAAGAAACGTGGGTATTCATACTTATGTATAAACCCTTATTCACCCCCTTCTACCTCCTGGAGCATTGCCTTAAACATGTTCCAGAGATCTGAAAAGTCAGGTATGCTAAATAGCATTTTCCCTGATTTTAAAGGAATAACCCAAGGGTAATACGATAGATCTGGCAATTGTAGACCTCCTTTGCCGTACTGCCGCCTTAGCTTCTTCCTTGAAATACGGACCCCTTTTGAGGCCCGAATAAAGCTAGTAATTTTGGAGTGAGCCTTATTGAGTCAGTCTTCCTTAAACGCCATGGGAATATTCTGAAACAAGAAGGTGTACTTAGGAAGAATGAACATTTTTACAAGGTTGATTCTCCCTTATAATGTCAAAGGAAGATGGGCCCAATTTAGTAGCAATTTTCCCACTTCTTTATTGATGTTATAAAAGTTGGATTCCGGGATTAGTTCTACTTTCGAAACTATCTTAATGCCCAAATATCTCATCTTCTCCTGAACATAGTTCAACTGCGAGTTAATATTCCAAGTTATCACTACTCTTTTATTTTCATTTATCTCATATCATGAGATAGCTCCGAACTGCGAGGCTATTTCGTAGACCACAGGAAGTGAGGAGCCAGCTTCTGAGGAATAAGCCACCAGATAGTCGGCATATAACCCAACTACTCTCACGGTTTCTTATCTTTTCCGCTAAGGGCTCAATATATATTATATATGTTAAATAGAAGGGGAGATAAAGGGCACCCTTGACTTGTCCCCCTGAAGATGTTAAATGATTTTGACAGATTCCCATTCGCTACAATTCTAGCAGTAGGCCTTCTATATAGTAGGTCTATTGCCCTGCAAAAATACTCTCCAAGATTAGACAACTTTAAAATCTTCTATAGATAGGACCAGTTTACCCTATCAAAGGCCTTGGTTGCGTTCACTGTAATCACCGCCAGTGGTACTTTATACGTGGTGGCTATATTTATGGCGCTGATTAAATTATATGTAAGGTCTTTAATTCCCCTTCCTTGTACAAAACCCTTCTGATCTTCATGGAGGAGATTACACACTACCCCACTAAGCCTATCTGCCAATAAAGATTTTGCAATCTGAATTCAGTAGCGGGATAGGTCTAAAGGAATCACAACAATTAAGTGGTTTGTCAGGTTTTAGTATCAAAATCACAATGGCATCATCCCAAGACGGTGGAATCTCACTGCCATTTTCAAAGATATCTGATAACAGTTTGGCCATAATCGGGGCTAAATATTTCCCTAACTTTTTATAAATCTCGATAGGGAGACCGTCTGGACCTGCTGCTGGAGTATCTTGACCCAACCATTCTTCCACCTCCCCCTCCCTCATGGTTATATTTTCTGAATATACTTCTCCAAAATGGTTCAGAAAAGCCTCCTCTATACCTTCGCTTGTCTCTATTAGATTCCCTGAACCTTTTTACTTTAGTTCTTTAATAAAGTATTTTGCCTGGTAATTTTTGATCTTCCAAGCAAGCAGTTTGCCGCATCGTTCTCCACAATTAAAATGGGCAAGTTTACTTGCTTGCCACCTTTCTTTTAATCTGCTTTCCACCGTTCCTGCAAGATCGTTTTTTAAGGCCGGGATATATATTTGCAAGGGTCCTTGTACTATCCCTTTTTCCAACAGCTGCTGTTCGAAAAGCCAAATCTTTCTCTCTATACTTGCTATCTCTTCCCTTTGTTGCTTGTTTTTCTGGGATTGAATGGATATTATTTTCCCCCTTAAAAAAGCGTTATAGGCATCCCAAACTATACCTAATGGGGCTGTATCTAAATTTTTCTCGAAAACTCTTGGGTTTCCTCCCGGAGTTTACCTACTTTATCATCATCAAACAGTATAGTACGATCCATTGGCCCCCTCTTCTGTACTACACTGTTTGAGGGGGCCAAAGATAAAGTGATGGCCGAATGGTCTGACATGTGTGATTTCAAGTGATTCACCACACCAACTTGATCTTAAATATTTTGACTGATTAGAAATAAGTAAATTCTTGATTGGTGCCCCAATTTTTTATTATTAAAGGTATAACTCTTAAGGGATCTCTTCCTCTCTCTCCAGATGTCACACCAACCTCAATCCTTTATTGAGTTGTTTTTTATCAGGGTCGTATTGTTTGTTATTGCTCTGCTTTTGGTGGAACAATCTAGATTAATATCCAGAACTACATTGAAATCCCTAGCCAAAATAACAGGGTCAAGGAAATCCAAAAGCTCTATGAGCAAGTTACCAAAAGGAGTAGGGTCATCTATATTGGGGCCGTAATAGCCAAACACTGTATAGGCCTGATTATAGCATCTTATTTCGGCTATCTCCCACCTACCTGCCCTATCTACTTTACTATACTCTATTATTATCTGGGGATTAGTTTTCACCAGAATCGCTACCCCTCTAATGGTAAGCTCTTAATCAGTAAATACCGCTTTCTGTATCAATTTACTTGACTTAAGAACCTCTTTCATCTCTTTATTCATTAGATGGTCTTGTGAAATTATGATCTGGGCGGGGGCGTCTTTTAAATATTGCAACAACTTCTCCCTTCTATATTTAATTCTAAGCCCATTAACGTTCCATGATAGGATTTTTATCTGGGTTTGTGGCTTACTGTCATATTTTATTTCATTATCTTATTAGAGGCTAGATTATATCTTTTCCGCTGAGGACCACATTTTTTTGTCTTTTTTACCCACTGCTCCCTCACCCGTGTACTAATAGATACCCGTGACTACCTACCCCTCCCTCCCTTGGGAAACCCTCAATTATTGGAGCTGTGAACAAAATGATGTTTCTGAATGCTGTTAAATGGAAGAAAATTGAAATGGAATGTTACCTTAATGATTAAGTTGACTCTTCATTTCAATTTCCTCCCATTTTAAAGTGTTTCATTTACAAACAGCAGGCTCCTTACAGTGGCCAGTTGACACTGTGACATAAATATAATGGAAAAATACAGCCATTTATTTTAAATGAGAATAATTTAAAGTGAAGACAAATATTCCGTATAATGACCTTATTTATTTATTTATTTATTCTTTTTTTTTTCAAATCTATTTTATTAGCATTTTGTATATGAACCAAGGTACAGTACAAAATTCAATCAGCAGAACAGGACAGTCCAGGCGTCCCAATGCAGTATTAACATGTCTCATATCAGCATGTCATATCATAAGATAGTCCCGCCACAGCAGCACAGACAAGCGGTACATGTGCTGCGACTCAGCCTGTGCATGCAGAATTGAGAACCAAAGTCACTTGGAGCGTTTTAGGGCTGCCGCCAGTCCAGTTCTGCTTAATAACACGGTCGCGGGGTGAATCTCACCACTGTGTAGGTGCGCATAGAGATGACAGTAACCGAACAGGTAACGCAAACATTTAAACAATAGCGGCAAAAACCTGTACTGAATCTTTTGTTCCCCCATGCCCCGTCTCCCCCACGCGCCTTCCCCTAGGTGTGTATGTCATCACGCCCTACTAACAAAGTGGCCCGCGGTATGCCCACCACCCGAGATAGCTAGTTAGGTTGTGCCAGCAGCGAGGGTCTCCGGCTCCCCCGGTAGGCGAAGGGCGCTGAGCATGCATGCCCATCACTCCGCCATGGGTTCTTTTCGGAGCCCCGTTGTCTCCTCTCTCCGTATGGCTATCCATTCCACCTGTGCCCACGCCCTAAGGGACAATGCCCACGCCTGCGCAGCAGGTAGTTCGCGCGCCTTCCAACGCCTCGTCAGCAGCCGCTTGGCCACTATTAGTCCCAGATCTAGGAAGCGGGACGAAGCTTTATCCTGTGGCCTCCTCGTGAATTGATGCAGAAGGTACTCAGGCCAGTTAAAGGCTATGGCACGAACCGTGCACGCCCTAAGCGCCCCACACACCACACGCCAGTAATCATCCACAGCTCAGGGCAGCTCCATAGGATGTGAACGATTCCTGCATCCAGCTCCTCGCACCTAGGGCAGGACGCGTCAGAGCGACAGAAGTACTTATTGAGTAGCTCTGGCGTGAGATAGGCCCTATGCACAATGAAAAGTTGTATCTGGCGAAGGCGCATGTTCTGGGGGATGTGCACAGGGCTCTTAAGGAGCCTCCCCCATTCTTTATCAGTTAGCGCTCTATCCATGTCTCGTTCCCACTTGCCTCTTAGAGGAGCTAGGCTATACTCTGTGTGCGCCCGCAGCGACGCGGCGAACCAGAGGACCAGGTGCCTTCCCCTCCCCATAACGTGCAAGTACTGCATGGTCAGGTACTGTGCTGCATAGACTTCGTCGCCATATCACCCCAGCGAGCTACCATCTGTGCTACTAGCGAGCGGTGTAATAGGAACTCCCCAGGAGGCAGTCCATCTTCTGACACCAGTGTTTCATAGGCCACCAGCGCTCCATCCCTATATAGGTCACCTAGGGTCCGGACGTCTGCCTCTCCCCACTGTTCCAGCAGGGGGCGGGCGCGCACCCCCCCCCCGCCTCCGGGGGAGCCCTCCAGGGGTATGGCAGGCGCATAAGGAGACACCTGTCGTGTGAGGAATAGGGCTCTGCGAAAGCATTTGTATGCTACCGCCAGCAAAGGTGGAGCAGGTTTCTCAGGTGGCGCCAGTGGGTAAAAGAGAGCCACAACACGGCCCAAAGAGTATGGCGGACCAATCGTGGCGGTGTCTTCCCTACCACTGTCTGCCAGCCATCTGGCAATCCATTGCAACTGCGCGGCCAAATAGTAATGCTCAAAGCAAGGGTGGAGCCAACCCTCCCCTGTCCGTTGGTAGGAATAGCTTCGGCAGTGCCAGTCGGTGTCTTGATGTACCCAAGATGAAGTCACGGAGAACTATATTGAGTTTGGAAAAGAAGGAGGCCGGGATGAACAGAGGCAAATTAACAAAATAGTATAGGAGCCTGGGGAGCATGACCATTTTAGTCAGCGTCACTCTGCCTGTAATCGTCAGCGGAAGCGTGGACCAAAAGTGTATCTGGGACTTGAGTGCCGTCACCGCCCGTCCCAGATTCCCATCAAACGGGTCAGTGGGTTGGCGGTAGATCTGGATCAAACCAGACTAGGTAGGGGAGGGCCTAAGGGGAGAAGTGTTTAAAGACTCATCGGTACCTTGTCCCCCAACTAAGTACTACACAACACGAGAGGTACCAGAAGTCTATACGCGGGAGCCTATAAAGTACTCACTCTGTGAAAAGACAAAACCAACAGGTCAATGTACAAATTATCCACGATTGACATATAATAACAGGAGAAGACAGAAAAACCTAGAGGGAAAGAAGAGCCCCAGAGGTCCTTGAAAAAATTCCCATCAGCCCGCTCAATAGCGGAATGTCGTCATCTGGGTAGAATGGTTGACAAAGGCAATGTCCATAATGCCCTTCCTTAGGAAGCACCCAAGGCTAGCATAACTTTGGACTATTGCGTTGACCCTCAACCAACAGAGACACGGACTGAAAAGGGTTAAATTGCAGTGCTCAAAAAGATGTGTGAAAAGGAAAAGAAACAAGGTTCATAATCCAAGTGTTGTTAAAAATACCTACCTTGATGTCATAAAAAACTTTATTGGGTCTGACCATCAAGGTGGTATGGTTAAAAGCAGAGTGCAAATAGCATGATTAATAGAAATTCCTTGCATGCTATTTGCACTCTGCTTTTAACCATACCACCTTGATGGTCAGACCCAATAAAGTTTTTTATGACATCAAGGTAGGTATTTTTAACAACACTTGGATTATGAACCTTGTTTCTTTTCCTTTTCACACATCTTTTTGAGCACTGCAATTTAACCCTTTTCAGTCCGTGTCTCTGTTGGTTGAGGGTCAACGCAATAGTCCAAAGTTATGCTAGCCTTGGGTGCTTCCTAAGGAAGGGCATTATGGACATTGCCTTTGTCAACCATTCTACCCAGATGACGACATTCCGCTATTGAGCGGGCTGATGGGAATTTTTTCAAGGACCTCTGGGGCTCTTCTTTCCCTCTAGGTTTTTCTGTCTTCTCCTGTTATTATATGTCAATCGTGGATAATTTGTACATTGACCTGTTGGTTTTGTCTTTTCACAGAGTGAGTACTTTATAGGCTCCCGCGTATAGACTTCTGGTACCTCTCGTGTTGTGTGGTAGATCTGGATCCCCAGGTATTTGAAGGTATCAGCCCTCCATTGGACTCTCGCAGTCCCCAGGCAGTACCCTGGGTCGTCTACCCCACCGTCAAATGCGTACAAACAGGACTTGGCCACGTTTACCCGAAGTCCCGAGATGTCGGCAAACTTGTCCAGCAGCTGTGCCAACTGATCAGGGATACTGTGCACGTCCCTGATGAATATCAGAAGGTCGTCAGCGTATAGCGAGACTTGGTGCGTACCATCCCCCAGGGCAATACCCGCGTCCAGGGTCTGCCGCAGCGCCGCCGCCAGAGGCTCTATCGCTAGCGCGTACAGTAGGGGTGACAGGGGGCATCCCTGCCTGGTGCCTCTGCCAACCAACACCTCCTCCGAAATATATGGGCCCAACCGTACTCGCACTACAGGTCGGTTTTAGAGAAGGTCAACCATGTGGAGGACTGCTAAGGACTGGATCGCATCTCCCACCTCCTCCAGCGTGAGGGGCGCATTGAGGGTGTCCCGAAGGTCCTCAGGAACCACCGGCAAGGTGACCAAGTCGAGGAAGGTTCCCATCGCACCTACAGGACCAGTGCCTCGGGCCCGATACAACTGCGTGTAATGCCCAACTAGGGCCTGGTGTATCTTGCGCGGCGTATAGATCATCCCTCCCTCCGGCATGCGCAGAGCTCCGATTGGCATTCCCCTACTTTCTTTTTGAATCAGCCAGGCATGCACGCGTCCGGCCCTATCCGCCTTAGCATGCGTTCTAGCTGTATGCGCCGCATAGTTTTGGCACCTCAACTGTTCCAGGAGAGTGGCATGTGAAGCTCGCAAGTCACCCAGTGTGCGCGCGCGCGGCCCACTCCCCTCGCCCTCCCTCTCGAATTTCAGCAGCTCATTTTCCAAGCGCGTAAGGGAAGCGGACAGTTGCCTGCGTATATTCCAGGAGGTTCCCATGCAGTGCCCTCGTATGACTGTTTGTGTGCATCCCATTCCACCGTCGCACTGCTTGCGGTCCCCTCATTTCTATCAAAGTAATCTAAAACCGCCGTGCCCAATGAGGAGCGAAACTCAGGGTCCTCTAGCGCAGCTGGTTCTAGCCTCCATGTAGGCACAGGCGGACGTCCCGTCTCCCAGCTAAATTTAAGTAGGAGGGGGTTGTGGTCAGAATGGGTCCTTCCCAAGTAGTCTGACTCAGTGATCATGTGGAGCAGGGAGTGAGAGCCAATGACCCGGTCCAGCCGGACATGCAGGTCATGCACAGGGGAGTAGTAGGAGTACACTCTGTCGCCGGGATGTTGCACCCGCCACAAATCCTGCACCCCCCATTGAGCAAGCCAATCCCAGTGAACATCGCTGTCGTGGCTTGGAGCGGGGGGAAAGAGCGGTCCATACCAATGTCCAACACCATGTTGAAGTCCCCACCTAGCAACCAGGGAAGGCCCATGTATGGATGAAGTACCTGGTTAAGGGTTTCCAGAAAAGAGGCTTGATTTACATTATGGGCATATAGGGAGCCCAGCAGGAGCTCCTGACTGTTTAACCTGCCCCGTATCAGGCAGTATCTACCCTCTGAGTCTACGTGCACTTCCTTACAGCTGAATGGGACGCCCGCTCTTACCCATATCAATGTGCCATGCGCGTGCGCCGAGAAGGTGGTGCCGTATATCTGTCCCCACCAACGCCTGCGCAGCCTGCCAAGCTCGACCTGTGTCATGTGTGTCTCCTGAAGGAGGGCTATCCCCACCCCATGTCGCTGCAAGTAGGAGAATACTGAATAGCGCCTCGCCGGTGTGTGCATACCACGGATATTCCATGTCAAGATATTAGTGTGCGCCATGCATCTATGTGTATCCTACCCTCTCCGAACCACGGGGAGGCCTTCAGAGGGAGTGGAGGACAGCGCTCGGGGGTACAGTCAGTATGCCGTTCGTCAAACAGAAACAATGAAAAAGGTAACCTTACAACAAAAAGGGCGAATCCCCGAGGGGGCATACGTCCAAACTTCAACGGGATTCACCCGCAATAGAGGTGGTAGGTCTGCGTAGTGGCTGCCCTGGTGGGTGTGCCGCTAATGGCCCAAGAGCGTGTAAAGAGCATATGCTCCTAGGGATTCCCTCGTCCAGGGCCCTAAGAGTGTCTGAGGTGTGGTCGGTGTAGTTGACAAACTAAGGCGTAGCAGGACGGTGCCTCCTGACCCTGGAAAACCCCCTCCTCCGCGCAGCAGGCATCCAACCTCCCAGCCCAGCCAGCGCCCCACATCTTGTTTACACAATCTCAGCAAACTCACAGCCTATGCATGCGCAAGTCACCAGGGACAAGAACCAGCCCTGGAAGCATGACAAAGCCAGCACATAAAGGATATAACAGGTAACCGGAAGTGTACAGTCACTAGGACAGTCCATTGCAGGCCGGTTTCCAGTCACATAATATAGTCCGCCGTCTGTGGGGTCACTGCAGGGAGGATAGTGTCGTCTGAAACCACAGTGGATGGTGAGGACGAGCCGCTTGCAAGGAATTCCAACTTCTGCCTGTCCAGGGCCCACGCCCCGTCGAGCCCCCCTCCCTCTCCTCCGTCTCCTGGGGCGTTGCTCCTGCCAGCCGCCGCTTTCTGGTCCCGTCGGTCTCGTCCCTGACCATTGTCCTGTCTCCTCCAGCCAGTCCCAGACATCGGACGGAGCCTCGAAAAAGCGCGTGCCCTCCTTAGTGACCACTCGTAAGCGCGAGGGGAACAACAAAGAGTAGGGCAGCCCCAACTCCCGCAGCTGCTTCTTCACCGCCAGGTAGGAGCCTTGCCGTTTCTGTACTGTTGCAGTGTAGTCTGGAAAGAGCATCACGTGGCTGCTTCCCACTCTGAGGTCACTCAATTTCCTGGTCTCACGGAGCACTGTATCCCGGTCGCGGTAGTTGAGTAGTTTGAAAAGAAATGGGCGAGGTCGGGCTCCCGGCTTGGGGGCCTGCGCCGGCACTCGGTGCGCCCTCTCCACCACAAAATGCGGGGACAGCACTCCATCAGGCATGAGCGACCGCAGCCAGTCCTCAGTATATCTCTCAGGGTCTTTCCCTTCCTCTCCCTCCGGCAGGCCGACCACCCGGACGTTGTTGCGCCGGGAGCACCCTTCTGCATCGTCCGCGTGGTTCTCTAGTGCATGCACTCTGTCGACCAGGTCCTGCAGAGCTGAGGCATGACTACGCACCACCGGCTGCAACTCCTGAACCGTCTGGCGCTGCATCGCCACGGAATCCGATAGTTTGCGGTGATCCGCATGCAGCAATGTGAAGTCAGCTGTGACTTTGTCCAAGCGCGCTTCCAGGGATGTTTTGGTTTGTACCAGTGTGGTGCCAATGCGCTCCACCGCCGCGAGGACCGTGTCCATCTTGGCCGCCAGGGCAGCCACGGGTTCCACAGCTGCCTGCCTTTGCTCAGGTACCTGATCTGCGTGGCTCGCTTCCTGCTGCTTCGCAGTGGTCTTGTCCCGTAGTCTGCCCATTGCTAACTGCTGCGCTGTGGGCATTTACGCACCTGCCTCCGTGCCCAGTTGCGTCCTGAGAGGAAGTCTGCCGCGCTCAATCCAGTAGTGCCACGCACCAGCCAAGGGGGCGAAAAGGTAGGGGCAAAGACAATGGCTACCCCGTCCTTCCTCCGCTGCCAGGCATCCAGCCCGGAACGACCAAAGTCCAGGCGCCACGTGTCCCAGGGGCTCCGGTCAGTGCTAGCCCCCTCCCAGCAAGACAGTTGGACGCAGACTATGCTCCACTCTCCGAGTGTCCCTGGTACAGCCACACAAGGGTCTCCCTGTCCAGCTTCCTCCCAGGCTCAGGTAGGGCAGCCCAATGGCAGAGGCTACACCGTGCGGGGGCAGATAAAATGGCGCCCTGCGCAAAATGGCACCCAAGGACCGAACCCCGGGACCCGACTCTGTCCCCGCGCCTCACAATTCACAATCCACCGGCTGCTGTGCTTGTCCCCGTCACCCGGCTCCAGCACCGTGTGTCAGGGCCTCCACCTGTAGCAGCGGGAAACGCCTCCGTTATCCGGCACCCCAGCAATGGACCCGCACCTCACCAGCAACACCAGGCGGCAGCCACCATCCCCAGCCGTCAGGCGCCTGTGTGTGAGCAGATCATGTCCATAATGAGATAGGTTGGCAGGGGTCTGCTTCCACTCCCCGAGGCCCCCCAGGTGCCATGCAGTCCAGGAGCACGTGTTGCTGCAGAGTTCCTCCCTGGTACCAGTCCCGCCTAGGCCACGTGGCAGTCGGGTCTACACCTCCGCCACCCGCTCTACCAATGCTTAGGGTGGAGGGCCCCCCACTCCTTACCACCACTTCTGTTCAGCAGCAAAGCGCCTCGGCCGGTAGCAGCCCCTGCTCGGGCACTAAGAGCGACCCCCAGTCCAGGCTGACTCCAGGTCTGCTATGCACGCCCCCACCACCAGGGGACGCACTTCTGTAGGTTTCGAGACCCCCGCTCCAGGACCACAGGAGGGTCCCCCCCTTCCTTCCCGCAGTCCTGTACTGTAGTAACAGCCTCAAAGTACAGTAGTGTCTAGTGTCTATCTCAGGAGGAGGCCACAGATACAATCCAAGGGATAGGGCCTCGCCACGCGGGACCCAGCAAGGCGGCGTCCTAGACAGGACGGCGCCCGGGGCGATTCAGGGTCCGTGGCCCGCTGCTCCTACCGCTCCACACTGTCTCAGCTGCTACCACCGCACCAAGTCCCTAGGCTCTCGCCGCAGCTCGCAGTGTCTCCGCAGCCCTTAGGCTCCCTGGGTCTCCAGCAACTCACCGGTTGAGGGCGGGCACCATTCACCGCGACTCGGCCGCCATTCACTAAGTCCAGGCCTCTCCCCCGCAGTCTGTTGCTCAGCCACCACTGTGCATCACCAGGGTCCGGAAAAGATTCACCGCCGCTGCCACAGGACACTTGATCAGCAGAGCTGGCACGTTGTGGCCTGCTGCCTCGCTGTCTCCTTTGTTGCCGGCCCCACTCTGGGCCCCCCGGCAGGCGAAGTCTCACCCCTGCCTCCGCCTCAGACCTCTCCAGCGGTCGTGCAGTATGAGACTCCCGCACTGCAGCTCTACGTGCCGTCTCCTGTTCTTAGCTCCACGGAGCCGGTCGCCTTAGAGCCTCTGATCACGGCCCCTCTCTCTGCTGCTCGGGGAGCTCTCCTGCCGCTCTACCACTCTCACCGGGGGCGCCTTTGCCCGCCGCCTGGCCGTGGCGCCAATCAGGCGCGGCTCTCTCCTCCTCCGCCCCGAGCTCTTAAGGCTGTCCGCTCAACCAGGTCCCGGCCAAGCTCCCGGTCGCCTCGGTCGGGGCGCCACCGCTCGCTGTCGGGCCGCGCTGGGATCCGCAGCGCCAAATCTCCACTCCTCTGCCCCGGTGCCGGTGTTGGGGATCTCCCCGCTCAGCAAGGCCCCGGCCGATTTTCGCGCCGTTAGGGCTCCTCCACCCCCTCTGCAGCCCGGCAGCCGATTCTCCGCTGTCACGGCCTCAGACTCCGGCGCTGTACACACCGGCGGACTCCGCAACCATAGCCACAGCTGCTCCGCCCGATGTAGAGGAACTAGAACCACTCTCCCAGGAGAACTTCAGGATAATTCAGGGCCCCGTGGACGGAGCTCTAAGGAGTCGCGTCCGCCATGCTGCCCGGCTGGCCACGCCCCCCTTCCGTATAATGACCTTATATGCAGATTATTTTTCTGGACTTTAAATTTCTCCCATTAGAAAATAAAATATTGTATGCTTATGTTATACATGTAACAGTGTCACATATGGCGAAAGGTATGTCACACATATGTTTTGAGTCAAAAATACAATTTAATTTATGCTAAAAGTGACAGATTTGCATGATGTCTTACTCCTTCACAAATGTGCATGTAAGCCAATCTTTTAAAAAAAAAAAAGATTTTGATAGGCCTGGCCGAGTCACCTGGCCCCGCTCTCCCTGACCGCCCCGCCCCACACTGCCTCATTGGTTCCAGGACCATAAATTTGGAAGCTCCTCGCTGCGCGGGAGCGCGCGGGAGCGCCCGGGGCTAAGCCCGGGCAAAGGGCGGGCCCTCCGTGGCCTGAGGTGCCTGGCCTGGGCACACCTCTATTTCTCCCTGTACTCCAGCCTCGTATTTCCTTTGGACTATTGTCTTTCTGTTTGAAGCCAACCGGACAGCTTTTAGTGGGTATTCTATTCACTTGCCCTGTGTTTTTTGTTATCTTTGGGTCATCTGTTAGTATTATTTTATTCTCTCTTGTTGTTCTTTACCCTGTCAGAGATGTCTACCCGTAAAACTAGGAGCCAGAGAGCTGGAAACGATAAAACTAAAAAAGTTATTGGCACCCTAGATAACTTCATCTCTCGGACAAACTCTCTGATAGATCAGGGTATTTCTTTAATGGAAAGGAGGGTTTCATTGGATCTTGCTCATGCGAAAAGGTCTTCATTGGGCAACATAGCAATGATACATTCCCCGCCTCAAGGTCTGATTAACCTTGTTACTTCTGCTGGGATGCCCACTAATGATTCCACTCCTGTCAGTTGTCAATCATTAATACCCATCAATGTTCCCGTTATGAGCACATTACCCTCTATCATCCCCCATTCACCCGTGATAGTTAATCATGGCGTCATTGGCTCTTCCCAGGCGGGTGGGTTAGACACTACTATGTTAACTCCAACTGTCACGAACCCAACAAATTCTCCAATTGATAACCCCGCCATAACCTTACAAGGGTCCATGGGCTCTAACTCTGGGGGGGATAATCTAGGTGTGGCGATTGTGAATGATGGGACCTTTCAGGCCCCCATTGATCACACTGAGACTGACCCTTCAGATTCTACTCCGCATTTACTATCTCTAGGGGTTCCGGACGATATAACACACGATAGTAGCCTGGCCAGCATTTTGGATATTAGCGGAAGCAATGACTCACTAATTAATTCAGGGGACGGGCTTGACTCCCTAATGGATTCTATGTCTACCTTGTTAAAATCATTGCTCTCGCCTTTGGAGACTAGGCTCTCTAACATAGAACATCAACTTGCCACTATCCTTGCGTTACAAGATCCCAGGCTGACTACTCCTGGCCCCTGTTCTTCGGTGGTTTCACCGCCTGATATTAATACTGGGACTGTTAACACAAATCCACCCACGGGGAGTATTCCGGTTCCCACAATCAGTTCTTCCACCACTTTTCCGCCGGCAACTAACATAGTGAATAATATCAAACCCTCCACTTCCACATGTCCGAGTGTAGCGAACAGAAATGTACCTAGTGCAGTGAGCAGAAGGACACCTAACAACCCAGCTCCTACTATTCCCCAGTCACAGTCCAGAAAAACCACTACGCGACGTAACATCAATTTACCACCTGATGCATGTCCGTATGTGGTCGTTCTGACGGGGATTCCCGAGTTGTCAATGTCCACCTCTGAGCCCTTTTGGGCGCTTAAAAATAAAATATGCCACTGGCTTGACAAAAATTACCCTCCACCACCTAGTCTAAACAAGAATATACTTATGGTAGAACGGGCACCTTGGGTAGGTGGGAAGAAGAAAAGCATAAAGGGTGATTGTGTTGTTATCACGTTTGAGGACCCACGACTTGTAGAATTTATTTGTTCCTCTCCTCCTTGTGATAGCAAGTCTGTGGTATCAGCCAAACCCCTGTCCTTTTTTTATGCGCAAGAGAGCCATAAGGATGCTAGGTGGAGTTGGTTGAGGCCGGTTAAGAAAGGATTGGGTGGAGGCTGTAATGGGAACACTCCATCCGTATATCAGAACCCGCAACAGTGGGGAATGCCTGTAGAGGAAGGATGGAATCTAGTCCATAGGAGGAGGGGGCATCAGTGGAAGGGAGATTCACAGTCCAATGGAGATGGATGGGGCCCACAGCTCAACTATCCTTTATTTCCTTGTTATAATCGTTTTAGCGGGTTGGAAGAGGTGGATTGACCATCACCTCAGTGTATTGAAGATGCCAAGGGTTGTGGGGCATTTACCCCCGTAGATAGTGGTTCTATCGCTGTGACCAGGGAGGAATTACCCGACCAGGAAAGCATTATTCCAGAGCTCTTTACAGGGGATGTTGATTTTCAGGCAACCCCGGATACACTTTTGCTGTCCCCTTCCCTTGTTAAAGTCCTGTCCTGGAACATAGCGGGCTAAAGAAAAACTTGCCCGATCCGGAATGGAATAAATTCCTAGAAGATTTCCACATCTGTATGTTCCAGGAAACCTGGTGCGTAGAGCCAGAACATAAGCAGGGTTACTCTACATTTTTTGTTCCTGCAACACAGCTTGGGAGGGGGCGTCCATCGGGTGGTCTACTCATTTGGATCAGGATAGATTTGAATTGTGAGGTTATTGTTAACTATATCCCCTGTGATGACATCCTCCATATAACTATTAAAAGGCAGTCGACCAGGAATGCTCTCGAACTTTTCTGTATCTATGTCAGGGTGTTGAAAGTTAGGCTGAAACCGTCAACATTATCGGCGCCCTCTTGCTCTTCTCGAACCCTTTCGTGCACATAAACAGCCGCCATTTTGAACACCATGGCTTCCCTGCCCTTTTCTGATAACCAGCGCGTCTCTCCCTCTCCTAGCCTCGCAGGCAGCCCCCACATGCCGACAACCCCCTGCTTGCACCTGCCTTGAGTCATAAACCCCTCTTCGGCGCTGCTCTGCCCCAGGCCCTCATCCTGTTCCCAGCGCGACACCTCCCTTCTTCCCTTTCATGATCCCCGGCCCTTAGATACAAACCCCCCGTTTCCCCGTGTGCCCGTTTGTCTTCCCCGTTCCCAGGCCGACACCCAGCTCTGCCGATACTATCCCTTGCCCCTCCCCGTGCAATAGAAAGCTTCCCTCATCAAAGGACCCCCGAGTTGATCAAAGCCCCCACCCCATGAGATCCGATCGAACCCCGCATTCCATGAATTGGCGGAATATCCAGCTGCGCGATAGTCATCACCTGCTGTGACCAGGGTGGGGACTTCTACTGTAGATATGTGTGGGAACGGGCCCGAAGGGGGATTCCGAGGATGTCTTTTTCGTACATCAAAGTATTAACAAGAATGTGTTTCATGCAATAAAGTGATTAACTTGTGTATAAGAGGCCAGGCCTCAGAGATGCGAGCAGAGCACCTCAGAACGATACCTGCTGTCCAACTGACGTGTTTCTCCTCCGGAGAAAATAAAACCTTGTTTCCTGCCTTCCAGTCTCCAGCGCCTGCCTCTTCATTTGTTAAATATCTTGTGGGTTCAAGAGGCGACACCGCCGGGCAATACTTAAAGAACCTTATATTCTGGTTGGTAGCGTTAAACCCGTTTACAATTGGCGTCCCAAGCGTGGGGCCCATCAGCGACTCGTGGATCCAGTGGGAGAGGTCCTGACGACAGAGTGAACGACTGCAACGATCGGGAGCGCGCCTGTCCGATAGACCCTCGTCTGACAGCCGATCATCCGAACTTCACTGGTTCCGAACAGACCTCTCTCGAGTGATCTACGGTCCTGACTGGGAACCATCAGGAGTGCCGCGAGGATAACGGAGAAGAGAGGACGATCGGGCGCTGGATTCGGAAGACAAGAAACTGTCCATGCGGTCCGGGTAAGGTCGTGTAAACACGACAAGTTGCGAAATAATTGCTTGACTGTTTAGGAAATACTAGTATTGCTCTTTTTATTTATTTGGAGATTCGCTGTCCGCAAACGGAGAAACAACAGGCTCTCTCTTTGCAAACAGTGGAGGATAGGTAAGGCAGCCGTCGTGCCTATTTTTTTCTCCCCCACTGAATAATTACTTGAAACTGAACTGTTGTTCGCAAAACTATTGTTTTCTGGAGATTCTCTGTCTGCAAACAGGGAAGAGACCTCCATTTTTGCAGATAGTGAAAGGGGTAGGTAACGCAGATCTTTGCGGACCTACTCATTCTCCCCATTGTTATTTATTGGTCTTTTTGTTATTTGATTCATGAGGTATTCACTGCCTGCAAACAACGTAGAATAGAAATATTCTGTCCAGTCTTTGCACACAGTGATAAGATAGGCAGTGCTGACTTTTTGTCCCTCGTTACGAGCCGTCATGTCTGTCTTCTCCCCACTGATTAGTAGCCTGTTTAGCCCGGACCGCCTATTAGAGATGGACCATCCAGCCCCGCTGGAAGGCACCCCTAATAAGGACATGTTCACGAAGCATGGATTGATCTCTATAGCCTATAGCAAACTATGGCATAAATACACGAAAAAGGATCGAGAAAGCCAGTGGCCACTGATAGGATCCTTCGATGATGATAAAATAAAAGCGCTAGAAACAGCCCTTGGTAAAAGCAAGACAACACCCACTATGCTTGATAGTTTCGGCATGTGGCGCAAAGAAACTGAACAACGTAAAAAGAAAACTGAGAGTAGGTTGGGAAAAGAGCTGCGAAAAGCAGCCCACCTAGCCGCCCAGAAACTGGAAAAAGAGATAAAAGAAAGAGAGAAAGCTAAGCAGAAACTAGAAATGGAAACATCGAGCCAGTGTCCGGTTAGAACTTCCTCCACGCTCTACCCTGATTTACCCTCGAAACAACGAGCCAACGAGGATCTGCTGTTAGGTCCTCCTATCATCTACATGCCCCCTCCATATGCCCCTTCCCAACCCCTAGCGCAGCACGCACCACCCCCAGGTGCAAACGAAAGTACCGCCACAGCTTCGGCCCCCATTGCCTCTGTGCCTGCCGAACCCTTTGTGTTAAATACTGCATCAACGACAACGTTAGGCGACCCTGAGACTCGAGGGGCTGGCCCTGCAAGAACAAACAGACTAAGCAAAGATGAGCGAGCAGGGATCGACCGGATAGCAAAAGCACTGATAGGAAGGAAGGAAGGTGAGGAGCACATCACGGATGTGTTTAACTCATATACTGGGAGTCACAGACGACATTTTACCGTACGACTGTGTTACCATATCTTGAATGCATACGAGGACCGATATCGAGACAAAGGTCCCGAGAACCTAACGGCTCTGTACCGGAAGGTCGATATCGGGGAAGAGGGCGAGTGTGATGTGTCAGACCTCCTTACGCGTACGCTTGAGGTTTTCCGCCACCTCACTGAACGAGAATCGGGGACTAAACCTGCGACACCCGTAGCAACCGAACCTCAAACTGAACAACCTAACACTATGATGCCAATACGAGAGGCTGCCCCTTACTGGGTACCACCCCGAGGTTCAGGGACTAACGATGATGCAAACCACCAGGATGCAAAAGGAAGGGTAGTGTACAACTGGGTCTACCAGCCCTGGGACCGGCAAGAGATTCTGACATTCCGGAAATCTCTGCCCGACCTACGTAAAAACCCCACTGCCTTTTATACTGAATTGGGTACAGCCCTGGGTTCAACGATTATGACCCTGGCTGACATCGACTTGTTCTTTGGGTTATGTCTACCAGCTGATGTATGGAAGCAAATCCGGAAAGTCGACCACCTTGAGCTGTTTGGACATACCTGGTCACAACTCGATGATCTGGATAAACAACGGGGACCAGGACAAAAGCCTTTGAAATCCATTCTAGACCTTCCGGATAGAATCGTAGAGAAATTAAAAACCCTGATTCCAGAAAAGAAAGTGGACTGGTCGATAGTAACAGCCTGTCGCCAGAAACCCCAGGAGGATGTATCGGAATACTTCTCCCGGTTTGAAACGGTGTTCTCCGATTACAGCGGCCAGGACATGACCACTGCAACCGGACACCATCTGTTTGTCCAGAATTATGTTAAGGGTCTGTCATCGGAGATCTCCCAGAAACTACAGGCCAGCGAGAGTAGTTGGGCAGCCTCCAAACCTACAGCTATTCTCCAAATGGCCCAATATTATGAACATCAGAAAAATGAAAACGATAGGGCAACAGAGAAAAAGAAAAAGGACCTGAAAGAGAGGGTAATGATTGCCAAACTGCAAGGGGTGACTATAGGACGAGACCAATATCGGGGAAATTACCAGACGAACGTCCCTAAGACTACATTTCCCCAGGACCGCACTCTGACTTCCTACAGTGGACGCACAGACCTTAGAGAGAACCAGTGTGCTTTCTGCAAAGGAACTGGCCATTGGAAATCCCAGTGCCCAGTTCTTTTGGAAATAATCAAAAACAGAGACCCCAGGGACATAGCAAATGGACTGAGAAATAAGGGACAACAGCGAGGGCCCCCACATGACACGACTAACGACAGATCAGGCAGACCAAATACGTTTGATCCACCCAGGCAGAACCAATATCAGCAATCCGACTATGAGGACGCCCACGACTTCGCATAGGACAGCCAAGGGCAAGGGAGGGATCCAGTCGAGCTCTATGTTGACCAGCAGGGCCCTTACGTCACTGCTAAGGTCCTGGGTACCAAGTCTCCATTTCTGGTAGACACTGGCGCAACCCGTAGCGCGTTATCTAAACGACTGATTCCAAGGGCACCCTTGTCTGGCTCACTCATAACATCGACAGGTTTCGACGGAACGCCCTCAACTAACCCTTTGTCTGCCCCGATTCTCTTTGACTTAGAAAACAACACCACTGACACCACGTTTTTGCTCTCCTCCAATAGCCCTGACGCCATTATGGGACTTGACTTACTAAAACACTTCCGAGCGACGATCAGATGTTCTCAAGATGGAGTTCGAGTGTTTCTTTACGACAACCCCGTTCTGCTTAGACATTGCTCTCCCCAACACATGTTTTCCATCACCGACACTGACGCATCCCTGCTTGACACTCTGCCTCCGTATCTGTGGGCCAAAACGGATTCGGACGTAGGACGTATGTTGATTGACCCAGTGCACATTACTGTCCGACCAGACGCAACACTCCCAAAACTTCCACAATATCGGATATCGCCCGAGGGCGAGAAGGCATTGGTAGAGATTATCCAGTCACTGATAGACGCAGGAGTGGTAGAGGAAGTGGTTAGCAACATTTGCAACAGCCCTATCTTGCCCATCATCAAGAAACAGGGAGAGGGAGATGAGAGAGCATACCGTTTTATCATCGACCTCCGAGAGATCAACAAAGTGGTGGTACCCCAGTACCCTGTGGTCTCAGACATCACCCCCATCCTGACTTTGATTCCTCCTACTGCCACCACCTTCACTGTCATCGACCTCAAAAATGCATTCTTTTCCATCCCCATCCACCCAGACAGACGATATCTCTTCGGCTTTACCCTAAAAGCCCGCTCATATAGGTTTTGCCGGGCACCCCAGGGCTACACAGAAAGCCCTAGCATCTACAGCCAGGCCCTAAAACGACAACTGGATCAAGTCCAGTTACCCGATGGAGTGGTGTTGGTACAATATGTCGATGACATCCTTTTGGCAGCTGACACTACCCCATTAGCGGTTACCGCCACCATTCAACTCCTACACTTCCTTGCGGAAAGTGGTCACAAGGTCTCCAAGAAGAAGTTGCAATTCTGCCAACCCCAAGTCACTTACCTAGGCCACCTTTTGTCCAAAGAAGGAAGGAAACTCACTCCCGACCGGATCCGAACCATTCTTGAAACTCCTGTCCCTAAGACCCAGAAACAGGTTCGCTCCCTACTGGGCCTCACCTCCTTCTGTCGACAGTGGTTACCAAACTTTAGCCTCATTGTGAAACCGCTGCTTTCTCTGCTAAGTAAAGACATCCCCTTCCCTCTCCCTTGGACCCCTGAGTGTCAGACCTCCTTCACTGAACTACGAGATGCCCTTTGTTCGGCCCCTGTCCTGGGTACCCCAGATTACAGAAAGCCCTTCTCCCTTTACACTCACGAAAGGGAGGGGTGCGCTTTGTCCGTCCTGACCCAGGCCACTGGCCCGAGACAACGACCGTGCGCTTACTTCTCTGCCACTCTTGACCCTGTAGCCAGGGCCTTACCTGCCTGCCTTCGAGCCGTGGCTGCTGCTGCAATCTCTATCCGACAGAGTGAGGGGATCGTACTCTCGAATTCCCTCACGGTATTGGTACCCCACGCAGTCGACACCCTCCTGAACCAAACCAAGACGCAACACCTGACGAGCGCACGACTGACCGGATACGAACTGACTTTGCTTGCACCCCATATCACCCTGAAAAGATGCACCACACTGAACCCGGCAACTCTGTTACCCTTACCAGAGAACGATCCCAATGTTCACCCTATACATGACTGCGTGACTCTCACAGACGAACAGACTAGAAGTAGGGTTGACCTCAGAGACACGGCTTTCCCTGACCCCGACGGGGAGCTGTGGGTGGACGGTTCTTGCATCAAACTCCCCGATGGCACCACTTCCGCTGCCTATGCAGTCACCACGGCTCGAGCTGTAATCGAGACAGCCCGCATCACGCAACGATCTGCTCAGGCAGCGGAACTAATTGCCCTAACACGAGCTTGCATCCTAGCAGCAGGAATCACAGCTAACATCTACACCGACAGCCAGTATGCCTTCGGGGTGGTTCACCATTTTGGACTCCTTTGGAGGGAGAGGGGATTCTTGACCTCACACGGCATACCCATTCTACACGGGGATCTAGTCTCCGCCTTGATCGAAGCTGTCCTTCTCCCCAAAAGGCTTGCGGTCATCAAATGCCAGGCACACAAAAGGGTGACGGACATTATTGGACAGGGAAACGCGCTAGCCGACATCACTGCCCGAACGGCAGCTGAAAATAGGACGACCACGCGTATGTACGTGACCAGGTCACAAGCAGAAAACTGGACTGACGCTAAGGACACTATCAGAGACATTCAAACGGCTAGCACACAACACGAACTGACTGAATGGACACGGGTGGGAGTGAAAGATGACGAAGGCTGCTGGCGGACAAAAGCCACAAACAAGTGGTTGCTACCTGACTCATACCTGATTCCCATACTGACCATGGCACACTCCCCTGCCCACATAGGGTCAGCCCCCATGATCGAACTTGTCTCCAGAGTTTGGCACAATGATAAAATCCCAGATTCCGCCAAACGCCTGGTCCAACAATGCTTAATATGCCTGCAACACAACCCCGGGAAAGGAACTGTAGTACCCCGGGGGGGATTTGGGGTCCCAAACCACCCATTTGAAGTCCTGCAGATGGACTACATCCAGCTAGACAGGTGCCAGGGCCTAAAATATGTACTTGTTGTGGTGTGCGCATTTAGCAAGTGGGTGGAAGCATATCCAACCCGTGACAACACCGCTATGGCCACTGCAAAGGTACTGTTAAAGGAATTTTTTCCCCGTTACGGCCTCTGTCGTATCTTATGGAGTGATAATGGCCCCCACTTCGTAGCCGAAGTTATCCAGCTCATCTTAAAGGGATTGGGCATAAAACAAAAATTTCATGCAGTCTTCCACCCCCAATCTGCCGGACTTGTTGAGCGACACAATGCCACACTAAAGCTTAAACTGGCCAAGATAGTGGCTACCACGGGTCTGAAATGGCCAGACGCCCTCCCACTGGCATTACTATCGATGCGCTCTACCCCCACCCGACATCACTTAACTCCTTATGAAGTTGTCTTCGGTCGACCCATGAGTGTCTGGTCTGCCCCAAAACCTACCTCCATTCATGACGTCCCGGACGTCCTAATGTCTGATTACCTGTATAAATTGACTGAAACTCTGTCTGTCATTCATCAGCAGGTGCAGCAGGCCATCCCCGATGCTTCCAGGGGTCCGGGCCACACCATCCAGCCTGGGGATTTCGTGCTGATCCGAAATTTTCAGCGATCGAAGAGTTTGGAACCCCGGTGGACGGGCCCCTGGCAAGTGTTAATCACCACCCGGACGGCTCTTCGTGTGGAGGGGAAACGGCACTGGCTGCATGCACACCACTGCAAGAAGGTCTCTCCGACCCTAGCCACGACGGAAAACATCGACAACCAAGAAGAGCTCCTGAACAAGGACCGACCGTCACTGGCCTGCTATCCGGATACTGAAGCGCTTGAACTTTCAAAATTCTCTGATCCCACTGTGCCATCTAGAGAAGGGTATTTCCTGCGTCGAAAGGAGGGAGCTTCGGCTAAGTAGGCCACGGACCGAGTTAAAATCTCAGAACGGTGACCTAGACACAACCAAGGGTCACCGGGAGAGAACTAAACAAAGTCTGTGGTTCTGCCCGCTACCGAGCACCTCGAAGATGATGGAAGCGCCAGATAAGAAGATGATGGAAGCAACAGGAAATACCCGCTACAGAAACCCAAGAACAGACAAACTTCACAGCTCAAAGACAATTGTACTCTTCATCACAATCCTCTTCTGCTTTCTCCTCATGACCACGCTCTGGATTATGGAGGAACATGCACCTGCTCACGAAGCATTCCTAACCACTGCTCAGCCTACCACCATGAAGGAACATTATCTGATTTTGCTCTCTCCTCAACTAAGAGAAAGGCGAAAGGAGTTTTGGAATAACTCTTTCGTGCAGCTACTTCACCAACACAATCTTGCCACCAATGCCACCAACTGCTGGATCTGTGGGTTGCTACCCCACGCCACTGGACACTCGATACCATTCATCCCTTCACCTTTCTCTGTTCACGGCTCCTGCCTTGCTTGGCTGATCCTCCTGCAAGAAAGCTATAAGGACAATGCCACCTCCAGCAGAACCGCAGCGCATTTTTCTCACGGGGTCGGGCGGAACAAAACAAAGACACACTTCTGCCCGCTGACCCCCCACGACTCAATCCACGTGGACATCCCTGAAAAGGAACGAATCGAAATGCAGGTGTTTAACAATCCAACCAGACCCACCTTCTCTTATCTGCGGAAACGAACGGCTGCCACTCTGACTGTAGCCCTGTCGGTCATCAACGTCACAGGCCACATGTGTGTAGAAGGACTTGGGACACAGCTGGTGGGCCACAGCGCCTGCCGCTTCACCAGAACTTTGGATTCCACGGATCCACCATCCTTTGTGTCATCCCCAAACATGTACTTCGTCTGCTGCACAAAGGCCTAGACCTGGCTCCCCAGAGGCTGGGGGGGCACTTGTTTCATCTCCTTCGTCCTTCCCCCGACTTATGTGGCCCCAGCGGATCACCATAGACAAAAACGAGCCAAAGACATTGAGCAAGCCGACTCAACAGGAGCGCAGTTCCTCGATGCTATGAAAGGACTCGTCCCCCTCTGGGGCCCGATGGCGAACAGCCGCGCCATCCGACATCTAACTCAGGCAGTTGAAACAACCATGAACATCACAGCTGGTATCTTTGCTAACAACACTGCCGAGCTCCAAGCGGTCCGTCTGGTGGCTCTTCAGAACCGCCTGGTTCTAGATGTGGTTCTGGCGGACCGTGGAGGAGCATGCCGCATTATTGGGTCCAGCTGTTGTACATACATACCGGACAACTCACCCTCAGTGTACAAAGCCATCGAACACCTTCACAGACTCTCTTCGGAAGTCCACCAAGAACAAGAAGAATGGTCGCTTGGTGGTTGGTTCTGGGACACCGTTAAGAACTGGGGCTGGAGACTGCTCACCATTATCCTGATTCCTGTAGTTGTAATATGTGGTCTATGCTTAGGAATTCAATGTCTGCCACCTCTGTGTTCTTTATGTGCAAGTTGTATTTTCCCCAAAACTACGGACTTTGGAAGCGAACGCGTGAGGGCATTGTATGATACCGAGGTTAGGAATTTGATGAAAATTGACATTGAGTAAGCAAGTTGGCTAGATATGTTGAAAAGGGAGGACTGTTGAAAGTTAGGCTGAAACCGTCAACATTATCGGCGCCCTCTTGCTCTTCTCGAACCCTTTCGTGCACATAAACAGCCGCCATTTTGAACACCATGGCTTCCCTGCCCTTTTCTGATAACCAGCGCGTCTCTCCCTCTCCTAGCCTCGCAGGCAGCCCCCACATGCCGACAACCCCCTGCTTGCACCTGCCTTGAGTCATAAACCCCTCTTCGGCGCTGCTCTGCCCCAGGCCCTCATCCTGTTCCCAGCGCGACACCTCCCTTCTTCCCTTTCATGATCCCCGGCCCTTAGATACAAACCCCCCTTTTCCCCGTGTGCCCGTTTGTCTTCCCCGTTCCCAGGCCGACACCCAGCTCTGCCGATACTATCCCTTGCCCCTCCCCGTGCAATAGAAAGCTTCCCTCATCAAAGGACCCCCGAGTTGATCAAAGCCCCCACCCCATGAGATCCGATCGAACCCCGCATTCCATGAATTGGCGGAATATCCAGCTGCGCGATAGTCATCACCTGCTGTGACCAGGGTGGGGACTTCTACTGTAGATATGTGTGGGAACGGGCCCGAAGGGGGATTCCGAGGATGTCTTTTTCGTACATCAAAGTATTAACAAGAATGTGTTTCATGCAATAAAGTGATTAACTTGTGTATAAGAGGCCAGGCCTCAGAGATGCGAGCAGAGCACCTCAGAACGATACCTGCTGTCCAACTGACGTGTTTCTCCTCCGGAGAAAATAAAACCTTGTTTCCTGCCTTCCAGTCTCCAGCGCCTGCCTCTTCATTTGTTAAATATCTTGTGGGTTCAAGAGGCGACACCGCCGGGCAATACTTAAAGAACCTTATATTCTGGTTGGTAGCGTTAAACCCGTTTACAAGGGGGCTCCCAGGGGGCCAATCGTCTCCAATACTGGAGTTATTGGACAATAGGCTTTCATCCCTCCCCTCTAAATCCTCAGTACTGGTGGGAGGTGATTTTAATTGTACATTTGAGCCTCTAGATGAGGATGAATTTTTGGATTATCATAATAAACCAGGAAACCAGTTAATTCCATCGTTATCTTTGGCCCCAATTAAGAAATGGTCGGCTCGAGCTATCCAGTTAAATGCCCTGGTGTCTGCCCATGACCTATGGGCCCTAAACGGCCGTACTAAATCAGACCGCATGGGCGCCACGACCTTCAATCGAATAGGCTGCCCGTCAAGAATTGACTACATCCTTTTGGATGTATGGTCATGGGCTAAACTTGTTGATATGGAGGTTAGTCAGAGGATCGATAGTGACCACAATCCCCTCTGCATGGGTATGTTCTGGGGAGATAATATTGGTGAAGACGCTCCAAATGAGCTGGTTACCAAAGAACTAGTCCCTTCTAACTGTAATCGCAGGATTAAATGGAATGTGGTTAGGTGTAATGAAGGGACACTTGAGAATATTAGGGTTCTAGTTTTGGCTGCCTCATCTGCCCTGGCATCTGTGAATCAAATTTCACTCCAGTCTCAGGGGTCGGTGCTGGAAACTAAGTATAAAGACCTAATAGGGGAGATTAGTATGTTTTTCTCCAAAAAAAACAAGGGATGCCAATTGACTAAATGCACGCAAAAAAAGGGGAACCCTTGGTATACTGTCTCCTGTAGAGAAAAAAGAAAAGCAATCTCAATAGCTATTAAAAATAAGGATGCTTCAGCAGCTAGATCAGCTAGAAATGACTATCGCTCTAGTATTGCGAAAGCCAAAAAAGATTGGGAAGGGGAACATTGGCAGGCTTTAAAGGAAGCGGCTCATGGGAAAAATGCCACTGTATTTTGGAAACTGATTAACGTCCTTGATAGACGAGGCGCTGAGCCCATTCCAAATCATATAACTGAGTCCCAATGGCACTCCCACTTCTCGAAATTATATGGCGTAGGCACTTCGGAAGTTGTGCTAGCACCCCCTACATTAGGTACCGGTTGTTTGGTCCATTTAAACGGTGACTTCACAGATGTATTGTTTACGCCCCGTGAGGTACAGGAGGCCATCCTCAAAATAAAACCGGGTAAGGCACCTGGCCCGGACGGAATACCAGGTGATTTACTGGTGCTTAATCCCTTGGTTTGGGCTGATTTTATTGTAAATGTTTTGAACCTCATTCAGCTGGGCCAGCAAGTACCCGACTCATGGAAGGGTGCTGAAGTTGTCACCATTTTTAAAAAGGGCGAGAGAGAGGACCCTGCCAACTACAGACCAATTAGTTTAATTGATGTTATTCAAAAAGTAGTTGGTAGGGTAATTGTAAATAGGATTGAGGGCTGGCTCATGGAAGGAAATATTTTGTCCCACTTTCAGGCTGGATTCAGAAGTAATGTTGGAGCAATTGATCAAGTTTTTAGATTGTGTGCAGTTTTTGGGAAAATAGTGTCAATAGCCAGAGGGAGTCTCTACCTGGCTTTTATTGATTTAAAAACTGCTTTTCATGTAATACCCCGTGTCAAACTCTGGAATGTCCTATTGGATATGGGTTTCCCATCCTATTTGCTAAATTTTATTATTAAACTCCATGAGGGTACCTATGCTAGGATACGTTGGGGGGCGCAGGGGCAACTTACTAAAAGTATACCTGTTAACAGAGGGGTGCGGCAGGGGTGCGTGATGGCCCCTACTTTATTCTCCCTTTTTATAAATGGGGTGGTGAAACATCTGCAAGAGACACCAGCAGATGCCCCCACTGTGGCTGGGGAGAAAACGCCATCGCTCCTCTTTGCTGACGACACCCTCCTGTTATCAAAAACCCCCACAGGCCTCCAAACCCTTCTTGATCGGTTTAGTGTTTTTTGTCAGGAACGGGGACTTACAATAAACACAACTAAAACTAAACTAATGGTTATGACCACCAAGAGGAAATATAGGAACATCCATTTGACCTTGAATGGATCTCCTCTGGAGGTGGTCGAAGAGTTTGATTACCTCGGTGTTAGGATTAATAACAACTTGAAATGGGAACCCCATATATGTAAAATGATTTTAAATCTCAAAAGAGTTTCCGGCACTATTTTAAAAAACCAACGTCTCTCTGTGAGTAGGCCAGTTGCCCCTGCCTTATCAGTTTATGAGGGTAAAGCAATTGCCTCAGCTGTCTATGGCTCGGAACTATGGGGCAATGAGAATACCAATGACCATGTCCTAGCGGAGAACAAGTTTATGAGGGACTTGGTATCACTTCCATCTTCTACCCCACTTAAACCTCTATTCTTAGATCTGGGTAGAAAGTCTATCCGGGACATTCTCCAGCTCCGTCCCCTCTTATACTGGGTCCGTTTGAGGAGGACACCCGAATTAGCTAATTATGCCTTAGTGTTAGACGAATTGTTAAAATTAAACACTGCAGGCAAAATTAAGTGGCTAAATGCCTTAAAACATCTTGCAGCAAGTGTGGGTTTAAGTGACGCTTGGGTATCCCAATCCCCTCCACCAAAACTAGTGGTGAAAAAATTATACTGGGACTGGATAGAGGCCAGGGCGCTACAGAACCCAAAATCGGGACAATTGACTGAGACTTTTTTGACCCATAAATGCACTTTAAAACTGGAATTGTTCTTGGATTTCATTCAGATTCCTCGGGAAAGGACCTTATATCTTAAATTTAGATATGGAACATTGCCCCTCAAAAGTTTTACGTCTAGATGGAATAATAGGAGGGAAGAGGATATGAAGTGTCCAGGTTGTACAAATCCCGAAGAATCATTGGGCCACTTTTTTTTTGCCTGTAAGGCATACATCCCGGCTAGGAAGAAATGGTTAAAACCAGTACTAAAGAACCTTGGTGTCAGAGATTATAAATCAGCTTTGCGTATTCTTATCTCCAACACCTCTTCTATGGCTACTATTTGTGGGGTTGCTAAGTTTTTATCATGTGCCTGGATTATTAGGACCAAGATTTTAAAAAATGTTCACCAAGTCAATTTTTCCACATAACTTTTATATGTACCTTGTGTATTTTTGTAAATAATGAACTGGTTTTATAATTATGTGTGTATTATATGTTTGTACTTTTTATGATACATGTGTCGAATAAAAGTATAATGACTTGAAAACAATCCACCTTTTGCCCTACCCATGGAGGATTCTTGCGCAGGGCAATTATAAGAGACAAAACCATCAAGATGAATATCAGTCGTGGACCAGGTCTCCTGGAAACAGAGGATGTCAAACCCAGAGATAGACTCCTTCCAACCCAGGGCTGACATCCTCTGCCGCCAACCAGCGATATTCCAACTTGCGATTTTACAACCTGGGGGGCTAGTTACCAATACTGGCTCAGTCAACACAAGGTTAGTTGGGGAAACCGGAATAGTTAACAACATCTCTGACGTACCCAGGGCATAAAGCGGCTGATGGAAATCCGCTAGCACAGTTTGCAGAGGTGGAACTATTGGCAACATTTTAGGTGTTGAAGGAGGCAACAAACATTCAGTTGGACACATTTCATTGACCACAACTTCCTTGTCCACCAAACCATTAACCAACGCAGATTGGGAAGACCTTAAATCACATGTTGACAGTAGTCAATCCACCCCCTCTAGGCCATCTAGACAACTATATCGATTACAATCGAAAAAGGGATTGCACTGGGGGAATACTGGGACGATATGGCCGGTCTTATATCGTGGCTTCTTGGTCTTCCCCTTCGTTCAACCCTTGACCAATCCGGCCCTCCTCTACCATTGGTTACATAGTTAGGTGGGAAGAAGAAAGACACTGGAAGGGTCTGAATGGTCGAGTCAAAAGACCTGTTAAATCCGGCACAAATATGGGATACCGTTCTGGGGTCTCTGAAGCTGACCGTAATACAATCCCGTTAATGGACTTGGCCGTCTTACCTAACCAGGGTAACCTCCTTACCATAATAATTTCATTATGAAGATGGGCCGGGAGGGGTCTATTCCAGTTAAGCCACTTAACGACTCTACCTTTCAGGGAGCTATAGGTTTCAGTTTCTCCTGTTTCCAGGGAAGGGGCTCCAGCCAAAACCACCATATAGCGATTTGCTTCCGGGGGGAGATCAGGCAGGCGGGGTCTACGGGCTCTAGGTACTTTAATTGGAGACCCGTCTGTACCATCAGTCGTTGGTCCAGGTGGGCAGGAATTACAGGGTTGGGATCCAGGGAGTGGTTGTGGGGGGACATTATTACACTGGATGGAATCTTGATGTACTACTGGGGGTCCTATAGGAAGACAGGTAGGGTGTTGGGCTACATTACCTTGTAGAATAGCAGGGATGGTGGGAGTGATTTGTAAGGTATTGAAGCTACTAGGTTTGTTAACATTGGCTAGGATAGAAGCAGTGGTTTTCTCGATATTAGACAATCTAAGTTCTATCCTTTCCATTTTAGCCTCAAGAGGAAATAGAATCGATTTAAATAAGGTGGCCAAGCTTTCAATGGATACCTCTCTAATAGAGGAAACTGTTGGAAAAATCGTAGGGGGAGGGGTGGGAACGTGTTGGATCTTTGCTGTTTTCGAATTTCTACCAGTTTTCTTGTTATAAGATCTTTTCCGTTTGGTAGTAGCCCCTTCCTTCACCCCCCGAGACATAGAATTATTAAGAGTATCTTCAGGTACAGAAACAAAGGAAACATTATTAGTATCTAGAACTAGGTCAATTTCAGGCAGAATTTCGTTCACCATGATATCAAGGTTCACTAAAGCCTGATTATCCGCTTCAGGAAGGGGGGGTTGATCTGCCACTAAAGTGGTGACGGTATCAATTGGTCTTTCCGGTGTTTTTGCATTAGCTAATGTCCCCAAGGAGGATCTTTAAATAGACAACAGTTCCTTGGACAAACGTTTCTCAAGAGAATTAATTTCAGTGTCAATGATAGTATTCGCCCTGATGAGGAATTTGTCCATACCTCCAGTTATAGATCCTCCAGCAAGCGAGGACTTACTCCGTGTTTCCCGGACCGCCATAGAGTCCAATGATACGTACAGGTGGATTAGGATCAAAGTAAGGGAGGTGGTCCGGTCACTACAGGTCACGAACGGGCACAAACGGGCCCGCCCTTGGCCGGGCTTTGCCCGGCGCCGTACCGCGTGCACGGTTATTGGGCCGGTGATATGCGAGTGCGCTGTGGGCGTGGCTACAGGGAGAGCGGGCCAGGTGTCATCAATTGGCCTCGCAGGGACTCCTGGTAGTTGGAGTCCCTGCCGTCACGCTCGCAGCCCTGTACACTGCCACAGACCCCCACAAAGTGTCCAAATGAAGCGGGACCCGCAAAGCGGGCCCGGCGAACTGTGACGTTGGGCTCGGGCTCAGGAGGCAAATCACAGTTGTTAGGTCACAGTCCACAGCTCCGCTTTTTCCAAGATGCAGGCGAAGGATAACCCACCGGAGCAAGGAGGTGAAGATGCTTTTAGCGACGGCCGGTGTGCTGTGGGCGTGGCTACAGGGAGAGCGGGCCAGGTGTCATCAATTGGCCTCGCAGGGACTCCTGGTAGTTGGAGTCCCTGCCGTCACGCTCGCAGCCCTGTACACTGCCACAGACCCCCACAAAGTGTCCAAATGAAGCGGGACCCACGAAGCGGGACCCGCGAAGCGGGTCCGGCGAACTGTGACGTTGGGCTCGGGCTCAGGAGGCAAATCACAGTTGTTAGGTCACAGTCCACAGCTCCGCTTTTTCCAAGATGCAGGCGAAGGAGAACCCACCGGAGCAAGGAGGTGAAGATGCTTTTAGCGACGGCCGGTGTGCTGTGGGCGTGGCTACAGGGAGAGCGGGCCAGGTGTCGTCAATTGGCCTCGCAGGGACTCCTGGTAGTTGGAGTCCCTGCCGTCACGCTCGCAGCCCTGTACACTGCCACAGACCCCCACAAAGTGTCCAAATGAAGCGGGACCCGCGAAGCGGGTCCGGCGAACTGTGACGTTGGGCTCGGGCTCAGGAGGCAAATCACAGTTGTTAGGTCACAGTCCACAGCTCCGCTTTTTCCAAGATGCAGGCGAAGGAGAACGATTCTTTAGCTCACTCTGCCACCACAGTTCAGACATAGCCATATGCAAATCAGTCTGACCCTGTGCCTCATGGGAACAGTCCACCCCGAACTGCCAAGCCATGTCTTCCCTGGACCGGAAGCAAGCATCCTGGGAACGGTTTCTGGCTAATCAGCCGTCATCAGCCAGGCTAGCTTGTATCCAGTGGCAAAGTGAGCAAAGGACCACGTCCCGTGCTCTCCATGACACTGGAATCAAGCTATCCTGGCTGAAGAGGGGTGAAACCCCGAAACCGGTCCTAGGATGCTTTCTTCCAGTCTAGGAAGGACCTGGCTTGGCAGTTCGGGCTGGACTGCTCCCTTGAGGCACAGGGTCAAGACTGATTTGCATATGGCTGGGTTCAAACTGGAATGGCATGGTGAGCAACAAAACGATGGATTTTGGCCAGGATCTCTGTACTGGGGTGAATGTATGACATTGTTCTGCATTCTGTCCATCAACTGTTGTTTTTGCATTTGTCACCCCAATTGGGATGGGTATGCTCAGACGTGGGTCCTGTGCTCTCCATGCCACTGGAATCAAGCTATCCTGGCTCAAGAGGGGTGAAACCCTGAAACCGGCCCTAGGATGCTTGTTTCCAGTCCAGGGAGGACCTGGCTTGGCAGTTCGGGCTGGACTGCTCCCTTGAGGCACAGGGTCAAGACTGGTTTGCATATGGCTGGGTTCAAACTGGAATGGCATGGTGAGCAAAAACACGATGGATTTAGGCCCAGATCTCTGTACTGGGGTGAATGTATGACATTGTTCTGCATTTTGTCCATCAACTGTTGTTTTTGGATAGATTTATGGCCCATCATGAATCACTGAGTGGAAAGTATTACAAGAAAGACTCTCCCTCAAGAGACTTTGGAACACTACTGGACCTGGTCAAGGCAAATATAATGAAGGAGTGAAGTTATGCCTGCTGAATGCCTGGGAGAGATTGCAACCTTTCATCGTGCTGCCATTGGTGCCCAGTTCTCTGAAATCTATTCTCAAAGGGGTTATGAGAGCTGACCTCTTCAGTAACATATGAAAATCTGGGACAAAAGTGAGCACTTTTGAAGAAGAAGCTGAAAAGTTCAGTGGGACTGGACATGGAAGTGGCCCTAAAGAAGAAGAGGTAGAGCAGTCCGCCTTCTCCCTAGATATGTGATTTGGAAACCCCAGAATCACTCCTGTTTGGTTGAAAGCATTTGGGTGTACCACTTGGCAATATTGTTGATCACTCAAGGAGCAAACATCCAAGACTAATAAGGGTATGGGTGTCTACTGCTGTTCAACGACCCCCTCCGAGCTGTAAAAGGGAAAAGTTTCCACTAACCGAGTATGAAAAAACACACCAGACCAGTAGTAGCTTGACTTTTGGCTTTGTCGTTGAGGAGAATGAGACACTGTACCCCACTGAAATCTGGTGTCATGTCCAAGAACAGTTGCTTCTGCCAGAAACTAACAAGATAGCATTGATTGGGAGTATGCGTGCACATGTGTGAGCGCGAGCATGAGCATTGTGCTGAGGTACTGCTGTGGCATACTCGCACAGTCTTCAAGAGGCTGAGGCGGTAAGGCGGGCAGCAGGTAGTCATTGGTGTGCACAGCAAGATCGCAGTGAGCTAGGTACAATAGGTGCCGGGCAAAGGGGCAGTGTGTTGCATGGCATGGAGATGGCCGGCGTAGCCACCAATGTAGCTTGGGTCCGCCTCGCAGCCCCCGCTCTGCTCTGCTTTGCCACTTTCTCCTACTTTGTATCTTTCAGCTGCTTCTAGTGCTGTTCTCCCCATGGCACACACATCGCTGTCACTTTTATGCCTCTGTTCCCAGGTCTCCCCTCCCGCTTCCACCCTTTTTAATCTCAATAGATAAATAGCGTGCTGGCACTAGCTATCATTGTCATCATATTAAGTCTGGTGCCCCACTTTAATTAGAAATAAAACAAAAACAAAAACAAGATCTAGAGAAACACAAGCAGGCACTGAAGTAATGGCAAAAAGATCGCAAAGAATCAGAAAGGACTGCAGAGGGCGCACAAAAAGGAAAACACGCTCATAAATGGAGATTACAGAAACACAACAAGCATTGGAAATGCAATAGGTCTCGCATTAGGAAAGTTTGAGCTATTGGTCTTATAAATTACATTTTTTTTTATTTATGTATTTGTTAAAATAGCTAAATTAATAGCTCTGTCATTTACAATGCCAATAGTTATAACTTTCGCAAATGTGACACCTATAGCATTTGTAATGCAACATGTTTTTTATTTACGTGACTTAGATGTATTAATATTACAAATAACAATGGTTTTTATTTTTTTGTTAAATTGTTAAATACTGTATTTAATTTGTAATGGCAATAGCTTAAACTTTTGTAAATAACTTTTGTGAAGATTATATTCAGTGTTTTTTATTGTGACGAAAATCCAAGAACAGAAGTGAAATATTAACATCTTTTTTGTGATTTGTAATAAGGCTTGAAAGCTTGAAAACAGCTTGAAACAGTGTCGCCTGTCGTGAACTGAGGGCTATAACTCACTGTGTAATGCACTATGTAAAGGCGACCACAAAATACAGAAACTGTGAATTGAACTTTACAGGTTTGAAATTTAAATGATTCCTTTCTGAGGCCGTACATAAATAATTCATATGTGGGAAAGAAGGGTGGTGGTTGGTGTGGTGTGCATGTGTAATAGAGATTGTTTGGAATGAATACCGGGAACGCAGCAATTAATTTGAACCGGTGGTTTCCAGGGCTCAGTAGGGGCACTTTATTCTCAGTGTCGGCGCTAATGACAGTTCACACATGGTGGCGCTGTCTGTTTAATTATAAGATGAGAGCAACAACAGTATTTAATAATTCAAAATACATTGAAAATTGCAATTGAGACTATTCCATGCCATTCGTATTGGGAGTCCTGGAATAGTTTGAATTGTTACACTTGTAACATTGCAATGTGTTGTAGTTGTACTGGTACTTTTATTGGCAGTGCAGGCTGCAGTGGCATCCAAGGAAGGGCCCTGACACTTTCTTTTTTTTCAAATATAAATTACGCACTAGTTTCAATAACAATATAGAATTATGCAGAAAAGGAGGCATCTGTGTAAATTTAAGATGATACAGGGGAAACAGCGAGGAGAGTGCTCTGATTGTGGAAAACAAGCAGCAAGGAGAGAGAGAGAGAGAGAAAGAGAGGGAGTGGGGGAGAGAGAAAGAGAGAGTGGGAAAGAAAGAAAGAGAGAGAGTGGGAGTGAGAGAGAGTGGGAGAAAGAGAGAGAGTGTGAGAGAGAGCCAGTGGGAGAGTGGGAAAGAGAAAAAGAGAGAGAGAGTGGGAGAGAGTGGGAGAGAGAGAGAGAGAAAGACAGAGTGGGAGAAAGAGAGTGAGAGAGGGAGAGTGGGAGAGAAAGAAAGAGAGAGTTTGGGAGACAGGGAGAGAAAGAGAGGGAGAGAGAGAGAAAGAGAGAGAGTGGGAGAAAGAGAGAGTGGGAGAAAGAGAGAGAGTGAGAGAAAGAGAGACAGTGGGAGGGAGAAAGAGAGAGAGAGTGGGAGGATATCTACTAAGTACCCAATGTGAGCCAAAACGTGTCATAAGGGGTGCAGTGCAAGAGATGAGTGAGTAAAACTAGCTGCACAGTTCGCCACATAACTTTATTCAGGTGACATGTGCTAGGATTAAAAACAAAAGCAGATGAAGCACTGCACAAGTATTAGACCTGCTTGTGTTGCTTAGAGATCAACATATTTCGGCCCGTGACCCAGTTGGTGTCATGGCCTTCATCGGGATCTTGTTAGTGCTACTGCAATGAATGTGAGGTGTCGCACAAAAGGTGCAGGATTTTATTTTTATATTCAGAACCAGTGATTCATTCCTTTCGAAGTGTTGGATTCACTGATAGTACCCATTGAAGAACATGAGAAAATTGTACGGGGCATATTATCAAGAACGGCGTTGAAATTATCATCCGCTTTAGCGCCAGGAAAATGCCGCTAAAGCGGCGATAATGGGCTTGATAATATGCCCTTGTGAATTCCCATAGAAGCCCAGGTTCTGGTGTGAACCTGAGCTTCTATGGGAATTCACAAAGGCGATAATTTAAACGCCGTTCTTGAGAACATGCCCCTACAATAGGTAACTTATTCCTTAGCAAAATTAGAGTGCTATCCCAAATAGCCTAAACTTCAAAAAGAGTAATAGAGAAAAAAGATACAACATATATTTCTCCTAGTCCGACCTGGGGGGTCTGGTATGAAGGGGATACATCTTTAACGACCGGGGAGGGGGAGGGTAAGGGATTTAGTTTAAATGTTATGACATGTTTATCTTCTAGGATATTGTTGTTATGTCCGGATCCAGTAATGTAAACCCTCATACATCTTGCGGTTGAAAAATACGTTCTTTTTTAACCGAATGTGCAAGTACTACTGTGATGGCACCTGTGATGTATAACGGTTGCCATACTTTTACTGTGATTCTGGAGATCAATAAATACAATAAAAAATATGCAACAAAAAAACCATATACTTCTTCCAGTCTCTAAAAAACAAAAGGATACCAAGTGTGACTCTGGCGATATTGACAACCCAACCTGTGTGAAAACCAATGTAGACTACTACTTGTGGTATCTACAAAGAGACACTTGTGCGCCTTAGTCGGAGGTCAGACTTCTGCTGTTCTAGGCATGGGTGCTCAAAGGCAGTCCAGTATCCTTCCTGCGTGACAGTCAGGGGCAACATACTTATAAACACGCAGGGGAAAAAGTTTGGCAACATGATTTAGTAAGTGAGGACCATAGCTCCGTCAGATAAAATCAACTACCGGGTCAGCATCATGATAGTTATCAACAACGTGATACTCTACAATCAACAAAAGATGGCAAGGCGCTAGGCCTCGATATAAATGTAGTCTGTGTGCTTGTGCTTGTAATATGCCAAGTATAACAATATATGAGGTGGCGAGAAAATGAGGGGCATATTTCCAACAAGTAGCCATATTTATCGCTAAATAGTCTTGGCGATGATTTTTTTATCGCTGGATATGTTAGCGGAGAAAATATGCTATTAGCAAAGTTTTTCTCCATTGTGCTAAAATATCCAGCTATAGCGACGAAATGCTTGAATATCGCTGAGAATACAGCGATATTCACGCCAAGATGACCTCTACAAATAAGTTTTCCTACTTTGGTCTGTTATTTAGTGCTAAAAGGGAGAGGGGTTGGCCTAACGGCTACGACGCTCGACCTCGGACCTGGGGATCTGGGTTCGAGTCTCGGTAACGACGCCAAAACCCCCTGTGATTCTGGGCAAATCACTTAATCTCCCCGTGCCTAAAAAAATGAAAGTGTGTCCTCATGTAACGTAACTGGTGCTATGTAAAGCGCTCTGATAACTGATTCGGTTCGGTTCTAGTTCGCGCTATATAACACTCTGTAAATAAATAAATTAGCGACGAAATGCTCTTAGCCATGTTATCCACCTCCCATTGGATAACATGGCTAAGAACTGGTCTGAGCATGCGTTGGTTTTTGGCGATAGCGGGAATATTTCCATCGCTACGCCTGCCTTGCTAATAGGCGATAGCGACGTTAGCGACTGCTTTCAGTCGCTAACAGGTTGGGTACGCCCACTTTGCATGTCATTAGCGATAAATATCTGACATGCAAAGCGGGCCGCAAACTACTTGCTATCGCCTCAAAGCTGTCGCTAACATCAGTTAGCGACAGCTTGCTAATGGAGCGATAGAATTATCGCCGCTTAGCGGCCGAAAACGGCCGCCAAATCGGTGGTAATTGCCTATCGCCACCCTTAGTAATGTGCCCCTAAATTCCTTGTGGACAGGCAGAAAGGCACCTTTCAGGCATCATCGCCCATGATAGGGACGTGCCTGACAGTGAACTAGTTGTGTGCTTAAAAGCAGCATTAAAACATCATTAGTACCAATCGGATCATCTAGTGCAAGGGGATACCAATGCAAGATAGCTAAGTACACGATTGACAGCTGCAGTCTTAGAACGTAAAGCTATCCATGGCTATCATACAAGACTAAATTATAGAGATCAATGCCTCATTCTTTTTTTCACACCGACAACAGCCTAGTTGTTATTCTCAAGAGGCCAGCCGGTCGTAACCGGGATGGATCATAGTTGTGTAATTTAAAACTGTCATTAAGCATAGTTTAATAATTTCAAAAAGGGGGTAGTGATGAACAGAGTATCTGAGTTAATCAGAACACTCCTACCCAGTCAACAGATCAGGGCTTAATCCATCACCGTTTTTTAGCTCACTGCACCATCCCAGTTCAGAACCTAAGCATAGTTTCACATAAACAATCAGTCTGTTATGTGCTTAGAGCCCTGCTTGAGTTTCGCACATGGGTAAACAGATAAATGACTCACCAAGGTCGGGACCAGCATACGGCAATCCATACCAGAGGAGCAGGAGCCTCTGTGTCCGGCAAACATGAGGCCATATTAATCTACCTCCAGGATGATGAGATTGTAGCTACTTCCTGTGTGGGGGAGTCATATTTTTTAAGACAATTTATATTGATTTTCCACACATCCAAGAAGGAAAGCAAAGAACGGAAAAAGGACAATAGGAGTTTGGTTACAAACCCCAGATGTTCAGCAGAGACACAAGGTACATCAGGTTATTTAAGGCACATCTATGGCTCTTTAAGATGGCCAAGCTATGAGTATGTTCCTCGGCAGACCCGGAAGCAGAGAACGGCCCAGGACCAGGGTTCAATTCCCGACGCGGCAGGGTCGTGGACCAGGGTCAGCGGACTCGATAATTCTCACCTCGGTGCCTACTCTAACCAGGGATCACACTCGGCAACTCTGGGCATTAGCTTGCCTCATCTCTACAACGGCCCCCACATTCGCCGGGGATGCCTGGTTTCACCTTGGAGATACCCAGTAGGGACCATCTCACAGGGATAGCCAGGACGGGTTCCCCAGCGGTCTACAGCGCCACGACGCCTCAGGGCAGCAGTGCGCTTTACAAGACACATACATTACATTAAGAGCCACTGTCGAGCCATTGAAAATTCCCATCCCCAACTAAACCCCCAGCCCCTCCTCCGTCACCACCCCCCAGGCGTGTCACTTAAGTGCTGGCTGCAAAAAGTCAGTAGAACTAATATCACAGCGGGGCGACTTGTTGGAATGGGGGAAGCTGAGTGAAAGCAGGCTTGCATGTCAAGCGCCACTACTTATCGCGAGGTTGCAGAGCAAGGTGGGCTCAAAGCTGTGTATACCTTAAACTATTGCTGCCACAGGGTCATCCACAGATGCGAGATTTGAGCGCCACGACGAGCATTTCCCATGCTCTCGCCCCTGTATGGGGAAGTCATGCCGGCAAATGTAGTACTATGCAAATCACATAGGGAGGCATGCCGGGAGATTTAATATTAGCCGATCAAGGCAATGGGAAGAATTATGCAGAAATGTATGGGTCTAATACTTGTTTGAAAACTGGTCAAAGTGTTTCATGGCACGTGACGTTATACTTGAGGCAACAAGACGGAATGATATAAATGTAACTACTACTCCCTAAATGGGGTGGTCATGCGGGAAATGTAGTATTGTGCAGATCACATAGGGAGGCATGTCGGTAGGTTTAGTCGTAGCCGGCCCAGGCAAAGCAGGGAAATATGCAGACATGTATTGGTCTCAATGTTTGTTTGAAACTGGACGAAATATTTTAAGGCATGTAGCGTAGCATGCGTATATCAAATACAAATACTAAAAAAAAATCCTAAAAGTAACAAAACTAAATGCTATGTCCACTGAATATAATGTGAAATGACCTCTCACCAGCACACATAAGCGTTGTTGGCATGCTGGTAGTTGTAAAGAGTCAAATATTAATTCTGGGAGATTAAGATCAGCCCCAACTAGGGCACCAATAAGGAGTATAAAAACAGCAAGCTACAACAGAAACTATGTCATAACCTCCTGTAAGAAATGCCGCCCTCACACAGAGTCATGACAACATGAAGAGACCTTTAACACCTAGCTCATTAAATGTCTTCAAATCTACGTGAGAGGAGTAGCTAGCTCATCAAAACCATCTAAGAGGACTCAGTTATTATGAAGCTAATGAGAGCCAAGTTACTCCACCTAAAGCCCCAATAGACACAGCTGCCAGCCCAGAAAGAGCTCAATCCAGCCCAACAATTGCATCTGGGCCTCCATGCCCAACAGGGCCCCTTGGACAAGCTGGATGGGCAAGTTCAGGGAATGCAAGAGAGACCAAACCAAGAGGAAAACATAAATTCAAAATCTGGATTTCAAAAAGGGAAGCGCAGCAATTCACAAATAAAATAGCACGTCAAGTCACATGTCTAGCACAAGTTCCCTCTGAAAGGAGCAATTGTGTGATGCATAATAAACTTATCACAGAAAAGAAACTTTTATGCACCTCTATTTTGCAAAATTTAAACGTTCATCAAGCCCACCAAGCACTTGCTGCCATAGTTGCCATGGGAGCCCACTTGCAAGCACATGGTTTCCCGCTCAAGGGACTCAGCATCTGTCAAATGAGCCACCATTCTCAATTCGGCAGAATCCTATAGGTAAATGTGCCCAAGGGTTCAGACAAGAATATCTCCATGGACACCAGTCACTAACATTTATCGGCTTTCCAGCTTAACAACTTGTGAGAATGGAGATTGGTCCTTGCTCCCCTTAGCAAAGGCAGAGAAAATGTATTTGTGAATAGAGAACGCAAATTCATCATGTTGATCACCTATACAGGCAACAAAAGCTACTGAGGTAACTGTTCCGCTGGGTCCAATTTATGCATACTCTTGGAATATTCCGGATTCCTGGAAAAAATTATGGAAACAAAAACCTTGAGTACCTGAGGAAATTTCATATCATTCCATTACAAGAGACTTGCATGGAAGACTCAGTAACACTGATGGAGTACCTAGAATATAAAAAGAAAGCCCAACGAACAAGAGGGAAGACCAAAAGATGGACTCATAGTATAAGTCAAAGCACAACTAAAATCTGCGACAGATATCCGGAGCAAGTTATCAATCAGAACAATTTACCAAAAATGGTCAAGAGACTACATACCTGAGAACACAACATTGTGAAATTCAGTACTTTCTCCCCACTTACCAGAACAATTGAAGCAAGAGGCGATAAATTAAGTATTATAGCACATCACATACATTCTTCATACATTTTTTGCCTACTGGCCAAATATTGGAGCCTATTTTTAAGTTATTTGCGACAATGATCTTTTTTAAAGAAATGTTGTGGAGTTCAAGTGTGAGACACCTGGCTAGTTTTTATCGTGCACTTTATTTATTCATGATGTGGGATGTACCTTGGTTTTAATTAACTAAGAACTTTTTCAATAAATTGAAAATTGAAATTGAACAGTTCCTGAAAATGTGGAGACAAATGTAGCATCCATTAAGAAGTTATTCAATTTTTGGTCAAGCTGCACATAGAAATCATTCAAACGATGGAGGACTGGGGCAAGGTGCCAAGGCTACCTAGTCTGTTATCATTGGGCAAGACTTTCAACTTCTTGCAAAAAGAGCTTTTTTCTCTGAATTGCATGGCTCCAGTGGGACTTCAAAAGGGCAACTCATGATCTTGAGATTGGCTACAGCATCAAGCCTTGCCCTGTTGAAAGAACTTCGGGCTCCGAAGAGGTTTCTAAGTCTAAAGGTAAAATGATGAGAGGATGTAGCCTTATAGTTTAGAGCGGTCGACCTAGAAGCTTAGGAACCAGTTTGAGTCTCAGCAATGACGCTCAACATCCTGTGATTCTGGGCAAATCACTTAATCTCCCTGTGCCTAACAAAAATTAATGTGTCCATCTGTAACGAAACTGCCGCTCATGTAAAGCGATCTGATACCCGATGACTCGGGTCTAGTTTGCGAAATATAAAACTCTAAAAAAAGAAAAGATGAGCTGGGAGGTCAGGCCTTACCTATCTTCACTCGAGTGTGGTGAGCCAGGAAAGGAACCTAGGTCCCGGTCTACCATAGCCAAAGGACAAGACTGACCTATTGGTTCATCATAGTTTTTAATTGACTGTTTGTGTTTTTTTGTTTTCAAATGTATGACTTTTCTTCTTCTTGACCAGTTTGAGAACTGTTCTTCAATGCAAAACATGTTTTTTTCTCTTAGAGAAGCATGTTTGCTTGTGCCAAGCTGTCAACTTATAGGCCAGGATTCCTCAGAGATATCTGCTTTGAAGTTTTGCCTCTAGACTGCCAAGTTTGTGGGAGTGCAAGCACAGCGTATGTGCAGAGTAAGATATAGCTCCCTAGTTATCAGTTTTACTACTTTAATTTTCTCATATTTCCATCACTTAGATATTGTGCTCATGGTTTATTATTCCTGCCACTGTTGCCAGGTCAACTACGCTAATCAAAAGAGTCTTTGGAAACGCTCAATTTTTAGCTTCAATCCTATAAGTTACAGCAGAACGATACTTCTGTGCATGAACACAATATATTTACTGTGTGCCTTAATGCTATTAATGTAAAGTGAAGCACCAAACATCCTGCTGGAGTATATTCACTGTGAAGGTAGTCATTTGTATAGATGTGTGCTCTAATATTTTCATCATAATGTTACAAATTGTAGTTCTCGTTCACATTTAAACTTGCACCTTTCAAGTTATACTGCCTTCACTGGAATTTCATTCTGATGTACTTGTGTTTTCATTCATTGTTTTGGAATTCTTTTATAATCATAGGTGCACCTATACTTATGTATTTAAAGTGTACACTGACTCTCTTACTAAGTTAACTTATCCAAAGGACTTAAGCTTTTGGCCCCTAATGTTTAACCTTCACCCTGAAGGTTATGCTTGCGCTGCAATGATCTTTCTTTGCTGGTGCGTTCACATGATCTCATGGTCAGTGAAGGGCATATTGTCTATTAGAGATAGTAAGGTCCCAGTAGAGAACTCTTGGGTAGAATAAGAGGCGCTAATGAACTAAGAGAAGACTCCTTCCCATTCATGTCGTATCAGGAGATAGGAGACATCCAAGGTCGTCCTGATGTTCAAACCGAAGAATGGTAAAATCAAGTCAAGTTGCCAATTTCTACTGTGAGCTGGTGGAAAACCAGTGGAGTTGATAACATGGAATTCTCAAATGTTCTGTGGGTTTAATTGGTGTTAACGTTGCTAGTCTTTGTGGTATATCCTCTTGGGATTTCAGGGGACATACCTCTCTGCTTTTGTTCTCTGTGTGTGGCCTTATGCTATGCATTGCATTGATTTGGAGAACTTCTACTGAAGTCTTCACTACTCTGACACCGTCCTGCTATCACTGATTTAACTAGTTTTCCCATCTTTAGTTTCAGACTGGTTTAGGCAACTTTATATTTATTCATGCATAGACAGGAGGATCGTAACCTATACATGGTTCATGAAATCCTATTTCTTATCTTCTGTATTGCTGCAACTGAATTTCTTTTATGCTGTATGCTATTAAGACTTAATTTCATTCAATGCTTTGGCATACCTCTGGTGATTTTGTATCTGTACTATATGTTTTTTAGATTTATATAAATCAGTTTGGCCCTTAATTTGTAACAAAACCTACTTAACTTTGCATACTGATTCCTGGTCCCTACTGTATGGCCAATGGCCAACACTGTAAATTGAATTGTTTGATTGATATTATTCCCCTTTACCCCTCAGGCAAGCAAAAAGATGTGTTGGAGATAAAAATGGTAAAACCTGCCTAGTGTTCTAACACTTGCATTAGTATTGGCACAGCACAATCACATTGTATAGATTCCATTAATCTCGAGTAGAATCTTCTTGGTGACCACACAGGAAAACTGCATTTCAGAAACATTTAACAGGTGGAGAAACTCAAGTGTCACTGAAATGACTAAACTTGCGTCTATATTTCAAAATGGATTAAAAATAGATGGATGATTCTCAAAGTGAGGTGGGTAAAGGTTTCCTGAGAACTTAGTAAAGAGTTCTTGAGTTTTAGCAGAGATCCTGTTAGGCCTAATTACCTGTAATTGGTTGTACTGGAGAAATGGCCCAGTAGCTAATGCGTATCGCCTGTGCCACACTTCAATGTTCTGTAAATTGTTAAGTGCAGTAGATTAGGAGCTACTTAAGGGGCTTGTGACAAACTAGTCTTAATCTTGATCAGTGGGCATAAGGCATGGATGTCATTTAGGGGCCACCAGGGGTCACAGCTTCGACCCCTGACTTGCCCCTTGCGACCCCTGGCACTGTCTTTGCAACTCCATGGCCTCAGAGGTGGCAAATCAGTGGCAAGTACACAGGGGTGTCTCCAAATTCTTTACTATCTGTCCATTTATCACTATGCAAGTAGCGAATAATGTTTTATTATTCACTATTAGTGTAATAAAAAATGGAGCACAATTCAGTAGAATGGACCTTAGAGGGCAACCTAGGTAAGTAAATATGTGGTTAAATGTATATTGTGCGAGTGCGTGTGTGTGCAACTGTATTTATGTGAGAGACAGTGTGTGAGTGAGTGAATAAAAGGGAGTGTGAGTGAGAATGTTTTGTTATGCTTGCACATCTGTCATTGGCCCTGACATCCTGAATATAATTCTCCTTCTATAGAGACTTGTGGTAAAGTATTGATGCTGGCATATTCTTAGCATTATAGACACCTGTGACAAAATATGGGCACTGGCACACTGGAGGTAATTCTTAGTATAATGGGCACTAACTTTGCTGCTGAGGTGGCCTCACAGAAGGTTGCTCTTTTATTTGATTCTTATTGCTAGGAGGGAAATCTGTGTGAAATGGATAGAACCCTTGCCCCCGACAGCAGATGACTGGGTCAGGGCCGCAGTCAGGATCTGCTGCCTTGATCATGGAATTGCAAGGAGTCGGTATTTGTCCCTATGTTCTGACTTTCTGATCTGGTGTCGTTCCGTGGGTGTTGGCTATCCGTCCCAATGATTTCACTGGCTCACTGGAAAGGTGAGGGTCAAGATGGAATGGACGAGGACGAGTGCAGTGACCGCTGGACGGATAGTTAGACGATGTGGTTTTCTTTGCTTTGCAGATGCTTTTTGGTGATATGAGGGGAAAAAAGGGCACCCATGGGAAATACTGGTAATGGCATGTTTTATTTAAATCTTGGCATCGAGGCATATTGGAACTTGCACATTTGAGGTGTGTCTTGGTGCAAATGAGGACAAACTTTCATATCAGAGAAGGGCAACCATGACAAAATGCTGGTCCTGACATAGTAGTGTAATTTTTGACAATAAGAGTTACATAATACCTATGAACGGCATAAATGGAAAAATCCGCAATGGCATATTGGGGGAACCTATAGCATATTGTGCACCCATGACAGAATGCTGGTCCTGGCACAATGGAGATTATTGTCGACATATACTGGCATCCTCTGCACATTTTGGGGACATGGGGTCAACTGCTAGTGTGCATTCGGTTTCATTGGCTTGGCACACCATCAAAGTATTTGAAATTTTAATAAGTGCCGTTATAGAGCCTATGACATTTGATCAAACTAATGTGAAAAATGTACTTTAAAATGGATTGTATGACTACATTCTTTAAAAAAAATTCTTGTGGGGAGAAACTCCTAGTAGAGACCTGGCCTTTTCGCTTTGCTGGCTCACTACAATGCTGGGCAAGTATTACCTTCCAGAAGGTGGAATTAAAAATATATTTTTGTCTATGTTGTGATATCAATCATGAAGTTGTTTACTATGGAACTTCAGTGATATCAATTATTGTAAGGTCATGGGTAAGGTCATGTGACATATCTTCCTGAAAAACATAGGGTCAAGGGTTATATGACAACACGTCCCCTGATGCCATTAAATCAAAGGGTATGTGATGTCACTTCCGCTACCCCTGGCATTTTGGTGAATTGACGGTTACAACGGTCGGACTGGCATTTTCCTGGTGAGTTGTGGGTGAGGGGCCTGATTTCAGTGCAGGGTGGGCTGCCATGTCCCAACTATGCCCAAATGGCCCATTCTTGTCTCGGCATTCTACAATGTGGGGCTGATTCATGGGCGTCCGCAGGGGGGGGCAAGGAGGGGCGCTTGCCCCCCCTGGAGCACCCCTCCTTGCCCCTCTGCCAGGGCCGGCTTTAGGCTGGTGTGACCAACTTAATTATGATTTTAAAAGCCCCTGCTGCACGTTCCTTTCCTCCTGCAATTACGGGGCCTCACAAAAATGTCAAGATAACTTCTGTGATTAATGTTCTTCCTAGCCAGAGATCAGAGCTTTGTGTAGTTAAGTTTTTTGACGTATGTGAAGGTAGTACAGAGGGTTAATATGCCTGCTGCAAAGAACGTGTACCAAGTAGATTAAAGAGTGCATTTAATGTAAATAAAAAAGCAGGTTACTGCTTTTAAAAGAGCCATCCTTTTCTTACTTGCAATTTATAACTTAAAGTCCTAATATAGAATAGTGAGGTATTAACTTTCATCATAGAAGTGCATACACTCTGCTAAGTATAAAACATTGATTCATGTTGCAAAAAGGGTTAATTTGGGTAGAAATTTAGTCTTATTATTAAAGAAAACTCCCAACTATGCTGTTTTTTTTCCGACTCTGAGTTTGTGCTTCTCCACACCAAGCACTCCTAAACTATACTGCCTACCAGTATGGATGACATGTGACTCCTACACTTTTAGGGGCATATCATCAATGGCCAGCGATAATTATCACTTGCTGTGTGTAGCGTTCAAAAAATTAACGCCACATATCACCGGATTCTATCGCCTGGTGAGCGCACTATCAGCAAGGCGCATCGCCCAGGCAATAGAAATCCAGGCAAACGCGGCGGAAAGAGTCGAAATCGCCGGAATTCCAGCGATAGTAAACCGCGGTAGGGAAAACCTAATCTATAATGGGAGACGCGGACTCAGCATTACAATCCATCTCCCATTATAGATATGGCTTAGTAACGAAAATAGCAGGCGTTACAAAGCGGCGAAAAACCCGGTTAGCGCTGATTATAATATCGCTATGTGTATTAGCGATACACTTGAAAATAGAGAGACTCAGGGTTAGTGATGATATCCCATGTGGTTTCACTGGACACACCACCCTTGCATCTCAGTAGCGATGCAAGGCGATGCGATGTTGAAACCAGCGCTAATCCCATTGAACACGCGTTAGCGTGCTCTTGTAAATAAAGCAATACGTGGCAATAAAAATAGCGCTAGGCTTTGATAATATGCCCCTTTCTCCTTTGACTTATGTAACATTTCCTATACACTGATTTACACAAGTATGATTGATTGTCTGTGTAATGTGTGTGTGTGATGCAAAGTGCTCTGACATACTTTAATGGTATGAGTAGTGCTATATAACGAATTCAATGCATCTGAGAGAGAGTGGTTATGGAGTCTTGGTCACTGTTAAAGGGTGCTAGTGGGAGAATCCGTGGTGGAGGTGGTCATTGGGGGCGCCAACTAACATTGTCGCACTGGGTGCCACCAGCGCTAAAGCTGGCCCTGCCCTCTGTGGACGCCCAAGCCACTATGCATTACACATGGTGCTCCAGCCACGGTTCCTCTCCAGCTCGCACTCTCTGTTCTATTCTGAAGCTCCTCTGCGTTTCAGGGCTCAGTAGGACAAGACATGGGCTTCATTTTCCTGCACCATCCCTTTGGCACTCTCTTCTAGGTGAACTCCTGTGCATTTCATCGCACGTCACATCTAGACAACACCTGGAGACTCTGCTCTTTTCTAGATCCTCTGCCCCCTCCCCCTTCCATCTTATAATTTAGTCAGAAACGCCAGGAGACCTCGGACTTTATAGCCCGCTCTGACACATAACAAGATTGAGGCAAAGTCTTTTCAAATAATTATTGGATTATAGTGATGGACTGCCTAGAACAGTTGCTGTTAAGTAAATTACTAAGCAGAAAGAATAGTCACATCTGAATAAAAGAGTAGCATCTGCCTCTTGCTCTGGTGTTGTTTTTGTCCTCGGGCTGCTCCCCGCCCCATCTCACCTCTCTGAGAGCCAGTGCCCCCTTTGACTCTCTACCTGCTGCCCACCCCTTCCCTGCCTCTTTTACAGGTTCACACCTTGGTGCTTTCTCACTTAACGTCACCTCCAGCTCACATTTTTAGAGAGGGCCCCGGGCTCCCTATCACCGACATGAGGAGGAGGAAGAGAGAGGGGGACAGAGGAAAACTTGGTGGGGTCGGGGAGCCGGATACGGTGGGGGTGAGAGTGAAAGAAGAGGGGGGAGAGAAAGATAGAGAGAAGCAGTGGAGAAAGAGAGACTGAGAAGTAGGGAGGAAGGAAGATGAGAGAGCAAGTGGAGGAGTGGTGGGGGGTCTGGGTGAGGGAGAGCAGCTTCAGAGAAGTGAGACCTGTGTTCTAACTCCGCCAGTGAAGACAGCGGGTTCAAAGGAGAAAGAACCAGGCCAGACAGAGTAGGTCCAGGCAGTGTGCACGGAGGCAGGCTCCGTGGGTCCAGAAAAGGGACAGGACAAGCAGAACAGCTCCAGAGAAGGGTGAGCAGAACCAGACCAGGACGAGCCAATCGGACCAGCAGATCCTCCCTGAGCAGGGAGATGGCGCGATACACAATCAGAATGTAGTGTTCAGCTTTTGTGGTGTCAGGGGGGGTAACTTGAGAGTTCAGGGTGGGTGTGGGTTTTAAGGTGTCAGGGAGTAATTTTAAGGTTCACAGCGGGTTAGGGATTGGGGTGCCAGGTGGATAATTTTAGGGTTCAGGGTGGGTATGGGTTTTGGGTACCAGGGGGTTAATTTTGGGGTTCAGGGCGGGTATGGGTTTTGGGGTGCAAGGGGGGACATTTTTGGGTTCAGGGCTGGTATGGGTTTTGGGGTGCCAGGGGGACAATTTTAGGGGTCAGGGCGATATGGGTTATGGGGTGCCAGGGGGTAATTTTAGGGTTCCGTGGGTATGAGTTTTGGGGTGCCAGGGGGACAATTTTAGGGGTCAGGGTGGGTATGGGTTATGGGTGCCAGGGGGGTAATTTTAGGGTTCAGGGCAGGTATGAGTTTTGGGAGGCAGGGGTAATTTTAAGGTTCAGGGTGGGTATGGGGTTTGGGGTGTTAGAGGGTTATTTTAGGGTTCAGGGTGGGTATGGGTTTTGGGGTGCCAGGGGCGTAAGTTTAGGATTCAGGGAGGGTATGAGTTTTGGTGAGGTGGGGTAATTTTAGGGTTCAGGGTGGGTATGAGTTTTGGGGTGCTAGGGGGTAATTTTAGGGACCAGGGCAGGTATGGATTTTGGGGTGCCACAAAAGAAAGAGATGGCTGTGGCACAACAACCCTATGGTGTATGAGATCATATGCGGCCTGCTTGCCGCCCCCCATGGCTCTTCCTGTGCCCCAGTGTTTCTTGTGCCCCACCTGGCACACATCATGTCGGAGGATGGTGATGACGTTAACATTTTGCCCCCCCCTGGAAAAAGTTCTGCGGACGCCCATGGGCTGATTTGATCATTATTGTCGGGTATGGTTTTGTTTTTCAGTTCTGCTGCTTCACAGCAGTGTTATTCAACCTGCCAGTTACCGAAGACATGCACAGGAGGAAAGACGGCGGAAAACAAATGTGCGTGGTTTTCAGGTCACATTCCAGCACCCACATGCTGTTAGCACAGCATTCGTTTAAAGTAAAATATGGCTGATTGAAAGCAGTGTGAGTTAGTAAAATTTCCAAGGAGTCTGTTGTAAGATCTATTGGTGCTCGCAATGAACGACCAGAGACGGGGTGATTTATGACTCCTTTATTATAGAGAGGGAGAGCTGGCACATACTTTGTCCCAGACCGCCTTGCTAGTGCCACATTGTACACGTCACACTATTTCCGCCAGCCTTCACCGGTAGTGACGTGATGCCCGAACACTAGAGTATGACGCCACACATCTCCCCTCTTCACAACAATGCAACAGATAACATAACAATGTATCTTAGTGCTGGATGCGTAATCCCTTTGGGTCACAAGAGAACTACAAGTGGCTGTTTCTAAAATAGGCTGAAAGCAGGTCCGAGAGGAGGTGATGCGGTGATTGGGAAGAAGAGAGGGGAGTGACAGCCAAGGGTGAGGAGGAAAAGGTGAGAAGAGGAGAATCACATATCATACTCGCTGTATTTCCTAGGTAACACCACTGTTCTACCAGTGCGAGTGTGCGTGAGAGGGACCTGTGGTTCTTGTGTTTCCCCTGAGCGGGAATTGCTTTCTTTTGTGCTCCCCACTGGGCTCTTGTCATGTGAGGAGGTAGCCCCTTTTGTGATGTCTGTGTTGCCCATGTCATTAGTTGCCTAAGGTGGAGTGTGCTGTGTGGAATCAGAATCGTTCCTTTCTGTCATGATACCTGCAACACCACCTGTCCCCCTCACCATGCTATTCCTCAGTGTGCCTGAGGTGATGCCTCCTTCCTCATTGTCCAATACCCCTCCACTATATCCAGGGCTGGAGGTTGTGTTGTCCTTGTTCCATTTGATAACTTTATTGCATTTGGCAATTCTGCTTTGCAACCACATTTTGCCATCGCTCAGTAAGGCGGAGCTTGAGTACAGTTCTATGATTTCGAGAGGCTTGCTGAACTTGCTGTCGCCTTTCTTCACCAGGTTGCCCAGTTTCACCCGGACCTAATCTCCAGTTGCTAAGGAGACTTCTTGTACTCTGTGCCTCCGATCATTTTCGGTTTTGTAAGTCTTCTGCGCCTTCTCCAAGTTACTTCTGACCACCGCTGGTGACCATTTGCTTTGTAGTTGCAGATTCATCCAAACGAGGTTGTCTCTGGTGAACGGTTCCCATCCTCTGAGGATTGGGTGTTATGCGATATGCCCACACCGCGTTCTTGATTTCCTTTTCCCAGTTCTTGCCTGCACTCATGGCCGGTTGAGCGGAACCCATTATCACTCTGTTGAAGCGTTCCGCAAGACCATTTCCTGCGGGGTGATACACTGATGTGTGTCTTGCCGTGATCTGTTCCTCCTGAGGAAGGCCGACCACTTCTCCAAAGTGAACTGGGGACCATTATTGCATATAATCACTCTCGTGATGCCTTCCCTTAAGAATGCGTTGGTGAGAAAGGAAATAACCGTATCTGTGTTCATTGTCTCACAGACCTCAATCTCTGGCCACTTGGAGTATCTGTCAACCAGGACAATCACATATTTGGGTATGCCCCACGAATCCAGGACCGGACGCAAGATGTCGACTGACAATTCCTCCCTGGGGTTGTTGGGCATGAGGAACTCACTCATTGGAGGTCGTAGCATGGTCGGTGATTTGTCTGCATTGGCACAATGCTTGCAAGCCCTGACATACCACTCCATGGAGGCGTCAATGGCTGGCCACCAGTACGAAAGTTTCACTCTCTTCTTTAGTTTCCCGATCCCCAGGTGTCCTTCGTGCATAATGCTGAGGATGCGGTCCACTAACTCACGTGGGGGAACTACTTTGTCTCCTCTTAATAAAAAGATGGTGTCATCAATGATGGACAGTTCGTCGCGTACCTCCCCATACTTCCTGAGATCGTCTCTTATGTGCCTCTTCTCGGGCCATCCACACGTAACACACCTGTTCACGTGCGATAGCACTGGATCCTTGTCGTAGGCTGTCTCCCAATCCTGAGTGCTGATGATGTCCTCGGGGTCGGTCGTGAAGGCGACACTGTATTCGTTCCACTCGCTGTTGAGTGGTGCCTCCGCCCAGGCAGCAGAACAGCTAAGGTAATCTGCCAATTTATTCTTATGTCCTGGCATGTATTCTATGTTGTAGACAAAAGAGTCTGAGTGTCATCTTAGCGATGCGTGGAGTAGCTGTGGCATTACCCCTGGATGTGAGAACCTTGATCAATGGTTTATGGTCCGTTCTGAGTGTTAACCGGGAACCCCAGAGGTATTGACAAAATATTTCCATAGCCCAGATGGACACCAGCATTTCTTTTTTGATGACGCTGAATTTCTCTTCATTAGGGGTGAGGGAACGTGAGGCAAACCCTACTGTGGTTTCAGTGCCATCCGAGGAACGTTGGGACAGGACTGCCCCTAAGCCTTTGTCACTGGCATCAGTTGTCAAGATGCTGGGAGCTGCGTTGTCAAAGCTGTGCAGGGGAATGGCACCGTAAATGTCTTTCTTGATGCTCTCGAATTCGCTATCGGACTCTGACGCCCAACTGAACTGTTTTTTTTTTCCTTCAATAGTTGGCGCATGCTGTGTGTTTTCGTGGCGAAGTTCCTGACAAATTTGCTGTAAAAATCATCTAACCCTAGAAAGGAGCGGACATCATCCTTGTTACGTGGCGTGGGTGCAGACATGATGGCATCAACGTTTGCCTTCTTGGGAGAGATCCCTTTGTCGCTTATCTCGTGCCCTAAGTATGTGACTGTGCGGAGTCCAAATCTGCACTTTTCCAGTACTGCCGTGAGACCATTTGCTGCCAATTTCCTTAGCACTGTTCTCAGTTTGTCGTCGTGCTCCTCTTTGGTCTGAACTGGGGTGGCAGAGTGGGCTAAAGAACGGTGATGGATTAAACCCAGATCAATTGACTGGGGGTGAGTGCTTGCATTGTCAACGCTCCGTCCATCATTTCCTTTGGTTCCTCTTTGGTCTTCCCAATGACGAGTATGTCGCCCTGGAAATATAAGACACCGCTGAGATCCTAGAACAATCTATGCATCAGTTTTTTAAATATGGCAGCAGCGGACACCAGTCCGAACGCAGGGCCGGACTGGCTACCGGGCAGTTGTGTGTGCTGCCGAGCAGGGGGAGGATTTCTCCGTGGTGTGAGCTCATTTTGTTGATGGGAACCTGCGTGCGCTTTGAAATAAAAAAAGCAAAACGAATTTTGTTTTGCACACATAGGTCCCCATCAACGAAATGACCCCCCTGCTCGGCAGCACACACAACTGCCCGGTAGAAAGTCCGGCCCTGGCCGAACGGCATCTGTTAAAATCTGTAAACAGCGGAATGGGGTGATTAAGGAGGTCAGCTTCCTGCAGGAGGGGTGAAGTAATATTTAATGATAGGCCGCTGTGAGGTCTTTCGTAGAAAACCATTTGATTCCCTTGGTCTGGGCCAACAGTTCATTGATTCTTGTCAGCATGAATTTGTCCACAACTATATTCTTGTTCAATTCTCAGATGTCTCTGCAGAGGCGTACTGTGCCACTTGATTTCCGTGCTATGACCAAGGGTGCCAGCCACTCTGCACTCACGATAGACTCTATGATGCCGTTATCTTCCAGGCACTGCAATTTTAGCTGCACCGCCTCCCTGCAGCAGAAGGGTATATTCCGAACTTTATGGCTGACTGGCATAGCACCATCTTTTAGCATTATCTTGTGCTTGAATTTCAACAGTTTCCCTATGGCCCCGCCAAAGACTTCAGCCATGTTGAAGCCACAGACAGGGCTGAGTCGCTCATCATGAGCACTTGTGTGACTCCGCTGGGGTTGAGTTGGATGCCTAAAGCCCCTTGGTCGCCCAGCCAAGAACAGATGGCCCCTTTTCAGCAACATACAATTTGCCCATTGTTTCCCTCCCTTTGAAGTCAAACTTAAGCCGTCTGAACCCGAACATGGGGATTTTCCCTCCCGTGAAGGTGACGGGGTGTACGTCAGTGGGGTGTAAGTGACTCCCTACTGTGGTGGCAAAGTCCCTGTCCAAGATCTCTCTTTGGATTATAGTATACAGGGAACCTGAATCAGCTACCATAGAAATCTGTACCCCTCTTATGGTCAACATGCAGGAGGGTTTTTTGCGGCTGTTACAATCAATGCCCATACCATGGTCCTCAATACAGAGAATACAATAATCGTCACCACCCTCCCCATCGTCTACATCTGATTCATACATGACACATTTAACTGTAGAGTTGCTGGGTTTCCGTCTGCAGACCTTACCGAAGTTTCCCACCAGCCCACAAAATGAACATTTTACATGGAGGGCAGGGCATCACATATCATGTGCCATGTGAGACAGACTGCCACATCTATAGCAACTCTTTTTTTATTTCACTGGGAGGTCTAATGGCCCCGGCCTGCTTAGTCATGGACCTCCTACCCGGCTTGTGTCCTGCACTGTGGGAGGGCTTGTCACTGGCCCCTTGTTTGTCGCTCACTTTGCACACTGTTGGCTTACTGTCACTCTCCTTCTTGGCTGCTGCAGCACAGCGTTTGGACAGTTCCGCTCTTCTGACGATCGCTATGATGTCATTCAGGGGGGCCTCCCTGCTAACCCATAATCTCTCTTGTATGCTAGTGTGCACTGTGTGCATTCTGATCTGGTCTCGCACAAATTAGTCATTGAGGTGGCCAAATTTACAATTCACTGCCAGTTTTTTTTGCGCTGCTACATAGTGTTCTACTGTTTCTGTGTTGTTTTGTTTCCGCTGAAATAAATTGTATCTGTCTTTGGCAGTGAAATAACCGGTTGATAATGGCAATCCAAATTGTCTAAGGTATGCTGGAACACATCTGTGTCCTCTGCGTCTCGCGTTTCCTAACCATCCCCTCGTAGACCCTTAACCCTGCAGGGCCCAGGTTGTGTAGAAGAATTCTCTTCCGTTTGCTTGAAAACTCATCCTCCCCTTCATCTTGCAGGACACGGGAGGAAGGGGACTGGGTTGGTCAAGGAGAAGGTTTGTGTGCACATCGTGTTGGACCAGCTGCAGTGGAGAGGAAAAGGCTGCTCACTTAAGAAGGGGGCGCTTTCCACCCAGCTCATGTACTCCTGGAATACTAGTCCTAGGAGTGATGAGGTGTGTGTTGCACAGCAGAGCTACGCGAGCATAACACGCAGCAGGGATAACCTGGGGGTCGACAGCCACACTGAAGGCTGTCTTAGACACTTGGGGGCTGATTTACAAGCCCCTTGCGTCACTTTTGCGTCCCTTTTAACATGGGAAAAGTGACGCAAAAGTGGCGCAAGTGGCTTGTAAATCTGCCCCTTGGTGTGATGCTGCTCTGTGGCCCACAGCTGGCATGTGGTGCTGGGTTGCTGGACAGGCTGTGTGCGTTCTGGAACCTCTGCCTGCACAGGATCAGTCACAGGCTCTCGGCGCGTTGCTGGCTGCACACGAAGGTGCATCCGACTCGTCTCCAGTTGTAAGATCAGGGTCATAACACATGCACACGCATCCCCCGCAGTGCGGGGGACCCTCAAGCTCAAGGGGGCACCTCAGCACTGCACTTCGGCCTGAGAGCTCCTAATAGAGTCCGGAGGGGGCCCCTCCACGTACCTGGCAGGGGGGCCCCCTCAATTATCGTTACACCACTGTGTAAGATCTATTGTCGTCCGCAATGAACCACCGGAGACGGGGTGATTTATGACTCCTTTATTATAGAGAGTGTGAGCCCGCACATACTTTGTCCCTGCCCGCCTTGCTTGCGCCACCCTGCACACGTCACACTATTTCCGCCAGCCTTCACCAGTGGTGACGTGATGCCCGAATACTAGAGTACGACGCCACATCTGTAAGTGACGTAAAAATTCTTGTTGCAGTTTTTAAAGCCAAAAGTCCATTAGCACCGGAGCAAAAAAAAATTAAAAAATTGAGAGAGGATGTGGTCTCACGGCTAGACTGCCGACTTTGGTGCTGGAAACCAAAGTTCGAGCTTCGGGGTCGCATTCACATCCTGTGATTCTAGGCAAATAACTTAATCTCCCCGTGTCTACCAAAAAAATGAATGTGTCTTTGTGTAACGTAACCTGTGCTCATGTAAGCGCTTCAATACCTTCGGGTCGAGTTCGAGCCATATAAATATGCATTAATAAAAAAAATACATATGACAACTCAGTAGCAAGCAGACTCAGCACAGATGTGTGTTTATTTGTTAGGTAAGAGCCCAGTATCATAAAATGTGGAAATACATGCAAGGCGAACGGTAAGAATGTGTCTTTATTTATAAATATAATAAAATATACATTGAATCAATCCCTTCATACCTCCACCCCCAATCAAACATTCCTTAGATTTAAGTTCAGCCTAAGTCTGCGTGGAGTAAAAAGTGCGTGGGACACGAGTCCAGCAAAAGTAACATATGCATAAAACAACTTTCAGGCGAGAGTAAATCCTGCATACAAAAGTTACAGGCTCGTCTAATATATAATATGCATGTAAAATGTGCATGTAAAAACTTACAGACAACATGCCTTGAATTAAACTACAATGATCATGCTTACATGGTAAGCCAAAATAAGAGCTAGAGATCACATAAGTTACTGCAATAACAGATTGGATACATAAACATAAAAGATTATGCTAACTACAATGGAATGTGCATAAAACAAAAACATGGTAAATTAAACTAAACCCCACAAAAAGTTAAAGGCAGAGTGAAAGTTGCTTAAAGCAAATTGAAAAACAGTGGATCGTGAACCAAGCTATGACGAAATATGCTTAAGATACACGAAAGGGAGAAATATGCATTTTGTATTATCCACGGTGAGTTAAACGGGACACAGTCTGAAGTGGGATATGTATAATACAGGTCACACGCTATAGTGAAGCTGTCATTTAGGGTCTCGGCATTTCACTTGTGATGGGTGAAATTTTAATTTTCTGGTTTTAAATATGAACTGCAGCTCTCTGTCTTTGAACAAGTTTATAAGCTGCTTTCATGGGAGGCTCAGTTAGATTGTGGAGGTTAGGGGCCTTTAAAGAGGTCTCTGGTCTGATCATTAAATTCAGTCAAACAAATCAAGTCTAAAAAAAATAAATATATATAAAAAGTAAAACTGTCTCTAGTGCGAAAACAACACAAAATATACCAATATTAAATACATGATACACGATACTGCTACACCAAAGGCTTTTACCGTGCCATTACCTACTGACAAAAGCAATCTCAGCCCTGGTTATGCAGGGCCGTTGTCTGTCATTGGCAATAAGTTCATAGAATGATATTGTCACCACTATTAAATATATTTCATACCAGAATATCCAGGTGTCTGTCACAAGCAAGGTATCTCCCTGTGGACTTCGTGTTTCCACACGTATTTCACTGTTCTTTAAGGGGCAGGCTTAGAGACCCCACTTGGTTAGTCATGAAGCCTAGCCCTTAACTAGCAGTGTTATGAAGCAGACTGTACTCAGGTTAACTATTGCTAATTTTGTGCAAGTCCCTTGGATTCAAAGGGGAAACTAAGATGTTAAAAAGCTCTTCAACACTTCTTGAAAATGTGGGGATCTATTCTCTAAGTGCATTCACACCAGTATGGCTTATAGGCCGAGACGACTGGTGTAAGTACATGTACCCCAACTAAAGTTGTTTTAATATGATTGATTACTTTGCAGCTATTACCACTGTATTATCACTTGGAACAAGATAGCATGAACAAGGTATGCAGCAGAAGGGAGTGTAGTGTTACATTCATGCTCAGGGCGGAATAAAGAAAGGCGGCTAAGGTACCACCATCATCCAAGGTCCTACCCTCAGATAAGGTCCTACCATCATTCAGCAGTGAATAAAGGAGAGCTGAACCTACTGAAAGGACCTTTCCCAAGGGACTAAAAACTTGTTTTTTTCACTCTTAACATAGGGGACATCCAAGCACCTTCTTTCCGTGCTCTCGCTCTCTTTAGCCTAGGTATAGTTCTCCTTCTCTCTCTTAATCCTAGCGCTGGGACACACTGTTGGGTGTAAGCAGGCGCTTTACAAATGGTAAATAATAATAATAATAAAATGTGTTGCATGGCTGTCTAAGGGGCATGCATTATGTTATAATAATAAGATGGCTTTGCATAGTGCATCTCCCCACAGGATGTGCCCTCATAGCACTATACATTAAATAGAACACTGGCTGTATAAAAAAATAAATGGATACCTTTTCGATGTATAGTACATCTATGGATCCTGACAGGACAGATACTTTATGACTAAAGACACGTTTGCGTCCTGGGTCCTCCATTCAGCATACCCACATGTCATCTATCCACAGAGGTGGCAAACACTATACTCATTTACGTCACACTATAAATAAATACATTGCATTAAATGGAATGCACCAATAACTACACCTGGTGGGATAGCCCTTGGAGATCAAGAGGCCTGAACCAATAGACTTCTAGGGTTGTTTTAGTATTAAAACTGTGTTTAAAATATTAGAAGGACAAGGTGAAGGTGGTTTACACAGGTGATAAATAAATATGATAAATAATCTGTACACAGATGGCTAGGCCACGCCGAATCCAAAGTTTGCAAGATGTCCGAGTTTGTAAATGTAGCAGAAGGGTGCTGTTCGCAGTTTATTAAGGACACTTTAACCACTTTGACCTTTGAACGTCGCTGATAAATTCCTTCAGTTTACTAATGAAATCCTGCACATCCATAAAATCAGTTTCGCAGTCATCCTAAAGAAAACAGGAAAAAAACATATTACATTTACCTCAGGCCAAATATTAAAACAAAAAGTGGAAATGTTCAGAATATTAGAAGATAATTCGTACCCCATTTTGCGATGGTAGTCTCCGTAGAAATTCCGTGAAAAGGTTATGCAGTGCAGTTGTTGTGCCGCTTCCATTTTCACGATTTGCAATTGTTTGAAGCCCTTCCTCTAGTTTCTTGATGCAATTCAGCATCTAGAATAAAGTTTCAAACACAATAGCATTTTAGAACCAAACGCTGCGGCCTGGGAAGCAACTGCAATACTAGGTTCAAACTTCAAAATTGTAATGTGTTGTGAAACTCAAAAATGTGTCTGTTTGAATTGTGAAATATGGCGAAGAGTGAAATCCAAAAACTAAAAACGGAAATGGGCTTGTCTACTGCAAAATGTCCAACTCTCCCAACAAGCCAGCACATTTGAAATGCTGCTAGGGCCTGGTAGACAAGAGCCTGACATAGGAGTGACTACCAAAAATATCAACAAAGGGAGTGAAGAGGTGGTGCAACAAGGCACCGCGGTGGGCTAATCCTCCTCTTATGACCGTCTAAATAATCAACAAAGACCACCTGAAACAGACATACAATACATATTCCGATGGTGTTGGAATACACTCAGTGTGTTAAAATACCCCTCACACACCAAAAGGGCCCTTGGTGTCATGCTTCATCATCGGGGTCTTCCCGCCCCCGCTGCGGGACGGGGCAGTGCTGCGACAAGCGGCTACGCCGGAGCACCTTTTAATTGTGAGTACTATGTGAGTGATAATGGAGTGAGTGTCAGTGAGGTCAGAAGTGATGAACAGTGAAATTAAAGTTAAAAAATACCTGGCCTGGTGTTTAGAAAAAATTATTTAATAGGCACTGGCTGGTATCGTTAAAAGGGGTGAGGCGGAGTGCAAGATCGGGTTACTAGTCTTGCTCTCCTGTGTGGGTCAACATGTTTCGGGGCGACATGCCCCTTCGTCAGGACCGGGATGTATAGATCCCCCTGTCACTCACTAATGCGCTCCCACAGATAGAGAGTGTTGTGTTTGATCAATGTGTATAAATAATTTAAATACACGTGAAAAGAAGCTCGGTCAGTAATACTGATGATGTAAGCCTGCAAGGATAAGAACACAGGATTTTAGAAAGAGCGCGGATCCCAATGCGCTTTACTAATGAATACCTGTAAGGAATGAAAATACACATAGGGGAAGAAAACACACTTTAGGCTGTTACATGTCACGCCAAAGACTTCTTAGGGGGACCTGGATAGCCGGATATGAAAAAGACAAAATATATAGAACTGTGGAGAAAAGCATTCATGGGCTTATTGCCTGGCTGGCCGAGGATTTCCCGGAGGGGCCAGGTCACTTCACAGGGTGCAAATGGGAAGGAAAAAACACACATAAAAATGTATACATACATACACACACCAATATAAAGCATCAAAAACTAGCAAAGAGATGCTTATTCACTTTTTATACATACTTATTGAATGATGAGACAATGCCCCATGAGCCAAGCTGGGCGAAGGGTATAGAGGGTCCAACTGTGGGGAGACATGGAGAGATAATGCCAGGACCTAGATTAGCTTTTTACCCTGAGTGAATTAAGGTAGTGTATACCAGGTCAGGACTGTCGGCTATGCCGTACTTACTCAACCCCCACACCTCAGTGCTTCCTCCTTCGTCAGTGGCTTCCGTGGTAATGGTAAGCCGGGGCAGGGCGGGTCTTATATAGTGAGGCCGTGGCTTGTTAGCAGAGCCTTAATTAATTAACTCGAAACCGATGTGCGTGTTCGGTCGAGTGGTTTGGGCGTGTGACCAGAGCGGCCATTGTTAAATGTCCGAGGTCGGCTGGGCCGGGATAGGTATTGGCAAGGGTCGGTTGCATTTCCCTTACGATAGGTAGTAGTTGGCGGAGGGGGTTGGTAGAATGCTAGGATACACCCCAGGTCCGCTCTGATGCTAGTATCTGCGTGTCAGGCGACACATGCGCCTGCGCGGTGAAGTGTCTACACTCCGCGCATGCGCAGTAGAGCTGCATAGTGACTATCTTGTCGCGCATGCGCGGGAGGGAGGTGTTCCTCCGCGCTGCTCATCAGGAGCCTGGGGGGGTTTTTTTTGCCAATGGATATACGGAGGGACGCTTATGAAGATGTATAAATCATTGTCAGAGCGGAACATGTGTTATTTACCAACTGTCCTGTAGGCAGAGGTTGTACATGGGTGAAGACTGATATTCTCAAATTATGTTCCACTTACTTATAGGTGGGAAAATAAAGAGGCTCTTGTTAGGTTACAGCTATTCAGAGCGAAAAACTCTTATTTTTTGCACACAGTTTGTAAAAAGGAATAAATAAAATAAAAATTCGAGATTTTCATACATATTTACACGTCATGTCGGCCAGGACCACATTGCAGGTTCTGTGATTGCTGGTGGGACACGATGGTGTTGAGTTTTATATTAGTACTGTATTAAGGTCCCGAACTATGGAACTCGCTTAGGTTTTAATCATGCCTTAAATTGCGACCAAGGAATATCGTCATTTAATCCTGTGAGATGCGTGCCCAAGCGATAGACCCAACGTTGCTCTTTTGCAAGAAGGTCCTTGTCACTCCCGTAGGCTTCTATGACTGTCCATTGCAGATCGTCTATACTGTGACCCATTGTGGCATAGTGGGTGGCCATTCTTGTGGTAGTTTTTTTGCAACGTACGTTGCTTCGATGTTCGCCCATTCGTATCTTGACCGGTCGTGTGGTCATGCCAATGTACTCTTTTTTACATGGGCAGGTGATCAAATAGACCAAATTCCGGCTATTGCAGTTGGTAAAGGAACGTTGTTCCCATGTGGATTTGTTAGAAAAAGTTATGTTACGACTTTTTTTTGTATATTGACAGGATGTGCACGAGCCACATGGGTGGTGCCCTCCAATGGTTGAAATGGCAGAGGGTCTCTCGTTCGTGAGTTGTTTAGGTCTCGTGTGGACCAGCAGATCCTTCAGGTTCTTACCACGCCTGTGTGCAAACATTGGTTTTGGGAAATCTAGTTTTCCGCAATTCAAAATTTTCCAGTGTCTGTTCACAATTTTTGTGATCTGGTTCGAATTGGTGTTGTACGTTGTGACACAAATCGGGCGTTGGTCTTGTTCTTTTTCTGCTGTAGTTTCCAAAAGGGCATCTCGGTTGTTGTTCCGTGCTCTCTTAAAACCCTTGTTGACTACCTTGCTAGGATAGTTCCTGTTACTGAGCTTAGTTTTCAAATCAGCTGCTTGGGTTTTAAAATCTTGGATAGCGCTGCAATTACGCCTAAGGCGAAGGAACTGGCCATAGGGTAAATTGTCACGTAGATGTCGTGGATGGAAGCTACTATATAGTAACAGACTGTTTTTAGCCGTGGGCTTGAAATGAGTACATGTCTCTAGTTTGCCATTAGAGGGGTAGATATTCAAATCAAGGAAAACAAGGTTTTCATTAGAGGCTGTGTGGGTGAACTTGAGGAACCGATCTTGTTGGTTCAGCCAAGTCATGAATTGTACCACAGAGTTTTGATCACCCCTCCAGATGACTAATACGTCATCTATGTATCTTTTCCATGCGACCACATGGTTCTTATAGGGGTTCTGGTCGTTCAGGATTCTGGTGGCTTCGAGATGGTGCACATAGAGCCCTGCTAGGCTCGGCGCACAGGTGCTGCCCATACTCGTGCCGTGTTTTTGTAGGTAGTATGTGTTTTCATACATGAAGAAATTCTTTTTTAGGGTCATGGAGATGCATTCAAGGACCACTTGCCTCGGGGTGTGGTACGCCCATGGGGTTGAGAACAGGACTTCCTCAATAATTTCTAGAGTCTCTCGGTGGGGGAGACTCGTGTAGAGACTCTCTACATCCAGTCCCAACAGGAGGTCGTGTTCGGGGTCAAAAGGTATCTCTTTTACCAACTGTAGGACTGCTTTCGTGTCTTTTAGATAAGTACTCGTCTTCTGTACTATTGGTCTAAGGAAAGCGTCCGCAAATTTTGATAAGGGTTCAAGGATTGACTGGATTCCCGATACTATAGGGCGCCCAGGTGGATATGGGGCGTCCTTATGAATCTTGGGGATGGTGTAGAAATACGGAGTTTTTGGATTCTTTTGAATCAGAAAATCGCTCTCTTGTTTTGTGAGCCAGTCGTGTGCCATTGCTTCCTCAATCATTATGAGGATACAGATCCTGACTTCTTCAGTCGGGTCTTCCCTCAGTATTTGATAATTGCGTCTGTCCTCAAGTAGTTTCCTACACTCCTTATCATAGTTGGTATATGTTTGTATCACCGTCGCTCCGCCCTTGTCGGCAGGCTTGATTACAATCGTTTCATCATTAGCCAGTTCATACAGGGCCGTTCTCTCAGCTGTGGAGGTGTTGTTAAAGACATCCCCACTGTCAGTGGTTAGTTTTTCCAGATCTGCCATAACTGCCTTTTCAAAGGTTAACAGTTCAACCGGTAGCGTAGAGTCTAGAGGTGTGAAAGAGGATTTGTTCTTCAGGCCTGTATCTGTTTGGACATTCATTTCATTGTTAGAGTCCTGAAAAAAAGCTTTTAGCTTAAGTTTTCGCGTAAACTCTTTCATCTCTTGGCAGAGTTTGAATTTATCCATTTTATGGGTAGGGACGAAGCCCAAGCCCTTACTTAGGACATTCTCCTGAGCTTCCGTTAGTAAGTGGTCAGACAAGTTTACAACTAAGTTCCTCGACTGGTTGACGCTGTTTGACTCCGGGTTGATACCCCTAGGGGTTGCGCTGGCTGTTGATTCCAGTGTACCTGCGTACCTTTCCGGTTGCGGCCCTTTCTTGTTCCTTGGCGCTGGCCTAAAAAAGGCGGTTGGCCATAGTGGTTAAAGGGGGGCATTTGTTGGTCCCACGGTGGGAATTGATTCCCCATGAAGACAGGCCCTGGTGGATATTGCATGAAGCCGGGAGGTCCTTGCATGAAGGGAGGTGGTCCTTGATATGGGCCCCAACCTCTTCCACCTCGTGGATAGCCTCTGCCAGAGAATTGTGTACCTCCTCGTGTGCTCTGGTTGCTGTTTCTACTGGAGTTTGACCCGTTAGAACTAGTATCGGACATGTCAGTGTCCTGGTCATTGTTCTGATTTTTGGATACATGGTCTTTTTTAATGTACGGGTAAATACGTTCATGCGTGAAGTTCTCTGTGTCTTTTTTGTGTTTTTTATACTTATTCTTTTTGAGGGTGCACTCAAACTCTGTCATTTCTTGATTTAGTTCCTCCAGTCTTTTTTTCAGAATGGCTGGGGCAAGGTAACTTTTTATCTTCACTTCTAACTGGGTTATCTCAATCTTGAGTTCTTGTGTTAGTTTGGTTGCAGTTTTTACTATAAGGACTAGCCAGTCCCTAGTACACTTCCAGCTTATAAGAGACCAATCCCTCTTAAATTCTAGATCGTGCGTGAAGATAAATGGTTCATTCTTCACTATTAGGCCGGGAGGGGCCGTCTTTGATTTCAAATATTCGGACATGAGTAGGCCGTGCAGGGCTGTCTTTATCTGCGTTCTCCTCAGGGCTGCCAACTCGTCCCAGTCACCTTCGTTGATGCCTGGTTCAGTGTTGCTCAGCCCTTCGAATGGGCGTAGGTTTGCTAGGATCCTGTCGACCTCCTCATCGTCAAATGCAAGGCCTCCAGCTTCCTCCATTGAGGCTGGTAAGGAGTATGTATATTAGGTGTGTGTGCGTGGAAGGTTGAGACTATGTGTGTAGGGAAGGGGTGCAAAAGGAAAAAGGAAAAGTAGAAAAAACCGAGTTGGCTGTTCTACTAAAGGCCAGAAGTTCTGGTAGGCTCTAAATGGAGCGGTAGAACTCCCACAGCTGCGCGCTGTCTCAAAAACCAAAAATATCAACAAAGGGAGTGAAGAGGTGGTGCAACAAGGCACCGCGGTGGGCTAATCCTCCTCTTATGACCGTCTAAATAATCAACAAAGACCACCTGAAACAGACATACAATACATATTCCGATGGTGTTGGAATACACTCAGTGTGTTAAAATACCCCTCACACACCAAAAGGGCCCTTGGTGTCATGCTTCATCATCGGGGTCTTCCCGCCCCCGCTGCGGGACGGGGCAGTGCTGCGACAAGCGGCTACGCCGGAGCACCTTTTAATTGTGAGTACTATGTGAGTGATAATGGAGTGAGTGTCAGTGAGGTCAGAAGTGATGAACAGTGAAATTAAAGTTAAAAAATACCTGGCCTGGTGTTTAGAAAAAATTATTTAATAGGCACTGGCTGGTATCGTTAAAAGGGGTGAGGCGGAGTGCAAGATCGGGTTACTAGTCTTGCTCTCCTGTGTGGGTCAACATGTTTCGGGGCGACATGCCCCTTCGTCAGGACCGGGATGTATAGATCCCCCTGTCACTCACTAATGCGCTCCCACAGATAGAGAGTGTTGTGTTTGATCAATGTGTATAAATAATTTAAATACACGTGAAAAGAAGCTCGGTCAGTAATACTGATGATGTAAGCCTGCAAGGATAAGAACACAGGATTTTAGAAAGAGCGCGGATCCCAATGCGCTTTACTAATGAATACCTGTAAGGAATGAAAATACACATAGGGGAAGAAAACACACTTTAGGCTGTTACATGTCACGCCAAAGACTTCTTAGGGGGACCTGGATAGCCGGATATGAAAAAGACAAAATATATAGAACTGTGGAGAAAAGCATTCATGGGCTTATTGCCTGGCTGGCCGAGGATTTCCCGGAGGGGCCAGGTCACTTCACAGGGTGCAAATGGGAAGGAAAAAACACACATAAAAATGTATACATACATACACACACCAATATAAAGCATCAAAAACTAGCAAAGAGATGCTTATTCACTTTTTATACATACTTATTGAATGATGAGACAATGCCCCATGAGCCAAGCTGGGCGAAGGGTATAGAGGGTCCAACTGTGGGGAGACATGGAGAGATAATGCCAGGACCTAGATTAGCTTTTTACCCTGAGTGAATTAAGGTAGTGTATACCAGGTCAGGACTGTCGGCTATGCCGTACTTACTCAACCCCCACACCTCAGTGCTTCCTCCTTCGTCAGTGGCTTCCGTGGTAATGGTAAGCCGGGGCAGGGCGGGTCTTATATAGTGAGGCCGTGGCTTGTTAGCAGAGCCTTAATTAATTAACTCGAAACCGATGTGCGTGTTCGGTCGAGTGGTTTGGGCGTGTGACCAGAGCGGCCATTGTTAAATGTCCGAGGTCGGCTGGGCCGGGATAGGTATTGGCAAGGGTCGGTTGCATTTCCCTTACGATAGGTAGTAGTTGGCGGAGGGGGTTGGTAGAATGCTAGGATACACCCCAGGTCCGCTCTGATGCTAGTATCTGCGTGTCAGGCGACACATGCGCCTGCGCGGTGAAGTGTCTACACTCCGCGCATGCGCAGTAGAGCTGCATAGTGACTATCTTGTCGCGCATGCGCGGGAGGGAGGTGTTCCTCCGCGCTGCTCATCAGGAGCCTGGGGGGGTTTTTTTTGCCAATGGATATACGGAGGGACGCTTATGAAGATGTATAAATCATTGTCAGAGCGGAACATGTGTTATTTACCAACTGTCCTGTAGGCAGAGGTTGTACATGGGTGAAGACTGATATTCTCAAATTATGTTCCACTTACTTATAGGTGGGAAAATAAAGAGGCTCTTGTTAGGTTACAGCTATTCAGAGCGAAAAACTCTTATTTTTTGCACACAGTTTGTAAAAAGGAATAAATAAAATAAAAATTCGAGATTTTCATACATATTTACACGTCATGTCGGCCAGGACCACATTGCAGGTTCTGTGATTGCTGGTGGGACACGATGGTGTTGAGTTTTATATTAGTACTGTATTAAGGTCCCGAACTATGGAACTCGCTTAGGTTTTAATCATGCCTTAAATTGCGACCAAGGAATATCGTCATTTAATCCTGTGAGATGCGTGCCCAAGCGATAGACCCAACGTTGCTCTTTTGCAAGAAGGTCCTATCCCGGCCCAGCCGACCTCGGACATTTAACAATGGCCGCTCTGGTCACACGCCCAAACCACTCGACCGAACACGCACATCGGTTTCGAGTTAATTAATTAAGGCTCTGCTAACAAGCCACGGCCTCACTATATAAGACCCGCCCTGCCCCGGCTTACCATTACCACGGAAGCCACTGACGAAGGAGGAAGCACTGAGGTGTGGGGGTTGAGTAAGTACGGCATAGCCGACAGTCCTGACCTGGTATACACTACCTTAATTCACTCAGGGTAAAAAGCTAATCTAGGTCCTGGCATTATCTCTCCATGTCTCCCCACAGTTGGACCCTCTATACCCTTCGCCCAGCTTGGCTCATGGGGCATTGTCTCATCATTCAATAAGTATGTATAAAAAGTGAATAAGCATCTCTTTGCTAGTTTTTGATGCTTTATATTGGTGTGTGTATGTATGTATACATTTTTATGTGTGTTTTTTCCTTCCCATTTGCACCCTGTGAAGTGACCTGGCCCCTCCGGGAAATCCTCGGCCAGCCAGGCAATAAGCCCATGAATGCTTTTCTCCACAGTTCTATATATTTTGTCTTTTTCATATCCGGCTATCCAGGTCCCCCTAAGAAGTCTTTGGCGTGACATGTAACAGCCTAAAGTGTGTTTTCTTCCCCTATGTGTATTTTCATTCCTTACAGGTATTCATTAGTAAAGCGCATTGGGATCCGCGCTCTTTCTAAAATCCTGTGTTCTTATCCTTGCAGGCTTACATCATCAGTATTACTGACCGAGCTTCTTTTCACGTGTATTTAAATTATTTATACACATTGATCAAACACAACACTCTCTATCTGTGGGAGCGCATTAGTGAGTGACAGGGGGATCTATACATCCCGGTCCTGACGAAGGGGCATGTCGCCCCGAAACATGTTGACCCACACAGGAGAGCAAGACTAGTAACCCGATCTTGCACTCCGCCTCACCCCTTTTAACGATACCAGCCAGTGCCTATTAAATAATTTTTTCTAAACACCAGGCCAGGTATTTTTTAACTTTAATTTCACTGTTCATCACTTCTGACCTCACTGACACTCACTCCATTATCACTCACATAGTACTCACAATTAAAAGGTGCTCCGGCGTAGCCGCTTGTCGCAGCACTGCCCCGTCCCGCAGCGGGGGCGGGAAGACCCCGATGATGAAGCATGACACCAAGGGCCCTTTTGGTGTGTGAGGGGTATTTTAACACACTGAGTGTATTCCAACACCATCGGAATATGTATTGTATGTCTGTTTCAGGTGGTCTTTGTTGATTATTTATAGGAGTGACTACGCCAGAGCTTTGCCTGCTTGACCAGAGGCACAGGTAACTATAATGCATATTGTGTTGTAAAGGCATGTGTGGTAAAGGCATATACGTGGTTAAGACTTACGTAGTTCAGACCGCGTGGAACCGGCATGTGTGGTAATCGCATGCATGGTTCCATCACACAACTGATTAGGGAAACGGGCGGAACAACCCTGGCTCAGCCACGCGTTTCCGACCGACGCAATCACAACCACGCCTGCCTTACCAAATGTATATGCCTGCTGGAATGGGCGGGCCCAAGACCAGGAAGGATCAGGAGTGTACGCCGTGAGGTAGGTGGAGCTAGGGCAGGGTTATTGGGGGTAGATTTAAAGGGTTGGGAGGTAGTTTTCAGGGCTGGGAGGAGTGGGGTTGTTTTCAGGGCTGGTGGCGGGGTCGTTTTTAGGGCTCGGGGTAGTTTTAAGGCTTAGAGGGGGCAGGAAAGTCTTTAGGACTCGGGGGAGGCACGTTTTAGGGCTTGGGGGGCAAGGAATCTTTAGTGCTCAGGGTGTAAGGGGATGGTTTTAGGTCTCAGAGCACGGGCTTGTGGGGCCGTTTTAGGGCTCAAGACAGGGGGCAAGTCTTAACCATGTGTATGTCTTTGCCATACATACCTTAACCACGCACATTTCATTGTAAAGGCATGCATGGTAAAGGCATATGTGTGGTTTAGACTTGCATGGTTTAGACCGCTGATGAAGCAAAGCTTCGCATATTTTGCGATCTTGCCGAAGTCATGAACCTCGTTTATGTGTAACAAAGTAATAAGTGTAAGTCTTACTAACGTTTATATTTAGTTTAAATAAGGATTAAGACGCTTGCCTATATGTTTTACTAAAATAATTTACTCGAGTCACTTAAAATGGCTGCCGCTTGTATTTAGTTACTGCGCATGCGTCAGCCACACTCACGTGTCCTGACGCGTCTGCAGAAGTGGAGGGAAATTTATGCGCATGCGTAATACATAGCTGTGCCCATCATGTGGTACTGCTCGTGCCACTGCTCTTGTGATTGTTTCCATGTAGCTAACATATAGACTGCATAAGTATATTTTATGATGATAAGTTGAAAGTACAACCCTGTGATGAGATTTCATAACGTTATTTCTGTGTATTAATTTGTTCTCGCTTACTTTTCATGTACCGCGGGGAATGGGGGTCCAAACTGATTGGGAGCCATATTGACGGTCTCTTCTGCGCATGACCAGAGAATACTGAAAGGTGGCAACTTTGGACAGTGGAACTCAGCCAGCTGGCAGCCACAGTCAAGATGTGCCTGGGAAAGCCACCTCTGCGCTACGAGAACGGAGGATGTTGCTCCTCATGTGTTACAATGTTAATTGTCACTCGTATTTCTGCACAGTTTCTCATGAGAACCCCAATCTCTCTAGGCGGTACCCAAGTATGCTAATATAGGCTCAAATTAGCGTGTTCTGATTGGTGTGTTACCCAAATCCTACCTTAGGACCAATCCAAATTGAGGGATTCTGACACTTTGCAACATTGGGGGGTGGTACACCGTCCCAAAAGAGTATATCTACCCTGGGTTTACCTAGGGAATTGTCCGACTTGTCTGGTTTAGCTGACCTGTCACTGACCCATCGTACTCAATAGGTGACTGAAGATACAGAGAGCTGCGGAGCACTCTGTCCGAAATTGACCATAGACTAAGGTTTTACTGAACCTTAAAGTGCTGGCGAAGCACTTTGCTGGGAGTTCGCTGACCCAATCGGGGTCTTGATCGATAGCTGCAGAGAGGGTGGAGCGCAGGCGTTGCTTCCAAACTGCGGGTGCGGTCCTGTCCTGAGCGGTCCTGTCCTGAGGGTTTGCTGTCCTGTCCTGAGGTCCTGTCCTGATTCCTAATCTGAGGGTATCCTGTCCTGTCCGGGGTGTCCATTCTGCACCTGCTGTCCTTTGAGGGGTATCCTTCCTTGAGGGTTTCCTGTCCTTAACTGACCCGTGGCCAGGGTTTGGTTTCCACACCAGTCTAGGTAAATACTGCTCTAAGTTCTTTAAACTTGCACCTTTCTATATTTCTACCTTTTGCTACAATAAAGTGACATCTTTGCACATGTTGATTTTCCATGCTTTTACCGCAAACTATTGAACGAAAGTCATTTGCATATTTTTCATGATATGTTCCCATGTCACCCTACCTTTTAGAGATTATATTTTGCATTGCAGTTTGTCATTTTCTGATATGGTCTAGAACCTCCTTACCTAGACGGTTTAAAGGTCCCTTTACTTTAAGTTTAGCGTGTTACTCTTTATAGGCCCTCCTATAGTAACCCATGCATAGTCTGTCCATGCTAAAACATTTCTGAGATTATATAGTATTTTTCCCATTTGCATTCCATATTGCATTTGAATGGTTACCCTGTCGTTATTTCTCTATAGTTATATAATTTACATTATCCTGGTTATTGATTGCCTCATTCTTGTGTATCTTATGCTTGATGATAACGAACTTTAGATAAACATTTTAAAACTTCCAGTTGTCCGTGGTCATTTTAACAACATTGAATGTCATTTGAAATTGCATTTGCTGCCTTTCCTTTTACAGCTAGGCCCCTGATCCATTGAAGTCATAGGTACCCGTGTCGGTGGATGGTAAGTCGGGTACACTGAGTCATAACAAGTAGGGAACACACACAATTGATAGCAGCCCGTGAAGTCGCCTGGTCAATGAATAGTGTGAATTGAAAGTATATGGGCCCTGAAGCCGGAAACGGCGGAATCATTGGCTGGGTGACCTCGCGCGCTCTATCAGTTTTCTGGTAAGCAGAGGTATGGTTAGGGACTAGCTAAAGGTTAGGCAGGATTAGTTAGACTAGTTGAGTCGGTAGCTGCTAGTATATTAATGCTGCTATAGGAAAAGGTCATTACGAGAGACCTGATCAATCTCTTGTGAATACGCATGAATAATATTTAGTAAAAACAATTCATGAATTGCTGTATTGTTATTATTCTTGTTCTTATATTGTTATATGTATTAATCCATGCGTTCGTAAACCGTATTGTTTCGTGTTGTCCGAACTCCCCGGGGAATTGAAAGGGCAAGTGGTGAATAGAATCCATTGTCCTGAGGTCACAGGCTTAAAGGAAAGTTAGGTGCAGGTTAGGATAACCGGGAAGCACTAACTAGGGTTTTTCTGAATACATGAGTGAATAAATGTCAGTAACGAGGTTCATTGGCAAAATTCCCATAGTGGCGTAACCTAGTAAGGGTCACATCGGAAAAGTAGCAGGTTCCTTGGAGCTAGGGTGAAAGCAGAGGGGTCCGCTGAGAAACCTTAAACTCGGAATATATCCCGGAAAGAAGTGGATGAGTTTGGGGGAATAACAGGTTCACTGATGCTAGAGTGAAGGGTAGGCGGAAGAGATCTGCCCGCAGCGCGTGAAAAGTAAATGGAAGTAGTTTACTTGCAGTAGAAGAAATCTTTCTGTCTAGACACTTGAGCACTGTGGCGAATGTGTATTTGTTGTAAAATAACCAAGCACTGAGCACTTTAGAAAGAAAGAAAGTTTCCGTTACCTTGTGAAGGGAGGGAGTCAGCCGCGAAGCGTCTCTGACGTCACTCCGTGCCGCGCTGGGATTGGTAGAAGCAGCGGGCGGGTAGCGGGGCTGGAATTGTAAAGGAGGGGTGAAGCGCCGAGGAGTGGGAACTGTCTCACGAAGGGGCCGCGCACCCATTGGTCGAAACTATTTGAACGCGTGCACCTCATTGGTCGCACAGAATTGCAAGGCGCGTTCTGATTGGAGGTAGCTTTGTAAACAAAGTTAAGCGTAGAAATCGTATGTGGCACTCGTATTGTCCAGAGACTAGACCCGATCCAAGGAACCAAGGGTTTGAGAGGGATCAGTGGAAAGCCAATAGATACGATATTATGTACGGAGGAAAGAGAAAGATGTCCCTTGTAAGTAGGGTAAAGAATTATTTCAAAACGGACAAACCGATTAAATCTAGGGAAGGCGTAGTTGTCCCGCCACCGAATACTCCTGCCTCATTCATGATGTTTGACCGAGGGTACAACACCTGTGTGTGGTTGGAGAATTGGGTGAAGTACACAAAAGATGACGGAGTATTGGCTTTTCCGTTAGACGGCACTTTCAATGGCAGAATTTTATTTAATTTAAGAACCCGCATGAATGAATTGCATCCCAGACCGAGACTAACGCAGTATGAGGCATTAGAGGAATGGGAGATTGAGGCTTTTGAAAGAGAGAAACCCCGAATGGACAAAGGTCTGACCAAATGGTACCCCAGGCTGAAACAAGAGACCAGGGATAAGAGGATGAAACAGTGGAGGCAGAGCATGATTGTTGAGGGTCTGTTTCCCATGATGCCAGCAGGTAACCCTTCTGGGGGAGAGAAAAGGACAGAAAAGAGTAAGCATTGGGGAGCTCCTGGGGAGTCAGACGATGAATTTTTAGATGACATTTTTACGAGAAGTCCGCCCCCTTATAATGAGGGAGCCCGAACTTCCAGTGCAGGAGAGAATCCCTAGCGTCCATCTATTAAGGAGGAGGACAGATCCCTATGTAGGGGGGGAGGGGGCCAGGTATTGCCCTATTTTGAGAAGCCCGAGCCCCCGGAGGTACGCAATATATATCCTAGAATGCCCGAGAGCTCAGAGGAACAATATTCTCGTGAAAGAACATTTTACCCCAGACCTCTTTATGAGAACGAAGAAAAACCAGTAGGATCAGGGGTACCCTTTTTGCAGCCTCCATATGGGGAAGAGCGTAGGTCATTTGGCACAGGAACTTTGTTCCCGAAACCAAATTATGGTGGGGGTCCAAGCGAGACGCATCCTACTGCCCCGAGTTTTACGCCTCAACTGACCCCACAGATGATACCTGACCGAACATTAGGAAGAGTGTTAGATGAAAGGGAGCAAGAGGACATAGCTAAACAGAGGTCAGAAATAATTCAGAAAATTTCCCAGTTAAATACCAGTCCTGAAGCTTTGACTATTCCGGTAACAATCGGACCAGTGGTTCCGTTGTACGGGAATAATCAAGGAGGTCTGAACCCTCCAGTTATGAACCCGATAATGGCCCCGCCGAGGCAAGAGCCCCTATTGATAGACGATCAGTCCAGTGAGTGCGAGTCTGAAGTTGTGTTCTTGGACTTACCAAACAAACAAGCAGGGAAGGGAGTGCAGAAGAGGCATAATCCTTTTGATGCGAAAGAAATAAAATTAGAATCAGCAACAGGGACTAGGAGTGTCTCTTTGGTAACGCCGGAAGAAATTGAAAATTGGAGTCGGGAATTAGAAAAACAGGCTCCGCAAACGAAACCTTTAGACCTCTACAAACTGAGAGTAGAAATAGAGGAATTGATGGCAGGAAATGTGGGGCTAGACAGACTGAATACCTATTCCGAAGAAGAATTGCTGTTTATGTGCAAAAGCCTTACCCGGAGTACTAGGGTGCTCCATGAAAAACTGACCGACACTGCAGCTAGTATGGGGATAGATATATCAAGATCAAAGCCCTTGCAGAAACCATACCGAGCTGAGTTTTCCGACAAAGATTTAGAAAGTCTGAATGTGTCAGGAAGAAAATTACAGATTAAAGAGTTGCTTGCAGTTTTGCAAAAATGGGGAGACGTGGAAAGGTGGAAAACAAGGTGGGCACATAAGAAAGAGGAGGCCCGATCCAGACAAGCAATCCCTGAGTTTCCTTTGAGAGAGGTAGATAGGCCCGAAACTTTATGCCCCATGCGCGAAGTACCCGGTGGGAGGTATGTGCACGTTCCATGGTCCAGACAGGATATTGTGTCCTTTACTAACGATTTCCCGAAATTGCGGGAGAAGCCAGTTGAATGGTACCGGCAAGTGGAAAGGTTTGTAAAGGTGCAGAAATGCCTGTGGAAAGACCTGGATGGGTTTTTCGACATTGTGGTCCCAGTCGATCTATGGACCGAGTGTAAAATAGCCATAGCCTGGCCTAGTGAGGAATACCCGAGAGATGAAAAAACTGGGGAACCATCGAAAGAAGTGATGAGAAAATATGAGCAAGTAATTCAGCATCTGAAACTAAAGGTCCCAGCAAAGGAAACTGATTGGACCAGGATAGATAGAACAACGCAGGAAAGAGAAGAGACAGTGCACTCCTATTATGAAAGGCTGTTACAGGTGTTTAAAACATACAGTGGCATAGATAACATAGAGATGAAGGACATGACGCACTTCATTTACAGGTTTGTAAACGGTTTAAGACCTGAAATTTGTCAGTGGATAAAAGATAACAAAATCTGTTGGCACTCCAAAAAGGTAGATGAGGTCCTGCGGTACGCAAAGTACTGCGAGGACGAGATGGCAGAAAAGAAAAAGGCTCTCAAGGAAAAGGTGATGTGGGCTCAGGTGAAGCTCGCAGAGCAGCAGGAAAAGCAGTTGAGTAACATGGTCAAAAATGCTAAGAATGAAGGCCCTGGGGGAGGGGGAGGAGGCAAGCCCCGGCCCAAAATGAGCAGGGAAGAGGCTATGAAGAAATTTCCCTGCCATCAGTGCGGCGAAATTGGGCACTGGCGTAACGAGTGTCCTTACTTGCCCGAAGATAACCCTAAAACTCCTGATTTAACTCCACAGCCGCAGAAAGAGAGACCGAGAAAGACTCCACCACAGGTAAAAACAGTTCAGGTGCCCCGAGCACCAAAGCAAGTATACAGGGGAAAACAGGCAGAGGGAGATGAGATAGAAGTCTGGGAAAGCAATGAGAACAGAAATGCAGCAACTTCGCAGTATCTTCTAAATGATACCTTCCTTTGTGATGACCAGTACTGACGGGGCCTGAGAGGGGAGGACGAGGAGTGCGTACTTGGCGCCTCCTTGCCGGTAGACCAGTCCGGACCATACATTGAAGGAAAGGTTGACGGAAACGATGTCACCTTTCTGTTGGACACTGGCGCTACCCGTTCTACTGTGAGAACAGTGGACGTTCCAAACCTACCCCTCTCGGGAGAAGCCATCCAAGTAGTGGGTGTATCTAATCAATTGATTAGTACTCCTGTTACCAAGCCCATGGAAATATCAATTGGAAACTTTAAGGAAATGCATAGATTTGTCGTTTGCGACACCAGTCCAGTAAACTTACTGGGACGCGATTTGCTGTGCAAAATGAACTGTACCATCTTTTGCACACCAAAGGGTGTTGAAATTCAGACCCCAGATGAAGACGGCATTTATAAATTAATGTTAGTCCGCCCTGACTCGGAAATTAAACGAATGACCATGCAGGATTTACCCAAAGAACTCCAGGAAGCAGTGAAGCCGGAGGTGTGGGACTTTACTGGGAAAGATGTAGGGTTGATGAAAAATGTGGACCCCATACAAATAGCAATAAAGGACAATGCAGTATACCCCAATACTAAACCCTACAGGATGAATGCAGAAGTGAAAGCTGGTGTTGCTGTGGAAATAAAGAAATTGTTAGAAGGAAACATCATACAGGAGGTGATGAGTAGCCCATGTAACTCTCCGATTATGGGCATTAAGAAACCTAGTGGCAAGTACAGAGTAGTGCAGGATTTGCGAAAAGTTAACAAAATAGTAGTTCCCTGTTGCCCTATTGTCCCGAACCCAGCAGTGATTCTGTATCAGATTCCCTGGGATGCTGAGTGGTTCACAGTGATAGACTTGTGTCATGCATTCTTTTCCATTCCTTTGCATCCAGATAGCAAATTTCTTTTCTCATTTGCCTTCGAAGGTCACGTGTATTGCTGGAACCGGGTCCCTCAAGGGTATACAGAGAGCCCCTCTATCTTTAATCAGATCTTGAAAAAATGTTTGGAAACTTTAGTCCTACCTGGGAACTCTGTCTTAGTGCAATACATAGACGACCTCTTGGTGGCGTCTAAAAGTCATAAGGATTGTGTGATTGACACCATTGCCCTACTGAATCATCTGTGTGAAAAGGGACATAAAGTGTCCCCTGACAAGTTACAGTTTTGTGCAAAATCGGTGAAATATCTGGGGCACCAGATAGAAAAAGGTGTCAGAAAAGTGACATCGGAAAGAGTGAGGATAATTCAAAAGATGCAGTTACCCCGTACTCAAAAAGAGATCAGAATGTTTCTGGGTGTGATAGGATACTGCAGGCAGTGGATTCTGGGATTTGCAGTCCTAGCCAGGCCCTTGATAAAAATGACCAAGAGAGGGACACCCGAGATTGTAGAATGGGATGATGAAAGCTTAACAGCCTTCACCAAGCTGCGAAATTGTCTGTGTACTGCTCCTGCATTGGGAATGCCAGACTATTCCAAAGAGTTTGCCCTATTCTGTGACACTCGCGATAATTGCGCATTGTCAGTCCTAACTCAAGACCATGGCACGACGAGAAGGCCTGTGGCATATTTCTCTGCCACCTTAGATCCAGTGGCTGCTGGATTACCAGGTTGTCTGAAAGCAGTAGCTGCTACCTGTGCCAGTTTAGAACAGAGTGAGTCAATTGTCATGGGACATCCGGTAACTGTGTATGTTCCGCATGGAGTGGTAATTTTGTTGACCAGAACAAAAACACAGTATCTCACCCCTAGTCGGCTGACTAAATATGAGAGGATTCTTGTGGGTGCTGCAAATGTAAACATTGTTAGGTGCAGTATTTTGAACCCAGCCACCTTACTCCCTGACCCAAAGGATATGGAAGGGGGGGTGGATGATGAACACGATTGTATTGACCTAACAGAATTCAATACCAAGCCACGCCCAGACATAAAAGAAACGCCCTTGCCTGAGCATGACAAAGAATTATTTGTAGATGGTTCATGTCTAAGGCATGAACAAGGAGGCCTGAGTGCTGCCTATGCAGTAGTGTCCTTAGAGAAAATTGAGGAAGCAGGTTATCTATATCACATCAAGTCTGCACAAGTAGCCGAATTGATTGCTATGATAAAAGCTTGCCAAATTGGGAAGAACATACGCATAACAGTGTATACTGACAGTCAGTACTGTTATGGGGTTGTGCATGACTTCGGCCAGTTGTGGCTGCAGAGGGAGTTCCTGACTTCATCGGGTACTCCTATTCGAAATGGAAAAGTTATTCAAGACCTTTTAGAGGCAATCCAGTTACCAAAGGAACTGGCAGTGGTAAAATGTGCTGCTCATAAGAAGAGCATGGACAAGGTATCACTGGGGAACGATTATGCTGATCGAGTGGCCCAATGGTGCGCAAGAGATCGGTATATCGTAAATCCAAAACGAGGGGGGCCAGGAACCAGCTGCCAACTTCAGGTGTTTGAGGAAGTGCCTACATGGGATGAGGTGAAAGAGTAGCAGCAGGCGGCACCTTGGCAAGAAAGAGAGAAGTGGAAGGAAGATGGATGTAGACCAAGACGTGTGGATGGTGTCATTATAGGTCCAACTGGTATGCCTTTGTTACCTAGACACCTACTTAGCGCAATGGCGAGGTTGATACATGAAGGATCACACATTGGTAGGGACGCCATGATTCTAGTGTTCCAACAGACTTGGTACAGTAAGAAGTTCAGGAAAGTAGCAGAGTCCCTCTGCCAGAGGTGCCTGTCATGTCAGAAGATGAACCCAGGGAAGAAGACTGTAGTGGAACTGGGGAAAATTGGGAGGTCCGGGGGTCCCTTTGTAAGGATACAGGTTGATTTCATCACCATGCCCCATTGTGAAGGGAAACGATATGTCCTTGTCATGGTCTGTTTATTTTCAAAATGGGTGGAAGCTTTCCCCACTCCCAAAAATGACGCAAAAACGGTAGCTAAATGTTTATTAAAAGAACTGATACCTAGATTCGGGGTGCCAGTCACTATTGAATCAGATCAAGGCTCACATTTTCATAATGACGTCATCGATGAACTCTGTAAGGCCTTTGGAATTGCACAAAAGCTACACTGTGCCTACCGTCCAGAGGCTTTTGGAGTGGTGGAACAAATACATGGAACTATCAAAAACAGACTAGCAAAACTGTGTGATGCAACTAAATTGAACTGGGTGAAGGCCCTGCCCTTGGTCCTAATGGGACTCAGAATTATTCCTGATCGCAAGACAGGCCTAAGTCCCCATGAAATAATTATGGGAAGAATAATGAGACAAGCATGGGTACCAGGAAGCAAACTGTTGAGTATTACTGATGATTTGGTACTTGAATACTGCAAGAGATTGGGTGACCAAGTGCGTTCTATCTCTCGCCAGATCGGAGAAGACGCCATCCTCAATCCAACGACTCCTCTCCACAAACTGGTCCCGGGGGACTGGGTGAAGATAAAAAAGCACACTCGGAAGACCTGCCTGGAGCCAAGGTGGGGAGAAAAACGTCAGGTGATTCTGGTTACTACCACAGCAGTCAAGTGTGCTGGGGTTCCGCGTTGGATACACGCCAGCCACACCAAGAAGGTATCACCAGACGAAGTGCCTGAAGCTGAAGGACGTCCAGCAGAGGACTCTGCAGGAGCCAGACCAGAAGTAGCTGACAGCGTACAGCCCAGTACCAGTCAAGCTGCAGAATCAGCAGACGTTGGCCCAAGAATAGTTGACAACGAACTACCAGGAGCCCAGCCTGCTGAAGGGGTCCAAGGAGCTGAGCCAGAAGTAGCTGAAGACGAGCTGCCAAGCATATGGCCAGAAGAGTGGATTCCATTGATTGACCTCACTGAAGACCCTATTCGAACAAATGAAAGACTTTGGGAAGGTAGAGAGTGGACTAGTCAGGAAAAGCAAGGCATAGGCGAAGAGCCTCAGAATCTTGAGATTCACATCAAAACTGAGGAAGGAGAAGGTCAGACAGGGACAGAGCACGTGATTGATACAGAACCAGTGAATAAGACTGAACAAGTGCCCGATACTGAACAAGTGAAGGATCTTGAACAAGAGAGGAATACAGAACAAGTGATCGATACTCCTCCACTGACACCTGATATCGGGAAGGGACAGACTAGACATAGTGTAATAGTTCGAGCAGAAGAAAGTCCAGAGATCGAAGTGCTTGAACAGGATCAGATAGAATTAGAAGAACGTGTTCAGGAAACAGAATCAGAGACACTTGAAGAGCAAACACACAGTATACCTGAACAAGGCCAGATTAGTACCCAGGCAGAAGAAACAGATGCTAGCCCTGGAATTAGTCAGATAGAAGAAAGAAGAAACTGAAGCAGAATTGCCACAAGCTAATGAAAATAAGAGGGCAAGAGAAGAAAACGAAGTCCAAGTACCAACCAAAAGACTAAAGAAAAGAAAGCATCTTGAGCCTAAATACATAAAGAAATTGAGATTGAGAATAAAAACAGTAGAAGAAAAACGTGCAGAAGAAAGGAGAAGTGCTCGTATAGCAGAACAACCAGAAGACTCTTCCAAAAGAAGGAGTGATCGAATAAAGAGACAAAACAAAAAGTACAAGTCACCTGAATGGACACTTGTGTTAGAAGAGCTTGAAGATCTCGACATCACTGACGTAAGCGACGGAGAGCCCGTCCCTGAGTACTCTGACGAAGAGGAAGAAGAGCCACCGTGAATTTACACAAAGTAAGATACTCGTGTAAAGTCACAAAGAGGGGTCGAGAAACTTCTTCTGAGCCAAAATGTCTGATTCAAACGTGAGTGGTAGACCTAGTCGCAGCTGTTGCAAAACTTGCTGCAAGGTATGTGTCTGTAGTGTAGTTGTCCTGATATTACTCTGGATAGGACTAACAATCTTTATACCCTTTGCTGTGAGTAAAGATACTAACATTGTCCCTACTGAAATTGTAAATACTGACAGTGAAGAGCTGACAACACAGAGTGTAGCTAGACATGAAAGAGCACTGAGACAAACAAAACAAGACTTAGAAGCATCAGATGAGGAACTACATTATCATAGAATCAAAAACAGGACACGCTTAAATGTTTTAGCAAACTTGTTAATACACTATGTAGAGACTATGGAAATTGAAGATTGCTATGTCTGCATGAAGCTACCTACTTCTGTAGCTGAAGGCGTGACATACCATCACTTGCCACTGACATACGGAATTTCCTGTAGCATTTTAGCTAGCTTATTTTACAAAAGAGGACCGTTACAGTACTATTACTCTAACAATGACGTGATCTTTTCTGAGCTTCCTATACGTGGGAACTTGAATCCTGTACATACCAAAAGTGACGCAATACGATACATGGGAGATTATTTCCTGACTATAGGTAACATTGACATAGCAGACGCACACAGAGATAACTTGACTTGTTCTTTGCATGAGCAGGAAAAGATGTTCCTAAACATGGCAGAGAAAAGGAGAATTAAAATACAAAAGAAGGCTAATGACGAAAGTCAGAAAAAGCCAAAGTGGGCAGAGAACATGGAAGGCACCTCAACTGGTGGGGCGGGTCCTGCTCTGTTGCTGGATTTTGAAAAGAAAGGCAAGCTATGTCTTCACCGCGAGAAGACTAGCTATTATAATAACATTTTCATTGGTTCCAGTGAATGCGAACATAATTACAAGGTAATTGGAGGTTGGGGTTTCAAAAATGGGTCAGAGCCTGTGTTTCCTGGAATTTATTATATTTGTGGGGACAAGGCTTATTTCAAATTGCCGGATCACTGGTATGGAAGTTGCTATTTTGGCATTGTCTTCCCGAAAATATACCATGTGAATGGAGGTGCTGGAAGCAGTGAAAATACTAATGGCTTAGTGCGTAGTAAAAGAGAAAGCATAGGTGAAATAATGGGTAGTATTTTCAGTGCACTGATACCTGGAGTGGGAGTGGTTCTGAACACTCACAGAATTTGTAAATTGTCTACTATAGTGGATGTATTGTCTACTGAGACAGCTCATGGATTTCTGCTGGTCAACACCGAAATGGTTGCGATCAGATCAATGGTTTTGCAGAATCGACTTGCTCTTGACACCTTATTAGCGAAAGAGGGCGGAGTCTGCCGGATGTTGAAGGCGCAACATTGTTGCACTTATATTCCGGATAAAAGTGTACAGATCAAAAGATATGTGAAAAATATTACTAATTTGGCAAAAGAACTCAGACCACTCGAGGTTGATAGTGCCTGGAAGAGACTGGTAGATGGTCTCTCAAATGTAGGTCATTGGTTCGCTAGTATAGGTAAAGGCTTATTGCTCAAAGTACTGATGCCAATTGGAATTATAGGTCTCATCCTATTTTTCATATTTGTCTGCTGCAAATGCCGCAAGCGCACCGGAAAGCATGAAGTGAATGCCAGAGGGGTGAAACGAAGTGTGGATGAGATTGAATTGGAGGAAGTGAATGATCAGATATACAAAAAGGTGAAGACTTCTCACCCTACCAAAACTGAAAGAGAAAAGTTGGAACGCTTGCTGGAAGAGATAGAATTGTATAAAGTGTGAAAGAAAGTTGGCATCTGGTTCCATTTATTTTGTGATGATAGTAAATATCATCAAAGAGGGGATTGATGAAGCAAAGCTTCGCATATTTTGCGATCTTGCCGAAGTCATGAACCTCGTTTATGTGTAACAAAGTAATAAGTGTAAGTCTTACTAACGTTTATATTTAGTTTAAATAAGGATTAAGACGCTTGCCTATATGTTTTACTAAAATAATTTACTCGAGTCACTTAAAATGGCTGCCGCTTGTATTTAGTTACTGCGCATGCGTCAGCCACACTCACGTGTCCTGACGCGTCTGCAGAAGTGGAGGGAAATTTATGCGCATGCGTAATACATAGCTGTGCCCATCATGTGGTACTGCTCGTGCCACTGCTCTTGTGATTGTTTCCATGTAGCTAACATATAGACTGCATAAGTATATTTTATGATGATAAGTTGAAAGTACAACCCTGTGATGAGATTTCATAACGTTATTTCTGTGTATTAATTTGTTCTCGCTTACTTTTCATGTACCGCGGGGAATGGGGGTCCAAACTGATTGGGAGCCATATTGACGGTCTCTTCTGCGCATGACCAGAGAATACTGAAAGGTGGCAACTTTGGACAGTGGAACTCAGCCAGCTGGCAGCCACAGTCAAGATGTGCCTGGGAAAGCCACCTCTGCGCTACGAGAACGGAGGATGTTGCTCCTCATGTGTTACAATGTTAATTGTCACTCGTATTTCTGCACAGTTTCTCATGAGAACCCCAATCTCTCTAGGCGGTACCCAAGTATGCTAATATAGGCTCAAATTAGCGTGTTCTGATTGGTGTGTTACCCAAATCCTACCTTAGGACCAATCCAAATTGAGGGATTCTGACACTTTGCAACATTGGGGGGTGGTACACCGTCCCAAAAGAGTATATCTACCCTGGGTTTACCTAGGGAATTGTCCGACTTGTCTGGTTTAGCTGACCTGTCACTGACCCATCGTACTCAATAGGTGACTGAAGATACAGAGAGCTGCGGAGCACTCTGTCCGAAATTGACCATAGACTAAGGTTTTACTGAACCTTAAAGTGCTGGCGAAGCACTTTGCTGGGAGTTCGCTGACCCAATCGGGGTCTTGATCGATAGCTGCAGAGAGGGTGGAGCGCAGGCGTTGCTTCCAAACTGCGGGTGCGGTCCTGTCCTGAGCGGTCCTGTCCTGAGGGTTTGCTGTCCTGTCCTGAGGTCCTGTCCTGATTCCTAATCTGAGGGTATCCTGTCCTGTCCGGGGTGTCCATTCTGCACCTGCTGTCCTTTGAGGGGTATCCTTTCTTGAGGGTTTCCTGTCCTTAACTGACCCGTGGCCAGGGTTTGGTTTCCACACCAGTCTAGGTAAATACTGCTCTAAGTTCTTTAAACTTGCACCTTTCTATATTTCTACCTTTTGCTACAATAAAGTGACATCTTTGCACATGTTGATTTTCCATGCTTTTACCGCAAACTATTGAACGAAAGTCATTTGCATATTTTTCATGATATGTTCCCATGTCACCCTACCTTTTAGAGATTATATTTTGCATTGCAGTTTGTCATTTTCTGATATGGTCTAGAACCTCCTTACCTAGACGGTTTAAAGGTCCTTTTACTTTAAGTTTAGCGTGTTACTCTTTATAGGCCCTCCTATAGTAACCCATGCATAGTCTGTCCATGCTAAAACATTTCTGAGATTATATAGTATTTTTCCCATTTGCATTCCATATTGCATTTGAATGGTTACCCTGTCGTTATTTCTCTATAGTTATATAATTTACATTATCCTGGTTATTGATTGCCTCATTCTTGTGTATCTTATGCTTGATGATAACGAACTTTAGATAAACATTTTAAAACTTCCAGTTGTCCGTGGTCATTTTAACAACATTGAATGTCATTTGAAATTGCATTTGCTGCCTTTCCTTTTACAGCTAGGCCCCTGATCCATTGAAGTCATAGGTACCCGTGTCGGTGGATGGTAAGTCGGGTACACTGAGTCATAACAAGTAGGGAACACACACAATTGATAGCAGCCCGTGAAGTCGCCTGGTCAATGAATAGTGTGAATTGAAAGTATATGGGCCCTGAAGCCGGAAACGGCGGAATCATTGGCTGGGTGACCTCGCGCGCTCTATCACCGCGTCCAAGCGGCATGCGTGGTAATCGCTTGCGTGGTTCCATCACACAACCAATCATTATTATCAAAATAGATTGTAACATGATTGAAAGATAGGACGCTCTTAACTCACCTTCCATTAGGTAAGAGGTAATATCTGCTCAATTTGATGCCAGTGTCAGGCCACAGAAAGTCATAAAAAGTGAAATATTTCAATATTTTCTGACTACCTCAAGAAGCAATAGGTGTTCAGAGCAGACAAGTTTAGCTAGTTATTGAGCACATAGGTTGACTAGATTATTGAACATCAGGAGATTTTTACCTTTATCTTTTGTGTTGACTAGATATCAGTCATTTTCACATCTGTGAACAAATCTTGAAAATGTATTTTTTTGTATTCTGAACATTTCATATTACTCAAGATAGCGACACACGATTATTTTGTAGCTAACAATTTTGCAGAAAAATTAAAGTCAGCAATTTCACAGCTTATGGAAAAGTGTCTGAATTGCCGACACCTCACCCTGGAACCACAGGTCAAAGTTAGGATTTTGCAGAAATTTACTTAGCATCCAATTTCGGGGTAATGTCTACATTCTTTGTGATTTTGCACAGACAGAATGTAGTGATTCTGTCCCAGGCAGAGTGGGACACTTTTGATGTGCTGTATTATAATTTGCCTATCACCAATCCTTCTGCTCACCTGCGCAACTCTACACACAGCCTTGTAACATTAGCTATATCCTTTTTGGACTCAAAAAATGTGTGTCTTCTCCCCACCTTTCGTAATCACTGTCCATCGCTCTTGTCACTTCAGTGTGTATACCTCACTAATCTGTTGTGACTTTTGGAACTATTTCTTAATTGGCCTTGAGGCAATTAGTGCATTGCCTTATGGCCAAAATAGCAACAATCTACTCAATTTCAGTAATGGCACCACTTTAAAGAATGTGAACAACTTTGCCATGCATGAAAAAAATATGGTATTCTGTGTGCATAAAGCTGTCCCTTGCTGCACAAAAACAATACTGCTTACAGTACCGGTACCCTTGCACCATGACTATAGGGTGCCTGCGTGGGATCTAGGCAGCAGTGAGTGTGCCAGCGCGAGGAGAGGACAGAAATGCACCATATAATGGTAGATATGGCAGCGCAACAAGGTGTCTTGGGCTTTGCGTGAAAGCTTGATAAATCTGAGTCTAAGGGCCATATGTATCATTCAAAATTGCGATCGCAAACGCCGAAATTTGCAGAATTTTGGCGTTTGCAATTGCAATTAGTTAAGTGGGATGCATTAAGGTAAAACTGCCTCGCAAAATTTGCGATTCCTTATGTTGCGATTGCATTTGAGGAATCACAAATTTTGCGATTCCTTAAATGCAATGTAAGAGGCACAAAAAAAGTGCGATTTGGGCTTAAGGAATCGCAAATTACCACCAACTTCAAGTCTGTAGTAATTTTCGATTTCTCAGAAAAATTCACTTTTTTGCTTTTTTCAAAGTGTCATTTGACGCAAATACATGCCCTCGGGGCATGTATGTGTGCCACATGTGCACACATGCACATTTCAGGGATGCAACAGGGTGTCCTTTTGACACCCTGGCACCCTTCAAATTGCATTCTCAATTTGCGATTCTCTAATTGAGAATCGAAAATTGAGAATGTCTTCCCATTCGTTCCTATGGGCCTCTAGGCAAATAGGAATGAACAGGGAGGTATTCCTTAATTGCAAATCGCAATTTGCAATTCGCAATTAAGGAATATGTAGGATTTGCAAAATTATTTGCAAATCCTCGATGCATGGCGTTTTGCGATTCTCAAATAGCGATTCCCAAAAACTCGCTATTTGAGAATCGCAAAACCAAACTTTCATACATATGGCCCTATGTATATTGTAAATAAAAAAGGTCAGCTGGGCTGTCAACAAGATCCTAAAAAGGGATGTTTTGCTTTAAATGCAAACAAAATTTGAAGCAATTAAAACAAAGAAGTCCAAGAGGTAAGGGGGAGTGGTGGGTAGTGGCTCTCTACCCATGTCAAGTAAAATTAGGGCGATGGAGACAAGAAACTGCCATACCATATATAGAGTTTTCCTCATCATAATTTGAGCACTGGCAAAAAAACCTCATCCAAAGACAGCTCTTAAGAGACATGGTACATTTAGAAGGGCGTCGGATTACTTTAGCTTCTTTTTAAAAAAAGTAGAAATAGTAGTTAAAATTCAATATGTTTCGCCAGTGAGGTGGTCACATGTATGAACCTGTAGCTCATCAATGCCGCTGCATTAGCTATGCAGACACACCCCTTTTTGGTGCCAGTGATTAGGGGTTGCAGTCTGTGATTTACATTGGTGTGATGTCTACATCAAATTATTCTTCGTGAACACATCAGACACAGTTTCCCTCTGAGTAAGAGTCAGTGAGTTAATGAATGAGTGGGTTGGCTGAGCTCCTTGTACAACATTCTGATTTGAAATTGAAATAATCCAAATGTCTTTATTGAGCATTTAGAGAGTAAAAACAGGAAAACAAAAAAGATACATTCCTTAAAGGGTGATAGAAAACTGATGTGCAAATACAACATCTACAATAAAGCTTTAGACAATGTCCTGAAGCTGGCATTACAGATTTTAGTACGCCAATTTAGATGTAGCATTTTATGTGGGCGTTCATCTCTCCAATTTATGGTTCAATGCTCCAAATTATATTAGAGTATGATTTTGATTTCTAGACTTTGTCTAATCCTAATATATTCTGTTGTCGCCAAACCAATGACATAACTCCTATTGCTGCAAACGTCCAATTCAGTTTTGAATGCACCCTGCGACTCAGAGGCTGGTCAGCCAGTGGGTTGCGGTCAAGAAACATTCTCACTTTTTTTTTAACTTAAGCTTTGATTCGGCTGCAAAGAAGGCGTGGGCTTCTTATCAAGACAACTGTTCTCTTGACCAAAGTTGCCACTGCTTCCCAATCGGAGCATGGAATAGCGGTAAAATGACTACCACGCCGGCAGACAGTGACCCAGCAACCGAGTAGTAAACACTCCCGCCTGGTACCGCCCGGCTGTGGATGCATGTAGCCTGCACTTTTATTTCATCAGAAAGTAGGGTCGCTCTACTTTCTCACCATCAGGGTTATCACTTTGCTTCTAAAGCCAACGCCAGCATTTGAGTACAGATGCGCGCCCGAGCAACCTTATTTTTCTGAAAATCATTATGTTTTCTTAGATATATAATTTGGATTTACACCTGTTCTTTCTCACACATAAAAGCTGTGAATTTGCTGGGTGTTCGCGGCCAATGCTTCCAAATGACTCGAGACGATTTCGCTGGAAAGCTCTTAATAGTCGTGATTCATCAGCCTTCACTTGCTCGGCCCTCCCTCACCCTGAGCTTCCTTCCTCCCACTTCTGGCACTGTAAAGGGCTAACCCTGCCAGACGGCCCAAATCTGAACCTCCTTACGACAGGCTCAGCAGGGCTCCGGCGTCTGCACTCAGACAAAACAAGCACTTTTGACAGAACTGATGAGCGCCGTGCTGAAAACCAAATCCCTCCATTCTTTCACAAAACGTCCACGTGCATTCGGAAGGGTATCTTGGCTGCTGAAATATCACGCTGATGTTTGACCATCTGAGTGATGCTCATTGTGTCTTACTCGGAATGTTGAAATGCTGAGTGGACCGGAAGGGTCCGAACCAGTGACCATTAGCTCAAACACTGCTTCTTCCTGCTTACACATTGGGTCACTCGCCCACCAGATCCTGGAGCCCTCAGTCACTAGCAGCGCCTTCTTTTAGTCAGTCCCAGACTCCAGTGCTCTGTACTATTTGGAAGAATCATTCACAACTGAATATTAAAATGTCTTTATATTGTGCTTCATGTACCTTCTGCTGTTTCTAAGTGCTGTAAATTAAAGCTGTTGCCACTTCCTAGCTCATGGTATTCAATTTGCTAGTCTTCCTGAGGATGAAACGCTGAGTTGGCCTTGCCGGATTAGAGGTCATGGCCAGCCTTTGTTCCAGCACAAAGGTCTAAGTCATTGAACTACTCCTTGCAGACCTCACTGCTGAAATGTTATGTTTAAATTCAATGACCAGCAGGAGGCACCCATAGACAGCAAGCACTGCTTTGCCACTAGGCCCTAGTTTTACACTGTGCTGTGTTTAGAGGCCAAAGCTGTGCAGCTCACCTCTCTGTGCAGCGCGTCCGCCCAAAGAGAATTCCAAAAAGTCTTCCGTGTGGCATTAGCAAGAGAAGGCCCCTATTCATTGAACTAGCCACTGTTTCAGAACTGTGCTCTCTCCATTTCATGCAGTAACTCTGAGAAATTCCCAGTTTGATGCAGGAATCTTTGGACACTTTGGGTCAGATTTGCCAGTTTCAGTCAGCACAGTGCAGCATCCGCAAATGCTGCACTGTATGCGAAGGAGAGAGCAGGAGAGCACCATATTTACAGAAACATGGCACTCTCCTCCCCTCTTCCTAACGCCGGTGCAGAAATGGGCAGCCCTGCGCCATGGACACCTTTGCACCATAGTTCAAGGGTGTCTCCGTGAGTCTAGCATAGGTTTTGTACTGGAAGGATTCCCATCCAGTACAAAATACTCTCCTTAGACTAACTTTAAACCTTTTCCCACTCATTAGCTTCTATAAAGATACCTAACGGCTGGCCTACTACTTTTAACATTCCATTGGTAAAGCAATCCAACAGGCTCCATCCGAACCCTGTTTTAGGAAGTTGCTAAAGACCTGGCTCTTCACCCAACCTCGCTAGTTCTCCCACCTTTGGCCCAGGTTTGCTGTGTTCTACTAGCGCCGGGACACCTCCTTGTGAGGTAGCTGTTCGCGCTGTATAAAATCCAGTATTATTATTATTATTAAAAAAGGAGGATATAACTGATCCGAAATGCTACCGTCCATTATTTCTAATTGATTCTTCATTCAAGACAATAATAAGAAAACTAATTAATAGTATTTTATAATGGGCAGTCTCTAAAAATATAATTGTTGACTGTCAATATAGATTCTTCTAAGGCAAGGGAATGGAGAACTCTGCTTTTGACTTAGTGATTAGATTTAGACTGGGAGTCGTACATAGATTATTGTCAATACCAACTATGAACGACTGGTCACGAACTCTGATACCCGGTCCGTGTGACAACCACTCTGTACAGTCCACGATCCATTTAGTCCTATTCTGTAAATTTTACTTAGAGTTGAGGAAAGTCTATTTACTTCCACTTTTAAAACATCTGAGCATAAGGCAATGTCGCCCAGCTTTTATCTGGTTGCAGTTTCTGGTAGATGAACACACTACGTGGAGGAAGGCCAAGTTTTTTTTTAAAAGGTGATCCAGCTGAGGAAAAGTATGGTATTTGAGGTGTAAATTATGGGCACATCCTCCACTGATGGAGCTGGACCCATTTTTAATGTGTAATTATATAAAAATCTGTTAAGCTTATAATGAAATGTGTATTTGCTTTTATTGTATGTGCTTTTAGGATTGTTATACTAACAATTGAATAAAGCTGTCCTTGACTTGACTTGACATAGTGAATAGATTCTAAATGATGGCGTACACTAGGTGGGAGGGGTATTGAGGAGACCACTTTGAGTTTGGGATATATGGTCGCAAAGGGGAGATATAAAGGAGTTTTAGTCCGTGTTCAGCCATACGACAAGGGTGTGCTTTGGCCCCTGTACTTTTAATTCTTACACCAACTCACTGTTGCCAAGACTTCAAGAGGAGAGCTGTGACATGCCCAGACTAGGTCAGAGGTCCATCTCCGTCCTTCTCTACTCTGATTACGCAGTTCAAATGTCCACAACAGAGAACAGTCTCAGAAATTAGTTGATTGCTATGTCAGGGAGCTAAAAAGATACAGAATTTTGAGCTTACTACCATATTGTCAAAGTCATATATATTGACTGTGGGGCCAAAATATACAGAGACCAATGTATTTTCTATCAATTGACATATTGTAAAATGTTCTTTCTTTGTACTACCTTGGTGTGTAGTTTGGCAATTTCAAACACATACATCTAAGCAACATTACATGTATTCGTTCTCTGAGTGTGTTTTTGAAATTTGTGCCTAAGGTGGGAAATGGGCCTAAGAAAGATATTAACATCGTCTATAAGGCTATTGTGTTATGGTGAGAGCTTATGGTGATAGCGAATGGGGAAACGTAAATGCACGTACTCTTCAGGTGGAGAAAAAAATCCCTCTATTGGCAGCTCCTTGTCCTCACAATTTAATATGCCACAAATAATTTTGGTTAGAATACCTGGGTAATAGCATTAGTCTAACACCACTTCTTTTTTCGATATCTGTTTGGTCATGTGAGCGAGACAACCTTTAAAAGGAAATTATCATGATTTGCATTAAAATGGCTTGCATCAATAACTTATTATTAAAATATGACTGAAATAGCTACACAAAGACTGTTCGTCAAGATCTATTTGACACCCCAATAATAGCTAGCTACCAGCAAGGACACCTTTTTTCTCAAAAGATCCTGCCTTGACTAAGAGCTATTGATAGAGAAGAAAAGGCGCCATAGATACCGTTAATTAGAGTTTATTGACCCATTGTTTATCATCCAGGGTTACAGTCATATCTGGAACTTGTTCCTAGCCAAATGGAACGATATTTACTGGCTAGGTTGCAATCTAGGATTATTCAGCTCTCGTTAGCTAGTACTAGAGGTGGGGATTCCCTTGCCCCATTCATTCCTGGCTCTTTGGATAATTGACGACTCAAAGTTGAATTTGATGTTTTTTTGTGACTTGTTGAAAGTACCTCCTAAGCCCTATTTTAAACCTTCGTTACGAGCACTGCACTTTGAGGGCTATTTTTGAAATCTTCAAGTACGGCTTTCTGATCTAATCACTTTTGCTGTGGGGAAATTATTTAAATGTGTTACATTTTTAAGATCTAAATGAGAGTAACAGCTCTCTTTGTATGCATTTCTGTACACGGATCATGATAGATTCTTTATTTACTGTAAACTGTATATATTTTAACTGTTGTTTTATGGCTTCTTATAGCCAGATAAAACTATTATATCCGACTCATTCACTGATTCAAAATCAAAAAGCCCTAAACCCCAATCAGTGCTTTATCTCAAAACATGCTTGTCATCACATGATTCGGCTGTACCATTCAGAGTATCCCAGCACATTATGCCTCAGATGAAGGTGAGCATTTCACAGTTTCCCCACGTCATCGACGATTATTGGGCGAAGGAAAGGTAAACTGGATACAGGCATATTGGGGGCTTTGTCAAAGAATGGGGTTTTGGGGGGGCGGCCGACCAACGGGAGGCCTCTCACCCCGGGGTTATTTGGGGACCGGAGGGAGGGTGGGGAAGGCGGCCATGGGGACGTGGGTATTTGAGCTCCTTGGGCTGGCGGCGGTTGCGTTGGGCTCCTTTTGGGCTTGGGCTTGGGCTGGTTGGGCTGGGGGACTACTTTAACGGCCATTTTGTGTCACTGACCACCATTTCGGTGACAGTGACACAGCAGCCGGAGGGGGTCCTGGTCTCGTGTTGTTGCCCGCCCTCCCTCCCTGTTGGCTGGTAGATTTGGAGGGGCGCTTCCCGAGGTTCTGTTTGCCATTACCCTGCTGCCTGGGGGAGGTACTGGGTCTGTTCTGGGTCTGGCGAAGGGGGGGAGGATTGTTTCCCAGAGGGGTTTTCTTGGAGGCCGGTGCATCAGGGTTCGGATGTGGGTAGGTTATTGTCTCACTGGAACAGGTGCAGGTGTGCAATACAGGAGTTTGGCGCTTTTCCTAGAGAATAAGGGGCTAAGGGTAGGAGGCCTGGGTTTGTTTCACATGGGCTTTGGGATTGCAGAGGTCAAGGGATGTGTTGGTCGGTAAGGAGGCATGTTGCAGTTGGGATGTTGTGGTTATGTTGGGATTATGTGGAGAATGGCGAGAAATCATTTAGGGGAGGGGGTGGGGGTCGGTCAGGTACTTCTTATTTAGCGAGGTTTAGTTTTGTTCTGCCCAGGACAAGGTTCTGTTGTTTAGGATGCACCTGCTTCCAATAAAGCGGCCTTTGTCACACCTTAACTCTGTGTCTGTGGTCGGTCTTTCCCCCCCCCGCCCTCCGGGTGGGCCCCAATAATGGGATTGACAAACTCTAACAGATATTCTGGCAGTCGTTTACCCCAGACATGTAGGTCCAGTAAAAGTGTCAAACTCGAAAACCGCTTCAAATAATGTTGCAAAATATATCAAACATTGTGAAATACTGGTTTCACATAACACCTTTTTCCAGTTCGGTTGGGGGCAACCTGGGCATCTGAGTCACCTGCGTGTCCCTGCATGGTTTGATAAATCAAGAGAAACACAATGCAGCACAACGCGTTGTCTTCCATTACTCTGCGGCAGAGAGGCATACCATGGGCGGAGCATGGGTATTGCCAACCATCCAGATATGGATTCTGGCACATTCCCAGCTTCATCTTAGTTATATACCTGGGAATGTGTCCCTTTGCTATACCTCCCTAAGGAAAAATATCTTTATTTCTCATCTTTTTTACCTCTTTCTATGTGTGCTGTATTCTGTAGCACACATAGAAAAATGAAAATGCAACTCAGTATTGTTTGTATGTAGGAAAGTGTCCCTTCCTACCCAAAAACAATCCTGTTTACAACACAGGCACCATGGTGCAAGGGTGAAAGCGTTGGCGCTAGGCAGCCAAAAGTATGCCAGTTTTAGGAAAGGAAAGGAATGCGCCATATAATAGGAAACATGACTCATCCCCTCCCTTTCACGCATGGTGCTGCGTTGTGGCACGTTAAAACTTGAAAATATGGGCCTACATCTGTGCTGATTAGCAGATGTGCTTTACAAATTAGGAGAAAAACTGGGTAGTAGAATGGAAATTGCTACTCCATGCATTTTTTTCAAAGTTTTCCTTTACTTAAATTGAGTTTTCCCCAAATTTAGGTACAAACCCTGAGAAAGCAAAATTTGCACTGCCCTTTCAGTGGTAGGGCATAAACTGAAGTAAATACCAGTCGCACCAGTTTTTGTACTTGTTGCTAAGGCCTAAGTCATCACACAGTTTACTTTCATATTACTACACCTTGCAAAATGACACACATTCTATAAGAACCTACCACAAACCATTTTACTCCTAGGCACACTATGCATACATTTGAAATGTGGAACAGTGACCCACATTGATTGCTGTTTAACATCTCCATAATGCACATTCTTCAAGCCCTGTTACTTGTTGAGTGCGCAAACATAAGAGTTAAAAGGCCACTACAGACATCTGTATTTGAACATGCACCTCCTTTCAATTTTTACCGGAGATTCATAGAGAATTTGCTTAATGACTGACATATACCACTTTTAATATGTTGTACTTACATTGTCATTGTTTTCACTTGGCGTCTCAACCTATGGGGCAAGCAATACAAGATAATTCGCATTATTAACTGTTTTCTTTTTGATTTTAACCTCATATAACTTCAGATGATTTCAGATTTCAAATTGAGCAAATTCTGAAACACAGAAGGCAAAAAAAACGAAAAAAAACGTGTGCATTCAGAGACAAACAGGAGGGCTAAAAATGAAACTTTAACACGACTATTGTGAGGTAAATGGTGAACGAGTGCCTTGGGGCGCTGGTGCTCAGATTACCTGAAATCCACGAAGGCTGAGCTGCTTCACGTGCTCATGCAGTTCCTTGCTGAAGTTGCACTCCAACGTGCTGGGGGCTGCCAACGCTGACATGGGCAGTGCTATCAGGATCAGGCACAGGGCGGGCTGCATTCTTGCACACTTCCACACGCTTTACGAGGAGGGATAGTTATCAGCCAGAGGAGCCCGCCAACATTTTATGTTGTAGCTGTGCAAGGAAGTGTACTGCTGGATCTTGATAAGCGAGGTGACGAGTTCCATTCTGCGCGTTACTGGAAATATTTGCTGAGCAATCTGTACATTCACGTATTAATCTCGGGTGAATCCTTCGAGACAGTCAGATTTATTAATAGCGCGAAAGGTGACTTGGGCTTTCCCTCTGATGGGTGACAGCAGAAAAGAAAAATATACTCAAAGTTGGGTGGGGGGGTTCCTATTCTGTCATAACAAAAACAGGCACACCGGTGGAAAATGATGTTTGCTGAGTCACCTTGACCAGGACAATGGTTTGCTTGAGGGGGCTCAAATGGTGAGCGCTCTATTGAAGATATTCTCTGGAGTACCACTGCGGTCATTCCATAGCCTGCCAGGGGGACAGGAGAAAAATGTTGCCCATGTTTCCCAGATCACAAAAAAGTCTGCTTTAGCTTTGGTGTCACATCCACTGTGAGTGCAAAGGTTGCCCACAATGTGGGTGACATTTTGTAGGCCCTCCTGCCGTTCCTTCTTTCCCATCAAATATGTGCACCCAGACCTTTTGTGGTGTTTGAAGAGCTGGAGTTTAGTCACATCATAAGATGGTACACACTTGTCACGGTGGCATTGGTCATCAACATGCTCATTTCTGGCTTAATTTGGACTACAATATAAGGCATTTTCATAACAGGGTGTCCAGTGTACATCTTATACTTTATTGCATATTAATAACCATGACTTGCCTAATCCTGCAATGCATCATCCTTACGGTCATGATGTCTTAGTTTATCATATATCACTTTCCAACTGCTGTGACAGCTCTACTTCCGTCACTTACTTGGTAGAGCAGGTCGCGCCAACAAGGCTTCAATTTCCTACGGAATGTTTGCTGTTAGTGGCCCTGTGGCCATGCCTGGGCTGCAAGTGCTGTGTCCACCCTATGCTGACCATTTCTTACACCTTTGTCTGCCCTCAAGAGTCCCTGCCATAAGGCTCCCAAGGACCTTGTTCAGGCAATTGCCCTTTTACATTCTTATGTGAAGATGTTTATTATTAAACCTCGGGGCTCCCCGTCCCCTCGTCACACTACAGCGGCGACACCGGGAAACATCCTTTACAACGGAACCGCTGCAACGAGGTACAGTTACGACACAGTTTTAACAACGAAAGTCTTTACAACGACTTTCGCTGGAGGGCGCTCTAGGATAGGGGATAGTTTAATTTACTATCCAACACCTTCCCTACTATCCACAGGGACTTGTGTTGGAATAGTAAATTAAACTATTCACTATCAGCGCCCCCAACGCAAGTCGTTGTAACGACTTGCGTTGTTAAAACTGCGTCGTAAAGGGACGCGTTGTAACGGTACGCGTTGTACCATCATACATCCGGTGACACCGGCATTCTCTGGTGTGGGTGGGATCAATATCCTGTGGTGAAAAAGGCCAAGGAACTTCTTGTCTCTCGGTCGCTTTTTAGGCCGTGCTTGTGACCACAACCCTCTTTCTTGATTGAGCCCTTTAAACCCAAACTCACCTGGTCGCTCCGTGACCTTTTGCTTGGTGTGCTCTCATGCTCATCTGCTGCTCTGCCCTTTGTCTGCCGCCTGGAAGGGGTTAGCCGCACTCCCTCTAGGGTCGACTGCGCCTCCCCGTCGGTGGCAATCCTCAGTTCTTCTAACACCCTTATTTTGTTTTTAATGTATTGAGTGCCTGCAATATCTTGTATATTGTCCACCCTGTGACCGTGGATTGGTGAATATTTTAAGGTAGCTTCTTAAAATATCCTCAGGAAGCACACCTCAAATTGCAATAGTCTCTATGAATAAAATTATTTTACTAGTCATTTCAGCTAACGAACTACAACCCTACTAGAACACAGCTAAATGTCTCTAATTTAGTTTATTGCTTTTTTATTCTCAAGCTAGTGATGTCATCTCATTCCAAGAGTGTATTGCGAAGGAAGGCTTCGTGCTTAGAGTCGTACAATGCAAGATACATCAATGTTCTCCTCGTAGAAGTTTAAAATGAGCAAACATTAAATATTAACTAACATAGATTTCTTTGCCAGATGCAGTGTTTTATGTTTTTTGACATGGTTTACCTCAGCTGGGCCATCCAAAGGTCAGATTATGGGGAGAAGAGATCTGGTCTTGTGCCCACTTTCTGAGTTTCTGGAGCACTTTCATATAACAGACAAAGGGCTGCTGATGCCTGCATAGCTCTTTCAGTAATACCCATTGAGTGAGTTCACTTTACATGCTCACATCATGTGGTGGGGACATGACGTCATTGCCTGGAGCACTTTTGATTTCTGGTTTTGGAATACAGACAGGGGTGGAAGAGAAAAGAGACTCTTGAAAGACTCACTGTTTGCCCCATGGGATATGGGGCACAGCTAGTTTTCCACAGGGTGCCCGTTGGGAAGAGATACTCATAGGTTCTGGAGCCCCTCAAAGAACCCCGGAGCAGGGAAACACCTCCCTGGAGCATTCCTGCCTCGGCCAAAGGGAAGCTGAGGCAGGCTGCAGTGGAGGCCAGAGATGTATTTTAACCACCGCTCCTTTATTGCAATCTGCACAGTCCAGGTGTGAGGTCAGACAGTTAACACTAGAGGCCGTATTATGAATGGTGCCCCGGAGGTGCAACTGGCAGGTGCGCCCGCTTTGCACACCCCTGGGGCACTTTGGTATTACAGAAGTGCCTCAGACACTTGTGCTGCCTTCTGTAATACTGATAGTGCTGTCGCATATTTAGAATGCGTTCCCTCATTTGCATTGGGGCATGGCATATGAAAATGAGGGATGTATGGCGTTACAACGCACACTTTTACAACGCATATCTTTACAGCGCATTTTTTACAACGCAACATCCATTACAACGCATTCCATTACAACGCATGCCATTACAATGAAATTTTAAAAACTACATTTACAACGCATTCCATTACAACGCATACTACCTTTACTTCGCATACCATTACAACGCCCTACATTACATTGCATGTTTGCTAAGTATTGGATAGTGTAGGGGTAAACATTACTATTCTATCTACAGGGGATGCAACAGTAGGGTAAGTGTTGGATAGTGTAGAGGTAAAAATTACTATTCTAACTCCAGGGGGTGCAACAGTAGGGTAAGTGTTGGATAGTGTAGGGGTAAAAATTACTATTCTAACTCCAGGGGGTGCAACAGTAGGGTAAGTGTTGGATGGTAATGTTATACGTTGTAATGGTATGCGTTGTAATGACTGAGTTTGTAATGACATGCGTTGTAGTGGTGTGCGTTTTAGTGTCATGCGTTGTAATGGTTGCGTTGTAAATGCATGCGCTGTAATGGATGTTGCGTTGTAAAATTTTCGTCGTAATGGTAGTGCGTTGTAAAAGTTGCGTTGTAAAGGTTGTTTCCCGAAAATGAGGGAATAACTTTGCCTCTATGGATGCAAAGGCAAGCATACCTTTAAGAGGTGTACAGAAAGTGCCCTCTTAAAGGCAGCCCTTTGGAGGGGAGATAGGGGTCCCATGTACCCCCCAGACATTCCCTTGCAGGCGGGTGCAGTCACCCTCTTGAAAGTGCAGGCAATTGCCGCCTGCACTATGAAACACGGAGCCGCTTTGAAGCAGCTGCTCCATAATTCACTTGAATGCGCTGCCACAGAGCAGTGCAAGTTTGTGGCTGCCTTGAGGGCAGCACATTCACTATAATAGGGTCCCTTTACCTGTATACACCAGTCACACCTGTTTTAGAGCCCACCGTGGCTAAAACAGAGCATGTGTGCCCCTTATCATGATACAGGTTCAGTTGTCGGTGTAGCACTTTATCTTCACTAAAGGGGCACATGATTATAGTCAGTGTTGGGCTCATCCAATTAGGATGCCCACTAGTGCATACGATGAGTGTGTGCTCAATCTGTAATTGAGACAGAACTGTCTAATGCAAATGCCTACCAAAGGAGGCAGGATAGAGCAAAGATGGCAGGGCCCCTCAGCTTTTGAAGTGCTCATTTCAGTTGCCCAGACCTTTTTGACATGTGGCATCAGTAGCTCAAGAAAATAAAGTGGTGCTAAAAGCTTTTACTGATGGCTGATTTGAGAGCTCCTGCTTAGAATTTTAACTGCAGGAAGTTCAGAGGGTCAAACAAAAAAAACACATACACACAAGATCTTTGGCGCCATTTGATGAATCTTCATGAAATGTTCAAAATTAGTATGACGCTCAATTCAACTATTGTATGAAAAGTTTCAGGGTGATCCGTCAAGCAGGGGTTGAGAAAAAGGGGACAGAAAAACGATTTTCCCCATGTTAATTCCTAAGGAGATTTTAGACACAACTACAGCCCGAACTGTTAGACACAATTGTACCAAATTTCGTAGAACAGTAGCTCTTCTTTCAGAAAGAGTCCATTTTGTTATTTGGTGTAAATCAGCTCTGTAGTTTTGCAGATATTAAAGAAAACCCAAATTTGTATATACAAGGTCACTAAGCCCTCGTGAATATTGCCGATCTTGTGCAGAGATCCAATTAGCTGCCAACCCTTCAACCAGAAATGATTGGCAGCCTTTTTTGGACTCGGCTTCAGCCAAGTACCAAAAACAAGTGAAACAATTAAGAAAATTGGGCAGGTAGGAATACTTTGACCCCCTAGCCCTGGTGCATTAGTCCCCCAGGAATCCCGCCAGGGCAAAAAACTTTTTTTTAAGAAATTCGGCAGCAAAATTGCAGGTATTCACAAATTTGCGGCAATTAAAAAAAAATATAAGCATGGTCTTTTTCAGCCTCCAGGTGGGACAGCTTTTGGGGGCATATCTAAATAATTAAAGAAAAGGGGAGGGGGTGCATGCACCCCCTCACATGAGGTAGTTTATCCCCAGGCATCACCACCTCCCCAGGATTTATTTCCTAAGTTCCCCGGGGATCGCTACCTTCCCGGGGCACAAAAGTACTGGAAAATTGGAGAGGGGATGCACAGACTCCTCCAGGGCTATATTTGGCCCCTGGAACTACCACTACCTCCCCAGGTCATTGCCAAATGAAAAGTGGGAGACCGGCCAAGCGGTCCCCCTTCCAGGCCGTTTATGGCAGCGTGGACAACTAACTGTCAGGGGCCGGGCCGTGCATACAAAAGAAGGGGGATGCACATCCTCCTCTTGGAACCATTAATGGGCCAAGGGCCAGCTCCTGCTATCTCCCGAGGTGCCCACCTTTGAGAGATAGCAGTTTGCTTTTGCTTGGCTGAAGCTGTGAGAGATCCCACCAAGCGAGAGCAAATGGTAACTCTGCTCTCAGTGGGCGGGAGCGGGAAAACTGCTCCTGCTTGCCGGGAGTGGAGTTTTCATCTGATTACCTGCCCGCTCTCAAGCGGGCAGGAAAACAGATGACAGAATTGCTCCCACACGGAGGGAGCATAATTTTTTCTTCTTTACCAAAAGGCCCCCCAGCATGATTCCTGACAATTTTTGTTATGCCTTCCTGATGCAAAAGGATATGAGGGCTACTCCACCAAATAAAGAAGCAATTGCTTCATATAGCTCCGAGATTTGGTGCAGATTCGCCTCTTTGTAGTATTGTTATCTTCAGTATAGGAAGATCCATATTATCACACATTTATGGATGAAGGCGCACAAGGGACAGTCACATTGCCGAAATGCACAAATGGTCGCTGGAGACAGTTCTTTGTGGTCCATTATGCATCTGTAGTATGAAATATGCACTAGACATTTAATCAATGAGGTAGTACTCACTAATTAACAAGTGGAAAGTACTTCAGTTGGGTAGACATTTTAAGCGAAGTTGTGGATTCTTGTTGGATAAAGGAGGCAGGTTAGGTTCTGTTCTGGTGTAGTCACTCACACAGCTGCTGATCAATGCACACAAACACTCAGACATCCACTTACACACCCATTCTGCCACTCTCACATCTACTCACAGACCCAAGCAGTCACTCGCACACTTGCTCACTGAATGATTCAGCCACTTATACACCCACTCACACAATCACAAAACCATTCACACATTCACTCATCGAACCATACAGCCACTCACAGACTCAAACAACCACTCACGCACCCAAGCGACCCATACAGGCACGCACACACCCATCTCAATGAATACAGGTTACAGTTAAGATTTTTCTTTTTTACTTTAGAAATTCAGTAAAAAATCTAAAGGTTAAAAGGTTCGTAATAGTTAGGAAATAACATTTTAAAAAACATGTAAATGTACTGAACAACAAAGGTTTCAGGGATGTTATAGTGAAGAAATAGAATAAAATAAATCTTAGAAATTCACTGAAAAAAACAATGCTTAGAGGTAAATTATAATTAGGAAATAAAATTGAAAAACCGTAGAAATTCACTGAAAAAACAAAGATTACAGGGACAGTATATTTAGGAAATAGAATTTTAAAAAAACTTAGGTATTCACGTAAAAAAATCAAAGGTTACAGGGACATCATAGTTAGGCTCAGATCTAACTTGTACAAAATCAGTGAAATTCAGCAGTTGAAGTAACCTGAACTAACTATAACTTATGCCCTCGCAATGCACTGGTTATGACCTCACATATTGAATCACTCATGACATGGTCAGTGACATCACTCATAACATCACAAATATCACTACTGATGACATCACCACAGAACCACTCATACCCCCACACAACCTCTCCTACACCCACTCACACACCTACTCAACCATAAATCTACTCACACACCCACTCACTTCTTTATGCAGGCACTCACACAGCCACCCACTCACACATACTGCTACTCACACAACCACTTACTCACCCATATAACACATGACAAAGCCACACACTCACCTATACAGCTACTCATACATCTACTTATTCAACCATACACCCACTTACACAGCTATTCACTCAGACATGCAACCTCTGAACATAAGCATGCACTCACTCATGCAGACTCTCACACAAACATCACTCTCCAATACAGCCACTTGCACAGCAACTCACGTAACCAAACACCCACTCAAACAGCCAAACACTAATCTCATACAGCAAGTCACATTCACTCGCCCATATAGCCACTCACATACCCACTCATCCACCAATACAGCCACGCGCACAGCTACTCAGTCATTGATTCAGCTATTCAAACACCCACTCACCCACCCCTTGAACCACCCACATATCCAATCACCTACCTATACAGCCATTCACACACCCACTCACTCCCCTATACAGCCACCTTCACAACCACTCACTCACCCATACAGCTACTCAGACACCCACCTATTTACCCATACAGCTACTCACACACACATTCATTCACCCATACAGCCACTCACACACCCACACATTCAGGAATACAGCCATTCACACACCCAGTCATACAGACATACAGTCACTAAGGCACTGAGTCACTCACCCATACAGCTAATCCCACTCCCACTGAATCACCAATAACAGCCACTATTACAACCACTGACTCACCCATACAGATACGTATTCACCAACTCACTTGTCATACAGATACTAACACATGTACTCACTCACCTATATAGTCACTGACACAAGTGCACACTCGCCCATACAGCCACTCACTCTCACCTAAAGAGCCACAGACACAAACACTCCCTCATCCATATAGATAATCACACAGCCTCTCACTCACCCATTCAGCTACTTAAACATCCAGCTACTCACCCATACAATCACTCACACAGCTGCTCAGTCACCCATACAGCCACTTACATGCCACTTATCCACCCATACAACCACTCACAGAGCCACTCACTCACCCATACAGCCACTCACACACTCACTCACTCACACAATAATGCAGCTATTCACACAGCCACTTATTCACATATACAGCCACTCACACACCCATTCACACATCCAAGCAGTTGCTCATACACCCACTCACATAGGAATACACACAGTCACACAGCCACTCATAAAATATATGCTAGAAATTGTATCAATCATTGGTAGTACACAAAGTATACTTATTTTACTTTTGTGGTACATTGGTAAACATGTTTAACACTCAAAACCTTTACAAAACACTCATAATTACTAGACGATGTTATCAGTGATCTCATTTGAGATGTCATGCATGATGTCACTGACCATGTCATAAGTGATGTAATATGTGAGGTCATAAGCAGTGCATTGTGCGGGGTGTAAGTTATAGTTAGCTCAGGTAACTATAACTGCTGCATTTCACTGGTTTGTAGTTTTCTACGAGTGAAATCTGAGCCTTACTATAACTATAACGTCCTTATAACCTTTGGTTTGGTTACGCACTGCCATAGTGTTTGCATAAAAGGAGACAATTCACATAAAGCATTTATAAATACGGGAAGTGGTACTACAGTATCAAAATATCAAACTTCCTAATAATAAAAGTGCAAAAATCAATCGGTCCATTAGTTGCAATAATTGTTTATGAATATTACCCGAATGTCTCCATTTTATTGACATTTTAGAGATTTTGGTGACAAGTCATCCTAAAAGAGTATTACTGGAGCACTACTTTATGTACTTCATAATGCCATTCTGAGTAGGCCTCAAAGTGTGAGATGCTGTCAGCAAAAACTCTCCATTGAATTCTTATTTTACAAATGTGAAAAATTAAGAAACACAGAGTTTAGAAAAATATTTGCATGCATTTTTCCTTCATCAAATAGAATCAGCTTCACTTTCCTTTAAATATATTGCAGGAAACTGGGTTTTTGATTATGGGGGTGCAGATCCTTCTCAAGCAAAAACCACAATCCGTGTCAGGATGAACTGCAAAAATTTGCTAAACGAACGTGTGCTAAACCTTCTGGTAGCCTGGCACACAATAGCAGTCAGGCTTAACTTTGAGGCAATGTGTAAAGTATTTATGGAGCACGCAAACATTAGTAAAGTGAAATCAGAATACAATAAAAATCGAACACCAATTTAAACAAACAGAGCAGAGCAAAATTTCATAAATAATTTGACAGCAAAAAAACGAAATTCCCTCAGTACAACTGATGTTATGAATTTAAAAAATATTTTGTGAAAATATAGCACCTAAAAGAGCAAAGCCCCATCCAAGGGCATTTAGTCGCACAAGACGGGGGCAAAATCAAAAGTTGTGACTGACCAAGATGGATATGTTAGGTAGATTGGGCCGAGTATTGGCTCATCTTCAGACTTAGAAGACTTTTTAAAGAAACTTTCATTAGAAGGTAAAGTTCAGCAGGGCAAGGCAGCCAGTGGTATTGAAGAAGGAGGCAACATTGTTGGGGAGCCTTTGGACGAAGTTTGGTGAACATTTCTAAGGTTGCATTTTATCACTTTTTAGAAGCTGAAACTCTCCTGTGGGAGGAAGCTGCAGGCTTTAGCCGGTGAGGGCTCCAGGAGGCTGGATCTGCTGCTGCAGAGAAAAATGTAGCAGGAACAACTGCGAAGTCAGGCCAACTGGCAACGCACCCCAGTTGGGTTGGCGAGCAGGTAGACCCTGCTGGGTCTCAGGCCAGCTATAGGTGGAAAGATTTTCAAGGGCCAAATTTCAGTGTTTGGCTTTTTGAACACCTTTAGCACTGCTTCCAAGGGGCCAGGACTAGTGGAAACAACTTGGGGGGTATGACCCACTTTAAGCTGGGCCAAGGCACGTGTTCAAGGTTGTTGGAGCTTTTGGTGTCCCTGTAGCTCAGAACAAGAGGCTAGCCAACTAGCCCTTGGAGCCACTCTGGTAGTCCTTGGATCAAGCAGGAAGACAGGCCTCAAGCAGTAGTGTAGTCCTCTGAGGGTATAAGGCACACTTCACGCAGCAAGGCAGTCCTCTAGTGGCAACAGGGGAGTCCTCAAATGCACAAAGCAGGCCTCAAGCAGCAGGGACAGTCCTCTGAAGTAAACAACAGTCCTACTGGGGGTCCTCCACAGGCCCAGGAGTGAACTGAAGAGTTTGTCTGAGGGTCCAATATTTCTACCTGGTGCCACTCTTTGAAGTTGGGGAAACGTCTAGGCCTTTCAACACCTGGTTCTGGGAACTTCACCCTTCCCCTGCCCCGGCTCCAGGAGGTTCAAGGTGACAAATGCCTGGTGTCAAGGTCTTTGTGAGCGTGCTGTAGGCAGCACTTTGACATTTGTCTCACTTTCTGGGAAGAGTGCACAAAGGCCGTCTGACAACCATACCCCATCATGTGACCCAGGATACAAGATGTAGGCAACAACTACGTAGGACAAAAATATGCCAACTTTCTAAAAGTGGCATTTTAGGAATTATGACTTAAAATTCGACATTACCCTTAAAGAGGATTTTAAATGACAATTTTCTGAGACTAAACATGACATTTCTATCTGCTCCCAATCAAAAGAGAGCACGTATTAAATGTAATAAAGTACCCCACTGTTATCCTATGGGAGAAATAACCCTCACAGTAGTGAAAATCTAATTTAGGAGTTTTTCGCTACCGACACATGTAAAACTTAAAAATACATCTCACCTTTTAAATACAATGTCCCTAGCCTTATAGGCTGTTGAGGGCCTGCCAAAGGGCTGACTTCTATCTATTGGAAAGGGGGGTTTTAGACCTGAAAATATATTTATTTCGCTAGGTTAAATTGACAGTTTAAAATTTCACACAGGCTGGAATGACAGACCTGATACATGTTTTAAAGAGCTACTTAACCCCTTTGCTGCTAGGCCCCCGTGTTAATCCTTTTTATTGCTATTTGGGATAGTTTGCGCTTAGGCCCCTGTAACTTTTTGACAACATGAGGTATCCACGTTAAATTTGCGTCCTTTTCTTCTAACATCACAAGGATTCTTAAGGTACCCAGGGTTTGGTGATTCCCCTGGAGGGGACCCATAAATTAGCCAAAATACAGGTATATTTTAGTTTTTTGGGTTAAAAGGGCTACAGATGAAAGTGTCTGGTCTTTTCCCTGCAAATGGTATCAACAAAGGGATTGTGGTGCTTAAATCACCATCTTCCCAGATTTCAGGGACAAGCAGACTATTGTCAGAAAACCAAACTATTTTAAACAGTTTTGGCATTTTTGTGGGACATAGCCTATTTTTGCTATTTTTTGTGCGTGCAACCTCCTTCCAGGTAATGGTAAAAATGGGTATGAAAGCAATGATGGATCCTGGAAAGTTATACCTTTATGAAAAGTAGGAAACATTTTGAATTCAGCAAGGGGTCATTTGTGTAGATCCTTCAAGGTTTTCATATGGAACTAACAGTTGAAAATAGAAAAAATTGAAAATGAGTTAGAAAAACAGTCATTTGTGCCAACGTTTTTACCTGTAACTTCTACTACGTATGACAGATGCTTAAAATCAATACACCGTTACATCTGCTGGACCCTTCTGGTTGTGGGGATATATAGAAATTGTAGGTTCACCAAGAACCCGAGGAACCCAGAGCCAATAACTGAGCAGCATCTTGCAATGGATTTTTATTGTGTACCGGGTATATTTCAAAACATTTGGAAAAATATAAAAAGGCAACAATCGGTATGAAAGTCACCTATGTATTTCTAGACTGGGAACAAAATATAGAGTTTAGAAACAGTAGATATTTGCACCTCTACAAATGTGTGGGTACCCATACCAGCATGTGAATTATAGGTCATTTTTCAAAGTGACTTCTTTTTTATACATTGTCTTACATTTGGAAGGCAGAAATTTATTGAAAGTCAATGGGTAATAACAGTTGCTCCACAATGTTGTGTTACCCTAAGTCTCCCAATAAAAATGATACCTCACTTGTGTGGGTAGGTGTAGTGGCAGCGGCAGGAAACGGCCCAAAACGCAACATGGACACACCACATTTCCACAGTGAAAACTGACCCTTTTCTTGCAAAAGTGCCTAGCTGTAGATTTTGAACCCTAGCTCTGCCGACACCTAGGGAAACCCAGAAAACCTATACATTTTTTGAAAACTAGACACCCAGTGAAATCCATTATGGGGTGACTTGTCTGGCTCTCACCAGGTTCTATTACCCAGAATACCTTGCAAAGACCAGAATTTGTCCAAAAAAACACATTCTCCTCACATTTCTGCGGTGGAAAGTTCTGAAATCTGTGTGGATTCACAAAATTCTACAAACCCCGCATTCCCCAAAGTCTTCCGAGAAAAATGGTACCTCACTTCTGTGGGTAGGCCTAGTGTCCGTGACAGGAAACGGCCCAAAACACAGCGTTTACCCACCACATTTTCACAGTGAAAACTGACCCTTTTTTTGCAAAGTGCCTAGCTGTAGGTTGTGAATCCTAGCTCTGGCGGCACCTAGAGAAACCTAGCAAACCTATACATTTTTGAAAACTCGAAACCCTGGGGAATTAAGGATGGGGTGACTTGTCTGGCTTTCTCAGGTTCTGTTACCCAGAATCCCTTGCAAACCTCAAAATGTGTCCCTAAAAACACATTTCCGTCACATTTCTGTTGTGAAAAGTTTTGGAATCTGCATGGATCCACAAAATTCCACCCACCCCGCATTCCTCGAAGTCTTGCGAGAGCAATGGTACCTCACTTGTTTGGGTAGGCCTAGTGCCCGCGACAGGAAATGGCCCAAAATGCAACGTAGACACAGCACATTTTCACAGTGAAAACTGACCCTTTTTTTGCAAAGTGCCAAGCTGTAGGTTTTGAACCCTAGCTCTGGCGGCATCTAGAGAAACCTAGCAAACCTATATATTTTTGAAAACTAGACACCCAGGTAAATCCAGGATGGCATGACTTCTGGGGCTCCCACATGGTTCTATTACCCAGAATCCCTTGCAAACCTAAAAATTGGTCAAAAATACCATATTTTCCTCACATTTCTGTGGTGGAAAGTTCTGAAATCTGCGTGAATCCACAAAGTTCCACCCACCCCACCTTCTTCAAAGTTTTCTAAGAAAAATGGTACCTCACTTGTGTGGGTAGGCCTAGTGCAGGTGACAGAAAATAGCCCAATATGCAACGTGGACACACCACATTTTCACAGTGAAAACTGACCCTTTTTTTGCAAAGTGCCTAGCTGTAGGTATTGAATCCCAGCTCTGCCGGCACATAGGGAAACCTAGCAAACCTATACATTTTTGAAAACTGGACACCCAGGGAAATCGAGGATGGGGTAACTTGTCTGGCTATCACCAGGTTCTGTTGCACAGAATCCCTTGCAAACCTCAAATGTTGTAAAAAAAAAACAAAAACCTCACATTTCTGTGGTGGAAAGTTGTGGAATCTACGTAGATCCACAAATTTCCCACCACCCAGTGTTCCCCAGGTCTCCCGTTAAAAATGGTACCTCACTCATGTGGGTACCCCAATTACCCGGGAAAGGCAAGGGCCCAAAACGTATTGAGGAGACATCAAAATTACCTATCACAAAACAACCTGGTTTTGCAAGGGGGGTCACCTGGGTTTTTGGCCCCAGGCTCGGTGGGCATTTTGAGAACTCTACCAAAGCCACAAATTTCTGAGAATTAGACAACTGGGGGAATCCAGCAAGGTATGGCTTGCGTGGGTCTCCTAAAGGTTTCCTACCCAGAATCCCCTGCAAACTTAACATTTTGCAGAAAAAATCACCTTTTTCTCAAAGTTCTGTGTGGGAATGTATTGGGCTCAGAGTGGATCCACACATTTCCTACCACCCAGCGATCCACCTGGTCTCCCGATAAAAATGGTACCTCACTCGCAGGGATGGATCAAGTAACCATGACAAACAAGGGCCCAAAACATATTGAGGAGACATCAAAATTACATATCATAAAAGAACCTGGTTTTGCAAGGTGATCATCTGGGTTTTTGGCCTCGGGCTCGGCAGCCACTTTGGGAAACTACCAAACCCACACATTTCTGAAAACTAGACTACCGGCGGAGTCTAGCGAGGTATGGCTTGCGTGCATCTGCCAATTTATTCCTACCCAGAAGCCACTGCAAACCTCAAATTTAGCTGAAAAAACACATATTCCACATATTTTTGTATGGAATCACTGTGCCGACACAAAGGTCCTACCCCACAGCATTCTCCTTAGTCTCCCGAGTAAAATTATTTCTCACTTCTGTGGGTATCTAATGTAGAGTTATCTAAAAATGTATTTGTAAAAAAATGTCGCGCTTAGAATTCTTGGTGCTACAGGGTATAGCACCAAGAATTCTAAGCGCAACATTTTTCCTTATGTTTTGGGTTCTTCCCAGTCACATGCCCTTGCCCCACCTACACAAGTGAGGTATCCTTGTACTCGGGAGACTGAGGGGATCACTGTGGGGTAGGAAATTTGTGCCGGCATGGTGATTCCTCCCACAATATGTGGAAAATGTGTTTTTTTCAGCTAAATTTGAGGTTTGCAGGGGATCCTGGGTAGGAAAACATTGGGGGATCCTCGCAAGCCATACCTCACTGGATTGCCCCGGGTATCTAGTTTTCAGAAATGTGTGGGTTTGTAGGGGATTCTGAGTAGGAAAACGCTGAGGGACTCATGCAAGCCATACCTCGTTGGACTTCCATGGGTGTCTAGTTTTCAGTAATGGGTGGGTTTGCTTGGTTTCCCAAGATGGCCGCTGAGGCCAGGGGCCAAAATCCCAGATGATCCCCCTTGCAAAACCAGTTTGTTTTGTGATAGGTCATTTTGATGTCTCCTCAAGTACTTTCTGGGTACTTGACCCACCCACGCAAGTGAGGTACCATTTTTATCGAGAGACCTAGGGGAACGCTGGGTGGTAAGAAATGTGTGTCTGCGCGGTGATCCTACAACTTTGCCACAGTGGGCCCATCATATGTGTCAAATCTGTTGAGGGCAAAGGCTCTGAGAATGCATTAGTTATGCCCTTTTGTGATTAAGGAACCCATCCCAATAAGGTCCAGGAGGTCTCTCAGAACATGTACAGTTTTTCCTCCACGTCAATAGATTCCTTAGGGACATCCACTACACTGATCGCTGACATGGGCTTATGACCTGAAGCACGGTCAATCTTTTGTGGCTTGCAAAGTAGTCTCAGGATGGAATTTTTGGACACATTTGTGTCTATCCAAGTTTCATCATTGACACCAGACAGCAAACCACATTTTGTCCATGACACAAACAGGTTGCTCATGTGAAAAACGTGGCAACCAGCTGATCATAGACTTGCATACCCTGACCTCGGTTATGTGTAATGGCACGGTTTCCCAGATTCAGAGCTAGCCGAGGTTCCAGAGGTATGTGTAAGCCATGCGTTAAAGCAATGTTGTGCAAAACACAACAGGCTAGTATGATCTTGCACACACTTTCAGGGGAGTAGAGCAGTATACCCCCTGTATGGTCAAGACATCTAAATCACGACTTCAACAGACCAAAAGTGCGCTCTATGATGGCTCGAGTCAGTATGTGTGCCCTATTGTACCTACGCTGAGGTACAGTGTTTGCATGTCTGTAAGGGGTGAGGAGTTGTGGGGAGAGTGCATACCCAGCGTCGCCTAAGGAGGGAAGAAAAGGCAATTGGTTACATTTCCCTCTTTTATTTACACAGGACATGATCTATACTTTGGTACATGCAGTGTCTGTTGAGACAGTGTATGTTGCTTTATGATTCTTATACAATAGTTGTTAATGTAAGGTGGCATTCAGACATTTCAATTGCACATATTCCTCATTTTTATTGCTTGGTACTTACCCAGTAGCCACATGTTGCCAAATTCTCCCACAGCCATCTGCAGGGCAAGAGGTGGCATGCGGAATATGAAGCTGTCATGGGTATTGCCTGGGAACACTGCATGCACATAAATAAATCTCCCACTGGCATCACAGACAACTTGCACATTGATGAATGCCATTGGTGTCTGTTGCAGAAGATGTGTGCTATGCGGCGGGGTGGCTGGTCGGCCACATGGGTATTGCACCCAGCACACGTGGGAAGCGATCAAGAGATAGAAATCTCTAGCTGCCCTTTGTCTCATGGCCAGTGTATGGGGCATTCGTATGTGGTGGTGGGCTCTTGCAGTGATGAATCTCAGTACCTGATGCAAGCACCGCAACTGGATTGTCTGGGAAATGCCCACATGGTCACAGGAGACCCTTAGGAATGACCCAGTGGCAAAGGAATGGAGCGCAGAAATTATCTTGAGATAGGCTGGAATAGCATAGGAGCTGCAGTACACAGAGTCAAGTTCTTGCTCCCACTCACATACTATCTCCAAGATGACTTCTGGAGGGAAACGGTCTCTGGCTCTGACATCTTTACTGGACATCCCAAATAGGTTGATCCTTTGTCTAAATATCCTCTCTACTCTCCCCCTCCTCCTCCTCCTCCTCCTCCTCAAGTCTTCTTGCTGCATGGTAAGGGGCAGAGCAACAAATACATTTAGCAACATGATGAAAGGGTTTGTGTGTGTCTGCTCGGCATTCATACATCTACAGGGCTGGGATTGGCTGCAGTGTTTCAGCTGATGCATGGTGGGGGATGGTATGCACTTGGACAGGTTTTTACCCTTGAGGTAAATGATCAACGGCCTGAGTGCGGCTATTCCGGGTCGTATTTGGAAATTCCGGCCCAGCATAGAAAATACCGGGCCGGAAGCCGTATTCCCGGCACAGATGCGGAATTCCCTCTCCGGGAGCGGAAATTCCAGCCCGAGAGCAGAAATTCCAGCCCGATTGCGGACGTAAAGTTAGTAGTCGTAAGTGCATTCTGTGAATACCAAAAGTAGTAAGTGCCTTCTGTGAATACCAAAAGAAGTAGGTTAAGGATTTTGTCTCAGATTAGTTCTGTGAATCGGCCCCAATATTTGCATTTTTTATTCGTTTGACGAATCTACGAATCGATGCATGAAAAACACAATAAATAAAATACCGTTACCCAATACAATGCAATACCTCTAATTAAAACTGGTATGTTACCTTTACATAGATAGTCATTAACCTTACATATGGAATCATTACTCCCAGGCAAGTTATACTACCTTTACATCGGTAGCACTTTACTTCATAGGTAAGTATTTATTAAATTATTAAAATTCTATCTATCTATCTATCTATCTATCTATCTATCTATCTATCTATCTATCTATCTATCTATCTATCTATCTATCTATCTATCTACCTATCTATCTATCTATCTATCTATCTATCTATCCATCCATGTGTTGGACCCGCTCTCATTGAAAGAAGTGACAGTACCGTAGCTCCCTTGAAGGCATCTTTTTGAGCCTTGTGATTGCGCTGCATTGCCACTGGGCCCGGGAGCCCTCAGTGTTTAGGTGCTGCGCTCTAGGCAGCAGATTGCCCATACCTTGTTTGTCTACTTGAACCGACCGGAACGGTCTTGACATTTTTGTACTGCGCTCTACGCAGTTAAAAGATACATACTTTCAGTGACCTACTTACCTACTTGCCCTAAGAGATGCAGGCTGGCTTCTAGGGCTACAATAGTCTCCATATTACCACAAAGGTTCTAAAAGGAACCCCGTTTTGAAGCACTGCTTTTGCTTTGATATTTACTTTTGTAAAAGTCCTATCTCAGGATATGCTGATTGGATTTTTATCATTTTGGTCTATTCTAAATTTGATAAAAGTCATCTATAGGTTTCTAACTTGGTGTGGAGTCCTCTTTGTGGTGTGTCACTGTGTTACTGTGTTGACTGTGGTGCACAAGCACTTTACACATTGCCTCTTTGATAAGCCTGCCTGCCCTGCGCCAAGCTACCAGAGGGTAAGCGCAGGTTATCTTATGTGTGTATCTGACTTACCCTGACTAGAGTGGTGATTTCTGCCTGTCTTAGATGCAGCCGAGCCAACTAGAAGCCCCATTTATAACATAGGTGGCAGCGGTGGGTTGTGCAGTGCCTTACAGTCATTTGGCGTACACTACTATCAGCATTTTGTTATTAACCAATTTGAACCAATTGTCTCTGATCCTCATTAACATGTTTTCCCTACTCAATTCAATGACCATTTTTTATGTTTCAGTCTCCCTGATTGTCATTTTTGCTTTTCCTAAAGTCATGTCCTTGATTGGAGGTTCTGCTTCTGCATCTGCACATGCAAGAACGGTGTTTGAGCTGGACAAACAGGGGAGTTACACAGTGGCCCGGCTTAAAGATTGCTGCATGGACTTTAGGCTTACTATAAAAAGCACCACCGGAAGTATGAGGCTGAAAAAGGCACTAAGGAGCTGTTCAGAAGCCTTTGCTGCATTGAATTTGACCACAGAGGAGCTGGCAGACCGGAGGGAAGAGAGGACATTAAAACCGGAGCAGGCCAAGTTCACAGAGGAAATGGAGAAGATGGAGGAGAAGGGAAGGGTTGAGGTTAAGAGAGCCTTAGTCCAGGACCAACTTGCCATGGAAGCAGCTGAGGCTGGGAAAGCCATAGAAGAGAGACAAATCATGTGGGCTCATGACCTGAGTCAAAAGCAACTGGACTCAAAAGCAAAACAATTAGAGTACTTTTGTGGCAGCGAAAGTACTGTGTCCAGTGCTGAAGGAAATGTCCACACACCCAGGGATTTGGTGCCTGACTTCAGATAGGGAAATGACATAGATAGGAGGTTTGAGGGACATGACATTCTCTAGCGCACAGGATCCCTGAGGAAGATGGGGGTCAGTCCTATGGAGGCATATACTTGGTGAAAGGAGGGATGCCTAACTGGCCCTCGTTAAGAGAGACAGGCTGAGGGATCCCACCATGAAAGAGACCCTTGTCAAGAGATGTTGTTTCAGCCCAGAAGACTGCAGTTTGAGTTTCAGGGCACTAAGACACTGTCTCACCAGTCCTGGGGGGATGTTGTGGGTCATGTTTTCCGAGCACTGGATGGTTGTGTGAAGGGCAGTATAATAAAATTGTCCAGCCCATCAAGTGTGTACTTGATGGGCTGTGCAGTTTGATAGCTAGAGCCCATATGTCCAGTCACTGTTTTCCAGAGCTATGCCAACACCTGGTGGATTGTAAGTTCTGTGACTCCATTGGGGAGTGTACCCAAGGAAGGTAGCTCAGGTTCTCCCCAACAGATTGAGGGGTAGATACCTAGTAACCCAAACAGATCCTTGTGTAGTAGGGGTGAAAAAGGGTCCCATGTACTTTCCATGAGTAGGAATAGCGGTGGAGGTGGGCAGAGGCCCGGGTGCACTATTTCCCACCCCAGTGCTTAGAGCTGTAAGAGAGGAGGTCAGGGAGAGGTTCACTCTCTGTCTCCTGATCCTCATAAGTAACCATCAGCATGGTAATGTCAGCCCTGTCATGGAAAAGCTTAAGGCCATTCGCATGGATCACTATGCGAATGCAGAATGCGGAATGTGGAATTCTGCGGAGTTGCATAAAAACTCCATGGAATTCCACAGAGTTCCGCTCTGCCCTTTAGTTTCATTCTGTCCAGGCAAGAGACCTATGTCAGACATCCACAGGTAGAGGGCATGCAGAAGACAGTAGTGTGAGGTCAGACTTTTCCCGACTATAGGGTACACAGACCGTGGTGAGGTTTCAAGCATCAACGTAGAGAGAAATGCAAAGCAGGCAAGTGAGATGGGAGAGGATGGGCCCTTAGGAGCATACAGATAGTGGAGAGGGTGGTAGAGCCACAGGTAAGAGGGACCGAGTTTACACATCATGGGTTGTGGTAGGAAGGGTATGCAAGAAAGAGTGATAGGCAAAAGGGCATACACATAGGAGTGAGGGCAAGGAGGGAGATTCATTGAAAATGGCACACAGTGGTAGAAGGGGTGGAGCCTTGAGACCAAGAGGGCAATGCAGGAGGTATAGGGTGAGGGGTCAGATACTTTTTTCCCAGAGCCCTGCTGCTCTTGCGGCTTCACCGCAAGCCGAGCCTCTTTCCCTGTGGAGGCTGCTACTCTTCCTCCTGGAACCATGGTGCAAATCACTTCCTCCTTCACTCCGCATCCTCAAGAGGTCTAGAGCCCTGCTGCTCTTGCGGCTGCACCTCACGCTGAGCCACTCCCCCCATGGAGGCTGACACTCTTCCTCCTGGAACCCAGGCATGAGTCCCTTCCACCTTCGCCCCGCCTTCTTGTGAGTTCCCGGGTCCTTGAGGCTGCGATCCTCAGCCCTAGACTCCTCTGCTCCGGTGCAATCTATTCCTTAGCGCCCGTAGGTCGAGACTTCAGCTGATATCTACTCTGCGCTGCTCCTCTTTGCCTTCAGATCACCCTGCTACTCTACTGCGGATATGCTTTGCGACTTTGATGCGTCTAATTAATTACGTGGTTAACTGGTTACATATTTTTATTCTGTTGTACGCAATTGTGGTGACTTGGGTTCGCTAGAGGACCAAATAACGTGATTGGCTGACGTGCTCTTAATTGTTTTTCACTTGCTGTCTGACCTTGGAAATGTATAGGGGGGGACAGCAGGGCCTAAACTCCGCTACGCCGTAAATTCAGAGTTTTTTACCGAACTTCGCACTCCCAGTGGAGCGCAGAGTTGGCAAAACTCTGCAAACTCTGCTGGCGGAGAGTAATTCACTGTCCACCCATACTTAAAGTCCAGCAGCCGGAAAGAGGAACTCAGGATACATTTGGGTGACTAATAATTTGATGTGCCAAGCTCTCTCGGTTGCTGTGAATTTAATATGTACATATGTATTTTTGTTTTTAGGGGTAAAGGAAGCGGATCTCAAGGCATTGTGGTCAAGGGTTTGGATGGGAATCCCCTACCCTTTCTTCCTTTCATGTTTGGGTGTCTGCACAACATGTCAAAGATAAGATTTGTAACTTTATATTTTTCTCCTGTCCTTTTCTAAACATATCTGATAGCCTGGACCTATATGTTTGAATATTTTGAAGCTGCATGCAACATGACAGCTATTTTCTTTGTACTACTTTAGAGGGATTAAGGGTCTATGGGCGGTTTGCCCACTTGGGCTTTATTTAGTATTTAATGTTAGCAATTCCGGCTTAAGATATGTATTTTTTGTACCTAAAACTCATGCATTATTTGCACTTAACATTTGTTAACCAATTGGTGGACATCTTCTATATTACATGCCGATTCTTCCAGGTGGATAATATTCTTGTGTCCTCTAGTAATTTAGTTGGACTTCATGACATATTATACCATTGTGTCATTGCCAGGCCTGGGAATTTCCCCTTCCTATTTTAAATCAACGGGCATGAGCCACTTGTTAGCAATACATGATTTTTGTATTGATTTAATAATAATCTGTCCTCATCTAAGTTAGAAGGTTTCATGACAGAGGGGTCCTTGGAGCAGGGTTACAGATGTTCCACATCACGTGTTGTTCATTGAATCTGTGCCTTTTCTGGGGATGCCATGTCCGAGTACTTTTGTGCTTCTTATGATAGTTGATTTATGAGAATACATATATAGAAAGTTGTTTACCCCTTTTCTTATTTAAATGTTTGCCTGTTAGGACTTGAGAATGTTTAACTACTCAAAGATGGAGCCAGTTTTTTCAGGGTTCTGAACACCTTGTTTGTCACGTAGTCCTTTTTTATGTCACTATTATTTATTTGGTGAATGGTCTGCCATGTTTCCTCATGTGATCAAGGCCATTCCTTGGCCCAGATGCGTCATAAGATAATGTATAATATACATGTCTATTGCTACTGCAAATGAACTCTGAATGTGCAAGTATTTTATGTTTGTTTTGTGATATAGATATCTTACCTACTGACGATAGCCAGTAGGTAGTTGTAGTTAGGACCAAATTTTCCCGTAGACAAAGTGTTTTTTGTTTTGCTATAACTAACTCTGGGCGTAGTTCACGTAGTAGCGCTATGCGTAGCTACGCAAAGTGCACTCCACACTACACGAGCCATGCGTAGCTACGCGAACTGCGTAGTGCATTGTGCAAAATGCTGTTCGCACTGATTGCACAGTGCCGGATGCTTGTCCGCACTGTGTAATCAGTGCAAACCGCATCTTGCACAGTGCAAGCGGTCGTTTTCTGCCACTCGAGTAGATTTCTACTCGAGCGGCAGCTTTCTCAACGCGGACTGATAGTTTCTCATCGCAAGCGGTCGCGAGCATACGCGACCACTCGCAATGAGAAACCTGACCTCCCCGCATTGAGAATCTCGCTGGGAGGTTTATTTTCCACACTCGCGATCGGCAACTTGATGTTGCTGATCGCGAACGAGGAAAAAGTCTCGCCGGGATGTCATTTTGCTCGCTCGTGGTCGCCAACTGGACGTTGAGGACCGCGAGCAAGCAAAAATGACCGCTACGCGTGTTTGCACTGTGCTACATGCAATTCGCGTAGTGCGAAGTAGTGCAAACTTGGCAAACTACGCGAGCATAACGTAGTACTTCGCCCAGGGTTACTAATAAATTTGATGCTGTTTAACGAATCTTCACTAAACTTTCAAAACTAGTTTCGGGGTGATTCATCAAGCGGGGGCTGAGTTAGAGGGGAGTCCTATAACACTTTTTCCCCATTCTATGTGTATTGTGCATTTTTCAATCTTTAGCCTTGACTACAGCCCAAACCGCTGAATGGATATACATCAAATTTGAAAGAAAGTTACCTCTTGGTCCAGAAAGAGCCCTTTTTGTGGTGTGTTGTGAATCCATTCAGTAGTTTTGGAGTTATTAAAGAATAAAGAATATATCCAGTGATGCGGATCCATTGCGGCACTCCGCGAATCCACGCACCAACACAAATGCTGTGATTGGCTGGCTGCAACCTGACTGGAAATTTGTGGCCATCATTTTATGTATTGAGGCAAGGTCTCGGGCCTCAAATTTGATTGCATAGTGATTGAAGAGGTCAGGGGAGAGATACTCTCATCCCAAAGGTGTTTTGAAGGGGTTGCAGAGGGACCTATGAAGGTTAAGAAGTTGCCCTAAAATGTTTTTCCCATGTTTGAGGATCTGTGGATTAGTTGCAGCACTCAGAGTGGCCCTCTTATGAAGCCACAACAGATCCGCGAATCCTGCCATAATTTCAACAAAAACAGCACTCACATAACCACTCACAGACTCATTCACACTGCCACTCATAGACTGACTCAAACACCCACTCACAAACCCACACACACACTCACACACCCACTCAAAAACCCACACACACACCCATTCACAGACTCACACAGACACTCCCACACCCACTCACAAACCCACTCAGACACTCACAGACCCACTCACAAACTCATTCATACATCAACTCGCTGACCCATACAGACACTCATGCACCCACTCATAGGCCCACACAGACACTCACATAACCACTCACAGACCCCCTCACACATTCACAAACCCACTCACAGACTCACTCACACAGTCACATACCTAGCCACTCACAGACCCACATAGACACTCACACATCTACTTTCTATTAACAAAACATAAACATTCACTGAAAACAAAGGTTACAGGGACATTATAATTAGGAAATACAATTAAAAAAACCATGGAAATACACTGAAAAAAACAAAGGTACAGGGATGTTATATTTAGTCACAAAATTCACTCATAAAAAGCCGGTTAAATTCAGCAATTATATTTACCTGAGCTAACTATAACTAACTTCCCCACAATGCACTGCTTATGACCTCATGTATTATATCACTCATGACATGTTCAGTGACATCACTGATGACATCACTGATAACATCTCAAATTATATCGCTGATGCCATCATCCACAAAAGCACTCACACACATAATCACACTCCTATACAATATCACATACAACCACTCACAAACCCATTCACAGACTTATACAAGTACTCACACACCCACTCAATGATTCATAGAGCCACTCAGACATCCACTCACACATACAGTCACTCACATAACCACTAACTCACCCATATAGCCACTCACTCACCAATACATTGACTCACACATCTAGCCATTCAGATATTAACACACCCTTTTATATACCCATACTGCCACTCAAACACTGAGTCAGTCACCCATACAGCTACTCAAATGCCTACTCACTCATCCATACAGTCACCAATACAGCCACTCACTCACTCATACACATACTAACCCATTAACTGACTCACCTATACAGTCACTGAGACAATCACACACTCGCCAATACAGCCACTCTCACATTCACTCACACACTAATCCATATACCACTTATGCACCCACTCACTGATCCCTACAGCCACTCACACACCGCATCACTCACCTTTACAGCCTCCCACATACTGATTTACGCACCCATACACCCACTCACTCACCAACACAGCCACGCATACAGTCACTCGCTCACCATTACAGACACTCACACAGCCCCTCATTCACTTATACAAAAACTCACTCCCTCATAGAGTCGCCACTCAGACACCTGCTCACACACAGATACACAGGGTCACACAGCCACTCATATAATATGTGTTACAAATAGTATTACTCTTTAGTAGTACAAAAACTTTGCTTTTTTAAGTTTTTTTGTATATCTTTAACACTCAGAAACTTTTAAAAAGCACTCAGTAGATGATGTCATCAGTGATGTCATTAGTGATGTCACTGACAATGTCTTCAGTCATGTATTATGTGAGGTCATAAGCAGTCCTTTGCGAGGGCATAAGATATAGTTAGCTCAAGTAACTATAATTGTTGATTTTCTCTGGTTTTGTACAAGTGAAATGTCAGTCTAACTATAACATCTCTGTGACCTTTTTTTTTTTCAGTGAATATCAAAGGTTTTTTTTAATTCTTTTTCCTAACTATAACATACCTGTAACCTCTGTTGTTTTAAGTGAAGAATTTCTAAGTTTAAAAAAAATTCTGTTTCCTAACTATGACATCCCTGTAACATTTGTTTTTTTCAGTGAATTACCATGGTTTTTAAAATTGTAATTTTATTAGTATGTTTTGTGTGCTACTCCTCCATCCTCCAAAATGGTTAGCTTGTGGAGTGTGGGTCATAGGTTTGTGTTCTGGGCGAGAGAATTTGCTAGAAACAGAGGTATTAACATGGACCTAGGTTTTCCTAATGTGGATATTATTTGGTTTGGCCAGAGAGGGTTAAAGTGGTATCAGTTGCCTCCATGGGTTGTTAGCATTATGGAGAAGCAAAATCCAGACCTCATGATTGTGCACTGTGGTGGCGATGACCTTGGCACACTGATTGGGGTAGGACTAGAAATCCTAATGAAATATACGTTTGAACAATTAATGCAACTTTTCCCTCATACTGTCTTGGTACTTTCTAAAATATGTCAGAGGCAGATATGCAACTGATCTTCTGAATTTTGTCCACAGATAGAGAAAGCCAGGAAACATGGTAACACGCTGTTTCAGCATTCCTCAGAGACCTTAATATGGGCTCTGTCTACAATAATAACCTACACTTCAACATTCATGGAATATACAAGAGCAATGGTGTTCACTTCACAGGTGAAGGCAATGGAGTATTTCTGCAAACTTGAAACTCTGTATTCATTTGTATATGTATAATGAACACAACGACTCTACTAAGAGCCAGCCTATGTCCTAAACAGTTGTCATTTTCAACTTGTAATCCTCCTTTTTAAATAAATTTACATTCATGGACTCCTCGATTCCCTAGCAGATTCGCAAACTAAAAGGAGACATTCAATACAAAAGAGCACATTTAATATTTCTAGTAAAGGATTCTGAATGCATATCACAGTGGATATAACAGAGTCTAAATCAGTATCATTTTAGGTGCATAAGTGGGTTTGTCAATGGGAGTAACAGTGTCTTCATTGTTTATAAATGGCTGTGACAATGACTGTTTAGGTATGTAAATGAGTCTTACAGTTTCTCTATCCGTGTGGAAATGGGTGTGTCAAAGCCTGTATGGGGTTTAGATGGCTGTAAGGGTGCCTGTATCGGTTTATAGATGGGTATCACAGTAACTGTTTAAGTAAGTAAATGAGTGTCACAGTGTATGTATGGCTTTGTGAATATGTGTCACAGTGTCTGTATTGGTTTTGTAAATGAGTGTGACAGTGTCTTTACGATATCTAAATAGGTTGGTCAGGTCTCTATGAGTATATGAATGGGTGTGACCAGGTCTTTATAGATTTGTGATTGGGTGCAGCAGTGTGGATAGACGTGACAGTGTCTTTATTGATTTCTGAATGGGTGTGACAGTGTCTTTATTGATTTCTGAATGGGTGTGACTGTGCCTGTATGGGTTTGTGAATGGGTGTGACAGAGTGTCCATGGGTATGTGAATGGATGTGACAGTATCTGTTTAGGTACATGAATGGGTGTGACAGTTTCTCTCTAGGTTTGCGAATGTGTATGACAGTGTCTGTATGGGTTTCTGAATCCATGTAGAAGTGACTGCATAGGATTGTGAATGGGTGTCACAGGGCCCGATTCACAGAATGAACTTAAGACAAAATCCTAACCGTACTACCATTTTGGTATTCACAGAATGAAGCTGAAACGGAAATTTTAAACTTACTACCATTTTGGTATTCACAGAATGAAGTTACTATTCACAGAATAGATTTATGATAACTAACTTTACGTCCTCACTCAGGCTGGAATTTCCGCACCCCGAGCGGGAATTTCGCTTATGGGCCGGAATCTCTGCTTTTGGGCCGGAATTTCTGCTTTTGGGACGGAACTCCAGATTTTCAGCCGTAATACCACCATTTTGGCCTGATGAATGTTTCAAGTGCCTACCATCCCTACCACGCTCCAGCTGAAGTCAATTAATACTAACTGCAAGACCAGCAGCAGCAAACATATAAAAGCAGCACACATTGAAGTAACAGGTTTGGCCACAGAGAGTTTGTGTTTACAATCGCTGTACATCACGAGAGGAAAATGGAACAAATGCGGAGGAAGAAGAACTTTACCATTGAGGAGACCACCATGCTTGTGGAGTACATAGTGAGGCACCACAAACGCCTATATGGACTACCACCTTACTGCACCAGTGGCACACAGAAGGGAGCTCTATGGCAGCAATTAGCCACTGCTGTCACAGCTTTGGGGGAGGGTCAAGACTGCTTTGCATATGGCCATGTCTGTACTGGGGTGGCGTGGTGAGCAAATAACAATGGAATAAACCCAAATCTGTGACTGGGGGTGAATGTATTGCCAATGTAAAATAATTCCGTCCATCACCTTGTGTGTTTTGCTGTTCGCCCTATGTGGGAAGGGTATGCCCAGACATGGGTTCCGTGCTCACTACGCCACTGTAGTCAAGCTATCCTGGCTGATGACGGCTGATAGCCAGAAAACGGTCCTAGGATGCTTGATTCCGGTCCAGGGAAGACATTGTTTGGCAGTTCGAGCTAGACTGTTCCCATGAGGCACAGGGTTAAGACTGATTTGCATATGGCCATGTCTGAACTGGGGTGGCGTGGTGAGCAAAATAACAATGGATTAAACCCAGATCTGTTACTGGGGGTGAATGTATTGAATTCAACATTCCGTCCATCACCTTGGGTGTTTTGCTGTTCGCCCTATGTGGGAAGGGTATGCCCAGACGTGAGTCCTGTGCTCACTACGCCACTGGAGTCAAGCTATCCTGGCTGATGACGGCTGATAGCCAGAAACTGGTCCTAGGATGCTTGATTTCGGTCCAGATCAATCAATCAATCAATCAAAGCATTTGTATAGCGCGCTACTCACCCGGGCGGGTCTCAAGGTGCTGGCAGAGGGGGGTCCGTTTATTGCTCGAAAAGCCAGGTCTTGAGCTGCTTCCTGAAGGCGAGGTGGTCCTGTGTTTGCCGAAAGTGGGTGGGGAGGGAGTTCCATGACTTGGCTGCCAGGTAGGAGAAGGATCTTCCTCCGGCGGTGGCTCTGCGGATGCGTGGAACAGTGGCGAGGGCGAGGTTGGTTGGTCGCAGCTGGCGGTTGGGCGTGTAGAAGGTCAGTCGGTTGTTGAGGTACTTGGGGCCCAGGTTGTGGAGGGCTTTGTGTGCGTGGGTGAGGAGTCTGAACGTAATCCTCTTGCTGACGGGGAGCCAGTGTAGGTCTTTCAGGTGGCCGGAGATGCGGCTGTGTCGGGGGATGTCCAGGACGAGTCGTGCGGAGGCGTTCTGGATGCGTTGGAGCCCTTTCTGGAGTTTGGCTGTTGTTCCGGCGTAGAGGGCGTTTCCGTAGTCCAGGCGGCTGGTGACGAGTGCCTGGGTGACCGTCTTCCTGGTTTCGATGGGGATCCATCGGAAGGTCTTGCGGAGCATGCGCAGGGTGTTGAAGCATGATGAGGACACGGCGTTGACCTGTCTGGTCATCGAGAGGGAGGAGTCCAGGATGAAGCCCAGGTTGCGTGCGTGATCCGTTGGCTTGGGAGTGGTGCCCAGGGCAGGGGGCGACCAGGAGTCATCCCAGGCGGAGGGCGAGGATCCCAGGATGATGACTTCTGTCTTGTCGGAATTCAGTTTCAGATAAGACATGGCTTGGCAGTTCGGGCTGGACTGTTCCTACGAGGCACAGGGTCAAGACTGCTTTGCATATGGCCATGTCTGAACTGGGGTGGTGTGTTGAGCAAAATAACGATGGATTAAACCCAGATCTGTGACTGGGTTTAAATGTATGGCCAATGTGCAACATTCCGTCCATCAAGTTGTGTGTTTTGCTGTTCACCCCATGTGGGAAGGGTATGCCCAGACGTGGGCCCCATGCTCACTACTCCACTGGAGTAAAGCTATCCTGGCTGATGATGGCTGATAGCCAGAAACTGGTCCTAGGATGCTTGATTTCGGTCCAGATAAGACATGGCTTGGCAGTTCGGCTGGACTGTTCCATGAGGCACAGAGTCAAGACTGCTTTGCATATGGCCATGTCTGAACTGGGGTGGCGTGGTGAGCAAAATAACGATGGATTAAACCCAGATCTGTGACTGGGGTTTAATGTATTGCCAATGTGCAACATTCCGTCCATCAAGTTGTGTGTTTTGCTGTTCGCCCTATGTGGGAAGGGTATGCCCAGACGTGGGTCCCGTGCTCACTATCCCACTGGAGTCAAGCTATCCTGGCTGATGATGGCTGATAGCCAGAAACCGGTCCTAGGATGCTTGATTCCCATCCAGGGAAGGCATGGCTTGGCAGTTCAGGCTGGAGTATTCCCATGAGGCACAGGGTCAAGACTGATTTGCATACCGGTCAGAGGAGGTTGAAATTTCCAAAGGGGTGCCACAGGGCTCATGTTTGAGCCCTATGCTCTTTAACATCTATGTGGCACCCCTGGCGAACATCATGAGAACCTATGGATTCATCCCGGTATCCTACGCGGATGACACTCAACTCCTCTTTCCCTTCAAGTCCCTTACCACCGAGGTTAGGAACTCCTTTTCCCAGGGTATGAAAGCTGTGGCACACTGGATGTCGTCCAACTACTTGCAATGCAACGTTGGAAAGACAGAAGTCATGCTGTTTGGTGAAGCTAAACTCCTCTGGACTCCGGACTGGTGGCCACAAGATCTGGGCCCAGTACCCGAGCACAAACAAGTAGTTAAAAATCTGGGAGTCCGATTAGATCAAGAACTTACACTCAAACAGCATGGCAACTAGGTGGTGGGAGCCTGCTTTCATGTTATTGGCCTGTTATGAAAAATCTTCCCCTTACTACCAGATGCAACTAGAAGAACGTTGGTACAGGCACTGGTCCTGAGTCGAATAGACTATTGTAATGGTCTGCTTCTGTCTGCTAACGAGGGAGTCATGACAAGACTCCAGGTGGTTCAGAACACGGCAGCTTGCCTAGTTCTGAACGCCCCCCCTCGTACGCCCTCCAAACCACTGCTGACAAAGTTGCACTGGTTATCAGTCAAACAGAGGGCCAAGTTCAAAGTATGTTGCACAATACACAAAAGCCTCAACGGGCTGGGTCCAGCATACCTGACTAAAAAGTTTGTTCCCTATGTACCTGTTCGGTCATTTAGGTCGAGCGAGCAAGACCTCCTCTGTGTACCTAGAGCAAAAAAAGCCAGACATGGAACCAAAGCGTTATCAGTGGCAGGACCCTCACTATGGAATAGTCTCCCAAAGTCTCTCAGGCTATGTGTAGAGCATCTTCCATTTAGAAAACAACTTAAGACCTTCTTATTCCAACACTAGAACGGCTGCTTAACTGGTTCTTCCCCAAACATATGCTGTAGATGCCTAAAGGCGCGGAGATACTCCTCCGGAAGTCGAATCTAGCGCGGTACAAACCTGCAAATAAATAAATAAATATGGCCATATCTGAACTGGGGTGAAGTGGTGAGCAAAATAACAATAGATTAAACCCAGATCTGTGACTGGGGGTGAATGTATTGCCAATGTGCAACATTGCGTCCATCACCTTGTGTGTTTTGCTGTGCACCCTATCTGGGAAGGGTATGCCCAGACGTGAGTCCCGTGCTCACTACGCCACTGGAGTCAAGCTATCCAGGCTGATGACAGCTGATACACAGAAACCAGTCCTAGGATGCTTGATCCCGGTCCAGGGAAGACATGGCTTGACAGTTCGGGCTGGACTATTCCCATGAGGCACAAGGTCAAGACTGATTTGCATATGGCCATGTCTGAACTGGGGTGGCGTGGTGAGCAAAATAACAATGGATTAAACCCAGATCTGTGACTGGGGGTGAACGTATTGCCAATGATCAACATTCTGTCCATCACCTTGTGTGTTTTGTTGTTTTCTGGTTCAGAAACAGTTGCCCTGCTTAAAAGCCACTTCTCTCACAAGGAGGGCATGAGGAGGGCTTTATGTGAATGTACCTTATTTCATTTTCAGTTTTTTCGAAAAAGAAATCTTTTGGCTCTTTTTACAAGTTTGGTGGGAAGCGTTCTGTCAATTTGCTGCAATTATTGTCTAAATATTCTTTAGAAAGCAAGTTAATGTTTGTGTATTAAAGAAAGGAGCTCGCTTTATTTTGTACTGGTAACCAGTTCTATTCAATCACTGTAAAAACACATATTCCCTTATTTTGTGACAGTGTTGTCATCACACTGAGAAATGCAACCTAAAGAGAGGTTTACATTAAAAACGGAGTTTCAGCTGTATATCTGAACATCCCTCCCGCCCCATCTCTTCAGCCCACATCCCATGCTCTTCACCCTCGTTGCATTTGCTGGTTTCTTTTTTTTATGTATTCAAGAAATTGAAGACCTAATAGTTATATTGTGCTATTTAGTCCCTCAGATTTCCCCTCAGGGAATCTGGTGTTGATATTATTTCCAAAGGTACACATTTGTATGCCATCGCTAGGGTAGTGGTTATGGCAAAAAATGGTTCTTCATCTTATGAATTGGAGCCAAGTGTAAGGAGGGATTTATGTTTTTGTTTCACTAAGAAATGCTGTATGCTGCGGATAACAGGTAGATCATTTTTCAATCAGTTTTATCTTCAAATCTCTATATATTGTCGTGTAGCATTCATGGGACATCCTTTTAACTTACAAATAGTACCAAGGAGTTACGCTGTAGAGGCACTTCTTGAAAATTATGTGTTTGCCACCAGAGTGGCACAATAAGTCTAATGCTTTTGACATAAACCTTCATGACTTGAGCAGTGAGGTCAAGTGGACTGGTGGCAGACACATTCATTTTGAAAAGAGGGCATTTGAACACACAACCATTTTGGAAATATGGTACACCTTTAGGGAAAAAAATAGCTGCATTTTTTGAGTGAAGGACTGCAATTATATAAATGTCTTCTCCAAATGTGTTCGGACAAACTTACCTGTCATGCCGACATCGCCAGGAGTCACGAGAGAGGCCAGGTCCAAACGCCGCCACCGCCAGGAGTCACAACACGCTAAGCCTCGCGCCGCCGCCCCGGGACTACATTACCCGGCAGGCACGCAAACCACACGGAATCAGAGCGCCCGAAGGCGCATTTAAACAGCGGAGATCCCCGCGTCGCGGGACGCCGGGCGAAGCCGGGCCAAGGGCGGGCCCGTTTAAGCCCGTTAGAGACCGGGGGAGGCCGGGCTGGGCCAGCCCTCTAATGTTCAATCCTGAATCCCAGTTGCAGAGCTGCAGTATGTATGTATTGTAAACATTTAATAGATTTCTATTCAGCTACATATTGCATAGACTGCTGATCCGTCCCTGAAATAATGTCTACCCGAGAGACCAGAAGTAAAACAGCTGCAGGAGGGACTCTATCAACGGGCACCTTGGATAACTTCATCATAAGGGCTAATACCTTTATAGATCAAGGGATCACACTAATGGAGCGTAGGGTGTCCCAAGACCTCGCCGTGGCAAAGAAAAGATCATCTATGGGACCATTTGCAACGGCCAAAACTCCCGACCAATCTAAGGCTGTGGGTCTTATAGATATCCAGGCAGATGTACATGTTGCTAGATGTAGCTTACCCAATACGGTAGACCTCTCAGTCTCTCACTTATCATGTGCCTCAGAACTAAGCACTGATCTGGAAAACACCCCGGACTTAGTTATCAGCACCACTCAGGAAGACACATGTGTTACTACACTGAGAGGCAGGAAGGAGGGTGCCATCCCTAAACTACATAAACAAAATAAAGTGAGGGGAAGGGGACGACACCAGAAAAAGTCTACTGGGGTCGCTGCCCCAAAACAAAATACAAATCACGACCCTCAGGGCAGCGACGTTATAATAGAGCCCGGGAATACAAGGAATTTAGAGGGTTCAACTAGCCCGGTTGGGAAAAGTGTCAGTGGGGAAGCGGCTGACACTCAATTCTTAATGAAGGTAGAAGAACTTCTTAAACGCTACCTCTCTCCCATCGATAAAAGATTATCCCACATTGAAAAGAAACTAGCTGATCTCTGTACTAAGCCTTATAACCAAAAAACACCTGGGGCCCAAAAAGTAGGGAGTAATAAACCAAGCTGTAACAAGGCTACAGTTCCTAAAAACCCTGCACCAGTAGCGGTGAACATCAATCCCAATCCAGCCTCAGTTGTTGAGAAGAGAGTTGAAAAGGAAGTTATATCTAATATAGGTCCCGACCCTCCCCGTGCAGGGGCCATACCGCCCAGGGAACATAGCATGCAGTTAAAGGGGAAAAAAATTGGTGAAGTAGCTGACAGAGGAAGAGTGGTGAACCTCCCCCCGGAGGCCACACCATATGTGGTGTTCATGACAGGGGTCCCAGAACTGGAGGATCCCCATGAGGAAACCAACTGGTCGCTATTCAATAAGGTTCGACATTGGCTTAACCAAAATCGACCTTTACCCCCACATCTTATAAGTAAGATCTTGACAGTGCGGAGGGTGGCATGGCTGGGGCACCAGAGGAAAACTGTCCAGGGAGATTGTGTGTTGATTAATTTTGCGGATCCACACATCAAGTCTGCTCATAGAGCAAGATAGGTTTGAGGGCATAGCCACTAGGCGACTTTCCTTCTTCTATCCCCTAATGAGAGGGCCCATTCGGGATCCTAGAGATAATAACAATTGGCATAGAGTAGGGAATCAAGATTGGGGTTGGAATCGGGAGCCTTGGGGGGAGCAGCCATCCACAGAGCCAGTTTGTAGGGATAATTGGGGTGGCTTCCCGATCATGAATAGGTTTAGCTGCCTGGATATGGTGGATTGACATGCAATATCACCAAGTCTCTTAAATAGGGAAAATATGGTCCCTACAGCAGCGACAAATTGGGGGACTGGGCAAGAGGACCTTATAGGTGCAAACTGCCATGACAGCAGCAGGAATGTAGCTATTATACAAACAAAGTTTCTGGGGGGTATCGGCGACACCAATCTACCCCTAGAATTAGCTAACCCCTTAGAAGAAATTAGTGAGCCAATTCCCTGTGCGCAGGGTGGGGAAAAGGGAGTAATGATTGACATAGCTGCTACAGGCCACAAGGTGATCAATTTGCTATCTTGGAATGTGGCTGGGTTACAAAAAAAGATGGTATTACCAGAATGGAACGCGTTCATCGAGAAGTTCGATGTATGCATGTTCCAAGAAACCTGGAGCCTGCTCCCAGTGCATAAATCCGGTTATGCAACCTTTTTTGTGCCCGCATCAAGCTGTGGCAGGGGCAGACCGGCGGGTGGACTTTTCATTTGGGTAAAAATCGGATTGAACTGGGATATTACCATCCATGAATTAGCAACTAGAGATATCCTACATATTTAATTCGCAGGACATACTAAGGGGAGTAGGATTCACCTATTTAATATCTATTCTAGATGGATCACGGGGGACACAAACCCATGTACATTGGCGAACCTAGAACAGGTATTAGCCAAATGCCCCCCAACCTCTAAAATCATAGTGGGAGGGGACTTTAACTGTACATTTGAACCTCTATCTAGGGACGATCCCCTGGGTATAGAGGAGGAGGACTCTAGATGGTCTATCCCAGCCCTGTCATTAGCTCCAATTAGAAAATGGTCAGCAAGGGCAATACAGATCAACGCCCTGACCATGGAATTTAATTTAGGAGCGTTAAATGGCAGGACAATTTCTGATCGTGCTGGAGCAATGACCTTTAACAGGCTTAAGGGCCCGTCCAGAATAGACTATATCTTATTGGACGTCACATTGTGGTGCAACCTAATAGATATGGAGGTCGTACCTTCGCAGGATAGCGACCACAATCCCTTATGCACGAAGTTAAGGTGGGGTAAATTAAAGGGAAGTGGGAACAAAGTCCCCTTGAGGACAACCAACGAGGTCATCCCTTATAATGGTAATCGCAGGCTGAAATGGGATAAGGTTCAGTTCCAGGAAGGGAACCTTGAGAGGATTAGGGAGCATGTAGCAGAATTGACAGTAGAGCTGGAGAATCTTGAACTGGGAAGTGTTAGTGCCCGCGGGCCGTCCTTCTCCTCGGCTTATAAGAACGCGATAGAGGAAGTAGGACATTACTTTGTAGTCCAGGTTAAAAGGGGCAGAGTGAACAATAAACCAGCTACATCCAGTAACCCGTGGTATTCAGACAAGTGTAAGGCAAAACGGAAGGAGCTAACAGTCGCCCTGCTCCAAAAGAATCCCTCACTAGTTAGAGCGGCTAGGAAGGATTATGCGAGGGTGTTAGTGTTGGCTAAACGAGAGTGGGAGGAACAATATTGGCAGGATCTTAAATCTGCTGCCAACAAGAAGAATGCCATGCTGTTCTGGGATTTGATCAATAAGGCTAGGCAGCAAAGTATACCACCTATTGCTAACCATATAACGGAACACCAATGGCACTCCCACTTCTCTGCACTGTATGGTGGGAGAGAAGTAATAGGTTCACCTCCCTCGATCCAGACACTAGGATTCAATCTCCACCGGTGTTTGAAGAACCATTTCTGCCCTCCGAAGTAATCCTGGCCATTAAACATCTGACCCCCAAGAAGGCAGCTGGCCAGGATGGGATACCAGGAGATCTTCTCTTGAACGATCCTGATGCCTGGGCCAGACTTATTGCCTTAATAACGAATCTGATATCCAAGGGTTATCCTGTGCCAGACTCATGGAAGGGAGCAGAGGTGGTAACAGTGTACAAAAAGGGCGCCAGAGATGACCCTACCAATTACAGACCGATCAGTCTGATTTACGTGATCCAGAAGGTGGTTGGCAGGGTCATCATTTCTAGGGTGGGTATCTGGATGGAAGAGGAGCATGTTCTCTCCCACTTCCAAGCAGGGTTTCGGCAGAAGGTGGGCACGATGGACCAGGTCTTCCGTTTTTTTGCGATCTATTGGAAGGCCGTGACCATTAATTGAATTGGCACAAATTGAAATCAGAAGATCTTCAAGTGACCTTGGGTGCCTTCCCCTTACGAAATCTGGCTGACCCGGAGATGGCATACAGTGCTTTTTGTAAATGGATCCTGAGAGGACTGGACACTCTCATACCAGCTAAATGGTCAAAAGGGCGTACGTCTAACTCTAGCCCATGGTATAGTGAGTCATGGAGAGCTATAAGGAAGGAATGTAAGAGGGCAGAGCGGATATGGAGAAGGGAGTATAATAGTGAAGACAAAATAAAATACTTGATGAAAATGAAACAGTATCATAAAGCTATTTGCTCCGCACGGGCTGCATTTTATGCGGAAGAGATTAAAAATAGTTTGAACCCTACCAAAAGTATTTTTAAAATTGTAAATGACCTTAAGAGGGATAGAACCACTTCTTCCAATGTTACATCTGCTCAGCAATGCGAGGAACTCGCCACCTTTTTCATTGAAAAAGTCCAAAAAATCTATCAATTTTTCCCACAGCATCATCATTCCTTATCTGCCCCTGCAGGGGAAAAGGATGAGGGCCCTACTCTGGCTTTAATACCAGAGATATCTAGGGAAGACCTCGCGAGGGTATGTAGCAAACTTAAATCTGGGTCCCCGCTCGATCCTATGAAACCAGCACAATTTATCGAGTCACTAGTGCTTTTCCAACAGCCGCTAGCTGAGATAATTAATCTGTCCTTCTCCATGGCCGTGGTTCCAGTGGCCTGGAAGCAGGCCTGGGTTTCTCCCATCATCATGAAACCCACGCTGGACCCCTCAAAACCAGAGAATTTTAGACCTATTTCTCTTCTCCCGTGGGTGTCTAAGATGGCTGAGGCTCATGTAAATAATGTATTATCTCAATACCTGAGCCTCCATAACATTCTGGACCCATCTCAAAATGGCTTTAGATCTGGCCACAGTACCGAATCCACCCTACTAGCCACATCTGAACATATGCGATTGATTTTGGATGCCGGTCAGAGTGCAGCGCTGATCCTTTTAGATCTCAGCGCTGCCTTTGACACGGTGTCACATGCCATTCTTTTACATCGCCTAGAGGCAATAGGGGTCATCGGATCGGCACTGGAATGGTTTAGGTCATTTCTGAGGGACAGATCCTTCCGGGTATCGGCTCCGCCATTCCTCTCTCAAATACATCCTATAGGCCAGGGGGTTCCGCAAGGTTCTGCGTTAAGCCCGTCTCTGTTTAATTTGTATGTCCAGCCGCTTTCGGCAGTGGCAAAGAAGTGGGACCTAACGATGGTATCATATGCCGACGATACCCAACTTGTGATCACTCTAGCCGAGGGGCCATCTACATTGGCCACTAGGTTTAGAGACGGGTTGACAGCTGTGGCCCAATGGATGGCAGATAACTGCCTTCAGCTTAATGCGACCAAGACTGAGGTCTTGCTGTTGGGGAAAAACACCACCCTCTGGGATGCGCATTGGTGGCCGGACTCCCTAGGGACTATGCCTACACCTAAGTCCTTAGTTAAGAACTTAGGAGTCTGGATGGACTCCTCGCTTAACTTTCAGACCCACACTAAGCGAGTGGCTGCCACCTGCATGGGCTTGCTGAGAGGCCTTAACCCCCTGCTGAAGTTCTTTGAACCAGCAGTGCGACAGCTTATTGTTCAATCTACTATCTTGTCGAGATTGGACTATGCTAGTGTGCTGCTGCTAGGGGCCAATAAAGTGGAGACTTAACAACTCCAACAAGTCCAAAATCTGGCAGCTAGGATATTGGTGGGACTTCCCCGCCGATGTTCGGTCAGGTCTACCATCAGGGGTCTTCACTGGCTTCCAATTTCTGCCCGGATTCAGTTTATAGCTCTGTGTCTGGTGTTTAAGATCATCAAAACTGGAAGTCCAGAACTACTATGTACCCTTCTGACCCTATATGTTCCTCACCGAAACCTGCGCTCACTAGGACAACACCTGGTGACAGTGCCACGGATTAAACTCTGCCGTATAGGGGGTCGCTCATTTAGATATATGGCGGCCAGGCTATGGAATTCCCTGCCGATCCATGTACGGAGTTTGGAGGATGTACTAGTTTTCAGGAAAGCAATTAAAACCCTCCTTTTTCCTTCAACATAGCCTTTGGATGTTGTTTGGTGAGCTCTCAGATGTCTTTTCTGGTTCAGTAGATTGTCAGCGCCGGGACGCCTCTTTGCTGGGGCAGCTGTGCGCTTTAAAAAACAACTAACATAACAGAACATAACATTAACAACGGTAGTCTTTATTTGGCATTCATAGACCTCAAAACGGCGTTCGGCCTGGTCCCCCGGGCAAGGCTGTGGGATATCCTGGAGAAGATGGGCTTCCCAAAACCTCTTTTGGGATTAATTGAGAAGCTACATGAGGGGAACTATGCGAGGATCAGATGGGGCACCCAGGGACAACTGACAGAGAGGGTGCCCGTGAGGAGTGGAGTCCGCCAGGGATGTGTTATGGCACCGACCCTGTTCTCCCTCTTTGTGAATGGTGTGGTGGATCATCTGAGGGAGGAAGCGGCAGATGCGCCATCCCTGGCGGAGGAAAAAACACCTACTCTACTCTTCGCGGACGATACCATCTTGATCTCTAAATCCCCCATAGGTCTTCAAAAACTCCTGGACCGCTTTAGCATGTTTTGCATTGACAGAGGCCTCACCATCAACACCTCTAAAACAAAGCTTATGGCCATTTCACCTTCCAAGAGATTCAGGAACAATGTTTCGTTTAATGGTGTCCCCTTGGAGTTGGTAGATTCCTTCGACTATTTGGGTGTTAGAGTAAACAGCCGGATGAAATGGAAAGATCACTTGGCCAAAATGCTATTAAACCACAAAAGAGTCTCAGGGGTGGTTTTAAGGGAACAGCGGAGTATCTAGGGAAGACCTCGCGAGGGTATGTAGCAAACTTAAATCTGGGTCCCCGCTCGATCCTATGAAACCAGCACAATTTATCGAGTCACTAGTGCTTTTCCAACAGCCGCTAGCTGAGATAATTAATCTGTCCTTCTCCATGGCCGTGGTTCCAGTGGCCTGGAAGCAGGCCTGGGTTTCTCCCATCATCATGAAACCCACGCTGGACCCCTCAAAACCAGAGAATTTTAGACCTATTTCTCTTCTCCCGTGGGTGTCTAAGATGGCTGAGGCTCATGTAAATAATGTATTATCTCAATACCTGAGCCTCCATAACATTCTGGACCCATCTCAAAATGGCTTTAGATCTGGCCACAGTACCGAATCCACCCTACTAGCCACATCTGAACATATGCGATTGATTTTGGATGCCGGTCAGAGTGCAGCGCTGATCCTTTTAGATCTCAGCGCTGCCTTTGACACGGTGTCACATGCCATTCTTTTACATCGCCTAGAGGCAATAGGGGTCATCGGATCGGCACTGGAATGGTTTAGGTCATTTCTGAGGGACAGATCCTTCCGGGTATCGGCTCCGCCATTTCTCTCTCAAATACATCCTATAGGCCAGGGGGTTCCGCAAGGATCTGCGTTTAGCCCGTCTCTGTTTAATTTGTATGTCCAGCCGCTTTCGGCAGTGGCAAAGAAGTGGGACCTAACGATGGTATCATATGCCGACGATACCCAACTTGTGATCACTCTAGCCGAGGGGCCATCTACATTGGCCACTAGGTTTAGAGACGGGTTGACAGCTGTGGCCCAATGGATGGCAGATAACTGCCTTCAGCTTAATGCGACCAAGACTGAGGTCTTGCTGTTGGGGAAAAACACCACCCTCTGGGATGCGCATTGGTGGCCGGACTCCCTAGGGACTATGCCTACACCTAAGTCCTTAGTTAAGAATTTAGGAGTCTGGATGGACTCCTCGCTTAACTTTCAGACCCACACTAAGCGAGTGGCTGCCACCTGCATGGGCTTGCTGAGAGGCCTTAACCCCCTGCTGAAGTTCTTTGAACCAGCAGTGCGACAGCTTATTGTTCAATCTACTATCTTGTTGAGATTGGACTATGCTAGTGTGCTGCTGCTAGGGGCCAATAAAGCGGAGACTTAACAACTCCAACAAGTCCAAAATCTGGCAGCTAGGATATTGGTGGGACTTCCCCGCCGATGTTCGGTCAGGTCTACCATCAGGGGTCTTCGCTGGCTTCCAATTTCTGCCCGGATTCAGTTTATAGCTCTGTGTCTGGTGTTTAAGATCATCAAAACTGGAAGTCCAGAACTACTATGTACCCTTCTGACCCTATATGTTCCTCACCGAAACCTGCGCTCACTAGGACAACACCTGGTGACAGTGCCACGGATTAAACTCTGCCGTATAGGGGGTCGCTCATTTAGATATATGGCGGCCAGGCTATGGAATTCCCTGCCGATCCATGTACGGAGTTTGGAGGATGTACTAGTTTTCAGGAAAGCAATTAAAACCCTCCTTTTTCCTTCAACATAGCCTTTGGATGTTGTTTGGTGAGCTCTCAGATGTCTTTTCTGTTCCAGTAGATTGTCAGCGCCGGGACGCCTCTTTGCTGGGGCAGCTGTGCGCTTTAAAAAACAACTAACATAACATAACATAACATTAACAACGGTAGTCTTTATTTGGCATTCATAGACCTCAAAACGGCGTTCGGCCTGGTCCCCCGGGCAAGGCTGTGGGATATCCTGGAGAAGATGGGCTTCCCAAAACCTCTTTTGGGATTAATTGAGAAGCTACATGAGGGGAACTATGCGAGGATCAGATGGGGCACCCAGGGACAACTGACAGAGAGGGTGCCCGTGAGGAGTGGAGTCCGCCAGAGATGTGTTATGGCACCGACCCTGTTCTCCCTCTTTGTGAATGGTGTGGTGGATCATCTGAGGGAGGAAGCGGCAGATGCGCCATCCCTGGCGGAGGAAAAAACACCTACTCTACTCTTCGTGGACGATACCATCTTGATCTCTAAATCCCCCATAGGTCTTCAAAAACTCCTGGACCGCTTTAGCGTGTTTTGCATTGACAGAGGCCTCACCATCAACACCTCTAAAACAAAGCTTATGGCCATTTCACCTTCCAAGAGATTCAGGAACAATGTTTCGCTTAATGGTGTCCCCTTGGAGTTGGTCGATTCCTTCGACTATTTGGGTGTTAGGGTAAACAGCCGGATGAAATGGAAAGATCACTTGGCCAAAATGCTATTAAACCACAAAAGAGTCTCAGGGGTGGTTTTAAGGGAACAGCGGGAGTCGTTGAGTAAACCTGTGGCACCGACCCTTGCAATATATGATGGCCAAGTATTACCGGCAGCCCTATACGGATCCGAGCTCTGGGGGTTTGAGAACATAACGGAGTTAGCCACATCTGAAAATAAGTTTATGAGAGATCTGGTGGCCCTCCCAGTCTCCACCCCGTTAATCCCGCTACGACTAGACTTGGGTAGGCGCACCCTCAAAGATATAGTGCGTCTGCGCCCACTACTTTTTTGGGTGCGACTAAGAAGGACCCAGGATCTACATAATTATGCTGCAGCCCTAGATGAACTTATCTTGCTCAACACAGGTAACAAGATCAAGTGGTTGTGCAACCTGAGACAGCTGGTTGTGCAACTGGGCCTCAGCGAATCATGGTTGAGCCAAACACCGCCTCCAAAGTCAGTGATCAAGAAGCTCTATTGGGACTGGGTACAGGAGGTGGCCATACACAGAAGTGAAGGGGGGCCCCTCTCCCAGCGATTTCTGGAGATCAAATGGATAAGAAAACTTGAACCCTTCCTAGACTTTATAGAGAAACCCCTGGACAGATCACTTTACCTAAAATTTAGGCACGGGACTTTGCCGGTGAATGATTTTTTTTCTGGGTGGAAAAGCATAGGTGTTCTTTCTAAATCCTGCCCTGGATGTGCAGCCCCCAATGAGTTAGTAGCGCATTTTCTCTTTGCTTGTCCAGCTTATAGGGTCGCTAGGAAGATATGGCTAAAACCATTATGCATGGGGTTGGGCCTTAGATGTCACAAAAAGGCCCTACGGGTCCTCCGCACTGACACATCTTCTATCGCTATGGTGTGTGGGGTAGCTACATTTTTGGGTAGTGCATGGCAGACACGCACAAGGAGGGCCAAGCCTACCCCCCATTTAACCTAACCGCCGGACGGCCCTATGGCAGGAAGTGTCTTTTATGGTTTTTATGTAACAGTTCTGAGTGTATATTTTAGATAATTTAAATTGAGTAGTATGCGAGGCTGTATGTATATATATGATTGTTGAGCCCCTACCTTTTTTACCTTTTTAATGTACTGTATAAACTGTATACTTTTATGATGAATTTTTTATGGAATAAAGTAAATACTACTACTGACCCCCTTGAAAATGGATCCCCTTGGACTTTCTCAGATACTGAAATTTACTTTCCCTTCTTATGTTTTTTCTTTCATTTCCCTCGCTTTCTCCGTGAATGTTAACTCTAACATTAACCCTAATCTTAACTGTGTCCTACAGTTTAACTAAAGTCAAACTCTCTCCCTCGCCCTAAATCAGTGGTAACACAGAGCTTATGCCTAACCCTGCAACTATCCCTCATCTAACCCTAGCTTTCTCCCTTAACCCAGACATACCACTTGCGCGCGGCGGTTTTTCCCGCTGCGCGCTGAATTTTTAAAATGCGCACGGCAGGTAAAACTCATGACGAGCTGAGCTCGTCATCAGCCTCGAAGGGGTTAGAGAAAGACCTGTTCCATTGTCTCACCTAATCCTACTTTAAACCTTTAACCCAAACTTTGCACGCAACCCTAACCCTGCCACTACCTCTAACCCACAACTCTAACAATTCCACAACTAACAATTCCAACACAACCCATAAAATTCCACTCCACTATACTCCAAACCAAAACACATAGGTAAAAGACATTATCATTTACAATCCAATTCCCTTTAGCTCTCCCAAATGCGAAACCTATTGCTTTGCAAATGCTTGTTCATAATATGACATCCACAAGTTGCCAAAGCAAAGCTTGCCACCCTTTGTTTTCCATGGAAGGCAGTGGTGTCTGATTACTAAATGTGCGCAATGGAGATAGCGAGGTAAATCACAGTGGGAGACATGGGGGAGATTGATGCGAGCACGAAACAGCAATCAAGGAATGATAAAAATTATTATAATTTTTGCCAAGTCACTGAGAGCAACAGAGAGAGGCAAAAGCAGAAGATGAGGAACTGTGGCAGAGCCTGAACACAGGAGAACGTGTATAATGGACACAGAAAAAACAAAGTCAGAGGTCTACCGTTTACTTGATAACACCCCAAAAAAATATTACACCAAGATAAAAGTAAAGGCTAAAAGAATTTGTTCTTTTATGTTGCTAACGTCATTAAATAATTGCTTAGCTGCACCCGGTATGCTCCCGAAGACAAGGTATTGTAACTATAGGATAAGAAAGTGTGGTTTAGAGCAGTCAGTGGTGTTTCAGGTCGATGATGTATCCAGAATCTAGATCCAGAGACAGAGATGATTGTGGTGTTGTGGGCCCTGGGCCCACATGCTAGTAGATTCATGACACAGACACCAATTGTATAGCTGGTAAACTGGCCACCAGCATGTGCACCCGGGCCCTTTTATTAACAGGCTCACGTCACTCATGACGCCTGTGAGGGGTGTGTGTGGGGGTGCAAGTGTGCCCCCTCCCATTGGGTAGTGGCTATCAACTCTATGCCTGTTGAGACACTAGAACGTGTCTCGCAGGACATAACATTCCTCCCAAATTTTTATAAATTACAAGCTCTATAATTCAATCTGTAGGGATAAACAGTAACGAAATATACACCACAGGGTCCATCAGTTTTCCGGGCCTGGCATTAGGAAGACGGCAGACAAGGGCTGGTAAATTCGACTGTGGTAGGATACTCTCAGGAGGTATTCATCATTTAACCTGATCGGTTCAGGATACGAACTCTTGCGTGAAGATGTCATCTGCGCCAATGTAAGCATGTCCTTTAGTACCACGTAACTTCTGTCCGCTGACCTGGATGATGGTATGTGGCATGTAACAATAGTTCATTAACTGGGTGTGTCAAGATCAGGGTGAGAGTCCATGGTGAAAGTTCACTGGATTATTTCTGTATTTCCTAAAGTCTCTATTAGGCTGTCTTGCTGTGTCCGTTGACCTGTCGGTGGGGCAATGTCTCTTCCCGCTCTCCCACCTGGGGATGCCCTTCGTCGGGCTTGCCACAGGACTGTTGGTAGGCTGCGATGGGGCTGCGTGTGTGCCGGCTGGGGGCAGCTGCAAACCACCAAGGACCCAGTAGCTAGTCTCTCGCACAAACCTTAAGGGTGTGTGGGTCTTGGTCAGGACATGCTCTCGCTGCCACAGTTCAGGTGCAGACCAGGTTAGCAGGTAGCCTCTTGAGTTTTCTTGTTGGCTAGCTTGGCAATAGTGTAGGACTCCACTCCATGTGTATTCGAGATGGTGTCGATAGACACACTTGATGAGGACTGGCGTGGTAGCATTGCCAGCCATGTGGTGAATCGGGACAACGGCGGATGATGACGTGCCTTGATGGTTGCAGGCGTTTGGTCTGAAGTCGATCACCTGAGGTAGGGAGTGGCCAGGTACCTCCATGTTTTCTGGGGAGGCACTTGCATTCACGTACTTTTGACTTCTTGGGCTGTTGGGACTTTGATGACAGAGGAGTGATGAACACGCTAAGAAACGTGCTGCATGAGACTCGGTTCGCGCAGGCTGTGCGGCTTACCCTCAGACTGCCTCTGTGCGGTTCCTTTTCAGGTTATCCCCCACTTCCCCTGCTGTCACTGTGTCAGGACTCACTCCTGTTGTAGCTTGAGGTTTCTTGATTGTCCGGCCCTACTACTCACGACTTCCCCTTCTGACTTCAGCTCTTTGTCCGATTCTTGGTGTAGACCCTCCGGTTACACTTCCACGTTTCTTGCTGAGTGCGGTGTCATGCACATGGCTCTGATGACGTAGCTGCCATTAGGCCTGGACGACAGGTGGCGATGATTAACTAGGAGAGGAGGTTTCAGGGATGAACGTCATGGCCACTCTTCTGCCTTTTCTGAATCTTCTCTTGTACCTCTCGCATTAACGGTCAAGGACAGGGATGCCGTTCGACTCCAACTACCAACACTCTGAGCTGGACGGTCTCACTGTGAAGCGATGGGAGCAACGCAGTTTGCGCTGGCTGCGGCTTATGTGTGGCTCTCCCTTGGTGCTGTCGCCAGGGCCGTTGGTCTGCCTTGGTGGCTGTCTGGTGTCTTTGGAGGTGTTCTCGGCATGTGGTGCTATGAGTCCCTGTGCTCCTCCTCCTGTTGCTTGTGACACACCAGTGTTTGTCCAGCTCTTCTGAGTGACACGATTTCCACTCTTCGTCCAAACATACCATTACATTTATTTTTTGGCCTACACTTTTTCCTTATTATCTAGATTATCTCCTTCAGGTAGCCAGTGCAGTGCAAGGGGGTTCCACAACCTAGTAAGGTTCCCCTCATCACTTAGCGAAGGCACCTGCCAGGCTAAGCGTACCAGTTATTGTGTTAACTCCCACTTATTATTATTGAGTTATGCAGTGCCTGCTACCCATTCCAGCAGAGCAGCTAAGTTCTGGGCAGTTTGCACACACTCCCTGGGGAAGGGATTTACCCGATCCTTTATGTTAAATCCCAAAAACGGTTCTGCCCACACTCCTGCCCCTATCTGAATCATGGGCTCCATTATTTGTCTTCTACTGTACGGGTGTGTTTTTGCTGCTATGCATAAAACCTGTTGAAATGCCAATAAAGATGGTTATAAACAAGCCTTTTATGCATGTGAGGTCTTTCCAAGGATTCTTGGCCACCTTCAAATATCTTTGACACCTCTCTTGCCATTTTATGTTACAGTCGTGCTTTTAGTCCTGTTGTACTGTAGACCTGGAGAAACCATCTTTCTTCGTCTCTGTTTCTGAGTTCAGTGAAGCAACCCATAGCCGGGACTTTGACCTGTCAGCATCTGACTCAGATGTCATGCAGTGGCACCTCTAAGCAATGAATTTTAGGGGCACACATTGGGCCACAGATAAAACTGGTGGGACCACTTAAAAAGTTGATTATATGGTGTGTGTGTGCATGTGAGTGTGTGTGTGTGTACGTATATTATATTATATGATATTATATGATAATGTCAGGGCTCACAGGAAGTTTCCTCCACTACTTTACTTCTTAATTTCACTTTGTCTCCATTGTTCTATGCTTGTGCCTTCAAGTCTCTACATTCTGTAGTCTGCTTTAATCCAAATCTCACATCTTTTCAATTCCCTTTTGAAATTCCACCTACTCGATTGTGCCTTTCTCGGTTCTATCCCTTATGACCCAAATGATCATTGATGATAGATCTTTATTCTCATGTATGTTTCAAAGTGTGTGTATTGTGCATTGATAGTAATTTGCTGATGAATCCATTGAGAGCAATTCTTTGAGTACCCACAACTAGAGGGAGGAGGGAATTCCTTTTTGTATTAATCAGCATGAGGCAGATATGTAACTTCGGGTAATTCCACCCATACCCACTAGCTTTGCATCTGCATTGTCCAAATTAAACCAGCATTGGCAAAGCCAATAGGTCTTGGCAGTGCCCGAGTTATTGGCCTTGTCAATGTGAATGTCTTTTGGCCATGTTGTCTAGCAGCATATCTGCTGTTCAGCATGGTGGAAAGTTACTGAAAACCAAGAATCAAAGGTTGTTGAGCCGACGCTGAGTCTCTTTGCCCTCCCATGTTGAGTTCATTGTATTTACCCTCCTAACACAAATAGGGGCTATGACGTGGCCTGCACTGGCCGCATCATAGCTCTTTTTTCAGTGACTTTCATCCATGGTGAACATCAGACGTGCTGATAGACAACATGGCTAAAAGACACTCACATTGACAACGCCAATAGTTAGAGCGTTGCCAAGATCTTTTTGCTTTACCAATGAATGTTCGGTGTTGATGGGGTCTTGCTGAGCAAATGTGGAAGTGATAGTGAGAAACAGTTGCGGAGCTTTGAAGTGAAGTGAGGATACGGCGTAGCGGGCAGTGCTGCCAACAGGGGAACTGGAGAACAAGGTTCTAATCTCAGTGTTGACTGAACAATTTGTGATTCTGGGCAAATGGCTTACATTTCCCCCTGCCTTTGACAATGAATGTGTCATTGTGTAATGTAACAGGTGAACACTTAAACTGCTCCAATTCCATTTGCTGTTGTAAATACTATGGCAAGATGGAGGAAGGAGCAAGAGCTCCAATACCATCGGATTGTGCAAAAAAAAAAAGCACAGACGAGGGAGATTGTGAGGGGTCAAGCAGGAGGGGATGAGGAGATGGACAAGCAACAACAGGAAAAAGAACGTTAATTGATGTAGGATCAGTGACAAAAAAGAATGTGTCAATGTGTAATATAACCGGTGAGCACTTAAAGCGCTCCGATATCATCGGCTTGTGTTCACGCTGTGGCATAACGGATGACGAAGCGACCCTTCTCGTGCCAAAGGCAAGCCCGTCTGTGCCCGTCCGGGGCTGGAAGGGGCTAGGGGCCCAAAACTCTGCTCAAATTACCACAGATGCCCTGAAACCGGTCAGTTATTCCAAAGACCAGTTTATAAGTCTCCGCCCTCCCACCCAGAGAGCCTGTAGGCGTACGCTGAACGTTGATAGCTTACCCCTGATTTGTGAGACTTGCCGGTACAACCCAGTTAATAACACCACTGTGGAGGGTAAGTCAGAGTCTTTGAACATGCTACTGATTAACTGTCACTCTCTTAGGAAGCACAAGCTGGATATTTATGGCCTTTTAGTGGAAAAACAACCAGATGCACTCTTCCTGACCGAGACTTGGCTGGATGCAGAGTCCAATCCAGATATACTGGAAGCACTCCCGCAGGATTATGGGATATTAAGACTAGACCGGGTCAAACAGAGGGGAGGCGGTATCGCTATTATTCATAAACTGGATTTGTCATGCACTTTAGAGACAGTGTTAATTAACCCCTTTGGGGCTGATTGGGCTCGTCATGGAGCAGGGCGCTCGCACGCTGATGACGAGCCCAGCTCGTCATGAGCCCCACCCTCGGGGGAAGCGCCAGCGCTCCCCCCGAGTCTGCCCGTTTTTCTTCTTTTCTGCGGGGATGGCAGGAGAAGACCTTCCCCTGCCTCCCCCCGCCCTCCCCGCCGGCGTCATCAATGACGTCAGCGCGCGAGGCGCGCTGACGTCACCGGAGGTTCCTTTTGTTTACCGACGCGCAGGGAAGCCATTTGCTTCCTGCGCGTCGTTCCAGAAAGAGGTTCGTTTTGCGGCTGGGGCGGGGGGGGTTGGTTTGAAACTTTCATCGAGGGAAAGGAAAGGTTTTTCCGTTCCCTCGATTCAACTTTAGAGCATTCCTGCTGCACGATCGTGCAATCGTGCAGCTGGAATGCTAGGGTTTAAAAAAAAAAATTTATTTTCCAATTTCGTTGTTCGGGGAGCGGCCCCTTGGGGAAGGGTCGCTCCCCTTTTTGGGGGAACATTATCTTTGAAGTGTTTTTGTCCCTCTTAGGTTTGCAAATGGCCGTTTAAAAAAAAAAAAATGCTGATGGGGTCATTTTGAAAATGAAATTATAGTGCTCATTTTAATCAAGGATGCAAGTGCCTCTGTCCTTCATTACTTTTACTTTGTGTTTATCTGAAGTGGCTAAAAAACACACCTGTCCTGCCTAGGCAAAGCTCACTAGTGTTTTTGGGCTGATGAATGTTTTTTTGTATTTGTGCTGCAATTCGAACACATGCTTTGTCTCCAGTGACCATGTGTGTGTTACTATGCCATTGCAGCGATGTGCGAAGGGGTCCCTTGAGTGAGCTGTCCATCATAGTGGGAAGCTCACAAATGTTTTTGGGCTAATGATTGTTTTCCTGAATTTGTGCTGCAACTCGAGCGCCATCTTTGTCTCCAGTGACCAAGTGTGCGTTACTATGCAATTGCACAGATGTGCGCAGGGGTCCCTTGTGTGAGCTGTCCATCATAGTGGAAAGGTCACAAATGTTTTTGGGCTGATGAATGTTTTCCTGAATTTGTGCTGCAACTCGATCACCTGCTTTGTCTCTAGTGACCTTTGTGTGTGTTATTATGCCATTGCACCGATGTGCGCAGGGGTCCCTTGAGTGAGCTGTCCATCATATTGGGAAGCTCACAAATGTTTTTGGGCTGATGATTGTTTTTCTGAATTTGTGCTGCAACTCGAGCGCCATCTTTGTCTCCAGTGTCCATGTGTGCGTTACTATGCAATCGCACAGATGTGCGCAGGGGTCCCTTGTGTGAGCTGTCCATCATAGTGGGAAGGTCACAAATGTTTTTGGGCTGATTAATGTTTTCCTGAATTTGTGCTGCAACTCGAGCGCTAGCTTTGTCTCTAGTGACCGTGTGTGTTACTATGCCATCGCACCGATGTGTGCACAGGTCCCTTGAGTGAGCTGTCCATCATAGTGGGTAAATTTAGGAAAGATGGTGCACTCCGCTAGTTGGTGGGCGTGGCCAAACGGGGGTCTTCTGTGTGAGTTCACATGCCTCTTATGTGTATAAATGGTCAGAGACTGATGAGAACAGCAGATGGGGAGAAAGAAGCTCCTGGTCATAGGAACTGTTTTTGGATTGTGCTTGTGAAAATCAAGGATGCAAGTGCCTCTGTCCAGCATCACAGTTAACCACAGTAATTCTGCTGCCCCCCTCCCCATGAGAATCCCTGATGACGTCAGCGCGCACAGCACGTGCCAACATCTTCTGGGATTCCCAGGCGGTCAGGAATGTCAAGTCCACCAGCTTTTGCAAGAGGGGTTACCTGGGTTTTTGGTCCCGTGCCAGACAGCCATCTAGGGAAACCTACCAAACCCACACATTTCTGAAAAGTAGACACCCGGGGGCTTCCAAGGAGGTATGGCTTGCGTGGATCCTCCAACGTTCCTTTACCCAAAATCCCTTGCAACCCTCATTTTTTGCTTGGAAAAAATCAGTTTTTTCACACGTTTTAGTGTGGGAAAGCGTGGCATCACTGGGCTCACACAAATTACCTCCCAACCAGCGTTCCCCGAGGTCTCCCGATAAAAATGGTACCTCACTTGCGTGGGTAGGCATAGTGGCTGCTTTAGGAAAAGGCCCAATTCATACTGTGGAGACCCAAAAATTACCTTTAGCCAAATAATCTTATTTTTTGAGGGGGTCACCTGAGCTTTTGGCCCGGGGCTTGGCGGGCATCTTTGGAAACTACCAAACCTAAACAGTTCTGAGAACTAGACACCCGGGGGAGTCCAGGGAGGTATGGCATGTGTGGGTCCCCCAATGTTTTCCTACCCAGAAACCCCTGCAAACCTTACATTTTGGTCAAAAAACCCACTTTTCCGTACTTTTTTGGGTGGGATCTCGCTGCCGGCACAAATGTCCTACCATCCAGAGTTTCCCTTGTTCTCCCGAGTAAAATGATACCTCACTTGTGTGGGTGGGCCAAAGGCATGTGACTCAGGCTGGGGGGCTTAATTTGTAAAACTTAAATATGACAAAAAACTACTTTTTTCAAAATTCATTTTTGGCGTGTTCTGCTTTGGGGCACCCACACAAGTGAGGTATCCTTTTACTCGGGAGAACAAGGGGAACGCAGGGTGGTAGGACTTTTTTGCCGGCACGGCGATCCCACGCCAAAAAGTTTGGAAAAGTGCTATTTTTACCTAATTTTAAGGTTTGCAAGGAGTTCTGGGTAAGAAAACATTGGGGGACCCACGCATGCCATACCTCCCTGGACTCCCCCGGGTGTCTAGTTTTCAGAACTGTTTGGGTTTGCTACTTTGCAAAGAATACCACCGAGCCCCGGGCCACAAACTCAGATGCCCCCCCCCCCAAAATCAAGGTAGTTTTGCAATAAGGTAATGTAAATTCACCACCGTAAGATTTGAACCGTTTCCTGTTGCAGCCACTATGTCTATCCACGCAAGTGAGGTACCATTTTTTTCGGGAGACCTGGGGGCACGCTGGGTGGGTGGAAATGTGTTGATCCACGCAGATTCCAGAACTTTCCACCACAGAAATGTGAGGAAAATGTGTTTTTTTAGTCAAATTTTTATGTTTGCAAGGGATTCTGGGTAACAAAACCTGGGGGTAGGCAGACGAGTCACCCCATCCTGAATTTCCCTGGGTGTCTACTTTTCAAAAATATATAGGTTTTCTAAGTTTCCCTAGGTGCCAGCTGAGCTAGGGCTCAAAAACAAAAGGTAGTCTCTTTGTCCAAAGAGCGCAAGATTTCACTGGGAAATTGAGGTGCAACCACGTTGCATTTTGTGCCGTTTCCTGTCGTAGGCACAAGGCCGACCCACACAAGTGAGGTACCGTTTTTATTGGGAGACCTGGGGGAACACTGGGTGGGTGGAAATTTGTTGATCCACGCAGATTCCAGAACTTTCCACCACAGAAATGTGAGGAAAATGTGTTTTTTTTGTCAAAATCTTAGCTTTGCAAGGAATTCTGGGTAACAAAACCTGGTGGTAGGCAGTCGAGTCACCCCATCCTGAATTCCCCTGGGTGTCTACTTTTCAAAAATGTATAGGTTTGCTAGGTTTCCCTACGTGCCGGCAGAGCTAGGGTGCAAAAACTACAGGTAGACACTTTGCCAAAAAAGGGTCAATTTGTAACTGCAAAATGTAGGTGTGACCACGTTGCATTTTGCGCCGTTTCCTGTCGCAGGCACAAGGCCGACCCACACAAGTGAGGTACCGTTTTTATCAGGACACTTCAGGTAAGTCAGATTTGTAAATCAACTGTTATTACCAATTGAGCTTTTATGCATTTCTCCCTTTCAATGAAAGACATTGTGTAAAAAATAAATCTTTTTGAAAAATGACCAATAATTCTCATGCTAGTATGAGTATTACCAATTTTGAAAATGTGCAATTATATACTGTTTCTGAACTCTATAATTTGTACCCAATTCAGAAATACATAGGTGTCTTTCATACAGATTATTCCATGCATGCATTTTCCAAGACAAAGTGCACTATACCCAGTAAATGAAAAAATACCATTGCAAGTTGCTGCTCAGTTTTTGGATCTGGGTTCGTCGGGTTCTTGGTGAAACTACAAGTCCTATATATCCCCACAACCAGGAACGTCTAACAGATGTAACGGTATATTGCTTTCCAAGAGCTGTCAAAATTTAAAAAAGTTATAGGTGAAAACGTTGAGACAAAAGGCTGTTTTTTTCAACAAATTTTCAAATATTCCAATATCTAACTGTTAGTTTCTATAACGAAACCGTCATGGATTTAGACAAATGACCCCTTTCTGATCAGGATCCATTATTGCTTTCAAACTCATTTCTACCATTAACTGGAAGGAGGTGGAAAGCTCTAAAAATAGCAAAAATAGGCTATGTCCCAGAAAAATGGCAAAACTGAGTGAAAAATTTCGGTTCTCTGACAAAAGACTGTCATTCCCTAAAAGCTGAGAAAATGGAGATTTCAGCCCCACAAACCCTTTTTTGATACCATTTTCAGGGAACAACCCAGAGGCTTTCATTTGCAGCCCGTTTTTCCCATTTGACTGAAAAAAACAAAAAAATCACTATATTTTGGTTAATTTCAGGGACCCCTCCAAGGGAATCCACAAACCCTGGGCGCCTTTAGAATCCACATGATGTTGGAAGAAAAGGACGCAAATTTGGCGTGGATACCTTATGTGGTCAAAAAGTTACAAGGGCCTAAGCGCGCACTACTCCAAAACGCCAAAAAAAGCCTCAGCACAGGAGGGGAAAAGGCCTAGCAGCGAAGGGGTTAAAGATTGTGAAGCTGCTCTATTTACTATAAAATACAGCCCTAATAGGGCGATTAATGGCTACTTGATTTATCGTCCGCCAGGTAAGACCTCGCTTTTTTTGGACAGCCTGATGGAAGTAATTGCCCATCTTGCACTACGGTATAATAAGTTCCTCATATTGGGTGACCTCAATTTTCATATTGCGGATGAAAACAACAAGGAAGCTCTAAGTTTACTTGCATCTTTAAAAATGTTCAATCTTAACATTCAATCCCTGATTGCTACCCATAAAGCAGGCCATCTGTTGGACCCGATCTTTGCCAACTGGGAGGGGGTGGCGGTGCAACCCCCCAGTAAGGTATTATGGTCGGACCATTTTCTGGTGGAGTTCACCTTCCGTAGTGAGTCCAAATTATTGTTTAGTACCAAACCGATGGTATGTAAACGCAGGCAATGGGGGAAAATTAAGCAGGACGAGTTAGAGCTGGCTTTAAAAAGAGGCAGCCCCCCACTAAAAGATAGTGTAGACGAAGCTTGGACAGACTATGAAAAGTGGCTGTCAGGAGCTTTAGATGAAACTGCCCCGTGGACTACCAAGGCCCCAGTGAGGTGCTCGAAAACAGCTCAGTGGTTCAATACTGACCTAAAAGCATGTAAAACGGAATGCAAAAAGTTGGAGCGCATTTGGCGCAGTAAATATGAGGATGTGGCTAGACTCAATTATAAAAAGAGTATAAAGAGTTATCATAAACTGATTAGATCTACCAAGCGCAACTTCTTAAAGAACAGAATTGAATTGGCTGAGAACTCTACTAAAGAACTCTTGGTTATTTACAAAGAACTCACCTCATTGGAGAGAACTATAGCTCCTGATCTGCATTCTACAGATATGTGTGAAGCGATTGCTGATTTTTTTGTGCAGAAAGTGGACAATATCTATAAAACCTTTCCAGAGGTACTGGTAGAACCCCCTAGGGATACCTCCACCAGCAGTGTGAGGACTAGCAACGGGTGCCTTAATCAGTTTGTGGTGCCCAACACTATGGAGTTGCTGAATATTATCCGCAGCATTAAATCTGGCTCCCCTAAGGATGTAGCTTGCCCCAACGTCATCAGGAATCATGCCGAGCTTCTGGTGACTCATATGGGCCACATGGTGAAACAGTCCTTTCTAACAAGCCACATACCTCAAGACTGGAAAATAGCACAGGTCATTCCCCTAAAGAAAAACCCCATCTGAGTGCTGCGCAGTTGGATAACTATCGGCCTATATCGCTGCTGCCTTTCTGCGCTAAGGTGGTGGAAAAGATAGTTAACAAGCAGCTCTCTGAATATCTGGATAGCGGACTGCATCTGCATTCCTCGCAGTCAGGATTTAGAGCGCACCACTCGACTGAATCGGCCCTCCTCTTTTCCACCGAGCTATTAAGGAGTAGAGTTGATGAGGGGAAGACAGCCGCGCTCCTTTTACTAGATCTGAGCACGGCATTTGACACCGTCTCCCACCCCCTGCTGCTCTCTCGTCTCAGCGAGGTTGGTATCGAGGGTCTGGCTTACGAGTGGATGCGTTCATTCTTGGCGAACAGGCAATTCCAAGTCTATTGTCCACCTTTTAAATCCGAGGTGCGGTCGCTCAGACACGGTGTGCCTCAGGGCTCAATTTTGAGCCCGACTTTGTTTAATCTTTATATGGCGCCCCTGGCCAAGCTGGTTGCGGCGTACGGGGTTGAGATAGTGTCATATGCTGATGACACCCAGCTGGTAGTGATGCTGTCTCAGCCTCCGGAAGAGGCCACAGCCAATTTTACAGCCTGTCTGAGCGGACTAGCTGGATGGATGAATACTAATTGCTTACGCCTCAACGCTAATAAAACGGAACTTCTGGTGTTGGGGAAATCTCCATCCATTTGGTCATCGGCATGGTGGCCTAAAGAACTTGGCACCGTCCCTAAACCATTGGAACAGGTTAAAAATTTAGGGGTCAAACTGGACGAGACTCTATCCTTTGAACACCACACTAGAGGGATAGCAGGGAAATGCTACGGGATTCTTAAGATCTTACGCAAGACCCTGGACTCGCTCCCTGCTAATAGCAGGAAAACGTTAATCCATACTCTGGTGACGCCCCACCTCGACTACAGTAATGCTTTATACCTAGGTCTGAGTAGGAAAGGCGTACATAGGCTTCAGTGTGTCCAAAACGCAGCAGCTAGACTGGCTCTCAACCTCTCTAGAAGATCTTCAGGGAAACAAGCTTTAGTGCAACTCCACTGGCTCCCCATACGGGAGCGCATCATCTTTAAAAGCATGTGTATGACCCATCGCATCGCTTATGAGAGAGGTCCCGTCTATCTTCAAAAGCTGCTTACCAAGTACCACCCCAAACGTTATTTACGATCTCAGGGCCGTATGCTCTTTCAGGTGCCCAGAATCCAGCGGGCACGGATGGGTGGACGGTCATTCAAATATTTGGCCAGCAAATAGTGGAATGACCTCCCCATTGAGCTCTGGATGGAGCCATCTGAAGGAAGCTTTAGGCGCAAATTGAAATCTTACCTTTTTCCCAAATTTTGAGATCCTCTTGCCCTTTCCTTCTTTGGCCTCTCTTTCTCTGGGGTTCTGTGCTAGTGATTAGTTTTAAAGCGCGGGGACACACTGTTGCCTAGTGTAACCAGGCGCTATACAAAAGGTGTTATTATTATTTTCTCACAAACCAACCAGTTGGAGTGCAATTTGCATCCTGGTTTATGAACAGGGATCAGTACACCAAGGCCCAATTTCTCATATGTCATAGAATATAAACTCACTCTATGGCTATTAACACAAATACTTAGTTTTCAATCTGGGTCCAAACAATTGCATTGCCCATTTTGGCAGAAAGATATTTGCACTATATATGCAATATTTGCATATTGCAGAAATCATTTGCACTATCCTGGAAACTGTGATAGCTTTTATTCAGTTCCAAGGGTTACATTTTTGAACGATACAATGAATGGGGATAGGATGGGAGATAGTTTTGAGAAAATATGATGTCATTCCTTTTTGTTAGCTAGTCTTTTTCCGTAATTGTCACCTACACAACCATGACTCAAAAATAATATTTTCGGCATTAGGTTCATTTTAAGTTGAGTCAGCATTACATCTGACGTGTGTACCACCAGCTCCTTATCTCTGGGAGAAAAAGGATGTCACCATCTACTTTACTGCTGGCTGCCTCGTCTGACCTATAATCAAGATGTAAAAGGCAGTAAACAATCAGCATCGCAATCACATATTATTTCCATATTAAGCTATTCTAAAAGTATTATTTCCGATTCTACCTAATCACCCAAAACACAATAAAGAAATGAACTCCGCATAGAAAGGCTTTCTGAAGTAAACCATGTTTAAATATGAAAAAGGGAAATAATGAATAGGCACGGGGAGGTCTAGTTTGCCAGGAAAGATAAATATGTAAGAGTCACCAATGAGAAAGATAACATTCAAAGTTCATGTTGTTATCTGAAACGTGCTCTCACCCTTTGCCCCTGAAACATACTTCATGTGAAAGTTTTTATGAGTTTTGGGGGATAGTGTGGGAGAAGGGATACACTTTTTAGGGCTCGGACTCCTCCCCACTGTAAGTGGGAGGAGTTTGAGAACTAATGTTAAAGAAGAAAAAAAAGAAGTATCTCCTAGGGCTTTGGCCGAGACAAATTCCACACATTCCTTAGCGTGTTCTGTCATCTGGCCAGTGATTCGTCTTCCTTGTGTTGTCGTTTTAATAGGCTTGAAGTGATAGGGTAAATGTAGTTTTGTTCCGCCATTTTGGGCATATTTCGTTCGTGCTCGCGCAAAGAAGTACATTAATTATAATTAGGAGCTGTCAGGGTGGCCGTGTAATGCATTCCAGATGGTGCGCGCGCGTTCACCATCTAGTAGTGTGTTTGTCGGGCGCGCGTCCTCCTCACGTGCACACAGGCATAGACGCCGTGTGCGGCTCCTTCCTGCCGGCCCGGGGAGCTGCTCTGCCGCTCTCTGGTTCACCCCCGTCTCCCCGCCTGATTTACATTTATTTTTTGAAGTGCGTGCTTTTTTTCCCCCTGGCACCCCGGCCCCTTTAACATATCCCGCGGTGTAATTTATCACCGCCGCTAGCCCAGAGTGTATAATCAGTCTGAAATTGACCGGGACGCCCGGCCGCCAAGGGAAGAAGCCGCCCAGCTGGACGTCAGCCTCAGCCGGGAGGTGTGACTGCGCTGAGCACCGGAAGGGCTGCCCCGCTCCTCCCTTCGTGCAGCTGCAGCCATGATTGCATTTCCAGAAGACGGAGGAGCTTCCCGCCAGTGCACCGCTCGCCCCAACTCCAGGTAACCCCTAGCGACCTGCCGACCAATCTTCGGCGGTTCCGGCCTCAATGGTGACGGGGGGTGGGGGGGGAGTATGGGCCCCATCCCAGGGGCTCCTCAGGACGGGCTACTGGCCGCAGCGGGAGGCTCCACGAGGGAAGCTCACCTCGCACCGTGTCAAGGCCTCAGCGACGCCGTCTCTCCAGCCTTGTCAGGCCGACGTCACCTGCAGAGCGCCACTACACAGAGGCCGCAGTCCGGGGGATCGCCTCACTCCGCCCCAGGCCCCCTGCGTCTCAGGCTCATCACTCCACGGGGCACACGCCAGCTGGCGTCCGACTCCCCCCCTGACCAGGAAGCTCCCGGGGGCTCACTTGCAAAGGCCCTCTCTACCGGACCAGTCCCCGGCACTCGCGTAGGCTCTCGCCGCCGGCTCCTCCTTAAAATCGGGCCGAAGGCGGGGACTCGCTGCACTTCCTCGACCCCACCGGAGTCACGTTGTCCCCGAGCTGTCCTCACCAGCCCGGTCTGGCAAGCAGGGTATGACGGGTCAGGCAGCTGCCAACTGAGTCTCCCCTCAGGACCGGACCGAAGCGCCGGCCTCAGGCACACGGAGCCAGTGCCATGTTAGTGGCACACGTCCGTCTCACAATCCGCCGTCGTGGTCCTCGCCGAAGCGGAGCGGTCACTGTCGCAGCCGGCAGCTATCCAGGAGCAGGGGATGCAGTAATATTGGTCCAGGGTCACCTCTAAGTACGTCGGATCTATATCGGTAGCCGGAGCTGCGGCGCTTGCGACCTACCCGGCCATGTTGCTGGCCACGCCTCTGCACTACGCACTATGCCTCTGCACTACGCACTATGCCTCTGCACTACGCCTCTGCACTACGCCTCTGCACTCTGCACTACACCTCTGCACTCTGCACTACGCCTCTGCACTACGCACTACGCCTCTGCACTACGCCTCTGCACTCTGCACTACGCACTACACCTCTGCACTACACCTCTGCACTCTGCACTACACCTCTGCACTCTGCACTACGCCTCTGCACTACGCACTACGCACTACACACTACGCCTCTGCACTACGCACTACGCCTCTGCACTACGCACTAAGCCTCTGCACTACGCACTACGCCTCTGCACTACGCCTCTGCACTACGCACTATGCCTCTGCACTACGCCTCTGCACTACGCACTATGCCTCTGCACTACGCACTACACCTGCGCTATGCCGCTGCGGGTCGTACTATCGTGGTCAGGGTACAGGCTGTATTTTGGAGAGGTGGGCGGCTAGAACTAGCCTGGCAGCGGGACTTTTACCCCCCCAATTCCCGCGTAACTGACCCCAGAGATTGTGCCTCGGCTGTGGCGGGTTCGAGATAGCAGTGACACCGACCCGCCAGGCCAACTTGCAAATGTAGCGCTCTTCTGGGCACACTTCTCAGGCTCCCTTACGTCCCCAACTCACGCCAATCAGGAAGGCAGCGCTTCGGCCGCCCTGACGCGTGGGAACACAGGACTACCATTTAAATATCTGCAGGATAACTTTGACCTAAAACATGCAGCGTGGGAAGTCCTGTGCGCCAAAGACAGCCCCTGCACAAATTTTTTTTATGTTGTCTGCCTGACTGGGACTGAACGGGTGGCTGCCAATCGCAGGCTTAAGGTGGCCTCACACTATAGCTCCTTATCTGGGGGACTAGGAGGAATCCAGTCCCCGCGCACATTTGCTTTCTTTAATACAGACCTGAGACTGAACTGATAAGTGCACAATCGTTTGCCTAAAAAACTGGCAAAACCTAGAGGATTATTTCCTCCCCCAAAAAACACTATCAGCAATTAGTGCACCTTAAGAGCTCTTGGCATATATGAACTTCTGTTGGTTTGCTCTTACTTAAGAACTGGATTTACCGGATTGTGTACCAGGCCTAAACTATTGATAAAGATTCTCATATTTTTATAAGGATTGGTGTAGTGTCTTCTTGTGAGTGCGTTTATTGTGTCACTACCGCTGTGTGTTGCATAAATACTTTACACATTGACTCTGAAGTTACGCCTTCCTGCTCTGCGCCAAGCTACCCTGTCGGAAGCGGTGGTCCCTACTTGGACTAGGGTGCGTACCCCGGCCAACTAGAGACCCCGGTTCGAACACCATATAAATTCTTTTGTTTCGTTGACTCACTTGTTTTGTCATTTGCTCATCTTCTTTGCAAGCAGCAAGACCCATGTGTGCATGTCGTTTTTTGGCATATATTTACACTTCGAGGACGCATTGCAGAGTCGGGCCAAGCCCTCGGGCAAATGCGTGTCCCAAAACAATTTTCATCCATGTTCAACGTGAATAAGTCACAAATTACCACGGTTTGTCCGAGAACACGAAAGTGGGTTGAGGATACACTTAAAATTATCTCCACAGCTGAACCACTGAAAACACCGCTGGTTTAACGCTCCCCACACATCAGCCGGTGCCTTTACGCCACATTCGGCACTTGGAGGCCTTCATTTTGGGAAGAAATATTCATTTCGACAATAAAAGATATTGTTTGTCGCTTCCCATTTTCCCGTGTCGGTAAAAGTACTGAGTAGTGAGTACTGAGTAGTGAGTGCAGAGTAGTGAGTGCAGAGTAGTGAGTGCAGAGTAGTGAGTAGTGAGTAGTGAGTAGTGAGTAGTGAGTAGAGTAGTGAGTAGTGAGTGCTGAGTAGTGAGTGCTGAGTAGTGAGTAGAGTAGTGAGTAGAGTAGTGAGTAGAGTAGTGAGTAGAGTAGTGAGTAGAGTAGTGAGTAGAGTAGTGAGTGCAGAGTAGTGAGTAGAGTAGTGAGTAGTGAGTAGAGTAGTGAGTAGAGTAGTGAGTAGTGAGTAGAGTAGTGAGTAGAGTAGTGAGTAGAGTAGTGAGTAGAGTAGTGAGTAGTGAGTAGAGTAGTGAGTAGAGTAGTGAGTAGAGTAGTGAGTAGAGTAGTGATTGGAGTAGTGAGTAGTGTAGTGAGTAGTGAGTGCAGAGTAGTGAGTAGTGAGTGCAGAGTAGTGAGTAGTGAGTAGAGTAGTGAGTAGAGTGGTGAGTAGTGAGTAGAGTAGTGAGTAGAGTAGTGAGTAGTGAGTAGAGTAGTGAGATCACTGGCAGTACACACCACATGAACACACTCCACAACACATAGCAACAATACATTGGCATTTATAATGCCATTAGCTCAAACTCAAATAAATCCGAGCCCGATTGCATTTCTAATGCTTGTTGAATGGAGATTCGATTTTAGAGCGTGGTTTTTGAGACGTAAAAGTGTGAGAAATTGTAATTGATGAATAAGTATTTGCTGTATTTCCACCTCAAGGCACCCATGGCGCAGCTCAGCCTAAGAACTCCTCTAATCTAAGAGGTGACAGGGTGAAATTCCAGGGACGGGGAACATTGTGCATTTATTCACAAAGAGGTGGTGTCTGCATTGTGAGGCAGGACAACAAAATAGTGGAAGAAGACGGAACATTGGGAAAAGTCATGTATTTCAATACAGTGCAAGGAGGGCTCACTTGCCACTACTGCCAGCAACAGTGCACTAGAGTCTGGAAGCAGACACAGGGGCCATAACGAGATGGCCAGAATGAAGCGCCGTGGAGGCCAAACATACCGGCCAATATCTCCACCTTCCATGCATCGTGAGTCAAAGAGCTCGGAATGGGATCAAATACTGGAACCTAGGAATACTGTCCCCTCCACTGCATGTGGATTCTCTCTTTTTTTTTAAAATATTTTTATTGAAGTTCATACAGTCATTGTCACAGATTGTACAAGAACAACGAATAAAGTGAAATCCAAAATAATATCTTAAATCACATATGAGACGAGAGCGTATAAAAGAAAAACACAGAAAATACATTAGTCCATATTTAATCAAAATACAAGCTCCAAATTTTCTCAAACTTTCTTGTCCCTCCTACTCTTTGTGCATACAAAAGTTCATTCTGCTTAACTTTCTTCATTTTTTGCAGCCATGTCATAAACATAGGAACCTCAGTTGACTGCCATTTCTGAAGAATCAAGGATCTGGCAACGGCCATCATAATATCCACTAATTTAACCAGCTGGTCTCCAATTTCCAGGTCGGCATCGTAACCAAACAATATTAATTTAACGTTATAACAGATACCAAACTTATAGTGTGTTTGAAGAAAGGAGAAAATTTCCTCCCAAAATGAAAAAATATTAGGACAATACACCATTATGTGGGACCCGTTGGCTGGGGTAAATTGTTAGCATCTAAAACAGTTGCAGAAGCAGTCATATACATCTTAGCTATACTTGCCGGGGTACGGTATAACAACCATTTGCTAAAGAATAACATTCTTCTCCAATTCGAGCCTCTCAGTACACTGAAATTTAACTTATTTATGGTCTTCCAAGTATTAAGGGTCATACAAAAGTTTTTCTGATCTTGCCACTTTTTTACATACTTTAGAGCTCAAATCTGGTTCGATACATTGTACGAGACATCTTTTCCATTCCCCTGGCTTCCTAGTCAACATTATTGAAAATAGCTCATAGCATAACTGAGATGGCGTACTAATATGCCTAGGATCAATTTGTACCAGGGTTTTATGAATCAAATTATAGGATCCTAATAACAAAAAACTGCCCTGCGTTAAAAAAGACATCTCTCCCGGGTTGAGCCATGATCCCCCTTTTAGAAAATCTGATAATGTATTGAAGCCCATACAGTACCAAGTTAATACAACTTCTAGCTTAATTTTAAGCCCTAAATAGACGAAAACATAAAGTAAGGGAGTCAATAGATCAAACTGCTGAAGAGAATATCTTTTGAGCATGCCATCCCGTTTTTAAAAAAAACAATTCATTTTTTTATATCTAACAAGTTTCGGAGATTTAGGAACTTGAAGAGGAAAAGGGATTTGAGCCTCAGAGCAAATTTGATCAAAAAAATAATTAATGAATAAGGCAGGATCCTGTATTCCACTTTTAAATCTATTCAGGTATTGTGCAAAGTATGCATTATAGTAGTCTTTGATATTGGGTAGCGTAAGACCGCCCTGTTCAGAATCTACATAAAGTGTCCCTATAGCTATACGAGGTGACTTTTTCCCCCATATAAACCCAGAGAATAGAGATTCTATTCTAGAAAAAAAGGTGCCAGGCAAAAAACAAGGAACAGTTGAAAACAAAAAATCAATGCGAGATGAAAATTTAAACCTGCCTGACCAGCAGGTAAACTCTTTTTTTTGTGGATTATGTAGGCGCCATGGGTCACATAAATCCAAGGTGATCATATTGTTGATGAGGGACCTATATGATTTAGGTTTAAGCTGTTTTCTAGAGACCGTAGTGGAGTCCAACTTTATGTCCATAAGAATATTGAAATCCCCCCCAATAATGATATCCCCTCTCACCATATATAACAATTGAAACAGATCTTCATAGTCCTGAGGATTATCCTCCACTGGGGCATAGAAACAAACAAACGTAATTGGTCTCGGTCTAGTCTTAACTAAACAGGTTACCCAACACCATCGGCCTGCCCCTCCCTCATCTGACTGAATAACTTCTGCGTCCAGATTCCTATTAAGGAAAAGTGCCACTCCTTTTTGCCAAACAGTAGATGATGAGAATCCCCGAAAAGAGGCCCACGTCCTAAACATACAAAAATCATTCAGTTTTACCAATCGGATCTGGGTCTCTTGTAACATTATTACCGAGGGATTCTCTGTTTTAATCCATGATTCAATCGCTTGCATTTTTTTCTTATTATTTAAACCGTTGACATTGAAGGAAATTATTTTAAACTCTGTGCTAGACATTTGATAATACCCGACATTTATAACACAGATTCACAGACAGCCTGGCCAATTTCTGCCCCGATATCCTTCCTTTGCACACGAAAAGAAAGCAACATTCCATAATCATAAACAAATAGAACTGCAATAATTTTTGCTTTTTCACCCCCCCTACCATACTCCCCCCCCACCCTCTTGAACCCAGCCCCGTGGTCCTGCTCTACTCCCACTACTCCTTCCCACGCTGACCACATGGCGCTAACCCCTAAATTTGAGGTGCCTTGTTATTGCACCTCCTAAACCCATGAAACCCCTTGTCCTGACCACCTCACCCCACCTCATACTAAACCAGAAAACCAGAATAAACCAGTACTAAGTCGAAATTAGGTCAATAGCCAGGTCAGGAAGCCCAAAAAGAATCACAACTCTCCATGAGATGCAAAACATCTGAAAATAAGCAAGGAGATTCCCGTACCTTAACTATAAACTTTTATACAGTTTACGAAATTAAATCCGCAAATTAAATCAAATTAAGTCCAACTAGTCTTGAGAAATCTTACGAAGGAGCCATTGTGCTTCTTCTATGTCAGTCAATATATGAAATTTGCCTTTCACAAGAACTTTCAATTTTGATTGCTGGGCAATCATGGCTTGGGCGCCCTTATCTTTGAAAAGTTGCAACATCTTTACAAATTCCTTCCTCCTCCTAGCTGCCGCTGCGGACATATCTGAAAAGCTCCGGCACTTAGTAGTGCCATTTGCAGCGAATTGCCTTTGATTAAAGGCTTGGGAAAGAATTGTCTCTTTAACACGTACGTTTGAGAAGTTCACCAAGATGGTCCACGGGAGTGAAGAATTAGAAAGAGGTTGCGCCGGAACTCGGTGAGCACGTGTAATTGTTAAGTCTCCTTTGTATTCGGGTATAACCTCATGGAGAAAAAAAGAAGTGATCCATTGTTTCATGTCTGACCCTTCAATATTCTCAGGGACTCCCACGATTCTAAGATTTGATCTCCTATTATAATTTTCTAAGTCATCAAGTTTGAACTCAATTAGTTTTGAAGTTTTGGAGAAACTTTGGGCCTCCCTCTGCACTTCAGTCATGTTGTCTTCTAGACCCGATATCCTAGTGTCAGCTTCTTGTAGATGGACTGGGAATGAAGACATGGATTCCTCAATCTTGTCTAAACGTTGTTTAATAACCGCGAGCTCAGTCTGCTGAAACTGTTTCATCTCCCTTACCTCCCCTAATATCATATTCAACATGTCTTTGACCGAAATTTGAAACTCTCCTGTATATTCTGCTTCCGATCCCAAAACTGGGGTATGGAAATCAGTAGAGGAAGGTATAGGATCAATATGGGACACAACAGTTGGAATTGCTTGTATTACTTTACTCTTCCCCACTCCTATTGATTCGGCGTGACCGGATGTCAAACCAGGATTTTTTAAGGCTGCTGTAATAGTCCCAACAGCTGTCGCAGTCGGATCCACTGAAATGCTGGTTTTTCTTTCAAACAACGGAAACTGTTTAGAAATTTTAGAGACAGCTGGGATCACTCCTTCTTTTAATGCCTGTGTACTGGTCTGGGGGGAGGCTCAGTGAACTCTATCAGCATAGTTCCATAATTATCTTTAGGATTATCCACCTCGGTAACCTCATGCATAGAAGTATTTCCCAGATTAGGCTGAATCGAGAGGGTAGACACTGTATCCGTGGTTTCCTCTTCTCCCTCAGAACTCTCAGAGATCTCTGCCACGGAATCATCTTTGCCTGCTGTCATATCCGTATTTTTTAAGGCATCAATATCGTCTTTCATTTGTTGACAACGAATTTGTGCTTTAGCGCGTGTGTTTAGTTGCTTCCCCATCGCCAATATGAGCTGCTTGAGCGCTGAGTGTGCACTAAATGAATAGTCTAGAATTGTTAGTGATTACTTTTTAAAGGCTTATAGAGGCCTTTATAAATGTGGATCCAACAAATCGTTGTAAATTAGTGCAAAAAAGAAAAAGTCCAAATCCAAAACCAGTTTTTTTGTTTTTTTTTTAGTTCCCCCAGCGATTACAGCAGTCTTTTTAAAAAAAACGTTTTATAATGCACTGGTCGTATTTCCTCAAGGCTTTTACCTGTCAAAAGTTTTTGCAGGGAAAGTGAGAGCAGAAATGTGGTGTAGACCCACACTGCGGCCGCTGCCCAATTATAGGCAGCTTCAGCGGCAGCTCCAGTGGCAGTGTCTGTAGCAGTAGTAACTCAAAGCGACAGGCAGTAAGCAAGGAGACATTCGAAGTGAGCACAGCGTTAATGCGCCGCCGAGATTGGTCTATCCGGACACATTATATCTTGTATCCAAAACAGTGTCCATTGGAATTGAAGCGCCGCTCACCTCACTCCGTTCGCGTCTCATTCAAAAGCCGTTTTTCAGCTCTGTAAAACTCCCGTCAGCCGTACCAGCGTAATCGAGCACAGCAACTTCGAATATTCCTTAGCAAACACAGAGACACCCAGCACGGCACGCCGAAGCAGCAGCAGCGATTGCCATTGACCTCGAGGTGAGGTGGGGGGAGGGGTCAGGAACAGGAACTCCGGCTACGTGGAGGCGTGGAACTCCACCGTAGCGGCCACACTGCATGTGGATTCTCGATTCGGAAGACTTTACCACAGTCATTCTCCACCGCCTCTGATCACTGGGCAGATATCCTCAGACCAACATTTTGTTTTACCGGACACGGAAATGTGTTTGCTAAAACCAGGCCCGGCATTGCCGTGCCAAGTAATTTACGCCCCTGAACACCTGGCCACTTACTATTGACCAGGGTAGTCTCTCTCTCGGAGATAGCACTCCAGCTGCCTCGCAATGAGGCCCTAAGGGATGTGTCCCTTCTCCTGAGAGCCATGTAGCACTGAGGCTTGTGCAGTAGTAAGACTGAATATCAATGGAGGGTCAAGTCCTTGGTCTTAATAAGCAGCACCCTGGAGACAGCCCGTCGGGGCCTCTTTTCATACTGGCTCCTGTGTGAGAGCTAGCTAAACCAGGTACATTCTTGTATGCTTACATAATTCCTTTTTCTGTGTTTTTTCTTCCCTGTTTTCTCTCACCTTCCCATGACCTTTAGGTGTGAGACGTCTTTTTGGATAGGTGGTCAGTGCCCAAGTCATATTAGATTGCATTAATAAGTACAAAATGTCGGTTACTATGCATAATTATAGACATTCTTGTTGCATGTGGTCCTCTGAATTAATGTGTATGGCAGGTCACAAGAGGTGTGTTGCATGTGCCTCAGCTATTGTACACTGCTTAGGAGCCAGTAGTGGAGTATTATGAGTAACTAAGGGCTCACTTCTATACACTTTGGGCTACCATAAGAATTTTAATGGCAACTTATGTCGTTTATTGGGTAGAGGAATGACGGTTTAATAAGCTGTATCTGAGCTTTCACAATTCTGCACACAGCTGGATCACAGAGACAAAGCCTCTCTGGTAGCCCTAGGCTCATAATTATTTACAATGTGTGAGCTCTAGAGCTGAACTTGTTAAAGGTAGCAACAGTGTATCAAAATTAACATTACTAAAAAATCAAAGCACGTAATGCCTAGACAAAAGAAATGTAATAAAAAAAAGTGCATGCTTTTATTGATAGATCCTACTAATGGTTAAAAAGATGCAAACTTACAAAGTGGGATCAAACACAGACACTTGGTCATTGAGAAATGATCATTGCGATCCTCTAATAAAAGATATTTCATAGGTGACCATTAAGTCTCTGGGCAGTGGAAAATGTCTAGAAAATAATAAACGGCATGATATAGAGTTTAAGTTTGTCCAGGATTAAGTCAAACATTCCACCTTTTAATCCACCTATTACATATATGTTTATTTCAGTGTGACTCCCTAAGTGTGACGGGTATGCCCAGACTTTGGTCCCATGCTGACTGTGCCACTGAAACCTAACTGAACCTGCTGAAAAGCCCCAACTAGAGCGAAACTGGGCCTGGCTTGCTTTTGTTGTGGCACAGAGAGGACCTGGCTTGGCAGTTTGTGCTAATCTGTTTTTCATGGAGCATGACCAAGATCTGAATAGGTCTATGACTAATTTAAGGTGATATGATCGGCAAAACAATGATGCAGCCGAGTAAATACCAGTGCCTGAGATCAATGCAATCATTCATTCCACCTATCACTTTTTTTGTTTACTTCATTGTGATGCCATAAGTGAAACGGGTATTCCCAGATGTGGGTCCCATGGACACTGTCATATGTCAAATGTTCTTGTTAAGTGCACATATCACCGGGGAGGTCTCATGGCGCTGAGCAACAACAACAGCAAAAAAGACAGCAACAAGAACAGTGAAAGCACGCTTATTGGGGAAAGAGCCAGGTTTTTAATTCTCTATGAAAGCAACTATGGTCAACTATGGACAGGAGGTGTGATGATAGCTTATTCCAGAGCATAGGGGCCAAGTAAGAAAATGATCGGCTGCCATTTCGAGAAGTTTGAATGCGAGGCCGAACAAGGTACGATTTGGTACCAGACCTTAAAGATCTTCCAGGCGTGTACCATTGAAGTTTTTTAGCTAGATCTCGTGAGCCAGTGTCGTACATTATCCTATGTGTAAGACATAGGATTTTGAAATGGCCTCTTTACCTCACTGGAAGCCAATGAAGAGTTTTAAGATTTGGGGCGGAAGGCGATCTGGAAGGGAGATTTGAGAATGAGTCTGGCAGCAGTGTTCTGAAGAATCTGAAGCTTGGAAAGCAGATCCTCATTGAGTGCTACCAGCAGAGCATTCCCATAATTCAGTAGGCTGATAACAAGGCCCTGCACCAGAGGTTTCCTGGCTTCAATGGGTAGCCACTTGAAGATTCTACAAATATTACGCATGATACCATAGCAGGCACCAAGAACATGGTTGATATGGATTTTCATGAACAATGAACTGTCGATGGTAACTCCAAGGTTGCAAACTGCTAGCTTGGAGGAAGGACATGGGCCCAATTCCAGTCCTGTGCCCCAGTATTCCTCTGCTCTGCCAAACAGGATAATCTCGGTCTTGCTACCATTTAGTTGTAACTTATTTCTACCCATCCAATTGACATTGTGTCACTGGAACCAAGCTGCACCCGAATGAAGAGTCCCAACTGGAGTGAAACCAGTCTTGTGTTGCTTGTGTTCTAATTTACAGAGGACCTGACTGGACAGTTTGAGCTGGACTGTTCCTATTAAAACAGGACCAAAACTGATTTGCATGTGACTGGGTATAACCTAAGGGAGTGTGGTGGGCAAAAGAAGAGTGGACTAGGCTGCAGCTCGGAGTAATTACCAATGGCTAAGATTAATTCAGTCATTTCAACCATCACTTATTTAATACTACAGGGTGATTTCCAAGTGTGATGGGTATTCCCAGATGTGGGTTGTGTGCACCAAGCTGCACCTGACTGATAAGGCCCTACTAGAGAGAAAAGAGTCTTGGGTTGTTTGCAGTTCAGAGAGAACCTGGCTTGGCAGTTCCAGAAGGACTGTTCCTATTGAGGCAGAATCAAGACTGATATGCATGTGGCTGAGTCTAATCAGAGGGGGTATTGTAGACAGAGATCAATGAACTGGGAAGCAGCCTGAGTAATTGTCAGTGACAAACATTAACCCAAGCATTCCACCCATCGCTTTTTTGTTTTTTGTTTTCTTCAGAGTGATTCCCTAGGTGTGATGGGTATGCTCAACGTGGTTTCAATGTACACTGTGCCACTGAAACCAAATTTCACCCAAAGTAATAGCCCCAACTAGGGTGAAACTGGTCTTGGGTTTGTTGATTTCCTTGTGTCTAGTTCAGAGAGTACCTGGCTTGGAGTTTGGCCTGGACGTTTCCTATTGGAGCAGGATCAAGACTGATTTGCATATGACTGTGTTAGACTTGGCTTTTTCAGCGGGTTTATCCCCAAGCTTCTTGGCCTCCTGTTTTTGACCTGTTGTTGTTGGTTTTTTGACTCTGGGCACATTACCACTGCTGATCAGTGCTAAAGTACATAGGCCCTCCCTGTGAAATGTGCTTACAAATGGGTGTTTCCATGATTGACTTACTACTAAGACCCAAGTACAATGCGTTGTGTGTGCCCAGCACTTATTGTGCCAGCCACACAAGCAGCCTTTCAAAGGGGTCTCCAACCTGCCATTGCAGTGTCTGTGCACAGTCTCTACTGCCATGTCAACCTGGCAAGTGCACCCACTTGCCAGGCCAAAATTGTCCCTTTTCTTACATGCGAGTCACCCCTAAGGTAGGCCCAAAGTATCTCCATGGGCAGGGTGCAGTGTATGTGAAAGGTAGGACATGTACTGGTGTGTGACATGTCCTGATAGTGAAATACTGTGTACTTAGGATTTTACTGTTAAAAGGCTATCTGTCCCATAGGATAGGAGTTTATTAATAACATATTATAACTATAACTGCCCATTGGGACAAAATAGAAAGATGGAGTTTAGTATGCCTGAACTCAGAATATAAAAATGCATCTTTTAGTACAGATGATTTTTATATTGTGTTTTTGAAAATACCACTTTTAGAAAGTGGGTATTTTCTTGCTTAGCCATCCTGTTTGCCTCTGCTGAATTGTGGATTGACTGTCCGGTTTTTGAATAGCAGGGGCTGGGGATGTGCATTCTCTTCAGGCAGCCACTGGGGGGGGGGTCGAGGTGTGTCCTGCCTTTCCTGTATGAGTCAGGGCTGGGCTGAATAGACCCGGGCTGCATTTAAAGTAGTGGGAAGAGATTTTCCTGCACCTGAGTAGGACTGGTCAGCCTTGCACAATGCTGTCTCCACCTCCAGACAGGAAGCTGGGCCAGAGAGGACAGAACTGATTTGTACTGAGCACAGACACTCTCTACCACAAGAGAACAAAGGGAAATGTGGTATAAATATTGGGGCCCAGACCCCATCATTTTAGAACTTGCTTGGATCAAGTAACTGCCAAGAAGAAGAGCTGGGGAAGCTGTGAGGCGAGACTACCACCTTCCTGTGTGCTTCACTGTTTGGGCCTGCAGTAGCTGCTTATGTCTTGGGCAGAGAAAGGACTGGACTGAGCTTTCTGCAACTTCTTTGCTTGAGTTTCTCTCAAGGGCTTGAGGTAGAGCTTCTTTCAGGGACAGCAAAAACTTCACTTTCCTATGGGTACCTCCTCTCGGACAGTTTGTCTTAGTTGCCACACAGGGAGACCGCAACCCAGTTCTGTGACCTGAAGGGACCACAGAGGGCAACCCCACACTTCGCACCACAACCCTGGTCTCACCGACAACGGCGACTACCGCTGCCACTGAGCCGCTGCTTGCACCCTGTCCTGTGGGCACCGCACTCCACACCACCTCGCTTCATTCTGCTGTCCTGGTCTTACCCACTACGCCGGTGCCAATTGACATCGCTGCCATGGCCTACACTATAGTCTGGGGGCACCACTTGTAAGCTTGTAAGCTACATGAAGCATCGCCCCGTCCCACACCACAGGTGTGGCCCACTGATGCCAGCTCCCATTGACTGGCACCGCTGCCTGCACCGTGACCTGTTGGCAAAGCAACGAGCGCCACCTGACTTCGCACCGCCGCCCGGTCTCAGCGGCTTTCATGGACAACTGTCACCAAGCCACTGCCTGCACCGCGACATGCGACCTGAGGGCACCGCACGCCGCAAGGATCCACTTCACACAGCAATCGCGATGGTTGCCTTGACCGGCCCGCACTGACGCTGTTGGACTGAACCAAAGGTACTGTTTACAAGGATTCTGACACCGACGCCAGTACACACCAACACGGTCAACCAAAACTATTGGATTTGGTTGTTTTCAGCACCCCTGATGGTGCTATAGACTTTAAGGAACTGCATCTTTAATGTTATTCTTGCAAGTGCATATTGTGATTAGTGAATGTTGGATTTTTGACATTTTGGTCTTGTTTGGTTCAGATAAAGATTCCTTTTTTTCAAAACAGGTGTGGTGTCCATTTGTAGTGTTTTCACTGTATTATTGTATGTGTGCACAAATGCTTTACACACTGCCTATGAGATAAACCTGCCTGCTCATGGCTAGCTACCAAGGGGATGAGCAGGGGTTGTCTAAGGGTGTAACTCCCTCACCCTGACTAGAAGCAAAGGTCCCTACTTGGATAAAGGTGCAAACCATTGCCAACTAGATAACCCCCTTTCTAGCAGGATGTTTCTAATCTGAGGTAGTATGATGGGCAAAAGATTGATGGACTGGGGTGTAGCCTGAGTAATTAACAGTGGCTCAGAAAATTGTAAGTGTTCAACCCATCACTTGCTTGTTTACTTTTGTGCGATAATCTAGAGTTTGGCAGGCAGAGTACAGTCTCTCAAGGTGACAGAGTACCTTATGTCCGCCACCCTGATAATCTACCATCCACCAAATTTAGAGATTATTGCTGTGCCAGCGGTGATCCCTGTACCTTGATGAGAATCGCTGTCATGGTGGTTCCCGTCATAATGCCAAAGGTTTGGTCGATGGCCACCATTAGTTTTAACAGTCAAACTTTAGCAAAGTTTTTGTTTTTCAAAAGCAAACTCCCAAAGTGGGAGTTTGGTATTAAAAAACATAAAGGGTAGGGTGGAATATTGAATTTCCACCCACAGAAATGGCAGAATTTGGCGACTCTGCATTACTCTTGTAACGCAGAGTTCCTGACAAATTCTGCCAGTCTCTTCACGGGGGAATTTGCTCCCACGAGGGTCCAGAAATGCAAGCCTGAGTGACATTTGGCGTACCCTAAAGTAATTTTCTAACATGGGCGATCACAAGCGGTCATGGTGGGAGAGTTGCTTCTCGAACAGACTTGCTGCCCTACGAGTAGATTTTCTACTCGAGTGATCGACAAATCAACATGAATGGCCGTGCGATCTTGCACATCACGTGGTGCCATTCATGCTGATTTTTCAGCACTGCTTGTGCAACTGGCAGTAAATTACCAGGCGAGCAGCATGACATGCATATTTCCACTCATTGGTGGAACTCCACAGAATCTCATTGAATTTTTATGTAACTCCACGAAATTGCCCAAAGTGAAACTCTGTAAGCTCAGCTCACCCTTAAAAATAAAGAACTAAACACACACAACCAGGGAGATTTTGTTTCCCTGGTTGTGAGGGTCATTCTTTGATTTTTCTTTCCCTCTGGGGATGATGTACTAAAACAAAGGACATCATACTATCCATCCTAAATAGGGTGGGCAGTTTAAACCAGAGTGGCTAGAGGCCCTCACAGGAAGCTTTCCGTCGATAGAGTCAATTGTTGCTGCTTTGCTAGAGAGCTAGCTGGCCTTCTGGTACTATATATGTCAGGCAAACTGTTGATTTGGCAAACATAGTATTCTGTCATGCTTCTGAAGTACCATGTCCTCTAAACACTAAATGAAGAATGTGTGCCATATGGGGAACAACCATTACAACGCGGGTTTTACCACGCGTTGCTTTTACATCGCATGTACTACAACGCATGTGATGTTACAACGCGTGGTAAAACCACGCATACCATTACATCGCATATACCATTACATCGCATGCGCTTTTACAACGCATGCGATGTAATGTGTAATGGCGGCGGGGGCAGCTATTCACAACGACGTGAACTCAGCAGGAAGGAGGAAGCAGGATCCGTAGGCGACGTTGGAGAGGAGACAGGTAAGGGGTTTTGCGCATGGGGTGGGGGTTACTTATGTAGGGTTTAGGGCAGTTTTAAAGTAGTGTGGTAATGTTTGTTTGTGTTTTTTTAAAACGTTTTAGTGTGTGTTGTGGTGTTGTGTTTATTTAGTGTAGTGTATTAGGGAGGGTAGTGTAGTGTTTATGTAGTGTAGTGATTTAGGTTTTAGGGTAGTGTAGTGTTGTAGTGTATGTTTATTGTAGTGTATTAGGGTTTAGGGTAGTGTAGGGGTGGGAGTAGTGTGGGTAGCGTAGTAGTGTTTTAGGGTTTAGGCTAGTGTATGGGGTGGGAGTAGTGTGGGTAGCGTAGTAGTGTTTTAGGGTTTAGGGTAGTGTAGGGGTGGGAGTAGTGTGGGTAGCGTAGTAGTGTTTTAGGGTTTAGGGTAGTGTAAGGGTGGGAGCAGTGTGGGTAGCGTAGTAGTGTTTTGGGGTAGTGTAGGGGTGGGAGTAGTGTGGGTAGCGTAGTAGTGTTTTAGGGTTTAGGGTAGTGTAAGGGTGGGAGTAGTGTGGGTAGCGTAGTAGTGTTTTAGGGTTTAGGGTAGTGTAGGGGTGGGAGTAGTGTGGGTAGCGTAGTTGTGTTTTAGGGTTTAGGGTAGTGTAGGGGTGGGAGTAGTGTGGGTAGCGTAGTAGTGTTTTAGGGTTTAGGGTAGTGTAAGGGTGGGAGTAGTGTGGGTAGCGTAGTAGTGTTTTAGGGTTTAGGGTAGTGTAAGGGTGGGAGTAGTGTGGGTAGCGTAGTAGTGTTTTAGGGTTTAGGGTAGTGTAAGGGTGGGAGTAGTGTGGGTAGCGTAGTAGTGTTTTAGGGTTTAGGGTAGTGTAGGGGTGGGAGTAGTGTGGGTAGCGTAGTAGTGTTTTAGGGTTTAGGGTAGTGTAGGGGTGGGAGTAGTGTGGGTAGCGTAGTAGTGTTTTAGGGTTTAGGGTAGTGTAGGGGTGGGAGTAGTGTGGGTAGCGTAGTAGTGTTTTAGGGTTTAGGGTAGTGTAGGAGTGGGAATAGTGTGGGTAGCGTAGTAGTGTTTTAGGGTTTAGGGTAGTGTAAGGGTGGGAGTAGTGTGGGTAGCGTAGTAGTGTTTTAGGGTTTAGGGTAGTGTAAGGGTGGGAGTAGTGTGGGTAGCGTAGTAGTGTTTTAGGGTTTAGGGTAGTGTAGGGGTGGGAGTAGTGTGGGTAGCGTAGTAGTGTTTTAGGGTTTAGGGTAGTGTAGGGGTGGGAGTAGTGTGGGCAGCGTAGTAGTGTTTTAGGATTTAGGGTAGTGTAAGGGTGGGAGTAGTGTGGGTAGTGTGGGTAGTGTAGTAGTGTGGTAGTGTTTTTGGGTTGGGGTAGTGTAAGGGTGGGAGTAGTTTGTTGTGTAGGTGTAGGGATAGAGATGTAACTTACCTTGCATACTTTTACCATAAGTATAGCTTTACCACGCATGCCTTTGCGTTGTAATGGCATGCGTGGTAAAAGCATACTCGTGGTAAAAGTATGCGATGTAATGGCATGCGATGTCATTGTCATCACGTTGTAATACCCGCGTTGTAATGGTATGCGTGGTATTAGAATGCGATGTAATGACATACATCCGTGCCATATTTTCTAGACATGACTCGCTAATGCTACACAACAGCAGCATACCCCAACAGATGGCAGACCGTGCAGCAATAAGAACATGGGGCATATTATCAAGGACAGGTGTTAAAATTATCTCTGTTTTATCGGCGGGAAACGCCGATAAAACGGCGATAATGGGCTTGATAATACGCCCTTGTTAATTCCCATAGAAGCCCATGTTAACATCGGAACATGGGCTTCTATGGGAATTAACAAGGGCGTATTATCAAGCCCATTATCGCAGTTTTATCGGCAGTTTCCGGCCGATAAAACGGCGGTAATTTTAACACTGGTCCTTGATAATATGCCCCATAGTTCGTTGTTTAGTTTTAAGCTACATTATTTATGAAACAGTTTGAACATTTACATTTTTGCAATAATTTTTTCGGGGGATTCAGCATATCCTATTCATACATGGTTACTAACTACTCTTCAAAACTCCACAACGCCAAAGGAAGTCTGCTGCAATGAGGCACATGTCAGAACTAGGGGACTAGTGGACTAGTGGACTGGACATTTGTGAGCTCCTGAAGGCATGGATCCATTGCCTGGATAAGTCTAGTGGAAACCTCTACTCTCTGGTGAAGGTCTGCAAAGCAGTAGTATAGCTTTGTATGCTGCACAACTTTTCACTGTGGAGGGAAATACCATTCATACCTGATGATACTTATCAAGGTGAACCCAAAGGTGATGTTGTGGACATGCGTCAGCAGAATGTCTGCAGTGGAAAGGGAAATGACTTGGGTTGGAAATAATTGAGAACATCTTTGACTGATGGTAAATATCTAATAATCTAATGTATATAATAATAACGTATCTAATAAAAGACTGCACATGTTTATATTGATATTGTTAGGCTTGACTACCCTTGATATGTTAGATCATTTAAAAATGAGCTAACCTGAAATCTATATTTATTAGAATTGATCAACATAAATATGGCATACATAAACTTGCAAGTAATACTTTGCATTCAATTGAATTATTAAAGCTTTTTTTGCATGAAAAGGTACAACATGTACTAACAATTCATGCCATGAATATAATTATTGTTTATGTGTTGCTTTTTTAAAGTTAACGTGAAACAGTAATTAGCTGAGAGCATACAAAGTGTTTTTATTTTTGTATTTTAATTATATAGTTTATGCCATTTTGTCATCTGCTGAAGTACTAACAAGTCATAGATGGGTACATATAACTCTTTCACAGAACGTGATGATGTAGACAGATTGTAATCAAACTACTGAAATATCAATTGTTTGTGTGAACCCATGTCATCAAGGCCCTTACGTTAAGTCATTTATTTATGTTAAGGCTGTAAAGTTTCTAAGATGGTTTCCTGGGCATTTGTTTGCTATACTAAATTAATTATTTCTGCTCTATGAATGCTGGGGTCTTGAACCACAATTGTGAGAGGGTCAGTGAGAAGCTCCAAAGTTCTTTGTTCTGATAAACCTGATGGGCCTGCCTAACCTTCGAAGTTTTAACCATCGGCAAGAGAAATATTCGCACTAAAGGCTATCAAACTTGGCTATTCCAGCAGAGTGGAGAATTCATGGCTTGAACTTTGATTTCATGCTTGTGGACTTAAGAAAAAAAGAGAACATTTTAAAATATGTGTGTCTACTTTTAGTTTTTGGATGAAACATAAGCAATCAAAGAATATTAATTTCAGAAAAGTGTAAACATGTACATATGGTTCATTGTATTTTTCACGGATGTATGACATTACAACGCATGCTTTTACATCGCATGCTTTTACAACGCGGTTTTTACAACGCATACCATTACAATGCATAGTGCTTTTAGGCGCTGGATAGTGAATTGTTTAATTTACTATTCCAACTCCAGTCCCCGTGGATAGTAGGGAAGGTGTTGGATAGTACATTAAACCTATTCCCTATCCAACAGCGCCCCCCCAGCGCAATGCGTTGTAATGGTTTGCGTTGTAAAAGTTGCGTTGTAAAGGCACTGCATGGTAAAAGGTGCATTGTAAAGGTTTTTTACCATTTTTCACAACGTTTACTTACAAAAATCATATCATGTTTTTCATTAAGATTTTTAAAGATGTGCCCAATGTACAAAATGATACATATTATGTCTCTGTGGAATATTAGTGCATCAATGACGCTGCAGACATCACATCCACCTTATTACTAGTGCATAAACACATTATACATTTGTAATAAGGGGAATGAGTATCAACAACATATGTAAGGTAGTAACCAGGCCACAAAACTCATATTTAATACTATATATTAGATTTACTGTTATCAAACTACCTCTGCATTAGTTAATGTTATGAAGGCACTATTTTCAGCATGGTAAACCATGACATTTAGAAATTGGGTGATCCTTACATTTTGAGAAGTCTTACACAAATGTAGGTCATAACACCTGCTAACTAGTAATAAAATGTGTGTGGTCCTCCACCCACATTGTAAAGGTGGCATAATCCTATTTGACATATTTAATTTAACGTAAAGTCTATAAATCCCTGGTATATGGTACAAAGAGTAGACAAGGCATAGAAAATAAAATCAACTACTGTACTGCAGCATGTTTTGTAGTATCCAACCGATGGTCAGTGCAAACATGCATTAACCACACACATTGTAGCCTGAGTGACTTCTGGACACTTACAAAGCTTTACTAAACGAATTAATTCTTAACCCCTAAGTAGGCATTATAAGCCGTCAGTCTCGGGCATGTTTTTTTTTTTAGAATCAGACATGTTTTAAAATAATGTAAACCATTTCTGTATAAACAATATTGATAGAAATGGGGTCTCTAGTTGGCAGTGGTTTGCAACTTGTCCAAGAAGTGACCCTCACTCTGATCAGGTGCTGTGTTGACTCCTCAGCCACAAAGCAGGTGCTGCGTTGGAGTTGGAGGGGGTGCCATGGACTTCGGTGACACGGTGCTGGGGACTCTTTTTACTGATGTGCTGAGATGGCCCGCTGGGGCCTGTGGGGAAAACAGTGGTTGGTGCGTTGAACGGGAACCATGCTTCCGGCCGGCAGTGGCGATGCATTGATCTTTTACAGGAACTGTATTTGGCACCACTTGGCAAGTCAGAGCCCAGGCAATAGACTGTCAGGTGCAGGCTTTGATAGCCCTGAGACTTCTTAATAGGAGGCAAATACATTCATGGCCTTGGAGAACCTTAAAAGCAGGATGTAGGAAGTCCAGTCCTTTCACTCCTTAGACAGAAGCAGCAAGCAGCAGGCCAGCACAACAAAGCAACAGGAAGCGTGGCAGATCCTCCTACCACATCCAGATCTTCTTCCTGGCAGAATGTCCTCAGTCCAGAAGTGTTCTTATGTTGGGGTGTCAGATGTCCAATACTTATACCCCTTTCTGCCTTTGAAATAGCCAAAATCCAAAGGAAAGTCTTTGTCATGCCCAAGGCCCTGCCTTTCCCTGACCTGGCTCCATACACACTACATGGGAGTGGAGACAGCTTTGTGGAAGAACAGGCACAGTCCTATTCAGGTGTCAGAGACAACTCCTCCCACCACTCTAGCTGAGGAAGGCACATCAGCCGCCTGTTGATATGCAAGGCACACCTCAACTCCCTTTGTGTGACTGTGTAGAGTGAATGCACAAGAGCCTAATTGTAAGCCAACTCAAATGTGTATTCTACAGACAGGCAAAGGCACAGAATGGTTAAGCAAGAAAATGCCCACTTTCTATAAGTGGCATTTTCAAACTGGCAATTTTAAGACCAATTTCACCAAAATATATAATTTAAATTGGGAGTTCAGAGACCCCTAACTCCAAATATCTATCTGTTCCCAATGGGAAATCAGCCTTAAAGATATGTTAAGGCAATTTCAATGTTACCCTGTGGAAGAGATAGTCTTTGCAATAGTGAAAAATTATATTAGCAGTATTTCACTATTAGGAGATGCAAAACACACCAGTACGTGTCCCACCTTTTAAAATACACTGCACCCTGCCCATGGAGCTACCTTGGGCCTACCTAAGGGGTGACTTACATGTAGTAAAAGTGATGATTTGGGCCTGGCAAGCTGGTGAACTTGCTAGATTGTAATGGCAGTTTAAAACTTCACTCACAGACACTGCAGTGGTCGGTCTGAGACCTGTTTGCAGGGCTCCACATGTGGGTGGCACAATAAGCGTTGCAAGCCTAGTAGCATTTGATTTAGAGGCCCAGGACACACCTGGTGCAGTTTACTAAGGACTTACAAGTGAATCAAATATGAGGCCCGAAGATTGAACAAAGCCCGCAGGGACTGGGCTGTCTGGGTGGCGGTTCCCCCCCTCCGGAGGAATATCGGGCCTTGTGGAGCTTTGAGGCGGGGAAGGTGAGGAGGGCTGGTGCACCTGGCCGGGCCGCTGCTGCCGAGGTGCGATCGTGAACAGTCCCACGAAGATGAGCTCCTGGTGACTGGGGGGCTCGGCTCACATCCCGGCTACCATTGCCTGGAGGCGGCGCGGCCGCCTGCAAGCTGGACTGGGCCTATAGAGGCCTGACGGGCGGCCTGGAGGACCCCCCCTTCAGTGCAATAGTGTGTCCTGGTGATCCCCGATTCAGTAACGGGGTGGAGCAGCGGGGTACCGACACGTGGCTGTCCCGTGGACGAGACTCTGAGGCCTAGAGGTGGGGTCCCTGCAGGGCAGGTGTGTGGAGGGCAGCATCCACTCAGGCGATAGTATCCTGACAGTGATGTGGGGAACCCCACAGACACCCGTGCCGAAGGTGGCCAGGCTGAAGTACCCTGGGGCCGCAGGTGTGTGGAGGTGCGGCTTCGACTGACAGGGCCCAGGGGTGGCACGAGAATTGGCCCGGACTGCACTAATGGTGACTAACGGCCAGCCCATGCAGGATTTGCTTAACCAATGCAGAGGCCTGGCCGCGACTCATGAGGTGGTCCCAGCCGAGGCTGCGCCGGATAACGGCGGGCCCCTGCTAAGCACCCTTGAGCAGCCTTGCCAAATATGGTGAGAGACCGGCGTACAAGGGGAGCCCAGGCAAATAAAATCGTGCAATACACTGTCCCAGGCCCAACATCGGCGGAACGCCCCAGAATGGACCGGGAGATGGAGACCCACCAGGATGCACCAGCCCAGGACAAGGCCGATATCCTAGCGGCGATCCGTGACTCCAGGGTGGCGTTGGAAACCAAAATGGACGGGATGGCGATGGACATCAACCATCTGCGCCTGGACCTCAGGAAGGTGGCGGACAGGGTGACCACCACAGAGGGAGATCTGAGCACATTGCAATCCGAGGTCCGTCAGCTGAGGGAGACAGTCACGGCTCTCGAGAATCATACGGCCCCACTGGAGGATGGGCAGAAGATATGGAAGGGCAGTCCAGGAGGAATAATCTTCACTTCCGGAACGGGCAGAAGGGCCGGCGGCGGACCTATTCCTCGAAGACTGGATTGGCAAGGTTTTCCCAAACCTGCGACTCTCCAAAATGTTTGCAGTGGAGAGGCCGGGATCCCCACCTAGGGCCATAATAGCCCGTTCTTTCAATTTTAGGGACCGGGACATGATCCTTCAACACATCCGCAAAGTGGGCCCGCCCAGATTTGACAACCACGACATCCATATTTTCCCAGACTACACGAGGAAGGTGCAAGATCTCCGAAATGACTTTTTGTGGGTTAAGCGACGGATGCGAAGCCAGCATATTAAATATAGCTTGCTCTTCCCGGCCAGGCTTCGAGTACAACACGGCGACAGGACACATTTTTTCGATAACCCGTCAGACGCAGATGACTGGATGGACTCGCTGGGTCTGGCGGGCCACAGCCAAACACAGGGCTGGCAGGAGCAGAGACGACGGAGTGGGCTAGCGGCGGAACCAATGACGTGAAGATGGAGACCAACACCCGGGAGGCGTGATCTTGCAGAGGGAGGACGTTTCACGGTGGGTCCGGATGGCACTCTCCGGGCGGGACTGGAAGCGATCCCGACCCAGAACCAGTCCTCCCCATTGTGTTTGGTACAGGAAACACAGTCGTAGTCGGGGGGGTGCCCCCAGCCCAGCCGTTGGGATTTCAGGAGACAAATGACTGGTGGACCAGATGGTAAGAGCGAGAAAAGTGGGGTCTTGGACACTGTGAGTATCTCTATTCTTTGACCCAGGGGGAACTGTATAGGCCTGAGTGACTTGTAACAGGGGCCGTTCGTCCAGAGACTTGGGGGTCAAAGGGGGGGGGGGCTCGAAACCTGTTTGTTAACGAGGTTACAATATTGCGCCAATTTAGAATTCACTGACCGGCTGTAGAGTACTGAGGCGGCTGCGCTAGACCAATGGTCGGGCAGGGCTGCCCGGTACCAGTCATTCAGCTGAACTTCAAAACAAGGTGGGGGAGGGATTCCTCCGTACTTGCGAACGTACATTTTTGTGTTTTTCTACTCAGTGATTACAAGTTGAGGGGGGTGGTCTAGTGGGCGGGTGGAGCTTTGGGGCGGGGTTCTGAGTCCTCTGACCAGGACCGGGTTAGGAGAATGCAGTACTACCGCCTGTGGGTTGGGGGTGTTGGGTTTTCTTGTTCTGGTTGTGTGGGGGTTGCTGTCGGGTCTAAACATAGCTGCGTTATGGGACACAAAAGAGGTATGCTTTTTGGAGGGTCACATTGCAATGTTAGGGGGGGTCTCTTGTATGATGGTTGGATGCTGCGATATCACGGACTACTAACACATGACAGGTGATGCACAAAGGTTTAAACTGATAGCATGGAATGTCAGGGGGCTCAATAACATGATTAAGCGAATCAAGGTGGCCACCTGTCACAACTGCGCTGAAGCGGCACCGGTTATTACGCTAGCTGCGTGATTTAAAGCCGGAACGGAGAACACGCGCAATGCGTGAGATACAGCAACAAGGAATACATGCAAAAACTACCACTCCCATAAAGCTTAGCGCGAGGCGCGCTAGCACACCAGGTGGCACTCAGGAGAGGCGTCAATCAGACACACCCAGTAGGCTTCAAAACGGCAAGAACGCCAAGGGGCGCTGCCGATAATTGTTCTTACGTTTCTTGGGTCCACAACGGCTACTTTGGTGTACCACAGCGTTCCAGATCACAGCGGATCTACATCCTACCGATGTTTGAATTCGCAGCTTTCGGCTGTCCTTGACTTCGTTTCAGGTATCGTGGGGAAACTGGGTATTCTCCTCTGTTGGCTGAGACGCTTATCTAGCGTTCTCGTGCAGAGGAGGAGTGCGCACCTAGCGGCGCTTGGGCTGTTGAGCTCTCTGTTGGCGGGGACCGGCTGGTCTCTTTGCAGAGAGGTTAAAACGCCCGCAATCTCCTCTGTTGGCTGAGTCGCATTTTCAAGCGTACTCTTGCAGAGGAGGAGTGCCCACATAGAGGCGCTTGGGAGGTTGTTCTCCCTGTTGGAGGAGACGGGCTTGTCTCATGCAGGGAGGTTAAAACACCCTATACCTTGTCCTAATTAAGCATGGGCGCAAAATCCGTTCCGCTCGCGGATTTTGCGAATTTTCGGTAAATTAGCGATTCGCGAACTCCCGCGAATTTAACGCGAATTCGCAAATCCGTGAGCGGCGGATTCCGGGGGCAAAAGTTCAAGCCTTGCTGGCCTGTTGTAACTATTTTACGGATCACTGACATAACCTCGACAGACCGAATATCGACTGTACAAAATATCGATGAAAAATTATCGACTACAAAATTATCGATTGCCTATACTTAAACAACAAAACACAAAAATATCGAAACCACATTATCGACTAAAAAAAACAACGACTACAACAATATCGACTAACAACATTATCGATTTCTAAAACATCGATTATCACATCTTTAAATGAAAAACGGACAAAATATCGAATACAAAAATATAGATAGCAAATTTATCGTTTTTTTAAAATATCGAAATTACTACATCCTTGAATAATTCACTGTATTATCTTAAAATTTAGTCATACTATTCATATTTATTCACTAATTGTTTCTAAAAAGCTATAAAACATACTATATATTTTCCTAACATTTTTAACACAAAATAAATACAAACATACATTTTATAATACATAAACAATGTTTCGAACAACGAAACATTTCTTACTGCAAATTATATATATTCCTCCGCTTTAAAAATATAAAGATAACATTACCTATACAAAATAAGGCCTTACACATTAAATAAACGTTAATTGGCGTCACCCATATAAGGAAAGCAATTAGTATAACAGGTAAAAAAATTCAAATCCACAAATTAAAACAGACTATCAATTTAAACAACCAATCCTACTTCAGAAACTATTAGACTAATACTATATAAATAAGATTACAGCAAACTAAAAATGCAGCCTAAATCTCCTAACTAAAGGAAGACGAAACTCTGCAGGATTTCTGAAAGAAAACGTATTGACTTCAACATAAAGACAGCTACACCTATATAAAGTAAGTACTACTACATTATTTTCCATCGGAAATGTAACTCTCAAACCTCACACCTATGTTTAAAAGCCAAATACCTAAAATATATATTTTTTTTTACTATTTATCCTACAGACAAAAAGAAAATACAGAAGACCTAGACAACACCTGGACATCAAAAGTTAAATATAAATAAGTAAGTATATAATTTAAATGTAACTTCGACATTTAATAGATAGGTAACTAAATAGAAACTAGCTAAAAACCTCTACCAAAATATCATAAATAGTTCTAAAATATTTGTACACATTTTCTCCACTTCCACAGGTACAAAAATATATACACAGAAAATAACAGTTTGAAGAACATCAACACCTGAAAAGAACTACTTGAAATCATAAAAAGATTTACAGGTAAATCAGAAATGTGTTAAACTGTATTATTAGAATACAACATTATTTTTTCAAAAAATGTAATGACATTCTCTTTTAATTACCTCCTAGCACTACAATGCAAGCATGACTGAAGGAGCTAAATTCATTTATTCACAAAAAGGGAAAATGCTTCTTTGTTACATGGGATATGTCTACACTCAAGAGAAACAAAAAGATTTGAAAGTTTTTTGGAAGTGTACGAAATATTATGCCAACAAATGTTATGGTAGAGCTATAACTCAGGAGACTACTGTTACTTATACTAAGGAACATAATCACCCACCCAATGTAACAGAAATAGAGATTAGACAAATGCTAGATTCCCTTAAAGAAGCTAGTACTAGTACTGATCAACCAACAACTGCTATTCTGAAACACCATTTAAGTGTACTTCCCCAACATGCTTCTAGCCAATTACCATCTAGCGAATCCCTAAAAAAAACTATAGCTAGAAAAAAAAGAGCAACATGCACTACTCCTCCCACACCAAAAACTTTTGAAGAAGTGCAAATTCCCCCTGAACTCTCTGTAACTCACAATAAAGATGATTTTATACTCTATGACAACAAATGTAAAGATAAAAGAATTATACTGTTTGCCACAGCAAACAACATGACTAAACTTACCCAATGCCAAACTTGGATGATGGACGGTACTTTTTCTGTATGTCCCAAACCTTTTTATCAATTATACACTATCCATGGTCATTTCCAAAATGCTAATATTCCATTCCTTTATGCCCTTCTACCAAACAAACAGCAAGCTACCTATCAAGAAATACTAACTGAAGTCAAGCAACACACTAACAACTATTTTCCACAAAAAATTATCATTGACTTTGAAAAAGCAATGATAAACAGCATCCTTAAAACATACCCACACACAGCAATACAAGGTTGCTATTACCATTTTAACCAATGTATCTGGCGACATCTACAACAATCTACCTTGAGTATCCAATACGCCACTGATAGCACTTTTGCTTATCAAATAAAAAAACTCATCGCCCTAGCCTATGTTCCACTGACAGATGTAACTGAGCACTATAACTTGTTAATAGACAGCCCCTACTATAAAAGAAATGAAGAAAGACTGAGCCCTATGCTTGACTACTTCGAAGACACATGGGTAGGAAGGCTACACAGATCAGGCCATAGAAGACAACCCAAATACCAAATAGCTTGGTGGAATGTCTACCTTAGCACACTAAATAAGGAAGCAAAAACAAACAATGCAGTTGAAGGATGGCACAATGCCTTCCAAGCAACTACAGGCCGAGGAACACCTACCCTTCACAAATTAATACAATACTTACAAAAAGAACAGAGTTACCAGGAGCTCCGAATGGAGCAATCAGTAACTTTGATCGGACCTAAACTCACCAAAGAAAGGAAAAAAATGTATAACACACTCCAAAGTCAAGTTACCCTCTATCCAACTAGCAAAGGACTAGACTATCTATCAATGATTGCAAAAACTATTCTTTAAAACATAACATAACTATACACGTTACATTAAGCATTTTTTTTTGAAAATCCTTAATTTTTACATGTAACAATTTGCAATTAAATTATCAAATACATAATATTAACATATATAAAATGTATTTAGATAATGTATTTACAAAATGTTACATACAACGTAACTAAAGCAAAAATTAAAACAGTTTCCCCACCCATAAAATTTTTTGTAAATACTGACCTTTCTGTTGCACCTTCAAACGTAATCCAATTCCAAGCAATCCATACGACACCATAGCAAAAACCCATACAATCCATGGAAGCCCAAAAAAAAATGCAAAAATACAACCAAATCCATAGCGACTCCTCTCCAATGTAATACACACGATATACCATTGAAAACCCGAAAATAGTAATTTAAAAAAAAAACGCTCCTGGAAAACGTGAAAAACAAAATATTTGTGTGCAAAAATAAGAGTATATAATACTCGTCACACAACTTTGATCGAAAAAGAAGGACCTCCTCAAAAACAGTAAAACGCGACGATAACCTAGAAAAAATAAAATACATACCCACCCACACAAAAACACCCATACATATATAAAAAGACATATTTCTACACCAAACATATTATCTTTGTAACATTTAAACATATTAGCTCACGTCACACACCTACAACTAAAATGCGGTAAAAATGAAATATCGTACACAATCTTCTCTTAATAACCCTATGTACATAAACTTAAACACACCACACATACACTAACACTAACTTAATTAACTTCTAAAATACAATAAAAACAAACTTACCCTCTCTAACGCGAAGCAGCATCCAACCGCGATCTGTTGAAGCACCAAATAAGCCTAAATAACATTACGCGGTTAAAAAGTAGTCCCTGTATACAGCAAAAACCTCTTTAATTTCTATATTCCAACACTTTAAAAAAATACACTGAGTATTATATTAAGTGTAAAAAATTATTTAAATTGTAGAAAATTATTTCTTAAATATTCATTACTTTCAAATAATTATTCAACTGTTATCTGTTACTTTAAATAATATGCAATTATTTATATATACATGTTGAAAATAATCTATATGTTAAACAAATGTGAATATATAACCTTGTTACAAATAATTTGTTTATAAAAATAGCTCATATTAGTTTAAACAGTATGTATCTAAAAATTTATTTGTGTGTTTATCTATGTAAAAATTAATATTATACATATGTTAAATATTCATAATATTAATTTGTAAAAAAAATATGATAACTTTGTAAAAAACAAAAATGTTACTGTTATAAAACAAATATACATATTTATCTATGACAATATATTCAATGTCTATGTGAATAACATAATTGTTATTAAATGAAAAGTACATATTACCAATTTGTTTCTTTAACTAATTAAATTACAATATATGTGAATAAACATATAAATATTTAAATATCATTTATTTGTTAAAAACATATATATGCACTTCATATATTTTGTTATATAATAAAAACTGTTTACTTACAATTTTCAATAGAAATAAAAAATACATCTCTACTTACAATTTATTTTTTATATGTTAATAAACTGTTTTTCATTTATTCCATTTAACCCTGTGTATGTTTCCTTCTTTATTATTCTATATGAATATTAATTGCATATGAAATATTCTATTTAAAATTGCATTTTAAATTTTAATAAATTTAAAAATGTATTTATCTTTTAACTACTACAATAACAATAATTATAATTAATACAAATTTTTCTATGTAATTTTAAAACTTTATTATAGTATCCTACCAATAATAATTATTTGTATTAAAAATGTTTTCTTATTTACACTGCACCAATTATAAACTCACAAAGCCATACTACACATTAAAACCATACAAATTACAATTCCCACTTCACCAATTGTAAACTCATGGAAGGTGCTGGACACTGAACCCATACTAATTACTATTCCCACTCCACCAAGTATAACATCAGGGAAGGTGCTGGACACTGAACCCATACAAATTACTATTCCAACTCCACCAAGTATAAACGTAATTTTTACCCTGTACCCCTGTACCCAAAAACCCCAAACTGACCCTGAACCCTAAAAATACCCCTTTACCCAAAAACTGAAAACTTACCCTGAACCCTAAAAATACCCCTTTACCCAAAAACTGAAAACTGAACCAGAACCCTAAAATACCCAAAAACTGAAAACTGACCCTGAACCCTAAAAATACCCCTTTATCCAAAAACTGAAAACTGACCCTGAACCCTAAAAATACCCCATTACCCAAAAACTGAAAACTGACCCTGAACCCTAAAAATACCCCTGTACCCAAAAACTGAAAACTGACCCTGAACCCTAAAAAAAACCCTTTACCCAAAAACTGAAAACTGACCCTGAACCCTAAAAATACCCCTTTACCCAAAAACTGAAAACTGACCCTGAACCCTAAAAATACCCCATTACCCAAAAACTGAAAACTGACCCTGAACACTAAAAATACCCCTTTACCCAAAAACTGAAAACTGACCCTGAATCCTAAAAATACCCCTTTACCCAAAAACTGAAAACTGACCCTGAACCCTAAAAATACCCCTTTACCCAAAAACTGAAAACTGACCCTGAACCCTAAAAATACCCCTTTACCCAAAATCTGAAAACTGACCCTGAACCCTAAAAATACCCCTTCACCCAAAAACCCAAAACTGACCCTGAACCCTAAAAATACCCCTTTACCCAAAAACCCCAAACTGACCCTGAACCCTATAAATACCCCTTTACCCAAAAACCCAAACCTATTACATTTTAAATATAATTATATACTTACAAATACTTACGTTGTAATGGTATGCGTTGTAAAACTACCTGCGTTGTAAAAACATTCGTTGTAAATACATGCGGTATAATGGTATTTGCGTTGTAAAAGTTTCGTTGTAATGGTAGTGCGTAGTAAAAGTTGCGTGGTAAACGTTGTATACCTTTAATAAATATTATTATTTCCTTCTTTATTATTAAATTACTTCCCACTCTATTCCCCTATAAACCCACAACCCGCTACAGGAAATAAAAAATGTAATGTAACATAATTAGCAATTAATCAATTAAATTAAATTAATTACCCATGAAATTTTAAATAATCAACAAATATTTTTAAATTAACAATTAATTAAATATTACTAAAAATTTATAAATTTACATATTTAATGATTTATAATTAAATTACTTCCCACCCTATTCCCCTATAAACCCACAACCCGCTACATGACATAAATTAGTTAAATTAACATAATTACCAATTAATCAATTAAATTAAATTATTTACAAATTAATTTTTATATAATTAAAACATATTATTTAATTAACAATTATTTAAATATTACTACCAAATCATAAATTTACATATTTTATTAATTATAATTAAATTACTTCCCACCCTATTCCCCTATAAACCCACAACCCGCTACATGACATAAATATTTTAAATTAGCATAATTACCAATTAATCAATTAAATTAAATTAGTTACCAATTACATTTTATATAATTGACAACTATTATTTAATTAACAATTATTTAAATATTACTACCAAATAATAAATTTACATATTTAATTAATTATAATTAAATTACTTTCCACCCTATTCCCCTAAAAACCCACAACCCGCTACATGACATAAATTATTTAAATTAGCATAATTAGCAATTAATCAAATAAATTAAATTAATTAGCAATTAAATTTTATATAATTAAAACATATTATTTAATTAGGAATTAATTAAATATTACTACCAATTAATACATTTACATATTTAATTAATTATAATTAAATTACTTCCCACCCTATTCCCCTAAAAACCCATTACCCGCTCCTAGAAATTATTATACTATTTGAATTAATTTTTATATTTATTAATTTTTTATAAATTTATTTTCAATATAAATAAATAAAAAATTAACATATATGTAATCATGACTGTCGATAACACAACTTTCGATATTCTTAAAACCGATATTTTGACTTTCGATATTTTTAAACTACTAGAAATAACGATATTTTTTACTATCGATATTACTTACTCGATATTTTTTCTATCGATATTTTTTAACATACATTAAAATCGATAATAAATACATCGATATTACTTACCTCGACATTAATGCAATCCCGATATTCTGGAGTCGATATTATGTCCAGTCGAAAATAAAAACTCGATATTTAGACTGCACACCCTATTTTACGATGGCGCCGGCAAGCTGCCAGCGCCATCCTAAAATAGTAACTAAGTTAGCTTCAACAGGAAGCTCTAATAGATAAAATAAAGCAGGCTTTATTTTATCTATTAGAGCTTCCTGTTGAAGCTAATTTAGTAACTATTTTAGAATGGCGCTGGCAGCTTGCCGGCGCCATCGTAAAATATTTATAACACACACATGGTCGCTGAAACTAGTTGAAGCTCAAATGCAGTGACTCATTCATCTGCCCAAAAAAAATCGTGAGCGTCGTCGAGGCAGGTGTGCCTTCTTCCCAAATCTGCCGTCGAAAATCAGCTGTGATGCTGGACTGAGGCCTTTGCATCCTTGACTTTCAGGAGCGCAATCCCTTTGCTGTTCCTGGGAGCAGGAGCTTATGTCTCTTCATCTACTGCTCTGATCACCTTTTATACACACAAGAGACATTGTGCACTAGCATGGAAGCCCCGCCCACACACTCGCGGTGTGCACCGTCTTCCCGCCATTGACCCACTATGATGGACAGCTCACCCAAGGGACCCCTGCGCCCCTCGGGGCGATTGTATAGTAACACACACATGGTCGCTGGAACTAGTTGAAGCTCAAATGCAGTGACTCATTCATCAGCCCAAAAAAAATCGTGAGCGTCGTCGAGGCAAGTGTGCCTTTTTCCCAAATCTGCCGTCGAAAATCAGCTGTGATGCTGGACAGAGGCCTTTGCATCCTTGACTTTCAGGAGCGCAATCCCTTTGCTGTTCCTGTGAGCAGGAGCTTATGTCTCTTCATCTACTGCTCTGATCACCTTTTATACACACAAGAGACATTGTGCACTCGCATGGAAGCCCCGCCCACACACTCGCGGTGTGCACCGTCTTCCCGCCATTGACCCACTATGATGGACAGCTCACCCAAGGGACCCCTGCGCCCCTCGGGGTGATTGCATAGTAACACACACATGGTCGCTGGAACTAGTTGAAGCTCAAATGCAGTGACTCATTCATCAGCCCAAAAAACAATCGGACCTTTTACCCACACAAGAGGCATGTGCACTCGCATGGAAGCCCCGCCCCAAATACGCGGATCCGCAAATCCGCAAAATCCGCCGATTTTGCGGATCCACGATCCTTGAATACGCAAATCCGCGAATCGTGGATCCGCAAAATCCGCCCATGCTTAGTCCTAATGTACTGCATCTCAATATTGTGTTTCGAACTAGACTATGTGATCCTCTAAGGAGTATTAGAGGCCCTTTGTTATTCTGTATATCCACTACTGCATATTAAAAGGGGAAGACCTTGCTGAGAATACCTGCTTTTACAAGGGTTCTTGGAAATGTTATTCTGTGCTACATTGGATATTTCTATCTGAAACTGAAGCTAGAAATATTGTACATACCACTAAGAAGATATCTCTTTGATGCTTCCAGGATTTAGGTGGTTCATTAGATTTATAACGGTAGGAACACCTAACAGTACATCCATAGAGAGCAAGAGTGATAGACTAGGGTAGATGAGGTAATGACCTTTTGTTGTCTGCTTTTGTCTCCCTTGCAGGTCTACATCCCCGCAGTCCCCGGCCCTGTTTCTTTTTTCCCCCGCTCAATCGCACCCAAACGTCTGTGCGTTCTGCAAACCGGACTTGGGTCGATTCAGAGGTGGGCCCCCATAGAGCATCACACAACCCTGAGGAACTGAATACAGACGGCCTTGACAGCCACCTACCTCTGGCGCTATGGGGTAAGCATAGCCTTGTTACAGGAAACGCACCTTTGGGGAGACTGTCTTAAGTATGTCCAACGTAGATGGCGGGGGCAGTTTTTCGCCACGTCCTACTCGGGGTTCGCCAGAGGTACACTGACATGGGTGGCGCCGGGAGTCCCCTTCCAAGCCATGCACACTAAACAGGATCCGGGGGGGAGGTTCGTGGTGGTGGTGGGGACGCTAGATGGGCGTAGTATATGCCTGGTAAATATTTATGCTCCGAACAGTGATGCTGGGGAGTTTCTAGGTCAGGTGATGGGACAGTTAGACCTGGACCCAGACACACAACTACTTATCGCAGGAGACTTTAATTGTTCCCTTGATGGGGAATTAGATAGGTACCCCCAAAATTAGATGCCAAGCCTAGGACAAGAGAAGCGATGGGCCAGATGCTCCAGAGTTAGGGCTTACTAGATGCATGGAGGCACCGAAACCCCGCTCGTCGGGTGTACTCGTGCCACACACCTGCTGCCAATACCCATAGTAGACTGGACTATTTTTTTCTCCAGGGAACGGCAATGCACCGAGTAGTGGAGATCAACTATTTGGCTCAATACTTGTCCAACCACTCCCCACTCCTGCTCACGTACAGGTTAGACAGACCACGGCCTAGGGTCCCACTATGGAGGCTCAACACGGAGGCTTTGGGCGACTCTACCTACAAAGAGGCTCTTTATAGGGGCTCGAGGCGTATCTGGAGGTTAACTGGGGCTCAGCTAGCACCAGGGCGACTGAATGGGACGCAATGAAGGTGGTAATCCGAGGGATCTGTTTGTCCACGGAGGTGGGGGTAAAAAAGGTGTTGGAACGGGATCTCCGACGGCATGAGGAACGTCTGGCGGTGCTGGAAAAACACTTTCCCACAGACAAAGAGAGGCTGCCTGAATGGACTGCCACGCGCCAGCAGCTGGGGGACACGTGGGCCTCGCTCGGCAAATTTAACAGAACTGCCAGCAGGCGGAGATGGTACACAGAGGGCGACAAGGCTGGGCGGCTACTAGCTCATCTGATTCGGGTGGAAACTTAACCCCACCCGATTCTAGCACTGAAGGACGATAGGGGCCAGATGGTGTATACCCAACAGGAGATCAATGAAGTATTTTGGTCCCATTTATGTCAAATATACTCCAAGTCTCAGCCCCCCACAGGCCCTGAGGACGTGGAAATGTATCTTGAGGGGTTGCAACTGCCCTGTATTGACGCGGACAATCAGGAGGAATTCGGAGGCCCCCTACGGGAGGAGGAAATACGAGCTACTATAGCCCACCTGAAGACAGCAAAGTCCCCCGGAATGGACGTATTAGCAGCAGAATTCTATAAAGAGTACAAGGGGGTCCTGATCCCGAAGCTCCTCGAAATTATGGTGGAGGCCACCGACTGTGGTTCGCTCCCAGATTCCATGCTGGCAGCAATGATAGTTATGATCCCCGAGCCGGGTAAAGATCCTCTTCTTCCCGGTTCGTATAGGCCTATATCCATGCTGAATGTGGATCTGAAAATTATCAGTCAGGTGCTGGCAAGTAGACTCTTCCCCTATCTTAGACGGCTGGTCCATGATGGCCAGTCTGGTTTCATTTCGGGCAGGAATACGCTGCGGAATATTCGTCTCCTAGCCCACATCATGCAAGCTTTGGGGGGACGAGCCCAGCAGAACACCCTAGTATTTCTTGATGTCGTGGATAACACTGCTTTATGCGCAGCCAGTGGCTAGGGTCCGCACGGAACGATACGTATCGGACATAATACCCATAACGAGGGGGACGCATCAAGGGTGCCCGCTCTCCCCCTTACACTTTGCCCTGGCAATGGAACCGCTGGCGTGTCATCTCCTCACGGTGCTTGAGGGTCAGGGCATACAAGTGGGGGACATGGAGCATGTGGTTTCACTGTATGCTGATGACGGTTGCTTTACTTGAATCGGCCGACGCAGTCATTGCCAACCCTGATGGCCGTACTGTCACAGTTTGCAGCTGCTTCCGGTCTTGCAGTGAATAAAGCTAAATCACAGCTTTACGCTATTGGACAGCAGATCGACTGGGGGGTCCAACGCCCGGGGATTGGACTCCCATGGGTGGATGACACGCTTCGCTATCTGGGGATATGAATTGGACGGAACACGGCCACCTTCTTCCAGCATAACATGGGGAGGATAATCCGGGGTCTGCAGGGGAGTATCGCCTACTGGAACACCCTTAAGCTTCCATTGATGGGGAAGATTGCCTTAATAAAAATGGTGGTCCTCCTGCACTGTCTGTTCACAATGCAAGGGTCTTTTTATGAACTGCCGCACCGGATCTTTAAAGAACTGGATTCCCTGCTGGTCCTCATACTGTGGAACGGGAAGAGGTGTAGGGTGAGTCTAGAGGTTCTGAAACGTAGGTGGGGCATCGGAGGTTTGGAAGTCCCGGATCTGGAACTTTATTATTTCGCATCACAACTGCAACATGCTATCGCATGGCTAGATATGGACCCCTCTTGGGAGAGGTCCTTACTGGCAGGTACATTTGGGAGCGGGCAGTTGGGAGCACTGCTATGCCAGGTAGGGGGGCGACGAGACCTCGGCCCCCACTATTGCGGCTGGTGGCCACGATATTGAATCGAGTGGTACAGCACCTAATTCGAGACAGGCCGTTCGCCCCTGAAATGGATCTCTGGCTGATGCCACCAATTGCACGGATAGAGCAGGTCATGTCCTCAGACAAGTGGAAGGAGGGGGGCTGCCTGATGGTGGCCAACCTTTATCCGGACGATAAATGTATCACTTATCAGGAAGCGGTGACCTCCTTCGAGCTGGGACCGGGTCAATTTCTCCAATATGCCAAAATAGCGGCGACAGTGCGGCAACTATGGCCCTCGTTTCCCGAGTCTCCGGTGCACACCCGCACCCTGGTTACCATGATAGCAATGGCAGGGCGACGTAAGTTTGTGACTCACCTCTACAAGGCTTTGAGGGAAGATAAAAAGTTAGGGCCCCTGACGATAGAACACAAATGGCAGCAGGTGTGTCCGCAGGAGATTACCCCACGAGAATGGGAAAAAATACACCAAAGTGTGCAGAAGGTGTCAGTGAGTAACCGCTTCAAGCAATTTCAATATAATATTATAAGACGAGACAGGGTCTTCAACTTGCACTGGCTCGTTTTGAGGAGTTCTGCCGCGACCATGAATTGGCAGTAAACATTGAGAAGACAAAGTTTATGGTCCTCCATGGGGCTAGGCCAATATCCTCGAGAGTTTTCATGAGCGGGAAACTCTTGGAGCAAACTAACGTCTTCACCTACCTGGGAGCTACCTTTGGCGAGAAACTGTCCTGGTGTCCCCAGCTCAAACTATTGGTGGTGAAGCATTCCCAATTAGCTGGGGCCCTGTTAAAGGAACATAGGTTATCAATCACCAAACCTATTGCCCCTGCTGTCAAGATGTACACAACTAAAATTGTCCCTGCCATCCTGTATGGGGATGAGATATGGGGTGCGTGTAACCTGTCCGAGTTAGCACAGGCCCAGAATAAATTTTTGAGATCGATTGTAGGCCTCCCCAAATCAACCCCCCGGATTCCTCTTTTGCTAGACCTAGGTTGCCAGACTATTGAGGATATTGCCCGGTTTAGGATGTTGGCGTTTTGGAGGAGGCTATGGACCACTCCCGAACTCTCCCTATTTGCCAAGGGTCTAATCGAAGTTAGGGGGTTGGACAAGGCAAACAAAATTGTATGGCTAAGCAGTATTAAATCCCTGCTTAGCAGGATGGGGATGAGTGACCTATGGGACAGCCCCGAAACTGTGTCATTTCCACCAAATCTGCCTTTAAAGCTGCATATTGGAACCTTATAAAAACCGAGCGGTTCTCGACTCTGACCGGTCCATCTTTGACTAAAGCTTATTGTGACTTCAAAGATGAATCCTTGATGGAAAGCTATTGGGATCTAATAACTAAACCTAGAGATCGCAAGCTTTACCATCAGCTCCAAGTTGAGACTCTCCCTACAAGGAAATTTACTAGTAAATGGTCCCCCGGGGCAAGTGCGGCGTGTCCGTTCTGCCCCGAGCATATTGAAGATATTTTCCACCTTCTTTATGTTTGCCCAGCCTACCAGCTCCCCCGGAAAACGTGGCTCAAACCCTTATGTAGATCTTTGGGTTCCTGTTCTGCACTGGCCGCCAAAAGGTTATTAAAATCAGGTTGTAACGAGACTACTGTTATCAGGGTATCTAAAAAAAATGTAATCGATTCTTACTGTGGTTTTAAAGTATTCTGTTATTTATATTTTAACAGTTTTAATTGACAGTCTTAATATGAGTTTTTATATTTGTATGTTATTGTACATACATTTCCTGTCTTTTATGATGAATAATCGAAATAAAGACTTTTTGAACTGAACTGAAAATTATACATATGACATATCTCTCACCCAAACGGCTCCAGGCCATTGATAACACCAGAGACTCCCATTGCCCGAGATGTCGCAGTGCACAGGTGGATTTTATACATATGGTGTGGGCGTGCCCTGTATTCCAGTCGTACTGGGTGGCGGTCCTGGAGAATCTGACATGGGTGACGGGGTGGACAAAAGACCTGGACCCAGGTGCTTGTCTCCTGGGCTTGATCCCTCGGGATCCCAAGCGGAAAGTAAGCAGGCGATTCCTAATGTTGGGCCTAGTTATAGCCCGGCGACGCATTGCAATCCTTTGGTTGTCCCAACAGGGTCCGACACTGATGAAATGGAGGGCGGATCTGCAGGAGTGGGCACTAGCAGAGGAGGGGCACATGCGGAATACCAGGAGGGATGGCAAACTACCTGAGGACCTACTGGCTTGGGGGGCAATGCTACAGGAGATGGCGGGGCAGGACTCCCAGGTGACACAGGACATTTCCGAGTCAACGCCCTCGGAGCAGGGGGAGGCTCCAGAACAGGAAGGAGAGACACACGGCGACCCAACATAGGAAGTCGGTGACCTAGACCTCATTTTTATGGACCCGGCAGCAGTAGAGGGGGTAGGGGGGCATTGGGAGAGGGTGCGGAGGAGGGAGAGTTTACTTACATTTGTGTTATGTTTATGTGATGATGAATCTGTAAATATGGCTTGTCATGCGCTGTTGCAGAGTTATGGACCACCTCAGCAGGGGCGGTTAAGCTGTATGTTTGTACCTTGCTTCTTTTAATGTGCTGAAGATATAAACCTAATTAAGAAATATAAAAATAAAAGTAAGAGCTATCGCAGTGCATCTGCAAGGACAGATTGAGAGGGAGTAGGGTCCTGGGGGCTTATGCATTGCGTATGGATACTTTCAATGGCTTGTGTTAAAAGGAGATATTTGGAGCTAAAAGCTTGAGATAAGTTAAAAGAACTACTAGCATATTCAAATGACAAAAGCTTGTGTTGATCATATAATTGATGCACCCAGATCAGGCCTCGTTGTCTCCACGTTTTCAAAAAGATGGGTTTATTATTTATCAAAATGGAAGCATTATGCCATATAGTAGAATTTAAAACCCAAGCCCAATCAGTGGAATTCGTGGAGGAGATAGTCGGTAAAATCTTAGAAGTATGTTTGAGTATGGGGGGAAGATAGACTGCGGTTTACGTGTGAAAGACAAATATTCTTGGAATGAAAATGCGAGAAGGAAGGATCTTTCAAGCGTTACCCAAAGGGGGCTATTTACGGAAGACTCAGAGAGCCACCTTAAAGCTTGATGTAAGAGGAAGGATTTATGGTAAATCGGAAAATCAGGGAAATTTGTCCCGCCTTCTGATTTTGGGCGAATAAATTTTGATATAGACATACGCGATTTCTTATTACTCCATAAAAAGGAGGATAATATGGCATTCCTTTTTTTAAAGTATTTAAGGGTATAGATAACGGAATGTTAGATATTGGGAATAAAACTATAGGAGAGAGCATCATCTTTATGGTGTCTAGGTGTCCCCACCAGGACAGGTAAAGAGGATGCCATTTCTTTGATAAAGAGGACAGTTGTCGTGATATTGTTCCTGAAATGGAAGAAGTGAAATGCATACCTAAATATTTGATGTATTGGGAACTCCTTAAAAAACCTGAAGTGGTAAAGTCAGCCTTAAAAGTATATTTTGTGAGAGGTAATATTTCGCACTTATCCTTGTTTAGTTTATAACCTGAAACGTATGCAAAGGAAACAACTTCCTTCAAAAAGGCTGGAAGGGAAGATTGAGGTTGTGAAATGAATAAAAGAACATCGTCAGCATATGCTGCCATTTTGATGGAAGTCTCCTTAAAGGTAAAACCATGAATATTAATATTTTGACGAGTTTTCAATACAAACGGTTTTAGAGCGAGATTAAAAAGAAAAGGCGAAAGCGGACATCCCTGACGGACTCCTCTACCGAACTGAAAATAGGAAGATATACCACCATTCGCACACACAGCCGCTCTCGGGTTAGAATATAAAATAGATCTTAAAGAAATCATTTTTAGACCAAAGCCAAACCATTTAAGGCTGTGGTTCCCAAACTGTGCGCCGCGGCTCCCCGGTGCGCCGTAATGAGGTGCCAGGGGCGCCGCGGGCACACTGTGGGAAATTGCGACCAACAGCCCTCAGTCGTCCGTCATTCGGCAGGCTCGGCTTTGACAGGAGTGAGCCACACACTTAACGTGTAACTGTGAGAGTGAGCGCACATAAGAAGGAGAGAGAGAGATGGAAAATAATAAGACAAAGGCACCAAGAGATAGGTAAGTGTGACAGAGAGAGAGGCAACGACACAGAAAAACAGAGAGATCAGGACAAAAATAGGGAGTGTGAGAGAGAAAGTCTTTGAAGAGAATTTGTGGAGTTTTATATAGCGCCAACTTGACCCGAAGGCACAGAGCGCTTCACAAATTTTACAGATTAAGGTAGACATAGAGATCAAAACAATGGCGGTACGTGAGCAAGACATAAGACAGCATGATTATCAGTATCAATATGTTTGTTATGCTGTGAGACACGACTTAAAGATATGTTTAAACATTGTGCTGACTCGTTTCCTGGGACAGAGAAAATCAAGTAAAATCTAAATAACTTTAAACAATAAATGATACATTAAATTGTACAGTTACGTAGTTTTGCATACAATGCAGGTCATGGGAACGTGAACCTCAGTTTGGATCCTAATTTAAAATATAAAAGGTAAAAAAAATAGAATTGTGGACACCCAGGCGCTGTGGAGGACATGAGCCTGTTTGTTAGAAGAGCGCCTAGCTCTGTCCTGAAAGGGGGGTGCTGATGGGGGGGGGGGTCGTAAATCTGTAGGAAGGGAGGTCCATCGTGCTGGCAATGTCTGGGGGTGGGGGACTGTAATTACTGCTAATGGGCCCAGATGAGTGGTCACTCCTAAGGCGCGAACTCCATCCGAAGGCATCAGAGCACTTTACATTAGCACCAGTTGCGTTACAGACGGACACATTCATTTTTAGGCACGGGGAGATTAATGATTTGCCCAGAATCACACGGTGTTGCGCATCCCTGCCGAGACTCGAACCCAGTTCCCCAGCTTTAAAATCAGCCGCTCTAGTCGTTTAATTCAGAAAAGGGGGTGGTGATGAACAGAGTGCCTGAATTAAGCAGACCACTCTTACCCAGTCCAAAGATCAGGGCTTGATCCATCACCGTTTTTTAGCTCACTGCACCATCCCAGCTCAGAACTTAGCTATATGCAAATTAGTCTGTTCCTGTCCCAGTGCATGATGGGAACAGGGCAAACCAAACTACTAAGCCAATTCTTATACTGGGAAGGAAACAAGCTACCGGGGACCGGTTTCTGGCATTTCAGCCTCGTCGGCCCGGCTTGCTTGAATCCTGATGGTGCAATGAGCAAGGGACTCACATCTGAGTATACCCTTCCACGCTTATGGTGGACAAAATGATTCAGAAAAGGGGGTGGTGATGAACAGAGTGCCTGAATTAAGCAGACCACTCTTACCCAGTCCAAAGATCAGGGCTTGGTCCATCACCGTTTTTTAGCTCACTGCACCATCCCAGCTCAGAACTTGGCTATATGCAAATTAGTCTGTTCCTGTCCCAGTGCATGATGGGAACAGGGCAAACCAAACTACCAAGCCAATTCTTATACTGGGAAGGAAACAAGCTACCGGGGACCGGTTTCTGGCATTTCAGCCTCGTCTGCCCGGCTTGCTTGAATCCTGATGGTGCAATGAGCAAGGGACTCACATCTGAGTATACCCTTCCACGCTTATGTTGGACAAAATGATTCAGAAAAGGGGGTGGTGATGAACAGAGTGCCTGAATTAAGCAGACCACTCTAACCCATTCCAAAGATCAGGGCTTGATCCATCACCGTTTTTTAGCTCACTGCACCATCCCAGCTCAGAACTTGGCTATATGCAAATTAGTCTGTTCCTGTCCCAGTGCATGATGGGAACAGGGCAAACCAAACTACCAAGCCAATTCTTATACTGGGAAGGAAACAAGCTACCGGGGACCGGTTTCTGGCATTTCAGCCTCGTCAGCCCGGCTTGCTTGAATCCTGATGGTGCAATTAGCAAGGGACTCACATCTGAGTATACCCTTCCATGCTTATGGTGGACAAAATGATTCAGAAAAGGGGGTGGTGATTAACAGAGTGCCTGAATTAAGCAGACCACTCTTACCCAGTCCAAAGATCAGGGCTTGATCCATCACCGTTTTTTAGCTCACTGCACCATCCCAGCTCAGAACTTGGCTATATGCAAATTAGTCTGTTCCTGTCCCAGTGCATGATGGGAACAGGGCAAACCAAACTACCAAGCCAATTCTTATACTGGGAAGGAAACAAGCTACCGGGGACCGGTTTCTGGCATTTCAGCCTCGTCGGCCCGGCTTGCTTGAATCCTTAATTCAGACACTCTGTTCATCACCACCCCCTTTTCTGAATCGTTTTTGGCCACTATAGGTGTGGCAGGGTATACTCAGACATGAGTCCCTTGCTCACTGCTCCATCAGGATTCAAGCAAGCCGGGCCGACGAGGCTGAAATGCCAGAAACCGGTCCCCGGTAGCTTGTCTCCTTTCTGGTGAAGAATTGGCTTGGTAGTTTGGTCTGCCCTGTTCCCATGATGCACTGGGCCAGGGACAGACTAATTTGCATATAGCCAGGTTCTGAGCTGGGATGGGGCAGTGAGCTAAATAACGGTGATGGATCAAGCCCTGATCTTTGGACTGGGTAAGAGTGGTCTGCTTAATTCAGACACTCTGTTCATCACCACCCCCTTTTCTGAATCGTTTTTGGCCACTATAGGTGTGGCAGGGTATACTCAGACATGAGTCCCTTGCTCACTGCTCCATCAGGATTCAAGCAAGCCGGGCCGACGAGGCTGAAATGCCAGAAACCGGTCCCCGGTAGCTTGTCTCCTTTCTGGTGAAGAATTGGCTTGGTAGTTTGGTCTGCCCTGTTCCCATGATGCACTGGGCCAGGGACAGACTAATTTGCATATAGCCAGGTTCTGAGCTGGGATGGGGCAGTGAGCTAAATAACGGTGATGGATCAAGCCCTGATCTTTGGACTGGGTAAGAGTGGTCTGCTTAATTCAGACACTCTGTTCATCATCACCCCCTTTTCTGAATCGTTTTTGGCCACTATAGGTGTGGCAGGGTATACTCAGACATGAGTCCCTTGCTCACTGCTCCATAAGGATTCAAGCAAGCCGGGCCGACGAGGCTGAAATGCCAGAAACCGGTCCCCGGTAGCTTGTCTCCTTTCTGGTGAAGAATTGGCTTGGTAGTTTGGTCTGCCCTGTTCCCATGATGCACTGGGCCAGGGACAGACTAATTTGCATATAGCCAGGTTCTGAGCTGGGATGGGGCAGTGAGCTAAATAACGGTGATGGATCAAGCCCTGATCTTTGGACTGGGTAAGAGTGGTCTGCTTAATTCAGACACTCTGTTCATCACCACCCCCTTTTCTGAATCGTTTTTGGCCACTATAGGTGTGGCAAGGTATACTCAGACATGAGTCCCTTGCTCACTGCTCCATCAGGATTCAAGCAAGCCGGGCCGACGAGGCTGAAATGCCAGAAACCGGTCCCCAGTAGCTTGTCTCCTTTCTGGTGAAGAATTGGCTTGGTAGTTTGGTCTGCCCTGTTCCCATGATGCACTGGGCCAGGGACAGACTAATTTGCATATAGCCAGGTTCTGAGCTGGGATGGGGCAGTGAGCTAAATAACGGTGATGGATCAAGCCCTGATCTTTGGACTGGGTAAGAGTGGTCTGCTTAATTCAGACACTCTGTTCATCACCACCCCCTTTTCTGAATCGCTCTAGTCGTTTAGCCACATCCTCTCCTGGTGACCCGTGAAATGAATGTTCTGATGGTGAAACGTGTCCCTCACCACTGTTCGGGGCCCTCAATGCTATGTCATACCACCTTGAGCCTATGACTGGATGTTTAGACTCCGGTGGGAGAAAGCACCCCCAGGGGCAGTGTTAAGTATTAGGATGGGAGTTGAGCAGGGCAGGGTCCTGGGGGTCTCGGGTGTGTTAGTTTATTTTATTGTAGCCCTTCCTTGAGGATAGCTCATCCCCCCCCACCCCACCCCCCCCTCGCAAGTGGAGGATTGTTTTTTGAGCGCCATGAGACACCTGCAGGTCTCTGACAGAAATACATTTACTGAGAGACACGTCCTTCATTAGTGGTGAAACGGGAATCAGCAAGTGACATTTTTCCTTGAAGACAAACAACTCTTTTAGAGATGGGCGTATCGTTTATTCTTCCATGACGATTTACTTAAAAACTATTATTATTATTTTTCATTAGAAACCTTATGATGAGACTGAAATAACTATAACGAGTCTCTTTGGAGTTACCTCAAAGGCAGTGAAGTGACTGCTACAGAGTTAAGATTTTTTTTTATCTTGAGGCTGAAGGCAAAAATGGAGAGCTTGATAGGGACCAAGCCCACTTAAAACACTGGGTAGATGGGATCTGGTGATCCATCTTGGGTTTATCAGAGCGCAAGGTAGAGCGGAGAAGGGTGCAAGGCAGAGCGAAGAAAGGTGCAAGGCAGAGGGGGTAGAAGGGTGCAAGAGGGAGGGGAGAAGGGTGCAAGGCAGAGGGGGGGAAGGGTGCAAGGGGGAGGGGAGAAGGGTTGAAGGCAGAGGGGAGAAGGGTGTAAGGCAGAGGGGAGAAGGGTGCAAAGGGGATGATGATGAAGTTAAAAATTTGTACCCCCTGGAAACATTTCTGCGGACGCCCATGATCAGAGCCCACCCCACGTAAACTTCTTGTAACGCCACAGAGCTCCTTGAGCCTTTCTCTAGCCTGGTTACTTTTAGTGAGAGTGCTTTATACTTCTCTATGATGGTGTTGTAGGCATTGACATGTACTTCATAAGATCTTTGTGAATGCAAATAAAGTTTTATGATACTGATGGCTACTCTCTGAATCCTTCATCATGTCTAGGCTTGATTCTTCATGTAGACCAGTGGTTCCCAAAGGGTGCGCTGCGGTACCCCGGTGAGCGGGTAAAAAAATGGTGGGGAGCCATGGCCAACTGCCAATTTGGACAAGGGAGCCACGGGACAAAAAAGTTTGGGAACCACTGATTTAAGGGTACGAAAAAGATATGGCCATTCTACTCTATCAAATGCTTTTCCTGCATCCAGGGCAATTGCCGCCAAAGAGTGAGGAATGTGCGAGGCTTTGGAAAGAACATCGAAAAATAAGCGAGTATTATCCGTGATAAGCCGTCCCTTCACAAAGCCAGATTGTTTCTCACCTAATAAGGCAGGCAGCTGAGATTCTAAGCGTGATGCTAAAGCTTTTGAGAAGATTTTATAGTCTATGTTAACCAGAGAAATGGGTCGATAATTTTTGCAATGTTGTGGATCTTTACCATCTTTAGGTATAAGACATATAAGGGCATCCGAAAAGGAGCAAGAGGATTCACCGGATTGTAAGAAGGCATTTATGAGAATATGTAATTTGGGAATGAGTAAATGTTCAAAGTGGGTGAAGAACTCCACAGTAGGACCATCCGGGCCAGTAGTCTTATCTCTATTTAATGTTTTTAAAGCAGTAAGGAGCTCTTTTTGCGGGAGGTCAGATTCTAAGAGTGATAGGTCAAGGCTAGTGTCAGGGGTGAATTGAATGTCGGAGAAAAATCAGGAGATGGATTGACCAGAAGAGAGGGTTTCAGATGTGTATAGTGTCTTATAAAACTGAAGAAATTCATTTAGGATATCTTCATCCTTGAATTTCAGTGTGTGGTGTTGATCAAAAATAGATTCTATATTGAGTTTATTATGTTCTACTTTTAAATAATTAGCCAATATTTTCCCAGCCTTATTCTGGCCACCATAAAACTTTGCACTAGACTTCAGTAAATAATTAGGTGCATTATTAGTTGTGTCCTGGTTAAATTGGAATTTAAGTTTTATGAGTTCAGACAAACAGGTCTTGGATTTAGAAGAATAAAAGGAGTGCTCCAATCTCTTTATTTTAGTTAGAAGGTCATTGGTGACTTGCTGCGCCTTTCTACGTTTCCTAGAAACATCTAATAATAAAATCTCTAGCTGACACCTTAAAAGCATCCCAAATCACCTGAAAAGGTATAGAATCTGATTGAATAAATAGGAAGTATTCGTCAAAAAAGGAAGCAAATGATGATGTGAAAACAGGATCTAGAAGCAGGGCGTTGTTAAAACACCATTTTCAGGATAAGTTAGGCTTGTGCAATACATCAAGGTTAATAGTGACGGGGGCATGGTAAAATAGAGCCAATATCCGCCGACACTAGTGATTGAGAGATATTATGAGATATAAAAAATAATCTAACCGTGATTAGTTGTGATGTGTTGAGGAATAGTAGGAATACTCCCTCAACGTGGGATTACAAAGTCTCCAAGCGTCTATAAGCTTGTTTTGTTTGATTGTTTGTATAACAGATTTATGAGATTTATGAGGGATAAAGGGAGTTGGCGAATTCCGATCTAAAAAAGGATTGAGAATTTCATTCCAGTCTCCTGCAAGAATAAAATTGTTATCAAAACATTGTGTATTTGTTGGGCTAACGAAGTCCGGAAGGAGGAATCACCAACAGTGGGTGCATAAATATTCAACAAAGCGATTGGAGCATTATCCACCATACATTTAACAGATATCCATTTGCCTACTGTGTCCGCACATTGCGATAATATTTTAACAGAAAGGGATTTGCGAAAAAGAATAAGAACTCCGTTGCGTTTACCATCACCACGGGGAGTAGAGAACCTCTCCCACCCATCCTCTTTTAGTTTAGCAGACACTTCAGGTGTCAAATGAGATTCTTGTAGACATGCAATATCTGTTCCCAATTTAGCTAATTGAGTTAAAACTCTCTGTCATTTAATAGGCGAGTTTAAACCTCTAATGTTCCATGAGACAAGTTTTAAAGGCATAAATTGAGATTATAAATATATAATAAATTCTGACTAAAGCGAAATTGTGAACAAGTTAAACTGTACCAAATACCGAACCAACTGTGTGCAAGATAAATCAATCGTAATGCAGAAGAGAATTGAAAGAAGAGGAAAGTATTGTGAGTGAACAACATGTGAAAAGTGAGAGAGAATTTCAGAATAGTGAAAAGTATTAAGAGAGAAAGAGGTCGAGAAAAGACAATCAGGGGAGAAGAATGTAAAGAAGAAAGAAAATAGTATAAGAGACAAGGCAAACAAATGAGATGAAAGACTTACATGGAATCGAAGACATACGGAGGGTGGGGGGATGTGAGGCCACAGGGAATAATGACGTGTCCAAGACTCAAACGGGAGGGCGTTGAGGAGAACAGAACCAATGAACACTGGAACATAGGGGAAAGGATGGTACGCAGGGATAACCTGGAAGGAGAAAAAGAATGTTAAATATATAGTTGAGACAAAATTTTTTTTATAAATACATTTTTGTATACTAAGTATCAGCTGTTAAGCATAATCAATACACAGAATTAAAGGTCGTAGGAAAAATATATGCATATCAGAAGTTAGAAATGTCTATTTAGAGCCTGATGAAGAAGTAGTGTCCATAAAATCGGCACAGTAAGAATATAAGAAGCTCTTACGTTTTATGGGATCTTCATAGGTGTTAGTGTTAATATGATGGTCACTTTGAATAAGCAGGGATGAAATAAGCCATATCGTGCACCAATTGATCGAAGTTGAGGTCGTAATGCTAGGAACTCCTTGCGCCGATCTGCAGTTGATTTGGCATTATCTTGTGAGTAGAATAAGGAGTTTCCTGACCAAGTAATACGGTTCATTGCCTTTGCCGCAGATAAGATACGTAGCAGGTTGGTGTACTCTAGAAAATATAAGATCACTCCTCTTGGTTTCCTTGCTGAGGAGGAGGGCATCATAGGTGGTGCTGTACCCAGTCTATTAGCTCTCTGGATATTAAGAAGAGTGCCTTCTGGTAGCTTAAGCAACTTTGGAAGAAAGGATTTGAAAAAGACAATAGGATCTGAACCTTCTGTTCCTTCCGGAAGACCATACATGCAAAGATTATTTCTCCTATTTCTGTTTTCCAAATTTTCGATTTGCTTGTGGAGCATTGACACCTGTGAGCATAAAGAGTCTATCTTGGAAGTAGAAGAGTTTAAGGAGTCCACACTTTGTTCTAGTGTAGTAACACGTTCTTCCACATTAGACCACCTGTCAGAGAGCATCTGTAACTTAGAATTGCTTTCTTCAACGAATGGTCTTAGGGCCCTAATTTCTTCCAGAAGTATATCCATTGTGACTGAAGTAGGCTGTATTGGAGGAGAAGGAGGGTCCTTTTTCAACCTTTTAGACGGAGTTTTAGTAGTACCAGAGTTGAAGGTAGTAGTAGATGTCGGCGCACCCTTAGGTGAGGTTTTGGCTGGATCATCCATGGCAAGGCAACTGTAGCGTGAGCTAATGTTGATTGAAAATCCACGAGAAGAAGATTTGGGTTGTGTAACGTCTTTAGGTAATCTTCCCATATATAAGGATAAAGTAAAACTGCAATATCAGTGCTAACGAGAGCTCATCTTTAAATACTTCAGTATTGAGCTCCTTAATGCAACATGTAGAAGCATTAATTCAAGAAAACGCAGGAAAGTGTGATGCAACTAGAGGAGACAGTTGTGACGTTATAAAGAGGCTGAATTGAAATCACTTGCGGAACTGTACAAAATGGTGGTATTAAATGCGCCATCTATGTCGCAACGATTGGGGTAAGCCAAAGGTAGTAAATACTCATGGGGCTGAGAGAAACCTACTATTAGCGGAATAATACCATGAAAACAGTGCCTGGAAATGATATATCAATAATAGTAGTCAAAAAGCGTAATGAAACTGCCACTCCATACAGCAATGAAGTGAAATTGCCTGTACTGTTGACATAATGTGGAGAGTATTTTCCTTGATGACGCAGGGTATCAAATCTTCCACATGTGGCTTACTTGTTTCAGTTAAAGCATGACACTCCAAGAAAAGATATGCAGCATGAATAAGAACCAGTAATAATGTAGTGGGAGAAAGGGGGATGCAAGAGTGACAAAAGCATTCCCCAACCCATGTAAACAGGCATATGTTAAAGTTCAGTCAGCGTTCTGAAGCAAAGTCGAGTAGGCAGTACTATAAAATGGCGGTCATCAAATGAAGGAACTATTATATCCAAGTTGTGTAGCTGACATAGTCATTTAGTGGAGAAGCGTGGCTCAATGGTTAGAGCGGCAGACCCTGATGCAGAGGTCTAGCCCGGGACCAGGGTTCAAGTCCCGCCTCGGCGGCTCTTGGACACAATTTCCCTGGACCTGATAATTCTCGCCTCGGTGCCTAGTCTAATCATGGGTCCCACTCTGTGACTCTGGGCAATAGCTTGCTTAATCTCCACAACGGCCCCAGCAGCGCTTGGATGCCTGGCTTCACCTTGGGGGTACCCAGGAGTGGACATTTCACAGGAAAGCCAGGAAGGGTTCCACAGCGGTATGAATACAGCGCTACGAGACCTCTGGGTAGAAGGCGCTATATAAATACAAACACATTTACATTTACATTTAGCATGTTTAAACATTCTCCCTATAATCAGGGTGAGTAAGAACTACATTTTTCATGTATTCCACTTGTACAGAGTTGTGAGGTTTATGCTACAGATATGCATATTTCTAATACTGTTTTACTTTTGTCTCCCACATTTGTACACACAGGAGAAGATACACCATCTTCCTCTTAATCAATTGGAGAGTGGTTGTAAATCACGTCTTATATCACGATAAGTAAGTGTTGCAGTAGCAAATCATAGGTCCTGAAGAAAGCCGTTCTAGGCTGAAACATGTCGACCAATCAACACACATGGTAGATAGCAATTCCTTGCATGCTATCAGCGCACTGCTTTTAATAATACCACTTTGATGGTCAGACCCAATAAAGTTTTTATGTCATCAAAGTAGGTATTTTTAAATCACGAGGATTATTTTCCTTTTCTGTTCTTCTTTTGAGCACTGCAACTTTCGCCCCTTCCGCTCACATACTGTCTTCTGTTGGTTGGATGCTTGATCCCAGGGTACATCATTAGGCAACCTCAGACTCTCCCTGAGGAGGAGCCTACAGGACACCTTTTTCCAACATTGAACAACCCAGATGACGAGATTCCACTTTTGAGTGGGCTGATGGGTACTTTTTCTAGTCTTTCAGACTCTGTATCTTCTCTGTCTCACTTCTCTGACATAACACTGTCATCTGTTTAGATTAACGGTGTGGTCTGAACATGAATACGGGACACAATTAGGTTCCAGTAGATTTCTCATTTCTAGACTTTTAGTACCTCTCGTGTTTTTTGCTATATAAATACAAACACATTTACATTTACATTTAGCATGTTTAAACATTAGGGAGGTGTATAAAGCACTTATGCAGCGATATTATCAGAAAGTGATGCGGGGAAATTGGCAGAGAAAGCCGCAGCGCGATAGAGTGAGAGCTCTGGCCAAGGTGATGCACGAAATGGCGGGTGCAATCTCCACAGCGCCGCACCACAACTCACGAACCCGATATAGGTGTCTCCAGCGCCGAACTCACGGTGAAAAGCGAGTCTTCATGAGGCCCCAGGCTTCCGAAGCATGTTCGTTCTGTTTTAGGGTCGTGCAGATGAAAGTTGCTGCGTTCGGGTCAATTCCGCTCCCGCCGACCCAAGAGAGCTACGGGCGAGCCGCCATCTCCGTCGAGCACTAGCCACAACCCCCCTTCCCTTTTACTTTATTAATACCAGGTGATGATATTCAGGTGTGTGTGTTTTTACTGACGTGGCATTCCCGAGCTTGAAGTTTTCATTCAGCATGGGGGCAGGGAAAGAGATTAAAGGTTTGCTCTTGCACACAGGGAGCAATCAAAACTTAAGTATTATGCAGATAATTGTATTATATACATATATATATATATATATATACATATATACATATATATATATATATATACCCTGGTCACACACACAACTTTTATGAATTTTCATTATGAAAACAGAATTTTGAATTTTGAATTTGTGAATTAAGTTGTGAATGCGTTGAAGGATTTTGATAATCAAGTTGATGGTCTGTGAGAAATGTAATAACAAATCTGCAAATGCATTACCGTGTTGAGATAATGGTTAAATAATGAATATGGGTACTATACCCATTCACCAGGTTTTGAAACAAAAGGCTTTAAATAAGGTTTAAATAATGATGAAATAATGATGAGTGAACGTTAATTTAGCAGCGTTTAACAAGGAAAGTAAATTATATAACTGGATTGATTAATGTTAAAGCAGCGACTCTGATGCATAAAAAATCTTGCAATTGTAATGTTAAGAACTACTAGTCCCAGAAAGCACCCTAACTGCCAACTGAGATAAATAGTAGACATAGAAAAATACTCACTAACCGTGAACAAAGCCTGTTGAGTCTGAAACGCGTTGGTCCGAGTACGAGTGAATAAAGGATTTTCATTAAACTTTTTCTACCTGTGTGCCGCATTCCTTGGAGTAAAATTGTTGCTTGGGCCAGGATCCGGCCCCGATGCAGAGCACCCGCAGCAGCGCGCATTGTGGTGGAGGATCATATTTTGCGAGAAGTAAATGAGTAAACCATGGTGCACCCGCCATTGCCAAAGAACACGAAGGACGCGAGTACCATTCCCAGAACCGGAGTTGATCGCAGAAGAGGCGGTTTGCTTTCCGGTGGTGAGTGGTAAATCTCGGCCGCTTTCACAAAAGAAGCAATCGGCGATGTGTTTTCCCAAGCATTTCAGAATAGTCTGACTTCGTGATCTAACAACGACGGTTAGCAGAACTGACTTGGGGGAAGGTACGATAGTATTTGAAATATTACAAACTCGAGCAATACTTGGTTTTAGTGTCTTCATGCAAAAGGGGATACGCTGTGCAGTTTAAGATTAATCAAATTAAATCAATATGGAAGCGCGCACTGCTAAACGCGCAGAGAAAGCTACCAAGATGTTCAAAGATAGGGAGCATAAAGAGAAAGAAATGTCTAGTGCGAGCAATGCAAACGGTGCAAATACACCAGCAATTAATGTGGCGAAACAACTTTTTAATCAAATTGAAAAACTTTATCGCAAGGAGATTAACAAAAGTTGGGAGATTATCGCTTTAGAAAATTATATCAAAGTTAGAAGGATACCGAGAGGACTCAGGATCTTTACGATGCCCACACACCCAGACACCAAAAAAGAGCTGATTGAAGACTGGGTTGAAAATAACACGGAATGTTCGTTAAATATGATGAGGATACTCATTAAACATGCAACAATGGATATTTCTGAGATCAAAGTTAAAATTGACGAACTGAAAGAAAAAATCAAACAAATAAACAAAGATGAGGCAGCGAAACTAAGAAAAGAAATGGATGATAGACTTGAGAAATATGAAACGGAAATTGAAGAACGTAAAGAACGCAAGTATCAAAGGGATGAAAAGGACTATGCACTTGGCAGAATACTAACTTTCGCAAAACGATTTGATTATTTGCAAAAAAACTTCCCTGCAAAACAAACTCCAGAAGCACCTACAAATGAAAATGTTAGTGGATCGGAGTTTAGCGAAACGGAAGGCTCCGACAGTGGAGCAAGCAATACTAACCGTGATTTTTTAGAGGAAGTGCGGCTCTGGAACTTAGACAAGACTTTGTCCAGAGGAAGGGGCCGCGGCAGAGCAACAACACGAAATCAGACACGCGGAAGAGGTTCCAATGTAACATCCGGAAACCAAGGAAAACCAGAAGAGCCAAAAGGAGAAAAAAGAGCCTATTACCTAAGGAAAAGGAAATAGAGAATTTGATTATCAATTTATCGGATCATATACTTACCAAAGATGAACAATCTCTATTAAACAAAGGTCTATCCTTTTGTCCTGAGAAACACTTCAATCCTACTGAGATAAAGATAGACCTATATAAATACATTCGCAAGTTCAAACTGGCTAAATTATATGCTCGACAAAACAAACCATCCCCTAAATCGACTAATGATGAGGTTGCTAGCCATAAATCGACTTGGCAAATTGAAGAAATCCCGGATCTCCAAAATATTTTTGGTTTACTGTATGAACCAATCACAACTGAAATATCAGGTACGCAATTACTTGAGGATCTTGAAATCAGAACCAATGAAAGGATGGACAGTGGTTTAAAAAGGAAATCTCGCTTCTGCCCTGCCCTATCTCCTGGCAATCGCATAGAGATGTTCTCCGAGGCAGTAATGGTAGAACTGGAAAAACTGACCAATATCAAAAACAAAGATGGTTATAGAGAGAATCTAACTAAAGGAGAACGTAATGCTATAAAAACCCTTAAGGATGACATCAATCTGATAATCAAGCCAGCCGACAAGGGCGGAAATATTGTTTTGATGAATATTGATGATTATCTAAAAGAAGCAAATCGCCAATTGGACAATACCATGAATTACAGTAAACTACAAAGCAATCCCATCAACCAAATGACATTACAACTCAATCGACAGATAGACACATGGCGGATGGAAGGACTATTGAGCGAGGAGGAGAAAAAGTTCTTACAGATGGATTTTCCACTTATTCCCACGATCTATTTTATGCCCAAAATTCACAAGACTCTCATTGATCCACCGGGGAGACCAATTGTCTCCTCCTGTGAAAGTTTATATGAAAATGTCTCCTTATATGTGGATGTATTTCTTGGACCAATTGCCAAAAGCATGAGTTCTTACATTCAAGATTCGGGAGATTTCTTGAGAATCCTACAAAACACAACATGGGATAAGAACTATCTATTGATAACGATTGACGTAGTGTCTCTATACACTTCGATCAAACATCACATAGGACTCAATGCATGTGCCTATTTTCTGAAACAGCGGAATGTAGAACAGAAAAAACATACAGAAATGTTGATGCAGATGATTGATCTATGTCTAAGAAACAATGTGTTTATCTTCAACCATCAACTATACAAGCAAGAATGTGGGACATCAATGGGTATGGCATTTTCACCAAATTATGCCAATGTCACCATGGGTTGGTGGGAAAAGACCATAGCCTGGGACCCCACCAATCAGGAAGATCTGGATAAAATTATGTTATGGGTACGTTACATCGACGACCTGTTTATAATTTGGAATGGCTCAATACCAGAATTCGACTCTTACTTCTCCAAACTCAAATTTAATGATGTGGGATTACAACTCACGCATTCAATCAGTAAAAAGAAAATTGATTTCTTGGACCTCACTGTCTACATTGAAAATGATCAAATTCAAACTACTCTTTTCTGAAAAAAGACAGCCACGAACAGTATCTTGCATGGCACTAGTTTCCACCCACAAGCTTTGTTATCCAGCATACCATACGGCGAATTCATTCGTATGAAAAGGAATTGTACCAAAGAGAGTGATGCAGAAACTAAAATCATGGAAACCACAAACCGCCTAAAATCCAGGGGATATAATAACAAAATCCTTAAAAAATTTAAAAAAAGAGTGGATCAGAAAAATCGATCAGCAATTCTTGCGCCACAAGTCAAAGAGAAAGAGAGAGATGGACCACCCCGATTTGTAATGAGATTCAGCAAAGAGAGTGGCATCATTAGAAATAAAATTCAGAAATATTGGCATCTTATTTCAGGAGATCCAGATATAGGAAAAATGGCAGGTAAAGGACCATTGATCAGCTACAGGAAAACAACATCTTTAAGAAATTGTTTAATACAGAGCCACTTTAAAGGAAAACAAACAGTCAAAAAAAAGTAATTGGCTCTCAAAACAACGAAATGGATTTCGCAGATGCAATATATGCAAAGCCTGTAAAATTGGTCAAAATAAAACATCTTATGAGGAACCAAGTGGTAGACAAATTCCAATTCAAGGACAAATTTCATGTGCATCAACTCATGTAGTATATGTGGTACAATGTAAATGCGGTTCCAAATACATCGGAAGTACAACGTGTGCACTGAAAAAACGAATACTAGAGCACATAAGGGCGTCAAAAAACAAAGACATGTCATATGCCACCGCCAAACACATGGCAAACTGTCAGAACAGTGATTGGAGAGCCATGTCGTATTATGGAATCTTTATGTTGGATGCAAATGAAAGAGGTAGAAATCGGTTAAGGAAATTGAGACAAATTGAATCAAAAATGATCATCAGACCTAAAACCAAAATGCAGAGGGTAAGGGTAAGGGTAATACTTTATTGTACAGTTAATAAAAACCATTACAAAAACCATCAGCAGTAAAAAAGGAAAGTATTAAAAATATTTATAGCAGCATAGATGATGGAGTTATTCGATTTAAGCTATGTTACAAAGTGCAGTTTAAAAAAGTGTCCGTCTGCCGTTTAGGTGCTCGTATCCTTCTAGGGAGAGGGTTTCTTTTGTCAGTCCCGGCCCTCGTTCCTATACAAAGTTAGGTATTGCAGTGCCTATTCCTTTTTGAAAGACTGGCTGGCCATTACCCTGAATGTTCATAACTTTTAGTTATAGTATGCCAGTGGTTTAATTCAGTTTAAGTCTCTGAGCTGTCTTGATGTTTTGGCACTCGCAATATTGAGGGTGTGCTGTCCTTGTCCGTTTGTTCTTTCTTTGTGTTGAATCTGCTTTCTACAACTCCGAGGTATTTTACCAGTCGGCAAGCCATTTGAACTTCGTCGCCTCTGAAGCAAGCCAGAGTTGCTTGTCTACACGTCCTGATTCCTTTTTTTATGAGTAGGGGTCTCAGTAGGTTCCTGCGGTCTTGCTGCAGCTCTTTGCAGGTAGTGATGAGATGTACTATGTTTTCCTCATGAGTTCCACACAGGCGACAGTTTGCCGGTGTTGGGGGCCGCAGCCAAGGGGCCATATGGTCAGCTGAGGGTAATACTCCAAATCGTGATTTTAGGAATGATTCTTTTTTTTTTTGGTGAAGCTGGTCAGAAGGTATGCCTGTGGTGTGAGTTTATTGTAGGTTTGTACTGTCAGCCAGCCATGTGTTCTCTCCGTTAGTGAGGCTTTGTCTTGTAAGAGGGATTCTTTCCTAACTGTATTGTTTACAGCTTTTTTGAAACCTGCCAGGCTCCCTTGCAGATCCCATAGTTGACTCGCCCCCAGTTATTTTATTGCATCTTCTAGAAAGAGTCTTGCTGGGCAGTTGTCTTTGCTTTGTAGATCTTTCCAGAGGAGAGCGTTGAGGGTGTTTGCTTCCCCTCTGCTAATTTTGTGCCAGGTCTTAAGGTATGCTCCCTTGCGGGCAAGCTCTTCCTTAACCAGCCCAAATCGAGTCGAATCTGCGCCGGAGAAGTGTATCTCAGGAGGCCAAACATCATCCGCATTGCTCTTGTAATTACTCCTTCTAAGGTTCCGATATCCCTGCCTCTCAGTGCTTCGCTGCCGTATGTAATGGATGGTATCAGTTTGGCTTGTATCAGTTTTAGGAGTGGGGTGAAGCTTGGGCCGATGATCTTATTTTTCAGGTTCCTTAGCGATACAGCTGTCATTAAGCCTCTCTTTTTTATCTCCTCACATTGCGGTTTGAAGCTCCCTCTGTGGTCAATAGTCACTCCCAAGTAACGGTATTTGTTTGTGACTTCCAATTTATTTTTATCCAGGTTCCAACTGAATGTTGGTTTCTTCTTGCGGTAGTTGAGGCGCATGACTTTTGTTTTGCCAAAATTGATACTGAGTTTATTTGTTTTGGAGTGTTGTGCTGTGATGTCGAGGAGCCGCTGTAGGCCAATCGGAGTCCGGCTGATTAGCACCAAGTCATCAGCGTAAAATAAGTTAGACAATTGAGTGCCCCCCAGTTTTGGCGCATGTGAGTTGTTTTCATTTAGTGTGGTAGATAGGTCGGCCATAAAGAGATTAAATAAGGTTGGCGCTAGCACACATCCTTGCTTTACTCCTGTGTTAGTTGGAATATTCTTAGTTAAAAAATCACCGGTACCTAGTTTGACCTGGACCCATGTGTCGCTGTGCAGGAGGATTAGTTGGTTCAGTAATGTTGCTGGAATTTTCTTTCTCTCCAGTTTTTGCCACAGCAGATTTCTGTTTACGCGGTCAAAGGCAGAGCTGTAGTCAATAAAACACAGGTACAAGGGTTGTTTTCCTTCTAGAGCTGAGTCGATTAGGAGTGACAAGGCAAGGATGTTTGTGGTCGTCCCCATGTTTTTTCTAAAGCCTGTTTGATTAAGTGGGATTGCTGATGTTTCTTCCGCCCATAGTGTCAGTTCCTGAAGTAAGAGGCCAGCGTAGTATTTTGCTTCGTTGTCTAATAAGGCAATTAGCCGGTAGCTTCTTGGATCTTTCCTGTCTCCTTTTTTGTATATTGGTGAGACTATTGCCCCTCTCCATGATCGTGGAATTGTCGCAGTCTGCCATATTTTTTCAAATATTGGTTTTAGAGTGGGTGCCCAGTATTCTGGTGCCTGCTTGAATATTATTGGGGGTATTCCGTTGGGGCCTGGAGCTCCCTCTGTTCTCCCTTTGGAAATCCTATTAGTTATTTGTAGAGTCGTGATTGATAGTGCTTCGTTGGTTGTCAAGGGTTCTTTGAGTGGAGGTAGGTGTTCTTTGCTCCTGATGTTGGTTTTGCCAGTTTCTTTCCATGCTTCGTTGGTGTCGCAGAAGTGTGTGCTGATATGGGTTGTCCAGGCATCTTCCGTCACGTGGGATTCCATCGCCTGGCTTTGTTGGTTGATCAGGCCATTAATCTTTTGCCAGAACTGTGCGCTGTTGTTTGTCTTGGCATCGTGTAGGAGTTTTCCCCAGAATGTCTCATCTGCGTCCTTTTTTAGTTGCCATATTAATTTCTTTCGGTCGCCTTTTAACTGTCTTAAAACCTGGTAGGCGGAGGGATCTGTTTTTGCTCTTCGCAGAGTGTGGTTAATTTGTGTCTTCAGTCTTTTTAGATTGGTATCACATTACGGAAGTTATGATGGCTCTTGTGTATCGCATCACTGGTCTTGTCAACTCGCTTTGTATGCACTTTTCTTTCAGCGATGTCTTTCATTTTTTTTGTGAGTGCCTCCCAACGTGTCATCAAATTTAATGACTAGGACTGCTCTTCGTGGAGAGCGTGCTTCGCTTGCTCTAAAAGGTTTTGTGGGTCGGTAACTTTACATTTTACCCGTCTTTCATTTGTTGTAAAGTCCGTACCCAGATTGTTGGCGCCTGGCGGGTTTGGTATTGTCGGTATGTTTATCGTTGTTTCCTGGGGGGGATGAACTTTGATGAGGAGCTTTATGTGCATCTTGAATAATTGTATTAATTTGGACTATAAGCTGAGACAATAACCATGAACTGTAGGGGTACTATACCCTGGTCACACACACAACTTTTATGAATTTTCATTATGAAAACAGAATTTTGAATTTTGAATTTGTGAATTAAGTCGTGAATGCGTTGAAGGACTTTGATAATCAAGTTGATGGTCTGTGAGAAATGTAATAACAAATCTGCAAATGCATTACCGTGTTGAGATAATGGTTAAATAATGAATATGGGTACTATACCCATTAACCAGGTTTTGAAACAAAAGGCTTTAAATAAGGTTTAATGATGAGGAACGTTAATTTAGCAGCGTTTAACAAGGAAAGTAAATGATATAACTGGATTGATTAATGTTAAAGCAGCGTCCCTGATGCATAAAAAATCTTGCAATTGTAATGTTAAGAACTACTAGTCCCAGAAAGCACCCTAACTGCCAACTGAGATAAATAGTAGACATAGAAAAATACTCACTAACCGTGAACAAAGCCTGTTGAGTCTGAAACGCGTTGGTCCGAGTACGAGTGAATAAAGGATTTTCATAAAACTTTTCCTACCTGTGTGCCGCATTCCTTGGAGTAAAATTGTTGCATGGGCCAGGATCCGGCCCCGATGCAGAGCACCCGCAGCAGCGCGCATTGGGGTGGAGGATCATTTTTTGCGAGATATATATATTCACTGAAAAAACGTTATAGTTAGTTGGACATTTCACTTGTACAAAACCAAAGAAATTCCGCTGTTATAGTTAGTTCAGCTAAATATATCTCGCTCCAGCGCAATGCACTGCTTATGACGTCACATAATACATCATTCATGACATGGTCAGTGACATCACTGATGAAATCACTGATACTGATGACAACACTGATGACATCATCCAGTGACTGTGTGCTTTTTTGAAGTTTAAATATGTTTTGTATATATGCCAAGGTGTATTGAAGAATGAGTGGGTGCATAAGTGTCTGGATGGAGGATTTAGTGGGTGTGTGACTAACTGTATAAGTGAGTGATTAAATGTGTCTTACTGAATGCATGGGTTAGTGACTAAACTGTGTGAATGTCTGTATCAGTCTGTCTGTTGTTTTGTAAGCTGCTGCATCAGTTGGTCAGTAGCTACATGAGTGTCTATATGGGTTATTAATTGGTTGCCTGAGTATTTGTATGGGAGACTGAGTGTGAGTGTGTGTGTGTGTGGGTGGGTGGGTAGGCGGGTAGGTGGGTGGGAGGTGTGTGACTCTGTGCATAGATGTATGAGTGTTTGATTCACTGGGTGTATGGATTCAAGAGTGCACGTGGAAACAGCTGTATGGGTGGGTGACTCTGTGTATGTACAGTTGATTATCATGTCACCAGAACCACCTAATAGCATTAGACGTTCACGGATTAATTTTTATTACTCGTGTTTCTATCATGTGGAGCAAGGCTTGTCTGTAATGTGTATCTGTTTAAAATACAAGTCACATAGGGGCCCATTAGGATCTCGGGCAGATCGGCTGCGCCCGAATGGCGGTGGCGATCTGCCTGAGATCCTTCCCAGCCCACCACCCATTTCCCCCGCCATATTACTATGGCAGGGGGGATCGCGGCGGACGGAAAGACCGTCCGCCGCTTTTCCGCCCGGTCAACGAGTTGACCGGGAGTAAAAGGTTTTAATATGGTGGCGGTGTCTGTTAGACACCGCCAGCCATATAACCATGGGTGCAGAAAGATGCCTTTCCATGGTGGCAGCCGCCACGGAAAGGCATGCAGGAATAGACTGCGGGGGCCCGTTGCAGGCCCCTCGGAACTCTGAGGGGTGGGGGGTGCACATGGGGGGTACCTATGGTACCCCCCTGCAGTTCCATGCACAACATGGCAGACAACGCGCGGTGCTGAGTGCACTGCTCACCACAATGACAGGAATGCAGGAGGCAATCCTAATCCTATTGGCTAGGTCTCTAAACCCAACACATTGGGGTTTCTTTTGAATCTACGTGCCAGGAGGACGACCTAGCTTTTACTCCTCCAACTCCCCCGCAACTTGTATTATGTTTTTAAACATCCCTTTGGCAGTAGCAGGCACCATGCGGTGCCTGCCACACAATGAAGGGATGTTGGGGGCACCACAGGGCCAATAGCGGAGGTCCACGGGCCCTGCTAGGGGCCCCAAAATGCCTTTCCGCCATCCTTTTCACATCGGAAGAACCAACATGAAATGGCTGGTGGAAATGTGGATCGGAATCCCCAGGGCGGTGCCTGAGAAGGCACCCCCTCTATTGCGGGGAATGCGATCCGAACAACCGCCGATGGGCTCCTTGAGACTGTCGGAAGCTGTTGGTCGGTCCCAGTAGCAATGCGGCCTGACCAACTGCATCGTAATGCAGAAGAATGACCGCAAATATAGATGTCGGTGGGACCGACACCAACGGCACGACTGTCACCGTAATGAGGCAATAACATATTTTGCTTTTGATATGGTACCTCACAGTCGTAGAGGAGGCAACAGAGAAAAGCTTTAAGTCATTTAGAAGACAAATATATTGTTAGAGTGAACTCTCTAGAACCAATAGCACTTAACAAGGATGAGGAACGCCCATGTTTTTCCTGCGATAATAATGAGTCATTGCATATCTCATGATTCTAGTTTTTGGTATAAAGGGAAAAACAATGTAATTTTTATTTTAACGAGCAACATGTATACTTGCATATAGAAATATGCACGTATGAATGCTGATCTTTGTCTTATTTTGTAGACTTCCATTCCCCTTATGTATATGTAAGAATAATTATTTCCCAACTCCACTTTTGTTCTGGTCTATATTTTGTTATTATGTAACCTTAGGTGATGGGAGCAGAAGTAGAAACCCAAAAAGAATTGGGGAAAATATGATAAGAATGACAAATGAGGTTGGGACTGACACATTCAATTAGTGAACAGCTGTGCGAGATCGTCCAATGAATTGCTTCATTATTAAAGGCCCACCTGGGAATGATTATTGATTCTGAATGTGTTAGTGATTGAAGTCTTTTTACCACGCTAGTGGTAAGGCGAGCTATATAATTCAAATTTAACATTGAGAAAATGGTGGCCATGACGACCATAACACACATTTTCATATTTATTGGTGATTAATATGCATAATTCAGCCATTTAATAAGGACTAATGTTGTATACTGAAGAACAGTGATTGGTTTCATGATTGCGTATTAATTGGAATGTAATGAAATGTATATTTAATCAATGTGCTATCTGAATGAGTATATTTTGCACCTTACAAGATGACCGCCATTTTTTAAAACCATAGAGCGTACATGAAGCAAAGTAGAGTGTGCCTTGACCATGAGAAAGGATACGTGATGTTATTGTTTTTAAACAGGGTTTAATGTAAATGATATATACATATATTTAATAAAAAAGATAAAGTGTATAACTTATTGCAGAAAAATTAACAGTTATTTCTAACTAAAGGAACTAATAATTTACAGAATAGTGCCATAATACATCATTTAATAAGATTTGTAGGGTTTAGGGGAAGTAGTGATTCAGGATACAAGGGGTTAATTTTATGGTATTTCAGAAGCATACATTTAAGAAAGTAAAACATTTAACAATGTCGTTTCATAGGTTAGTGTTATCTATTTAGAAATAAACCAATATCACTGTTAATTTAGTTATTTGTTAATGAATTATTAATTTACAATTAATTGTTTTATAAGATGAAATGAATTACATTTAATAAAGTATTAGCAATATATCAATGCTTGTGTAATTTATGTAGAAAATAGAGTAATAAATAAAATTTATTTAACGTACTGGATGCAGTCATTTTACAATTATAATTTTAATTTAAATTATTAATTAGAATGTATGTATATACACGTACACACACGTGTGTGTTTGTGTGTGCATGTGTGCATTGTGCTAGGCACTTGTAGGACTTAAGTAAATGTAAGTAAAAAAGCACTTACCATAAATGGTTCAAAATAAAGGGATTCCTGATGCAAGAAACTCCTGATGTAAAGGTACTCTTAATATACCTACCTCAAAGTATGGACTCCGCCTGCTGCTGAGAACAAGATCATTATTGCGAGTTTCTTGAGTTTTTATAGTTGGTATAAGGCAAAAGCACAATCAAGTCTTTACACTTTGTTTGGAATTGGAATACATTTTCAGAGATAAAGGGCATATTGGCGTTCTGGTGTTGCGAACCATGTGAGTCATGAGGTACCGTGATTTCAATAGCAAACGAGTCTTTTGCAATGTTAAGAAAGACCTTTCCCGAGTCAGAAAAGTCTTTCCAACTTGCAAAAAGGGTTTGAACCATTCCAAAGTGTATGTAGGATGAGGCAAGAAAAGGGTGTTTCCTCCTAATTATGAGACCGAAGTTTGGGTGAGATCTGGTTTGCAAAGTGAAAGCTGTCCCCATGTGGGAGATTCCCACGGTGAATCGTGTCAGGCAGCCTAGGAGAGCAGAGAAAGGTCCAAGGGACCACCTCATGCTCCTCCTGTTGTCTTACCAATTTGAAACTATTGTCTAACAAACCGCACATATCCTCCTATGGGCCATGGGCTAATTTTTAAAAACATTTTCATTTTCCCTGCATCCCTAGAAAATCACAGGAGGTTATTATAAATATGGACCTGCCTAATTAATATTCACCAAGAAGGTCATTTGCCACCCTCTGCGAACGGGCAATTTGCAATGTGACCTATTTGTGCATGGGGTCACGTTGCAAATGTTATCCCTACTCACAAACGAGTTGGCGTGCAAGTTGTACACACCAGTTTATGAACAGGGATTGGTACTTCCAGGCCCTATTTCTCTCCTGAACAACAAGAAAACCTAGGGGTCTCTGTAGGAAAGTATCATGGAAATTCCTATTTCCTTAACCCGACGTCTAACATAGTACATCTAGTTGGAGTTAAGACTAAATAGTTCTCACAGGACACGAAAAACCAAAACGGGGGGCCACCAGTGATTGTAGATCAAAAAACCTTTTGTAGGATTCCCATCAAAGACTTGTGATGATCAATGTTATCATTTGGTCGTCCTTAGGGTCGTGTGTCTCTGGAGCATTGAGACAAAGATCGTACCCTATGGTGGATAAGGGTTCCGACCCGCAATCACTGTTGGACCATATGCTATTGATCTGATGGGATCTAGTGCAGTGCAAAAAATTATAAAGAGTGGTGAAATAAAATAGGATAGAGAACCTAGAGACGGAATTTTTAATAGGGAAGGTCTCTTCCTGTTAAAACCAAGAACAGCGCAATATCATAGCAGTTTAAACAAATATCTGCAAGGGGGCCAACATGTTTCAGCCTAATGGGACAAAGGGACCCAGGCTTTCTTCAGGGCCTCTGTTCTCAGAAATAATGCTACTGCATATAGTGCAAATAATGTGCCAAAGCAAAGTTGTCAAAAAACAAACGTGAATATCATTCTTTAACAGCAAAGGATATATACGTCCGACGTCTGTTAATTCTCCTCAGTGACAACTGGTGTATTAGTTACATCGATAAAGAACAAAAGAAGGAGTACCACCCAGTGGAAGCGGCAGTTCCTAATGGGGTACAGGCTGAAACAAAAGGGGAAAATTCCTTTTGTTAAGAAACCCCTCACTCACCCCCTAGTGGTGACATGCTTCATCATCGGGGTCCACCCTAATGACCTAGCGTCATCAGGGTGTGCTACAACACCTGATTAACAGGGCGGAGGACCGCAGTAGGTATACGGCCAGTGACCTCTTCACAAATCTAATACGTTTTTCCTGACGAGGCTAGCCTTCCCCGCCCTATGAGGTTTCTAAATACCCCAAAACGAGTATTTTGATTTTTTCACGCAAACCCAACCGGGTTACTGCGTATACCACAGACATCTACTTTTTTGTCACTTATTGTGGTCCCAGAGAGTAGGACTGGGTGCGCCTTTTAGGGGACGCACACCACCCACTCTCAGGGCAACGGTCCTGAAGAAAACCTGGTGAACCAACACCTATATGGTTGAAACATGTAGACCTGACAACACATAGAGATACAAGGGCTCATAATCACCCTCACTTTATCTCGCACTTCTGTTTTTAACATTGCCCAGTTGCTTTTAAATAAAATTCAATTTCTTAAGTTAAACCAGGACAATTTTTAACACACATACCCTTTTTTTCTTTTCACGCATCCTCACTCACAACCAGCTCCACTGTAATCAGGTGTTGTAGCGGGAAACAACCTTTACAACGCAACTTTTACAACGAACTACCATTACAACGAAATTTTTACAACGCAAAAACTTTTACAACGCATACCATTACAACGCAGGATTTTACAACGCTAGTACTTTTACAACGCATACCATTACAACGTAAGTATTGGTAAGTATATAATTTTTTAAAAAATATTATATGTTTGTGTTTTTGGGTATGGGGTATTTTTAGGGTTCAGGGTAAGTTTTGGGTTTTTGGGTAGGGGTATTTTTAGGGTTCAGGGTCAGTTTTCAGTTTTTGGGTAAAGGGGTATTTTTAGGGTTCAGGGTCAGTTTTCAGTTTTTGGGTAAAGGGGTATTTTTAGGGTTCAGGGTCAGTTTTCAGTTTTTGGGTAAAGGGGTATTTTTAGGGTTCAGGGTCAGTTTTCAGTTTTTGGGTAAAGGGGTATTTTTAGGGTTCAGGGTCAGTTTTCAGTTTTTGGGTAAAGGGGTATTTTTAGGGTTCAGGGTCAGTTTTCAGTTTTTGGGTAAAGGGGTATTTTTAGGGTTCAGGGTCAGTTTTCAGTTTTTGGGCAAAGGGCTATTTTTAGGGTTCAGGGTCAGTTTTCAGTTTTTGGGTAAAGGGGTATTTTTAGGGTTCAGGGTCAGTTTTCAGTTTTTGGGTAAAGGGGTATTTTTAGGGTTTAGGGTCAGTTTTCAGTTTTTGGGTACAGGGGTATTTTTAGGGTTCAGGGTCAGTTTTCAGTTTTTGGGTACAGGGGTATTTTTAGGGTTCAGGGTCAGTTTTCAGTTTTTGGGGTAAAGGGGTATTTTTAGGGTTCAGGGTCAGTTTTCAGTTTTTGGGTAAAGGGGTATTTTTAGGGTTCAGGGTGAGTTTTCAGTTTTTGGGGTACAGGGTTAATTTGTAAAAATAAATTAAAGTTATTTTTAAATTAAATTAATTAAATAAAATTACATTACATTTAATTATATTTTAATAATTTAAATTAATTTATATTAAAAAAAAATTTTATATACTTACCAATATTTACGTTGTAATGGTATGCGTTGTAAAGGTACTGGCGTTGTAAAATCCTGCGTTGTAATTGTATGCGTTGTAAACGTTTTTGCGTTGTAAAAATGCGTTGTAATAGTAGTCGTTGTAAAAGTATGCGTTGTAATGTCATACATCCGTTGTAGCACACCCTGATGACGCTAGGTCATTAGGGTGGACCCCGATGATGAAGCATGTCACCACTAGGTGGTGAGTGAGGGGTTTCTTAACAAAAGGAATTTTCCCCTTTTGTTTCAGCATGTACCCCATTAGGAACTGCCGCTTCCACTGGGTGTTACTCCTTCTTTTGTTCTTTATCGATATACCCAGGGGTGAAGGAGTATTCCCCCGTTCACTTGGTGAACCAAATACCTTGCTCTCCCCTCTGTTTTTCATGTATTAGTTACATCTACAACAGAAAAAACACACAGTGACCCCTCTGTAAGGGGTAATTGTAAAGAATCACACGTCCGAAGCATAACACGATAAGGACATGATTTACTCACCCAGCTTGTCCGGGGAACAGACCTCACCTCTCCTGGACCTGGCTCAGGACATGTGAGACCCCGCTCTATGGAAGTAAAACAACCTTGCCCTAAATACAGCAGAGAGAATATATAAATCTATCCTGATCTTTCTTGCATATACTTGGCACAGGTTAATTATCCAGTTCACTCCTAGAGGTCACTCCCTATCGTAGTCCAGTGACCATGGATCAATCCTCCAAAGCACAAACCACTTCAATTCCAATACAGCAGTTATGATGTAATGCTGAGTTTCACAGACCATAGTTATCTATAAAGGTCCCTGTTTAACTAGAATAGCCCTTAAAAACTGTCCAGCGATACAACCCTTTTGAAAAAACACCCTTTGTCTGTAGATCTGCTTGCAAGTAGTTCATAAACTACTAAAAGAGAGTAAAGGGATTGATCTAGCAAATGGCTTACCTGTCCGTCGTTGCCTCTGGCCGGCACTGAGTCAGGGGGAGGCAACGATCAGACCAGGAACAGCCCTTATGACTGGTCCGGGACATGCCTATGTGACCAATCAGCATGGGTAATGCAGTGAGAAAACGCCTCGTTTAGCAGTTATGAACTAAACATTGAACTCAACTGAGCATACCTTACTAAGCTCGACTAGGATACTGTCCCTGTATCCCGAGTGTGCAAATACATCACACAGAAGGAATGGAAAAGAAAAGAAACGAGTACAGCCACACCCAGCCGGTAACGAAACGTGTCCTTTCGCGATACCTTCGGCACTACAAAATGACGTCATGACATGGACGTCTGTAGTTCCGCTGGTCGCGGAGGCGCTGAACGATAGAACCTAGTATAGCGCGGGTCTCTTAATTATTATAATACCAAGCATGAATCTCTAGCGCAAAAAGGAAAGAAAGTAGACTACTTACTCAAGCTGTCAAAGAAACGCGTCCCCTCGCGATGCCTGCGGGACCACAGAATGATGTCATGACATGGACGTCTGTAGTTCCGTAGGTTGCGGGGGTGCTAAAGGATGGAACACAATAGGTCTCTTTGCTGATATCCTTATTTGGAATTTCATACATATAAATTGTACACCAGAACTATTAATATAATCCAGCAGTTCTTAAGATGATTATTAGAAAACATAGCTCTTTCAATGTGAATTAAAGAACTGCAAAGTGGCCACATTTGTATGGAATCATAAATCACGTGAAAGAGCAAGTATCTAAATTGAAAGCGGGAGATCACGCCCAAAAGATGCATGATTTTCCAGGTAATCGATGCAGCGATTTATATGAGGAGTAATCAAGTCACAGATCGTAAATGGCCAACCAATCACAGCACAGTTAAATCAACTGTGAGCTGGGTCATACATGCAGAATCAAAAACAACAAACATTGCTAGTTGTGTATTCAGACTCAAAAGTTGGCAATCCATCAGTGATAATTATATATCTGACCTATTAGTATAAAATGGCACAATGCTCTGTGTAGCCCTCAACTTATTTTAACTGCCCGGATAGCCTGATACTGCTGTGCATTGTTGTTATGATACAGACAGAAGTTAAAGGCAATGTTTCCCTTACAGACGGTATTACTGAAGGCTAAACCAAGGTATTTCATCGTTCAGTCCTCGAATGTCTGTATGTAGTTTGAAAACCCATTTCTGTTCCTTTAGGAACAGAAATCTTGGGACATCACTTATGTGTGTAGGAATGAAAGGTTTTTTTAAAGTCTGATTCGTCATGATTCATTTGTATGAAATGTTTGGTTAATTTGGAAACACTTCTTACACCGAAAGGTGCTTTTGTGTTCCAACATCCGAATGTGGACCTTTCTTGTGGTCATACCGATATACCTTTCATTACATGGGCAAGTCAGTTGATAAATAAGGTTGGTGCTGTTACAATTCGTGAAGTGTCTTAACTCCCATGGCCGGGTGGTACCAATGTCAATACTAGTTGTCTTGCATATCTGTGAACAGACCGAGCATGCCCCACACGGGTGATGTCCGGTCACAGCTGGAAGGTCCCATAGTGTCCCAATCTCTCTTCTGGGTGACTCTTTGGGGCGCGTATGTACTAGTTCATCACGTAAGTTACTTGAACGTTTGAAAGCGAATAAAGGATATTCGATTTTTTCATTGGTACAGTTCAAAATACGCCAATGTTGTCTGATGGTATTTTGGACGCAATTGGACCTGCTGGTGAAAGTGCTTACAAAGGTAAGACGGTCCAAAGGGGGCTTAGCAGTGTTGGGCTCTAAAAGTGCCTCCCGGTTGTTATTGGTAGCATGCTTAAGAGAGCGCTTGATAAGTTTCTTAGGGTAGTGTCTCTCTACCAATTGATTTGACAGATTGGATGCGTGATGTGAGAAGGTCTCCAGAGTGGAGCAATTTCGCCACAGCCGGAGAAACTGACCAAACGGTAAGTTGTCGCGCAGAGATTTGGGGTGCTGGCTCTCGTACAATCAAAGCGAGTTCCTTGCCATGGGTTTGCGGAAGAGTTCACTTTCCAAACCAGTTGGGGTGGCATAAATTGAGAGATCCAGGAATGCAATCCTCTCTTTGCTTGTCTCGATGGTGAATCACAGAAATCTATTCTGAGAATTCAACCACTCATGGAAGCGTAGGACTGAATCTAGGTCACCTCTCCATACCACCAGCACATCATCTATGTAGCGCTTCCACCATACTATAGATAGGGGTTAGATGTTGTTAACACAGTTGACTGTTCGAACATGTGAACATACAAGTTCTCCAGGGAAGGAGCAAAAATGCTCCCCATGCTGGTGCCTGAGGTCTGGAGGTAGATTGTTTCTTCAAACCTGAAGTAGTTGTCTTTCATGGCAATGGTGGCTAGGGCCATTATAAAGGGGACCGGAGTGATGCAGTCGAGATCTCGCCCTTCCAGGATGGACCTGATGGTATCCAAGGTCTCATCCTGGGGGAGTGAGGTGTATAAGGATTCGACATCCATGGAGACCAGATAGTCTGTCTCCTGATGGTATTCTATAGTTGGAATTGCTCTCAGTACGTCTGTAGTATCTTTCAAGTACGTGGGCATAGTGTGGACTATGGGTCTTAAGAAATGGTCCACAAAAGCAGAACGTGGCTCAAGTAATGATCCCTGGCCAGAGATTAAAGGCCTACCAGGCGGTGGCCTTAAGGACTTGTGCACCTTTGGCAAGGTGTAAAAGTAAGGCATGGTGGGCTGTTGTGTCTGTGGAAATTGTGATTCTAAAGAAGTTATCCAGCCTTCTGCCAAAGCCTCTTCAACCAGAGTCTTGATCTCATTCGATAATCTCGCGGTAGGATCACTCGCCAATGGACGGTAAGAGCTAGTATTGCTCAGTTGTCTTAAGCATTCCGTCCTATAAGTATCCACTTCCTGTATCACGATGGAACCGCCCTTATCAGCGGGTTTTATGATTATCGAGGGATCTTGAGTGAGGTTTCTTAATGCTTGTTTCTCTACTCTCGAAAGGTTGCTGTAACCACTCTTAGGGGAAATCTAGATCTTTTCGATGTCATCTTTTACTGCCTGCTCAAATGTGGCTACCTGTGGGGGTACTGCATGTGATGGTGGAAGAAAGGTGGATTTAGATCTTTAGATCTTTAGCCAGTATTGACATCTTTCTCAGAGTCGTTATCATCATTATTTTGGTTTTTGAAGAAGTAGTGCAGTCTCAGTTTTCGAAAGAACTGGGCTAGTTCTATTTGCAGTTTAAACGGGTCCCCGTCCACTGTGGTGACAAAACCCAGACCTTTGTTGAGAACAACTTCCTCAATTGCTGATAAAGCTCTGTTACTCAGATTCACTACCAAACTGGGGTGTGATGACTCATTTATTCTTGGGCGCTCCTCCTCGTTTGGCTGCGGGTGCCCGCATGGGCCCTGTCGAGTCTTTCCAATGGACCTGTGCTTGTGCCTGTGCTTGTGTGGGTCTTCTTTTCCCTCGAGAGCGTCGGGGACCAAACCCTAAAAAAGGCTGGTTGTTAAAGGTCGAATAACCCGGAAAAGGACCCATTGGTGGCTGAAAGGGATTTTGGAAATATTGAAAATTACCAGGGTGACCCCACGGTGCAGGTGGCCACCATGGTTGTTCTGGTGGAAATTGGTGTCCTCCACGGTTTTATTACCTGCCTGCTCTACCACGTCCTCTTCCTAAATGTGGGGGAGGATTAGTAGATTCTGGATCACTACTGGAATCAGAGCCAGATCCAGAGTAGTTAGATCCATATCTCCTACCGCTTTTACTAAAGTCAGGGGCCTTGTAGGAGTCACTTGTGTACGGATATACACGGTCCAGTTTGAATTTGGCCAAATCTTTTTTGAATTTGTCAATCTTAATCTGAAGTATTGAGTCACTGAAGTCTTTGTTGTTCTTATCAGATTCGTCCTTTTGTTTTTTGAAGACAGAGGGGCTCACAGTGGTTTTAATTTGTCCCTCAATGACTTGTATTTCTATAAGAATTGCGTCTGCCACCCGCTTGGCTGTACTGATGATCAATATTAGCCAGCCACGGGTGCAGCGCCAAGCTATCAGTGACCAATCTTTGAGAAAAGATTTATCATTAAGGAACAAGCGAGGGGCGTTGGTTACTATAAGCCCTGAAGGAGCACTGCTCGACCTCATGTATTCTGCCATAGTTATACCATGTGCCAAAGTTCGTGAATGTGTTTTCTTAAGTGTAAGGACCTTGGTCCAATCATCACCGGCACTTACAGCTGGTGCTGGGAGTGTCTCCAGGATACTCTGCATATTGTCTAAAATAGACTGGAAAACCGAATCATCGTAGGCTAGGCCACTACGCTCTGCCATGTTAGTAGAATACTAGAAAAGAAGGGAAAGCGCCTCAAAGAGAACGATCGTAGGGCTGTACTAATTCAAGGAAGTGTAAAAGTACTAACTCCAAGTAGTAGTTAGTGTAAAGCTGCCTAATGAGTGCAAGCAACAAAAAAGACCCGCAGCTGGAAACTGCTCAAAAATACAAATAACGATACGTGGATAAAGGGCCTAAGGGATATTTATAGCCCAGCCTAGGTAGTATCCCTTTGTAGAATTACATGAACAACAAGAAAACCTAGGGGTCTCTGTAGGAAAGTATCATGGAAATTCCTATTTCCTTAACCCGACGTCTAACACAAGTCTTTTGATGGGAATCCTACAAAAGGTTTTTTGATCTACAATGACTGGTGGCCCCCCGTTTTGATTTTTCGTGTCCTGTGAGAACTATTTAGTCTTAACTCCAACTAGATGTACTATGTTAGACGTCGGGTTAAGGAAATAGGAATTTCCATGATACTTTCCTACAGAGACCCCTAGGTTTTTTTGTTGTTCATGTAATTCTACAAAGGGATACAACCTAGGCTGGTCTATAAATATCCCTTAGGCCCTTTATCCACGCATTGTTATTCCTATTTCTCTCCTCCCATAGAACAGTAGCCAAGAGAGTATGATAGGTCTTGTCCCTGGCGAAGGGTTCCATTTTTGGAACATACCATGAATGGGATAGAATGGGAGATAGCCTTGAGGAGGTGTCATGTCCTTTTGTTATCTAGTCTTTTTTCGTAATTGTCACCTACACAACCATGACTCAAAAAGAATATTTTCTGCATTAGGAGTAGCTGGGTTAATTTCACGTTGAGTCAGCAGTACATCTGACGTGTGTACCACCAGCTCCTTATCTCTGGTAGAAAAAAAGATGTCACCATGTACTTTACTGCTGGCAGCCTCTTCTGCCTTATAATCAAGATTTGAAAGGCAGTAAACAATAAGCATTGTAATCCCATATTATTTCCATATTAAGATATTCTAAAAGTATTATTTCCGATTCTAACTAATACCACAAAACACAATAAAGAAATGAACTCCGCATAGAAAGGCTTTCTGAAGTAAAACATGTTTAAAGATGAAAAAGGGAAATAATGAATAGGCACGGGGAGGTCTAGTCTGCCAGAAAAGATAAATATGTAATGGTCACCAATGAGAAAGATAACATTCAAAGTTCATGTTGTTATCTGAAAAGTGCTCTCACCCTTGTCCCCTGAAACATACTTTATGTGTAAGTTTTTATGAGTTTTGGGAGATACGTGTGGGAGAAGGATAACCTTTTTTGGATGATGATTAGATTTTGGACCATGGTTGCTGAAACGAAAAGTGTGAGAAATTGTTATTAATAACTGTTTGTTGTACTCGCCCCTCAAGGCAGCCATGGGTCAGCTCAGTATCATAAATCTTCTGATCTTAGTGGTGGGAGCACAGGGACAGGGGGAAATAATTAAATTAATTCACAAAGAAGGAACATTTTCAAGGTTATCATCCGCCTTGAATGAAGTGAGCGTGCATTTTGATGATCTAAGGAGTAAATCATAAGTTAGCAGAAGCGCATTTCGGAGAAAGTGACAATGGAGCGCCGGGAGGTGGTGTCTGCATTGTGAGGATGGACAACATTGTGGGACAAGAAGGAGCATTGGGAAAAGTCATGTATTCCAATACAGTGCAAGGAGGGCTCACTTGCCACTACTGCCAGGAACAGTGCACTGGAGTCTGGAAGCAGACACAGGGGCCATAACGAGATGGCCAGAATGATGAAGGCGAGGAGGCCGAACATACCAATAATGGCCAATATCTCCACCTTCCATGCATCATGAGTCAAAGAGCTCGGAATGGGATCCAATACTGGAACCTAGGAATACTGTCCCCTGCACTGCATGTGGATTCTCGATTCGGAAGACTTTACTACAGACATTCTCCACCGCCTCTGATCACTGGGCAGACATCCTCAGACCAATATGTTGTTTTACCGGACACAGAAATGTGCTTGCTAAAACCAGGCCCGGCATCTCCGCGCCCAGTAATTTACGCCTCGGAACACCTGGCCACTTACAATTGACCAGGGTAGTCTCCCTCTCGGAGATAGCACTCCATCTGCCTCAAAATGAGGGCCTCAGGGATGTGTCCCTTCTCCTGAGGGCCATGTTGCACTGAGGCTTGTGTAGTAGAAGGACTGAATATCAATGGAGGGTCAAGTCCTTGGTCTTAATAAGCAGCACCCTGGAGACATCCCGTCGGGGCCTCTTTTCCTGCTGGGTCCAGTGTGAGAGCTAGCTAAACCAGGTACATTCTCGCATGCTTACATAGTTCCTTTTTCCGTGTTTTTCTCCTCCCTCTCACCTTACCAGGGCCTCTATAATGAGTGAACTCTGCTTGATCAGGCGGTGAGTACCTACGTCATCTTACACTGCATGAAAAGGTAGATAATGTGGGTTCCCGGGCACAATTATGCACGTTTTAGGGGTGGCACGTAGAGTCCTCTGAAGTAGTGTGTACTGCAGGTCACAATAGGTTCATAACAGGTGTTTACACCATTGCACAATGCCCGGGAAAGGTCATTTGAAACAATAATGCGAGTAACTAGGTGTACACGTCAATTTGGGCTACTGTAAGAATTTCAATGGCATCCTATGTGGTTTACGAGTTGGCAGAACTGAGGGCTCAATGAGCTTCATGTCAGCTCTCACAACCCTGCACACAGCTGGGCTAAAGGAACAAATGAGCAAAGCCTCTCAGGCTGCCCCTGGGCCAGCAATCGTTACAGTGGGTGAGCTCGAGGCTTCAACCTTGCTGGAGGTGATGCTTGTAGGCCGGTATAATGTAACACAATGAGCATTATTAAATATACAAAGCACGCAATGCATCAACAAAAGAAATGTAAGAAAAAAAGTTTGTGATTTTATTAACAGATGTTAATAACGGCAACAACAAGAAAAGAAATTTACAAAGTGGGATAAAGTACATACTCTTGGCCATTGAGAAATGTGCATTTAGCTCCTCTAATAAAAGTATTTAATATGCGGCCATTAAATTCAATGCGCAGCAGAAAAGTGTCTAGAAAATAACTAAGGGGCTCATTGCGATGGTGGGCGGACATCAGTCCGCCCGACATTGTAGCGATGCTGGGACCGCCCACCAGACGTGCGGCGGTCCGACCACACATATTAGGATGCCCCCGCCATATTGGCGGGAGCATCCTAGGCTTTTAACATTGCGGATGGTGCTGCAGGCTGCAGCACTGCACACAATGTCAAAAGTGCATGCACAGCATTTCCCTGCACTACGTGGCAGGCATCATGTGGTTCCTGCCCCTTGGTGCAGGACAATGTTAATGTTATAAGGAACTTATAAAGCGCGCGTACACCAAGAGGTTTCATGGCGCTACTCTGGGACTGGTCAGAACCGTGGGGAAAGTATTAGTCGTGTGCTTGCTCAAATAGCCATGTTTTGAGCAACTTTCTAAATCTCAGTAGTTCAGTGCATGACCGGATCTCTAAGGGAAGCGAGTTCCACAGTTGTGGGGCCAGGTATGCGAATTGACAGCCTCCTAGCCATTTCCGTTTGAAAGCAGGAATAGTTAATAACTGGAGATGCTTTGAGCGGAGGTTACGGGAGGGAGTATACCTGGATAACAAGTTGTTAATGAATTTGGGGCTCTGGCTGTGTAACAATTTAAAAACTAGGCAACCTGTCTTGAAGGCAGTCAGTTGAGGAATGGGAAGCCACTGTAATTATTTTAAAAGAGTTCTAGCAGATTGCCACCTGGGTTGCTGGTAGATCAATCTTGCTGCCTGGTTCTGCACCATCTGGAGCCATTTGGTCAAGAAGAGTGGCATCTCCAGGTAGATCGAGTTGGCATAATCCAGGTGTGATAGTACCATAGCTATCACCACCTGTATCAGCACTGCAGGAGTGAGAAGATGGCTTATCTTTCGGATCTTTTGTAACTGAAAAAAGCAAGTTAATACCACTGTGCCTACCTGAGATTTAGTGATAAATCATTATCTATAATAACCCGAAGGCTTTTTACAGAGGTGGAGGACTCAGGGGGAGAGCCGAGTTCTGCTGGCCAATAGTGTGGGCCCCAGAAGATCTGGCTCCTCCTTGTTAGCACCAATTCAGTCTTGCCTGGGTTGAGTTTTAGATGATTACGATCCATCCGGTGGTGGATGTAAAGCATTGTTTCCTGGAAGTCGATAGCTGAATTGGGGGAGTTATTAATGGTAAATATAAGCTGTAGGTCATCGGCATAATTGAATGTAGTCACATTCCTTTCCTTCAAAGACTGAATCATAGGGAGGAGGTAAAGATTAAACAGATGGGGGGGGGGATAATGAGGAGCCCTGTGAGACCACACATGTCGTAGTTAGCTTGGGTGCTGTAAATGTGGTCAAGCGTACTGCTTGAGTACGACCCTCTAGAAAGGATTCAATCCAGTTAAAAGCTGGGCCCTGAATGCCAGACTATCTGACACGGTCCCTCAGTATCCTGTGGTCGACCGTGACAAATGCAGCAGATAGATCCAGCAGCCCCAGGGCCTGTGGGATACCTCTATCTGCTTTTCCACGCAAATCGTCCAGGACTGCCAGTATCACTGACTCCGTAGAATGGGCGGGGCGAAATCCCGCCTGATGTAGGTCTAGGTAGCCGGAATGCTCCATAAAATTAGACAGGCATTTAGCCACGTGGCCTTCCAAGATTTTAGCTAAGTAAGCAAGCAGGGATATACGGTGGTAATTTGAAGAATTTAGTGGGTCTGCTCTGGGTTTTTTTAAGAGAGGGACCACAATAGCATCTTTAAATACTTTAGGGACGCGGCCCTGAGAAAGCGACTCATTCAAAAGGGACATAGCAGACTTTGGCAGGGCAGAGAAAGTTTCTTTTAGAATGTGCGGTGGGCAGCAGTCCATGGAGGGACCAGATTTTACTTTGGACAATCAGTCCAGAAAAGCCTGAGTGCTAATGGCCGGAAAATGATCCAGCGATAGAGCGTTTGTAGTTGTGACAGAGGATGACTTGTTGGAGTCAGAGAGTGGAATGCTGGCTTTGATCGTGGAAATTTTATCCTGAAAAAAGTTATTCAGAGTGTCGCAAAGATCCTGAGTAGGAATGGATTTAGGTGAGACTCTATCGGCATTAGATAACTCATTCACGATTGAGAAAATTTCCTTCGATTTATTAAGGGAATTTAAAATTCTAGTGGAAAAGTGGGAAGCTTTTGCTGCACTAATGGCTTTTTTATATTCTTTCTGCGCCTCTGAATAGAGGAGCTTATCTTCAAGAGCATAATTTAGTCTCCATCTCCTTTCTTTTTGGCGTAGTGCTAGCTTCTGTTCTCTCAGTTCTCCAGAGAACCAGTTATGTGCATAAGAACGACGGTTTTTTGAGCGGGGCATACGTGTTACTGGCTGTTAAGAGTCATGCCAAGATGTTTGCTTCATAGAGATCAACATCCAGATCGAACATTGGGGTTGAGCTGGCTAATGAGTTAAAAAATCCTGTTTATGAAGGGTGCCCCAGTTCCAAATCACGCCCCCCTCAACCAAGGGAGTCTTGCTGCTAATAGGCACTGTTACTGAAAATGTTATAAGGTGATGGTCTGACCATAGGCATGACAATATCATAGGAACAGACACTGTAAGGTTGGTGGTCCAGACTTGGTCCAGTATGTGACCTTTAATATGTGTGGCTGAGGATAAATGCTGGGTAAAATTGAGGTTAGTTAATAAATCAGTCAATTTCTCTGAATGAGGTCCACCAAGTGCATCATTAAACCAGTAGTCTAGGTCACTGATTAGCACTATGTTTTTGTAGTTTGTTACCATATTAGCCATTTGCTCACTCAATAGTAGGGGAAACAGAGGCATGTGCTGAGGGGGCCTATATATCACAACACAGATCAGCGGGGCTGAATTAGATTCCAGCTCGATGACCTTGTTATCCACTGCCGCAAATGCAGGGGGGTACCAAGGCTACACACCCAGTGCAGCTCCCCACACTAAGGGGGCCCGCACTGGGCCCCCGAATCCAGTCTCCGCCTGTCTTTTTGCGGCGGGATATCCGTGCAAAAAGACAGGCGGAAAGAGATACCGTCATCCCTACGCACCGCCGCAATGCTGTCCTGGTTCCGGGTTCCGCAAGGTGGGCGGAAAAGGATCGCCTTGCGGAACCGTGGTGGACGGACTTTCTGTCTGCCGTGGACACATTGGGATTCCACCGCCATCCTAATTTTGTGGTGAGAATTTCCTGTGTGATGGTGGAAGGACCGCCACCGCTGGCCCGGCGGTGGCAGTCCTTCCGCCATCGTAATGAGCCCCTAAGTGCTTGATAGAGAATTCAATTTTGTCTGAGAAGAATTCAAGCTTTCCACTCATTACTTTTTTGTTTACTTCAGTGTGACTCCTTAACTGTGGGTCCCATGTTCACTGTGCCACTCCTTAACTGTGGGTCCCATGTTCACTGTGCCACTGGAAGTCAGCTGCACCTGACTGAAAAGCCACATCCAGGGCAAAACCAGTATCGGGCTTCTTGTGTTCTGGTTCAGAGAGGACCTGGCTTGACAGTTATGGCTGGATTGTTCCTATTGGATCAAGACCAAGACTGATTTACACACCGCCTGTATATAAAATAGAATATAATATTTACCATAAAGCGGCCAAAAAAAGCAAAGAAAGGCTTTTTTATAGAAATATTAGAAGAAAACAGAGGTTCCCCTCCAAAAAGTATATAAAATAGTAAAAGAACTGTCACACCCCACAAGTTTGACCCAGACCATTAATCCCTCGGTTAAGCATTTTTAAGAAATGGCCATGTTTTTACTGCTAAAATAGAAAAAATGTATTTAGCTTTTGAAACACAACCTTCACTAGAAGAACTCCATTGGGAACACATAGGCCCACACAATAAAGTGTCGGCTCATTTAGGTAACTTTGTGAGTCTCTAAGTGGATCAGGTGGTAAAAAATCATGACAGAGGTCAAGTCTGGTTGTAATCTGGACCCTTGTCCCCATTTTAGTTATTCCCGTCTGGCCCCTATTTTAAAACCCGATTTGACCCACTTTTTTTACTAATCACTGACTCATGCTGAATACCCTTCTATATGGATTGGGCCCTAATTTTTCCCCTGGCTAAGAAAAATGGGATATATATCTTCGTTTTATCTTATTATCTCCCACTATCCCTGCTCCCATACATGTCCAAAGAAATGACAAGATTTGTTAATACTCAGTTAACTTAATTCTTAGAAGATAGCAATCTGCTAGATGTGTCGCAAACAGGAGCCAGAAACAGTACTGAATCCACTGTACTGGCCGTACTAGATAGTATTAGACTAGAAGTTGATTAGGGTAAGGCTGCAGTCCTTATCCTGCTGTATCTGTCCGCAGCCTTTGACATGGTCTCTCACAGCCTGCTGATAAAAAGATTGCATGAGACTGGTTCACATTCAAAAGCCTTACAATGGTTTGGTTCCTTTCTAAACAAAAGAACCCAATCAGTTCAGATGGATACATTTATATCCACCCCCCACACATCCATGTGCGATGTCCTGCAGAGTTCCTCGCATAGCCCGACACTATTCAATGTTTATATCTCTTCCCTGGCTAACATCGTCAAAGCCTGGGTATTGAAATCTGCTCATAGGCTGATGACACCCAGCTGGTTATCACCATAGGTGAGCAGCACAGTGAGATTAGAAAGTATCTCACTGGCTGTCTATCAGAGGCAGCGACTTGGATGGAAGAACATGGTTTAAAGCTTTATGCAGATAAAACAGAGATCTCATTCTTTTGCGGTGCCTATCACATCTGGGACACTTTCTGTGTACAATGTGCCTGGGCTCCGCTCCAGAACCAAAGAGAGTGGCAAAGAGCCTTGGATTCCTGATATAAGTCTCACTCTATGTACAGGAGCAGGTCAATGCAACCTGTTGCAAATGCTTTAGCCTACTCAGGCTTCTATGGATACTCTTTCGCTGGATCCCAGTAAACTGGTGAAGGGCTGTAGTCATGGCATTGATTATGAGTAGACTGGACTATGGCAATGCCCTTTATTTGGGAAAGGCATACTTCCTCTTTACATGACGACAAGTGATCCAAAATACATCAGCTAGACTTACCTGTAATAGCGACAGATATAGTTTGGCATCTGTTTGTCTAAGCACCCTCCATTGACTGCCAATCCACAAGGGAGACACATGCAAAGTGCTATACCATGTTCATAATGCACTTTACCACTGTAGCCCAGCTATCTTACATAATAAAATATAATTTTTTAGACCTGTGCCACCCCTGCCAAATTAAATAGCTAGGATGGGTGGCCATTCTTTCACCCATCTGGCAGCTGCTCATTGGAACTAAATGCCCATCGATTTTCGTCTGATCTCAGACCATGCCCGGTTCAGGATAAGGTTAAAGACCTGGCTATTCCCTACCTATAGGCAAGCGCTTCAGTTTTCAGGGCCCGAAGTAATCTAGCGCCACGACATCCTTCTGGGGATGAGTGCTTGTGCTTTAGAAATAACTTAAATAAGTAAATAAATATGTATGGGTCTAATCTGAGGATGTAAGATTTCAAACCATTGGGGTGCTCCCCGAGTGATTACTAGTGGCTAAGATTAATTCCAAGATTCCCGCTATCACTTTTTAGATTACTTCAGTGCGATGCCCAAAGTGTGATGGGTATGCCCAGACGTGGGTCCCTTGCTTACTTTGCCACTGGATGCAAGCTAGCCTGGCTGATGAGGGGTGTTACCCCGAAACCTGTCCCAGGATGCTTGTTTCCGGTTCAGGGAAGACCTGACTTGGCAGTTCAGGCTGGACTGATCTCATAAGGCACAGGGTCAAGACTGATTTGCATATAGCTGGGTCTGAACTGAGGTGGCAAAGTGAGCTAAAGAATGATGATGGATTCAACCCAGATCAGTGACTCGGGTGAGCGTCTGAAAATTTTCAGCGCTCCATCCATCATCTTCTTGTGTTTGCTATGTTTGCCCTAATGTGGCAGGGTATGCCCAGACGTGGGTCCCTTGCTCACTTTGCCACTGGATTCAAGCTAGCCAGGTTGATATGGGGTGTTACCCCGAAACCAGTCCCAGGGTACTTGTTTGAGGCACACGGTCAAGACTGATTTGCATATAGCTGTGTCTGAACTGAGGTGGTGAAGTGAGCTAAAGAATGATGATGGATTCAACGCAGATCTGTGACTGAGGGTGACTGTCTGCAACGTTTTTAGCGCTCCGTCCATCATCTCCTTGTGTTTGCTTGGTTCACCCTACGTTGACATGGTATGCCCAGTCATGGGTCCCTTACTCACTTTGCCACTGGATTCAAGCTAGCCTGGCTGATGAGGGTTATGAAACCAAAACCGGTTCAGGGAAGACGTGGCTTGGTGGTTTGGGTTGGACTGTTCACATTAGGCACAGGGTCGAAACTGATTTGCATATAGCTGGTTCTGAACTGAGGTGGCGAAGTGAGCTAAGGAATGATGATGGATTCAACCCAGATCTGTGACTGAGGGTGAGTGAAAAGTTTCAGAGCTCTGTCCATCATCTCCTTGTGTTTGCTACATAAATAATAAAACAATGAAAAAATCTCTGTCCAATTATGAAGTTTAAAAGTAACTCGCAATATCAACAATTTTTGGTTACAGTGCCTAAGGATATGAGTAAGTTGTACGTCGATATTTTGACCCTGGCGTTTGTATTATTGAAAAAGGGCTTCACATAGGATCTTCTTCAGGATGAAATGAAAAACGCTGTGACAGCCTGAATGCAGAAAGGAGGTGGGGGAGGAGTATTTTTTCATTAGGGGTGTGTCTGCACCAAATGGTATTAAAAGGTGGAAAACGGGTTTGGCAAAAAGGCGACTCACCAAGTAGTTCCAAAGTAGAATTTAATAGCTCTTCTGATCCTGGATAGAGTCAACAGTAGGAAATACATCTTGTCATCTAAAAATCAAAAAGGTATCTATAATATTATACTGAAGACCTCTAATTTCATAAGTTCCAGTTGTTAATTAAGTAAAAATAATTATTTGGGAACCCAACATAGATGCAACATAGTAATGGCTGGATTATAAATCCTGAAACTGAGTCAGTATAAGCCTCGCTGGGGAACCGATCACCAAACCTCTGAGGCAGGGGCAAAGACGAATAACTCAGTCTTGCAAAGTCGCTATACCCAGGAATCCGATGGATTAATCTATCAAAAGAAGGGGAATGCATCTGGGCAAATCGCTGGAATCGGAATTAAAGATCAGGGGGGCATAGTTAGGGGGCATAGTTAGCTAGTTAGAGGCAGTTTTCTTACCGCCTTGTACCGCTGAAAACCATCGCCTGGTTAGCAATGTATTTACAGGATGTCGCTACATGGCGAAAGTTTCAGAGATCAGCGGTGAAAACTGGCACTAAAAATAGCGTGATGGTGATAGGAATTCCAGCGTTAGCAGGCAAAATCTAACGAAAGACCCATGAGCAGCAAAAAAATGCCATTTAGTCAACCCAACCGAGGTTTTTTTGCCTCTATAGCCAAAAATATCCTATCAGTCGACCTCCAATGAAAAAAAGGCAAAAAAATGGAATGCAGCATAGAGCAGCCAGGGCCAGGTGCAGCACAGAAGCGCAACACCCTCAAGGCACCCAACATCCAGGATGACCAGCCAGAGTCCCACGGGAAGAGGAAATGCAGGGCTACATCCATGAAAAGAGGTGCATTGCGGTGCAACACCAGTAATGCATCACTTCTCATTGCTCACTCTTCGCAACACCATGGCATCTAAAACCTTGAAAGCGCAGATAGTCCCTGGGACCCGGAGGGCTCGCTGGTTCAGCTTCTGAAGCCTGGATGCCTCGTTGGTCCTGTGTCTGGAGCCTGTATGCCTCGCTTGTCCTTCTTCTGGAGCCTGGATGCCTCGCTGTTCCTGCATCTGGAGCCTGGCTGCCTCGCTGGTCCTGCGTCTGGAGCCAGGATGCCTCGCTGGTCCTGCGTCTGGCGCCTGGATGCCTAACTGGCCCTGTGTCTGGAGCCTGAATGCCTCGCTGGTCCTGCATCTGGAGCCTGGATGCCTCACTGGTGGTGCATCTGGAGCCTGGAGTGGGATGAGGTGCTGTGGAGTCGATGAGCCGTGGCGGTAAACATTGAGATGCAGCAATTGCCCTTACCTGGTGGTGAAGTCTGGGAGGGCGCACAGGGACACATTGCTGACCTGTGTGAGAAGACTGCCTTGAGCCCCTTGGAGCTGTGAATGGTAGAGGCACTCCTGCGCACCAACATAGGGAGGTCTGCATTGCATACTACGATCCACTACTACACCGGGGTACCCGGAGGGGATTACCAACGGTGGGCGGCACCTCTCTGCATCACAGGCCGGTTGAATTTGTGCTGGCCGGATGCTGTGGAGGGTTAGGCCCCTGAGCTGCATCGAACTTGTGTGGTGGGAGCGCTGCAACTTAACGCCTAAGGGGGGGCCTGCTGCATTACTTGAATCTGGAGGTTCGCCAGTAGACTTGGCGATGACTGCACTACCCAGGATTGTGATATCCCACCTGGCTGGCTGAGTCACAGATTTGGAGAGAGTGCAGCTGATTGTGCCACAGTGTCACTTTCCAGGTAAGGAGAAGGTGGGATGCATAGCAGAGGAGGACTGGGGATCTAGTCGCCCAGGCCTAGCACCTAGTGAAACGCACCCCCAGTGGCGGCTTATCCGCAGTGATTGAAGAGCATCACCCTCATGCTTTCAAGCAAACTCAGGAGAGCAGGAGCAATGAAGACACAGGACCCGGCCTCGAGGTAAGATGTCTTTCATTTAAATATTTACAACACCCGCTGTTAGACCTGACACCATTGGCGTGGGTCTCCCTTCCATTTTTGCTGTTGCCTCATGTGTTTTTCTGTTGTTAGCTGCTTTGGGCACTGTGCCACTGCTGTCCAGTGCCACAGTGCAAGTGCTCCCTACTGTAAATTGTTGTATTGATTAGTGGTTCCATGATTGGATATTTCGTTTACTTGTCAGACCCTAGAACAGTGCACTGAGTGTGCCCAGGGCGTGTGCTGCTAGTGGGCTTGCAGCACTGGTTGTTCCACCCACAGAAGCAGCCTTGTAAAATGTGTCTAAAATCTGCCATTGCAGAGCCTGCGTGCAGTCTGGTACTGTCATGCTGACTGGGCAAGTGCACCCACTTGCCAGTCCCTAAACCTTCCCTTGTCTTCATATTAGTCACCCCTATGGTAGGTCCAAGGGCAGGGTGCATTGTAAGTATAAGGTAGGACAAGCCCTGATGTGTGTGGCATGTCCTAATAGTGAATTACAGCCATTTTCGTTATTCACTATTGCAAGGCTACCTGTTCCCCATAGGATAGAATGGGCTGCTGGATTGTTACATGTTTATAATCCTAGCAGACTCAGAGAACATGGTAGAAATTCAAGTTTAGTATGCCTGGACTCAGAATATTAAAATACATATTTTAGTAAAGTTTAGTAAAGTTTATTTGAATATTCTGTGATTGCAAATACCACTTTTAGAAAGTAGGTATTTGCTTGCCTAACCATTTGAGCCCGCCTCTGCTAAGTTGTGGATTCCTTGTCTGGGTTTGTGTGTGACTGGACTGGGGAATTCCAGGAGACAGGACGGAGCTGCCCAGTGGTGAATAGGGAGATCTGCATCCAAGATGGGAGTGAGGAGTTGCACCTGGGACCTGAATAGGGCTGGGCCTTCCCCTCTACAATGCTGGCTCCACCCCCTGTGGTGTGTCTGATGTCTCTGCCCTGCACACTGAAAGAAGAGAAGGAAGACTGTCAACAAAGTGCTCCTGGCCTGTACTTGCCTTCCACAATGCTGTGGGGCGTCTGATGTGCCTGCCCTGTGCTGTGAAAGGAAAGGAGAAGTTTGGTAACCAGAGTGCTTCAGAACTGGCTTGAACTGGGCACAATCCCCTCTCCCCTCAGAGAACAAAGGATTGTGGGGTATAAGTATTGGGACCCTGAGCCCATGAAATTAGATCACTCCTGGAACTGACAAGAAGAAACCTCTGCTGAGGAGAAGGAGCCTGAAGAAACTGAGAAGAGACTATTCCCAAGCTGAAGTGCTGCTTGGGGGATTTGCCTGCAGTGGTTGCATGGCTGCCTAGAGAGGAGAAAGGACTTTGGGGATTTTACCTTTGCTTTTCAACTTGTGCTAAAAAGATCTCCAAGGGCTTGGAAGAGAGCTGCCCCCTGACCGAAGTCCCAGGACCAGTGGACTTCCCCAGCCTTTGTGAATTGCTACTATTACAGTGGCTACAGAGGCAGGGAGCTGTGACCGACTCTCACGACCGGCCTGGTGTCCTGTTGGCACCGCACTGAGCAACGTCCGCCTCGAACAACGTAAGCTCTGCGCTCATCGACTCCGTCTTGATGCCGTCAATGAGCCGTAGCCTGCACCGCGACTGAAAAGACACCGCAACGTGCAACGCCTCGCTACACCGAATCGAACTGGTCTGACCGACGCGGTCACTGCTGCTGACTTCAAGTCCTGTGACCGCACCGGAGTTAGGCACCGCCTCGCACATTTTGCGACGCACCACCCGACTCGCACAGCTGTCCGGACTGAACGACGCCAGCTCCCGAACTCCGGCTCGAACGCCGCACCGTAAAGCTGGAAACACCGCAACAAGCAACGTCCGCCCCGAACAACACAAGCTCTGAGCTCACCGACGCCGTCAACGAGCCGTAGCCTGCACCGCGACGGAAGGAACACCGTGACCTGCAATGCTTTCTTTTCCTGCACCGCGACGATCACCGGAACAGGCTCGCACATCTGTGCCGGCCACCCCAAGGAAAAGGTACTGTGTTTGAGTCTGTCGACATTTGAGTGGGCCCGGACCGCCGTGGTCTCCTGGATTTGTTGGACTCTGTGTTCTTTCAGCATGCTGTACCCGGACAAGGCTACCGACTCGCACAGAACTTTGATTTACACCGTTTTAACCAGAACTCTTGAAATTTGATTGTACTGTGAATTCTTTTTGTCGTTTATTAGTCTTGTGGTAACTCTATATAAAGCATAACTTATTTTTTTATACAAAACCTTGTGTTGTGTCCATTTGTAGTGTTGTCACTGGGTTACTGTATGTGGTCACAAATGCTTAACTTACATCGCCTCTGAACTAGCCTTGACTGCTCTCGCCACCCCGCCTAGAGGGTGAGCAGGGGTTATTTTAAGGGGGTAATTCCCTTGCCCTGGCTAGAGGAGAGGATCCCTGCTTGGCACAAGTACCTACCTGTGCCAACCAAAGAATCCCAATTCTAACACCCGCTCACATACTGCCGCGTCCCTGCCCCATCCAGTGTCGTTTCCAGTGTTTCCCACCTCCCAGCCGTCCAGCCACTTCTCTATGGCGGGCGCCATGCGCCCATGCGAAACGGGCGTACTATTGGTGTGCCAAAGGTATATATGATGTTACAACGCATACCATTACATCGCATTCCATTACAATGCATTCTAATCCTACGCATATTGCAACAGTAGGGAAAGGGCTGGATAGCGGAGATGAAAAAACTACTATTCCCACTTCAGTGAGTGCAACACTAAAATTAACCCTTGCACCCTAAAACACACTCTGAACCCTAAAATTCTTATTTGACCCCCCAAAACACTCCCTGGATCCTAATATTCATCTTTGACCCCCAAATGTCATATTTTATCCCATAATACACCTCAAATTTCATCTCTGACCCCCGAAACCCATACCCACCCTAAAACTTTAAAAACACCATTACTGACCTCACAATGCGCTGGAATGGAATGCGATGTAAAGGCACCTGCGTTGTTGTAGTTGCATTGTAAAGGCATTACATTGTAATGTGGGCTAGGCCAGGCTAGGCCTGGTTTGCACACATTGCTATGTTAGCATGGCTTATTAGAAGTTTAAACTCCATTTTACATTTTGCTGCTTTTTGCACACGACACTGCATATAGCTGTTTTTGTAAGTTAGGCTGCGTGAATGTCTTCACATGAGAAAAGCTTGTTTTCGTCATGCCTAGACTTACATCATGACCCTAGTCTGCACAGTGAGCGCTAAAGCCTCCAAGGTTATCATAACAAGGTAACTGTTGTTCGAACTGATCGGCTCACGTTTTTAGACACAACACATGGCAGCTGAGAGCCAACTGAGATTCTGGCGCCTTTATTATTGCACAGTAGCCATGATTTCACACACTTGGAAGATTTTCCGTTTTCAGTGATGCAGAAAGCTTTTGCTGATCCTGATGTGATTCACTCTTGCTGAGCTGAGAGGTAATGGGGTCCCCCAAACAAACCTAAGAGACCTTTTTTAGTTTATAAAACATAGTTCCTAGATAGGTAGGGTGTTATAACTAGGCGCTATACGGCCTGTTTTCACCATCATTGTAAAATGATTTCTCCCTTTGTGTTTTATGGAATTGTAACAATGCTGATCATATTATTTCTAATCATATGTCTGCTTATGTTGGCAAAGATACTGCATCTGAGAGCACGTTGTTAAAAAAATATTCTAACTTTTACTGTGTCTCTTTTTTACTCCTGTTGTGGACTGGTATGAGAGTGTTCTTGCTTCCCACCATTCTTGAGTATAGCCTAAATTGCATGTTCTGGGTTGTCTAATCATTGGTTTCTTTGCTATAGGACGAAGAGCTAATGTGACACTAATGCTAGCTGGTTGGGGTTTTCTAGGTACTGAGGTGAGTTTTTGGTACACCACAATTCACTGAGGTACTGGGTCTCTGTGCACAGTTCTGTGTAGGAGCAGAATCCTTGCAACATGGCACACCTAATGTTGTGGTCTTAATTTGAGACTCTCGAGTAGTGCTTATATCAGTCCAATACCCCCTCACTATTGTTTCCGGATGACAGTGGTGACGGATAACCCTACCTATAGTTAAATAGGTCTTTTCAAGCTTGATAACTTAAAAACGGTTTCTATTGAATTACTACCCAGTTGTGCTTCATTTCTTTGCATTGTACTTGTTTCTCTCTGTGTCGTTATGGCTGCCGTTGATATCCCGCAGCACAGTCAATTGGCTGTACGCAATCATTTGCAGGGTTTCAACATCCCCTTGGAAGGCATGGCAGTGGTTTTTGTTGTATGTGCTGACGCAGCTTATCCGTTTGAACTGTTTTACTCATGGGTTACGTTCCCTGCGGTCGATGCTAACACTAATGTATTCCATACTTACACCCCCACTGCCGTGCCCAGGGAGTACACTCCGTATAGGACACAGGAGGTTCCGATTTTTGCTTTGCAGCACAGTGTTTGGTTTAATGGCGCCCTCCCCCACACTCTAACGGCGGTTAGACTAGGACCATTGTCCATTCCAGGCGCTTCTTGGCCTGTTTTGGCTGATTTTACCCCGCACCCTGATGTGGGCCGATGTATAGCTCTTGAATCAAGGCCCTTTTATGCTTCTGCTGTAGCTGTTGTACGGGCCTTGGTTCATTACATTTCCCGCAACCTCCCTGGTGGGGTACCTGGAGGTGGGGCGCATCCAGTTGGGCCGAATGGGATGAAACTTAGTCCCGTTATGGTTAATGCGGTTATGGGCAAGCGTCCCCAGGATAAGGATGAGATGCCTTTCTGGCTTGCCGAGGAATTTGACCAACTGGAAGCAGTGTTTCCTAATACCACTCCTGTGGAGAAACACAGAATCCTTACCCTACGTTTGCAGAAAGACTTAGTGCCGGAAGTGACTGATTGTACCACATGAGGTATGATTTTTGCAGCCATCTATGGCTGTGTTGCCCTCAGTCATTAAGTGTGTTCACGATGAGCACAGACTGGAAGCGGCTGTTAAATTGGGAATGAGCCTCATGGGAGTGTTTGACGTAGTTTCCGATCTCGTCCTTGCTAATGTTAAGGGAGTTGCGGTAAGCTTCCAGGTGTCTAATGCTTTGCGTGATTTCCCCGAGGCAGAGAAGCCCCGTCAGTTACCGAAAATTATTACGGCGGCTTATAAGACCATTGGCCGTAATAGTTTGGGTGTTAAGCCTTTTGCTAAAAAACAAACACAGCAGCAAACTCAGTCGGCAAATTCTGATAAAGATGAACACCAGAAAGTTCCGAAACCAAATTAGAGTAAGAATAAGAAACAGGGGAAACAGTAACAGAAACAGGGGTCCCGTCCCACTTCACCAATACCTACGTCTTCTGAGCGCACTTATGAATTGCGCGACCGCACTACTATTAAGTCACCTGATCGTTTTCAGGTTCCTGAACAACGTTCTCCTCGCTCTTTGCAGGAAACATCAGTCTCTCCAACCGGTGAAGAAGAAGGCGGCAGAGGACGGGGTGCAAGAGAAGAGCAACCCCGCAAGACAGACGGTAAAGGAAAGCAGGACGACTCTCCACGTCAAAGACCCCAGTTTCACAGTTTCAGAAGAAGAAAGTTGCAGCCTTAACAGCGAGATATGCCACAGATAGTGAGAACGCAGCTTCGGAATCTGATATGGGCGCTGTCACTGCTGGACAGCGCGACGGAGATTACCATAGTGCGAGAGGCGCTGCTTCCACTACTAAAGGTGACAGCGACTGATACCTTCGTTGTTGTTGAGACAGCTGACACTAGAGTAGCTCCCCTGAAAGGCTTTTTGAAATTGTCCTTTTGATTGAAGGTGACATACAATGTACTGTGAAAGGGGTATTTTGGGAAAATCTGACTACTACCTATGACATTCTGTTGGCAGAGGCCAATTGGCCCCCACCTTTTGTCTTGGCTGCTCTGCAAGGGGAGGAGGTAATCCTCACTAGTTTCACACACACTGTGCCAAAGGAGCAGGCCCTGTGTTTTGCAGAAGATTGGGCTAAGGTGCTTGTACCAGCTTTGTACCGAACTCACAGTGGTTGGGACAAAGTTTCCCCCGACATGAGATTCTGTTACGATCTATGCCTCAGCCTCAACCCCAATACCCCATGCGATGTGAAGCAGAAGCTCCAGTGGCAGAAATCCTTGAACAATTGGAATATCAAGGTGTGATTGAAACGTGTGTTTCTCCGATGAATAACCCTCTTTTAACTGTGACTAAGCCTGATGGCTCGTACCGTTTGGTATTGGATTACCGACACTTAAACTCTCATTGTCGTACGTGCGTGGTACAGAACACTCACAGTTCCGCTCTTGTGGATAGTCTTGTGCACAAAAGGTTTAAGACAACACTTGACATATCCAATGGCTTTTTCGCCCATAACCTGCCCTCTATTAGTAGTCAATGGACAGCTTTTACAAGTGGTGGCAAACAACACTAATTTCCTTGTTTGGCGATGGGCTATAAGAACAGTCCAGGCGTCTTTGCCGCCCGCATAGTCTCCCTTTTGGAGGGACTCGACCCAGATGCATGTCCGTATGTGGATGACATTTATCTCACAGACGACTAATTGTGGCCGCATCTGTGTCGCGTTGACCGCATATTTTGTCAACTTTGCAGAGTTTAGTGTTGTTCCTTGGCTATGAGCTCAACAATTAAGGTCGAGGTTTAGCTCCTCACTTCTTGAAGAAATGCGCACAACTGCGTGCTCCTACAACGCTGAAGAAACTACAGTCTTTAGCGGGCTTTTTGAATTTCGGGCGTTCTTACATTCCCGAATATGCCCAGCGTATCAAGCCTCTAAGCGCTTTGGGTACAACCTACTTTTTCCAAATCATGCTGGCTGCCTGCTCATTCAGCCATTTTGCAATTTTTGCCGGCTGATCTACTAGAATCTAAATTCTTGTTGACTCGTGATAACCACAACATCCTCGTGATAAGAATTGTCCCTGGGGCACTGGGTTTCACTTACCTGACTTTTAATGAGGGTGACACAGTCCCTATCGCTTACAAGTCACACTTGTACACTTCGGCTGAGTTGCCGTTTTCCACTGTGGTAAAGGTCTTGACAGCAGTGCAGAAGGCGATTCACAAGGAACGTGCACTGTCACAGGGAAAACGCATTTTTGTTGTTACTCCTAATCCTGCGTTAGAGGTAGTGACGAAAGCCAGTGTACCTAATTCAAAAGCTTTACACTCAAAGTAGATACAATGGGCAACGTCCTTGACATCTCCGATGTCATGTTCATTTTCTACGCCTCTTTGCAGACACAGGAGTTTCTACAGTATGAATTTGTTCATCCAGCTCCTCTTACCATGCGCCCACTGGAGGATTTCCATTGTATCATTTACACTGACGGGTCAGCACAGCCCGCGACGGGTTGAAAGCACGCATTTTCTGCGGCCTGCACAATTGTGGTTGGTACTATGGTGAACGGAAAGTTCAAGTCCGATGTCGTGCATACACAGACATTAGGGGACTGTATTGCCCAGTTGGCAGAGCTTCGCGTTCTGATGCTTGCATTGGAGTACGCAGATCCTAGTGTGACTACTCTTGTCGTAAGTGACTCTTACTACTGTGTTCAATCATACAATGACAATTTGTTCGTTTGGACTCAAAATGATTATCGTGATTCCAAAGGTCGCTCAGTAAAACATAAAATGATCTGGGTTCGAGTGGCTGAACTTAAAGAACGGCTCCCACTCGTGTTTGTAATTCATACTCTTGGTCACCAGCATTTCGGAGTTCACGCTGTTAGCAACAGTCTCGCCGAGGAAGCGGCCAAGACAGCAGTTGCAACATACTTGGTAGCAGCAGTTACACGTTCCAAAAGTAAGATTGATGATGACATCTTGGCAGCTATTGCCACAACAGAGAAGGGAGGTAATTACCCGAAAGGTTTTCCTTCTAAATACTCTTATCATTTAAGTCCTAATGAAGTTCCTTATGTTAGAATTAATGACGTAGGTGACAGGTTGATTCCCAACGCGGACCGCAAGCAAACTTTGATTACAGCGGCTCACGAGGGTATGGCCTCGGCGCATGCCGGCGTGTCAGCTACTGTATCTCTCCTACAACAGCGTTACTGGTGGTACGGATTGTACAAACAAACGCGTAATTATGTCCTTCATTGTGACATTTCCCAGCAGATTAAACCTTCTACTGCTGCACGCCCGCCCCGGACACAGTTGTACATATCCAATAAACAGTAGCGGTCGGCAGTAGGAGTTACTGCAGGGCGGTGACGTGGGCAGGGGGAGGGGCAGCGAGGGGGGTAGTAATGTATGGATAACAGAGTTTTACAGGTAAGTAAACATTTAAATAAAGAAAATGAATTTCGTTGCACGCACTGCATCACCAAATGTGATGCAGTGCGCGCAGCGAAATTCATTTTATTTATTTAAATGCTCACTTACCTGTAAAACTCAGTAATCCATCCATTACTACCCCCCACCCTGCCCCTCCCCCTGCCCACGTCACCGCCCTGCAGTAACTCCTACTGCCGACCGCTACTGCCAATAAACCACTTGTGTGTGTTTATTTAGACCACTGCAGTCCTTTCTCCTCTGATACTGCGTATAAGTACATCTTAGTTGCAGTTGATTCTTGCACGCGCTTTGTGTGGGTGTGGCCCCAAAGGAGTTCTGATTTGCGTGTCTTTGTGGGAATTTTTGCATGTGGCACCTTCCATTTGGACCAGGGTCCAGTGTTTGCCTCTAAGGCTTACAAGGATGCCGTGCGTTCTTTGGGGGTCCAAGTCAAATTTTTGTCTCCATACCAGCCTGAGGGCAATAGTGTTGTGGAGCGGATGAACCGTGACTTAAAGCAATCCTTGACGGCTAGGGTATTAGGTACAGGCTGGAACTGGCTAACCCACCTCAATAGCGTTCAACGTGCACTTAATAATCTCCCTAGAAGGTCTCTGGTGGGCGGACCCCATACGAAATGCTCTTTGGTATCAAAATGCTTGTTCCGGACCTTGAGGGTCTAGACCAAGCGGCGTCAGCCACTCCCTTTGACGTAGATGAACATTGTACTGTTATCCAGAATCCACAAAAGCTGATGCTGCGTAGCAGATTCCGGTAGTTAGCTGGCTACCCCAAGTTGGTGAATTGGTCCGAGAGGAGGTCGACAACAATCACGAATTCGGCCCCTCCTATCATGCTCAAGTTCCTGTTCTTGGCGTCCAGGGTACAAGAACAGTCATTTTACCTCCTCTTCCTGGGCATAAGGGGAACAGGTACATCTCCATTGACAATGTCAAATTACACAGAGTGGCCGATTCTTCTTAGTATGACACCTGCGGTTTCTTGTCCAGCAATGCTGCGAAACTCTGTTTTGGCTCCGGCACCTACCACCAGACCTGAAGTTGCCATTGACATGAATACAGTTATGAATCCTTTATTGAATCCACCGGCTGGTGATCCTCTTAATGATACTGAATATACTCACCCCACTGACTTATCTATGCCTGATTTGGAGATCTGTGTGGCTAATCAATCATGTTTTTCATTTGACACTGGCTCTACCACATCAAAGTCCCCTTCAAAGGTTTAGATTTTTGCTGCTTGGTTTAAGAAAACATTTTTAATTCCCCCTTGGAGTTACATTTGGCTGGTGCTTTTTTCAATTTTTTTGTTCATGCCGATTGGATTTGTGGTGTATTTTTTCTGTCTTGTGAACGGACACTATGTTAAAGAAAGATCTACAATTAGACTAATTGTTGGAACCTTGGCACCCCACTCCTCATCACACAGAATGAAGAGGGACCAGATATTTGTGAATATCACTGCTTGGCCTGTCTTAGATGGGATCGTATGGGATGCTGTAAAGTTTCAAATCCATGATCCCACAGAGGTTATTAATGTCCCTAATGTACTTCGTGTTTCATGGGGGATGTGGGTAAACAAAATATACGCTCTGATGATTGGGATGTCCAAGCCGTAGAGGCTTTATTTTCTGATCTGAAATATTATACTGCCTTTGATGCTGAAGATTTGTATTTGGATTCTGCTAATTATCTGATTTATTCTGTTACTAACACTATGGCAATCACTTTCTGTACAAAGCAAACACATTTAGAAATGTCGTTAATTACACACAATGGGAACATTGTCCCACTCCTATTGAAGGCAGCTCCAAGACTCTTTTGAAAAAGTTTTCTTACTTTACTGATTTTAATCAATCAAATCCCGATGCATTTTATTTTAAGATGACTGAGAAGTCCTCCTCCAAAGTTAGACTTACCCACACAAAATTAATTATTGTATTCCAAGTCCTTTATTGACCAATTACCTGTGGGGGTCTATGAGCTGTGGAAAGATACTATTGATCTTAAATCTGTTTGGGGTTCTAAAAAATGGCAAGTGCAAGGCACTGAGGCTTTTTGCATCGTGCATGTCTCATCCCGAACCATATGTTGTTTCTGAATTCGACTATTTCACAAACCACTTGCTTTGGATTGGCTAAGTCTAAAAAATTAAATGCTCATTCTTTTTCTGATTTGGGAAAATATCCCCAATGGAATAATCACACCAGTAGGTCCCTTAGTGATCTACAGACCCTGTTACAAAACACGTCCTTTAACATTTCCAGTTTGGATCCACAAGGCTGGCTGTTATGGCAAAAAAGTGCAGATTCATGCCAGCACCGTTTTCTAAGTCTGACCACTGGCTATACAGAGGTTAGAGTTTTGAGAGTGACCATTCTGTCACTACCTATTCTGTAGGCAAGTTATGCCAGAGCTGGCTCGTGCACTCCACCTTAGCGTCAGTGAAACTTAATTTATCTAAATTAACTGACACCGTCGACTTGAATGACTTTGTGAAAGGTCCTGCCAAGGGCAGACCCAAGCAATGGGTTTATGCTGTTCACAACGAAGTTTGGAAACTGTTCCAAATTGAAGCTGCTTCTAGGTTAAGAGCCATTGATCAAGCTAATTTAGAAAAATTGCTTGCAGTTGTAGATAATAGTATTAACACACTTTCTTCTCGAATTTACACATTAGATAATATTGTTTCTTCTGTTGTTGATATTGTGCAAGATGATGTCTCAGTTTTGTACCATGGTCAAAATAAATTGCGTTCTATTATGCAGTTTGCATGGACTTTGCAAACATTGAAGGCTAGGAAAGTGCCATGGGACTACATGAACACTTCCTCGCTGTTTTTACCATTTAATCTGACTGTTAAACAACAATTTATGTCAATGAAAGATGCTACATTTTCACTGTTGCATATTGAAAAGTTAGAACCTTTACCATTTTCAGTGGCCGAAAGGAATTCTGCTGTTTGGCTAATTCATGGGTTAATAACTCTGCCTTTCCCTCTGTTTAAATTTGAAGCATGCATGAAACATTATGCCATAGGCAGATTTGAGCCTTTGGGTAGCTCTTTTCTCCATGAAGTGTAGATTCTCCCCTTTACATATAGGTGCTTGAGGGAAGGAAAATAGGTTTATTTAAAAGGTGAAGATTGCAGTTCTACCCCGATCACTCACTGGTCTGTCAAAATCTGCAATTGCACGGTTCCTGTAACATGGCAGCTCCGAATTTGGCATGTGTTTTAAAAGGCACACCCACCCCATCTATTACACCGACTTTCATGTTGTTAGCAAACGGTAGTTATTTGTTATTAAATAATGAAGATTGCTGTGGTATGCTAGCGGGAATGCCATACATAGTAACTGTTTCCCAACGTGTTGTCTGCTGTAAGAATGTTCTCTTTCCCCCTCCGCATGGGAGGCTCGATGTATCCATCTGGCCTTCTATCCCGACCTTTAAATCAGAGTTCAACAAGATGAGTCGAATAAGGTCTCTTTTGTCCCAGAAAGCAGTCGCCCTTACATCTGCACATGAAACATTCGTCCTTCACGTTGCTAACACTCGCACTGAGGTACATGCCTTATTAAATACAGATTTGCCCCTGCATTTCGGTGCTTTTATTCACACAATATTTAATGCCTCTTCCACCACGGGCATGGCAAACTTTTTTAAAGTAGTACGTTCTGGCCTTGTGACCTCATTCCAAACTATATTTGGTATGAAACTGGCATTTTTTAATTCTATTTTTTCCAGCCTCTTTGGTGTTTTCCCGTTAATTCTCGCTTTGGGTGCCGGTGTCCTACTGTTGATTTTCTTGCTGAAAAATGGTTGCACATCTTGTGCTCCTCGACAACTTGCCCCGCCTGCTCCAGATTCGTAACCGGATGCTTGAATACTATGGATCGCTACCTCTGGCTACTTTGATCGTGACGTATGGTTTATCCTTCCGGTTTTCATACTTTACATACGTGCAGCCAGTTTTCCACTGCCTGGATTACGGTTTTGAATGGGCTCTGGATTTGTGTCTCTGCAACACGGTGTCTCCTAACCCGGATTATGATTTACTAATGAGCCCCTTAGTTGCTCATGAACTAGATTGTTCTGGTGTCGGGATTATGGCCTGCGCAGCGGCTCATGGAGTCCTTGGCAATTGGACTATATGGACTGCAGCCCATGACTTCTTGACATCCACTTATCTCGAAGAACACCAGAGTTGTCCTCTGATGGTGCTAGAGGCTCCGTCTGTTGAAGAACATGTGTGTTCTTTCCCATTAATGAACTGGATGGCTGAAATATTCACTGATGAAAACAACGACTTCCTGTTGGAGGCGGTTGCAACGTACTGGGCCTATACGCTGTTGGATTGAAGTGACACTTTTTTCTGCTTCACAGACACGTACTGGATTCGTGATTTTTTTCACTCATTTTTTACTCGCTTCTTTTTACTTAGAAGTTTTCTTGACACTATGGCAACCCATGTAGGTTTTGATAAGTTCAAGAATTTATCATTCAAATTTTTACTCCCAATTATAATGTTTGGCAACATTTCTGAACTTGGTTCTGTCTCATTCGAACTTGAACTCTGCGTTCTATAAAGGTTGCCCCCTTTATTGTACGTTCTCCGATCAAGGGAGGGTGTAGTGTGGCCTAGGCCTGGTTTGCACACATTGCTATGTTAACATGGCTTAGTAGAAGTTTAAACGCCATTTTAACTTTTTCTGCTTTTTGCACACAACACTGCATATAGATGTGATTTACTCTTGCTGAGCTGAGAGGTAATGGGGTCCCCCAAACAAACCTGAGACCTTCTTTAGTTTATAAAACATAGTTCCTAGATAGGGAGGGTGTTATAGCTAGGTGCTATACGGCCGTTTTTCACCATCATTGTAATATAATTTCTCCCTTTGTGATTTATGGAATTGTAACAATGCTGATCATATTATTTCTAATCATATGTCTGCTTATGTTGGCAAAGATACTGCATCTCAGAGCATGTCGTTAAAATAAATATTTTAACTTTTACTGTGTCTCTTTTTTACTCCTGTTGTGGACTGGTATGAGAGTATGACGAAAGAGTGTTCTTGCTTCCCACAATTCCAGAGTATAACCTAAGTCGCATGTTCTGGGTTGTCTAATCATTGGTGCCTTTGCTATAGGTTGAAGAACTAATGTGACACTGATGCTAGCTGGTTGGCGTTTTCTAGGTACTGAGGTGAGTTTTTGGTACACCACAATTCACTGAGATCCTGGGTCTCTGTGCACAGATCTGTGTAGGAGCATAATCCTTGCAACAGCATTGTAATGGACATCTCCCATGCCAAAGGCAAGCCCGTCTGCATCGGTCTGCCTCGGGACTGCGCTCAGCAGCAAGGCCCCTTATTCTCAGACACTCCACCGCCACAATGCCAGCACCCTCATCACCATCAACCTTGGACGTCACATCGCCTGCCAGGAACAACCTCTGCTACAGACCGGACATCGCAATAACCATCACTGACGGCTACTAAATCACCCACAAGGACCACCCTGACTGTCCAGGTGGAGGCATTGCCATCACCTACAGAAGCACACTCCGACTGACCACCCACTCTAATGACCCAACGGATCCAGACCAACCCCAACCCCATCCTCTACAGCACCTTCATCTGCAGACCTCCCGGGTCATGGACCCTCATTCTCCGATACCATTGTAGACCTCATTGCACCCCAGGCTCTCCCATCCACCAATGACATCCTACTTGGTGAACTCTACTTCCACCTGGACAACCCCAGTGACCAGAACACAACTCCTTCATGGAGAAGCCAACCAACATCAGACTCAAGCAGCTAGTCACTGCAGCAAGCCACATAGCAGGACACATGGTCAAGCACGTCTCTTCCACCAGAGGGAACTTCAACTACAGCCACACCACCGGACTCTCCTGGACTGACCATCATTGTATACATCACATCTTCACCATGCCCACCGTCCACCACTGCCATCAGGGTGTGCGTTTCCACGGGACAAGGCCTCATAGGAGTGGCACAGTGAAATCCATCAGATTTCACTGCAACAATTGTAGGACGGCACTGCCTCAGTACCTCACGCCTACATGATGGCAGGCGTAAGGGTGACGCAGTGCCTCATGAATAGGCTGGCCCCATGCATTGCTGGAGTTGCGTCATGCTTGTGACACAACTGCAGCAATGCTTGACTTTAGCGCAGAGAGATACGTCAGGATTCCCAATGTATCTGTCATTACTTGCTTCATATCCAGTGAATACAGCACATCCATTGTGTCACAAGAAGGGCATATTGAAAAGTGTTGCAACGCTGTCTTGTTGCAGCGCTGCAACACTTTTCATGACTGAGGCCAAGGAATGCGCACTATCTTATTGATGGTGTGAATTCCTGTCATGTAGTTTTGTCGCAGGGCAGAGCAGCAACATTGCTTGCAGCGCTGTCCAGCACCAAAACCTGCTGAAATGAGGCCCCAAGGGTTATCTCCATTTTTGAGACCAGCTATATCAGGGTCTTAACCCCTTCGGTGCACATGATGGAGCGGTTCCGTCATGAGCCATGGTGGGCGTGTGGTCTTGACGGAACCGCTCCATCATGGCACCCGCCCATGGGGAAAGCGCTGGTGCTCCACCCATGGGCAGCAAATCTAGCCCCCACAAATTGGGATGGCAGCCGAAGAGTTTCCACTGCCCCCACCAGGCAAGCCCATGACGTCAGCGTGCACAGAGCACGCTGACGTCATCTGGACCACTGGAAGCCATTTGCTTCCAAACATCCAGCAGGAAACAGGTGAGTTTCCTTGCTCCAGTAGGGAAGGGGGGGCTGGGGTTGGGATGCATTGAGGCATCAGGGGAGAGGAAAGAGTTTTTCCTCTCCCCTGATGTCTCATTGCATGGCATTCCTGCTGCACGTACGCGAAAATAGCAACAATCACGAATGCAGTGATTGTTTTTTCTTTTTATTTAATGGAAGCGACTAATTGGGCAAGGGTTGCTTCCAAGGGGGAGTAAAATTTACCAATGTATTTTCCTCCCCCCCTCCCCCACCCGAGGACAGATTGGATGTTTTTTTCGGGACCTTTCTGCCCCCAGGGGACGGCAGAAAAACCCACTAGAGTCAGGGATTATTTAAGTTAGGATTGGGGGTGATTCCTTGGGCAAGAATTGCACCCCATTTTTGGGGGCAGTAGTGGCTGATTTCTGCTTCCTCTGGGGGCAGTTTGGCCTATTTTTAGGCCAATCTGCCGCCAAGGGAGTCAGAAAACAGCAATAATCTCTGAATGCAGTGATTTTTTAAAGTTTTTTGTAATGGAAGTGACCCCTTGGGCAAGGGTCGCTTCCAGGGGTGGGGGGGGGGGATGGGGGGGAAAATTTGCCAATGTATTTTCTGCCCCCCCCCCCGGGACAGATCAACACGTTTTTTTGGCCTTTCTGCCCCCGGGGAAGGGGCAGAATACCCCACTAGAGCCACAGATTTGTTTATATTGGCCATTGGGGCTATCCCTTAGGCAAGGACCACCCCCCATTTTTTTGGTGCACTTGTGGCTGTTGTCTGCTCCCCCTGGGTCATTTGGCCCTTTTTAGGCCAATTTGCCCCCAGGGGGGCTGAAAACAGCCACAATCCCTGAATCTAGTGATTGTTTTGTTTAATTTTAACCCAGTGACCGTGGCACAAATTCCGCCGCGGTGCGGGTAAAACAAATAGTGGGCGTGGTTAGGACAGCCCCCAGCCGTCCTCCGCACATGCCCACTGTGACCAGCCATCCGACGCATCGAACAGGTTAATGGAAGCGACCCCTTGGGCACGGGTCACTTTCAGGAGGGGTAAAATATGTTTATGTATTTTCTGACCCCTCCTTGGGGACAGATCAGCCTGGTTCTTTGGCCTTTTTGTCCCCAGGGGAGGATGGAAAACCACACTATAGCCAGGGAGTTTTTTTTATAGTGCATGGAGGCAATCCCTTAGGGTATGATTGCCCCTATTTTTTTTATACTTGTGGCCAGTTTCTGCCCCCCCCCACCCCTACTGGGGGTGGGTCAGCCCTATTTGAAGACCCATCTGCCCGGCGGGGGAGGGAGTAGAAAACACACTTGAACCAGGGATGTATATATTTATGTTTCGGCATAGCCCCTTGGGTAACAGTTGCCCCAATTGGATGGGGCATTAGTTAATAGTTACTTTTGCTTTTGGCTGTTTTTCTGTCCCCCTTGGTGGTAGATTACCCATTTAAGTAGTGACATAGCGTGTTATATTGTTAATTGTTTTATTTCTTGTGAATTGCAATTGTAATGTTTTACTTCTCCTTTTTATTCTAGTTCGAGGCTTTTGACTGATGTTCCAGGTTGCGGTTTAGTCACTGGTGGTTCTGCAGTGAGTGTAGTTGCATGTGTTCGGTAAGAAAATGTTTTTTTGTACTATTTACTGTAAATGAGTTTTATTTCCCTGCATGAATGTCTTTTTGTAAATGGTGTAATAATAGCTGAATGTTTAGCTTCTGTTTTATTGAGTGTGGAAAACACTTTGCATCTGTGCTTGATGTGTATTTTATTGTCTTGTGAGTAATTGGTTTTGTTTTTGCTTTCTGGTGGGAAATTGTTGATTTTTGCTGTGTCTCTGCAGAGTAGGTGCTGGTGAGTGTAGCTGTCTCTTGCAAGTGAATCATATAGTTTTTGAGTATATAGATCTTTGTGATAAAGGCACACATTTTGTTTACTTACTTATTTTGCACAGTGTTGGTTGTTGTTGACTTGTTTTTGCAGTCCCCTTTCTTAGTAAGGATAATGGCTAGCTGCAGGATTACTGCTCAGCAGGTTATTGGTATGGTTCAGAGACTGGCTCTGCATCTCAGGCAGTGGAGGGAGTGGAAGATTCAGGCAGTGAGTTTTTTGTCCACGAGGAATCATCTGATGATGAAGCTACTCTCAGTGCGGATGAAGCTACTCTTAGTGTGGATGAAGTGCCTGTTTTAGATGAAGACATTGATGTGCCAATAGTGCAGCAAGAGGCATCTGGGCTGCAGCCTGGGGCTGCAAGGCTTCCTGTTGGAAGTGCTGACCTCTGGGTTGACCTAGGCATGGTGCAGCCGGCATTGTCAGACTTTACTGGTGTTCCAGGGTGTCGAGTGAATACTGAAAACGTTTTGCTGTTACATTTTTTTCAGTTGTTTATGGACAATGTATTTTTGGCAGAGGTTATTGAGCAGACTTATTCGTATGCTGGACAGTTTTTGAGAGACAACAGTGCCAGCCTTAAGCGCCACTCTAGAGCTTCCCGCTGGACTTCCACAAATCTGGATGAGTTGAAGAAATTCTTGGGGTTAACTTTTTTGATGGGCTTGCTAAGGAAGCCATCAATGTCTTTATATTGGTCTACTAGTCCCTTGATGGCGACTGCTATATTTCCAGCAGTCATAAGTCATGATAGGTATTTGATTCTGCTTCGGATGCTGCATTTTGTCGATAATGGTTTAGCATTGCCACGAGATTACCCTGATTGTGACCGTCTTTTTAGGATTCGGCCTGTAATTCATCATTTTATAAATCGATTTTCTGAGATCTATGCTCCAGGGATAGAAATAGCAGTGGATGAGTCTTTGGTCTTGTTCAAGGGCCGCCTGGTTTTAAGGCAATACATTCCTAGTGAGAGGGCACGTTATGGAAGTAAGATGTATATGCTGTGTGACAGTAGGACTGGATATGTCTCTAATTTCAGGGTGTACATCGGTAAGGATTCCAGGATTAACCCCCTGGTTGTCTGTCTACTTTTGGAGTGACTGAGAAAATTGTGTGGGAACTTGGTAGAGGACTTTTTCCCAAAGGTCACCATTTATATGTAAATAACTTCTACACTGGTGTGCAGTTGTTCAGGGAATTGGCCAAAGTGGACACTGTTGATTGTGGTACAATCTGCTCTAACCGTAAAGTTTTCCCAAAATAACTTGTTTGTCAAAAGCTTGTGCGGGGCAGTGCAGTGCGTTGTGTGGAACTTCTTGCTGTGAAGTTCTCAGACAGGAGAGATGTGTGCATGCGGACTACTATCCATGACGAAAGCACTTCACCTGTGACTGTGTGGGGTCAGGTTGCTGAAGCACGAAAACCTGTGTACAATTTAGACTATAATGGGCACATGGGTTATGTTGATAGAGTAGATCAGAGGTTAGAACCTTACATTGCTCTTCATAAGGCTTACATTTGGTATAAGAAGTTGGCTATCCATCTTTTCCACATGTCAACTTTTAATGCTTTTGTTGTATTCAAGGATTGTTGTACTGAATCAAAGATGACTTTTGCTATGTTTCAGGAGTCTGTTGTAGTGGAACAGGCAAGTGTTCCTAGCGTTGGAGTAGTGGAGGATGTGTCTAGATTGATAGATCGCCATTTTCCTGATCACATTCCTCCCACGCTCTCAAGAGACTTTTCCAGTAGGAGATGTAGAGTCTGTTGGCTAATAGGTACGCTGAAGAGACTCGTATTTACTGCCCAGAGTGTACCTCTAACCCTGCGCTGTGTGGCCCTGCTTGTTTTAGAATGTACCACAAGCAAAATAATTTATTGGGAGCATCCATGAGTGGTAAAGTGAACTGCCTGGCCTGTATTGTTTTCTATTTTTGTTCAGTTTTAAGGTCGGCAATTGTGCAGTGTATTAATTTTCATATTTTGTGTTAGTAGATTTGCATTCATGTACAATTTGTTTGTGTTTTCTTTTTTGTATTAAAAAACCCTAAATGTGATGGTGGTGTGTGTAGGCTGGCGCTTGGCTGGTGGTGTTTGTGGACTGGCGTTTGGCTGGTGGTGTGTGGACTGGCGCTTGGCTGGTGGTGTGCATGGACTAGCGCTTGGCTGGCGGTGTGCATGGACTGGTGCTCGGCTGGCGATGTGCATGGACTGGCACTTGGCTGGTGGTGTACGTAGACTGGCGCTTGGCTGGCAGTGTGTGAGTAGTGACTTGCTGCTGGTCACTACACACACTTCTAGCCAAACGCCAGTCCATGCAATCCATCAGCTAGTGTGGTTCCTGTGTCAGGAATGTGGACATGTAAAGTGATGGGCCCTTGAATGGGGCTGTCTGCTGGTGTGAGCGTTGTAATGTGATGGCCCTCAGCTGGCGGTATGAGTGGTTTTGTATGTGTCACAAGTATGAAAGGTGTATGAATGGCCTGTAAAGAGGTTGGTGCCTTGTTGTGGCTTTACAGCTCACGAGCTGTGAGTCGATGGTTCAGTTTCTCGTCCTTTCAGAAATGTGTGGGTTTGGTAGTTTCCCAAGGTGGCCGCCCAGCCCGGGGCCAAAAACCCAGGTGACCCCCCTCGCAAAACCAGGTTGTTTTGTGATAGGTCATTTTGAAGTCTCCTCAATAAGTGTTGGGCCTTTGCCTGTCGCGGGTACTTGTGCTAAAAAACAAGCGAGTGAGGTACCATTTTTATTGGGAGACCTGGGGGAACGCTGGGTGGTAGGAAATTTGTGGGTCCACACAGATCTCAGAACTTTCCCACACAGAAATGTGAGAAAAAAAGTGATATCTCAGCTAAATTTGAGGTTTGCAATGGATTCTGGGTAGGAAAACTTTGGGGGACACATGCAAGCCATACCTTACTGGACTCCCAGGGGTGTCTAGTATTCAGAAATGTGCAGGTTTGGTAGATTTCCCAAGATGGCCGCCGAGTCTGGGGCAAAAAACCCAGGCGACTCCACTTGCAAAACCAGGTTGTTTTGGTATAGGTCATTTTGATATCGCCTCAATAAGTATTGGGCCCTGCCTATCGCTGGTACTTAGGGTACCCACATGAGTGAGATACCATTTTTATTGGGAGGCCTAGGGGAATGCTGGGTGGTAGGAAATGTGTGGATCAACGCAGATTCCAGAATTTTCCACCACAGAAATGTGAGGAAAATGTGTTTTTTTACAAAGTTTGAGGTTTGCAAGGAATTCTAGGTAAGAGATCTTGGTGAGAGCCAGACAAGTCACACCATCCTGGATTCCCCTGGGTGTCTAGTTTTCAGAAATGTATAGGCTTGCTAAGTTTCCCTAGGTGCCGGCAGAGCTAGGGTTCAAAATCTACAGCTAGGCACTTTGCAAAAAAAAGTCAGTTTTGACTGTGAAAATGAGGTGTGTCCATGTTGCATTTTGGGCTGTTTCCTGTCACGGGCACTAGGCCTACCCACACAAGTGAGGTACCATTTTTCTCAAAAGACTTTGGGGGATGCGGGGTGGGTAGAATTTTGTGGATCCACGCAGATTCCAGAACTTTCCACCACAGAAATTTGAGGAAAATGTGTATATTTTGACAAATGTTGAAGTTTGCAAGGGATTCTGGGTAACAGAACCTGGTGAAAGCCAGACAAGACACCCCATCCTGGATTCCCCTGGGTGTCTAGTGTTAAAAAATGTATAGGTTTGCTAGGTTTCCCTAGGTGCCAGCAGAGCTAGGGTTCACAATCTTGTAAAAAAAAGGGTCAGTTTTTACTGTGAAAATGAGGTGTGTTCACGTTGCGTTTTGGGCCGTTTCCTATCACGGGCACTAGGCCTACCCACCAAAGTGAGGTACCATTTCTCTTGGAAGACTTTAGGGAATGCGGTGTGGGTGGAATTTTGTGTATCCACACAGATTCCAGAACTTCCCACCACAGAAATGTGTTGTGACTCCCTCGGAGGCCTCTCAGGATCGTTTCGTTGCTCAAATGGGTCCCCCTATTGACACCCTTAATTCTGAATTGCCATAGTAGCAGGGAAGCTTAAGGTGGTCAATCGGGGGAAGGAAAGGATGGGAACAGCGGGGAGGGAGACCTGTGAAAATGAAAAGAATTATTCAGAACAACTGGCCCATAATACAACATCTAATAACAGCACCAAGATCTATATGAGAACTGTCTTTGATATACCTGTAAAGCAAAATAACAAGTGTATGCAGCCACTTATAGGAAGGACGATTAACTCTCATCAGAACCTTCCAAAAGACAATGCCTTGTCTTTCTGAGCCACAGAGGTTTGAACCATCCAAGGTGTTTATACTGTAAACAGAAATCAGTAGTATCAGATGTTTTCCATTAACTATACATATAAACAATATAACATTTTCGCTGGGCTATAAAGCATACTCACCAAAAGTGGTGTATGTTATAGCTTCTTAAGGGAGGAAGGATTAAGCTTTGCTCCCACCTCTCACTGCTCCCCCTGTTAGCAGATGAACAACAAAACATACCACATAAAACGCACCACATGAACGAAGACAATAATACTCCGGTATCACTCCAATGGATATCGTGTTACGTCACACAAATAAGAACCAAGTTTATGCAGCATACACTTCACGGAAAGGAACTAGAATAGTTTTGTTTATAGCAGTTGAGTACACCACCTGGTATTGTCGGAGATAACTGGTCAGGCCATATCACAATTTAGCAATCTCTAATACGTCCCCCGTACCCTTCTTGGCATAAGAGTAGGGCTCCCTGTGGGAATGTAGAATCAATATCTCGACATTTTTTAAAACTAGACACCCAGAGGAATCTAGGATGGGATGACTTGTCGGGCTCTCACCAGTTTCTATCACCTAAAGGTAATTATCACAATAGAAGAATGAAAATATCACATATAAGGAGGTGAATAACACTTTTCAGTCAAAGGTAAGTGCTCAATGATATCCTCCCAGATAAAATATATGTATAGGTGTCATCGATGTGGAACTCTGCGGTTCTTTGACAAATTACCTAAAAGGTTGACATACTAAAGGCCAACTGCAATCATTAAATATACATTTGCAGTGAGTGTGTGATAAACAAAATTAACAACATTAAAAACATAACAATATGTGGTCAATACGTATTTGAAAGTTAACCAATTGGGCGTATCTGTGGATTCACTAGTGGGAGAGAAAAAAATGTTTTTTCTCCCAGTTCACAGGTTGCACAGAGCATAACAGTCTAAATGCAGAGCGGTTACTTTGTATCCAGATAATCAGCTAATCAGATAAACTGAAGGTGAATATCCTCAAGAATATGTGTATGTCAATAAGCCTGTCTGTCTGTTTATCTCTTCAAATTCGTTCAATCCTCCATTTACTGAATCAAGGGTGTGTAGCCACCTACGTTCCCTTATATTAAGTTTCAATTAGATATCACAGCCTCCAGAATTGCATACAATTTTTTCCAATATCCACCATCTTAGACTTTCAGCTGGATGATTATTCTCATGGAAGTGTTCTACCAAGGGGCCCGCTGGCGGAACTTCCGGCTTGGAGGCGGAGCTTCCATCTTGGAGGCGGAGCTTCCATCTTGGAGGCGGAGCTTCCATCTTGGAGGCGGAGCTTGCGGCCTGGAGGCAGAGCTTCCGGCCCAGAGGTGGAGATTTCAGTTATGGCTAAATCCCCACCTCTGAGCCGGAAGCTCGGCCTCCGGTCTGCAAGCTCCGCCTCCAAGCCGGAAGCTCCGCCTCCAGGCCAGAATTTTCGGCCTGAGTGCGGACGTAAAGTTAGTAGTCGTAAATCCATTCTGTGAATACCAAAAGTAGTAAGTTTAGGATTAGTTAATTCTGTGAATCGGGTCCACTGTGTATGCCTTGCACGTCTTTCTTTCATTATGTGTTCCCACTTAGAAGGACCGAGTCTCTTCCCCTACCTGCCCCCCACTACCTCCCCAGAACTGAGCATGCACCTGTGTAAATCACGCTCCTCCGGGAATGTGGCTGGGTGCAATGCGAGAGTGCTGGCATCCTTGCGTCCTTCGACCGTTTCTGGTCCGGTATCTGTGCTCCTCAGAGTCCGCTCCGAGTCTTCTCCTTCTGCTACTACTCCTGCTTGGTCTTTCTTGATTGGGACCGGGTCTTCTTGTTCTCTGCCGTTCTTTTCGTGTTTCTTCTCCGTCATTCCTCCGGATTCGTATCCTTCTCACTCTTGTCTCCCTTCGCATTCTGATTTTGAACGGCCGCTGAGGGTGGGACAGGCATTTGCGTTCTTCAACAGCGGGTCTGGGAAACAGCGAGGATTTAAAGGTGCCATAGCATTTACAGGCAAGGTTGTCTCATGATGAACAGGGTTCCTCATCTTTCTTGAAAGCTGTGTGGAAACAAAAAAGACTTTTGGGCATATAAGGTATGGACCACTCCCCACTTATGTCATCTGGGCTTGTTAGATGAGGTGCCTGACATATCCCTCCCCTAGATTCCTCTCATTTGGAGAGAAAAACAATGCAAGACAAGAAGTCTGCATTAGAATTGTGAACACACTTCTTATGCCATACCTTAAAAACTAAAGGCTGCAAGGGCAGAAACCACCGTAACACTCGAGGATTAGTACCCTTGTTCCAGCTCATCCACATCAAAGGGGCATGGTCTGTATGTGTCATCTTCCCAAGACGGATCACTAGGTGGATAGCCTTTCCAATGAATCAGTAATTGTAATCCCCATGCATGCCTGGTGTCCAGAAATAGGTGCGGTGAGACAGGAGGTGCTGTGGGCCCTGACCTGGTCCGCAGTGTAACAGGTACTGCTAAGACTGATTTATGGGCCAGAAGGCCCCAAGGGAACTTGCCTGCCAGATAACACTTTGATTCTGGAGCACTTTACTTTAATACAGACTCGGAGGGGGCTCCTGAGACTCGGACCACTAGTGGGGCTAACCTGAATGTCGCTTATAGTGAATGGGAAATAACCGCTACCACTAATAAGAGGACAGTGTGACTCAGGGATCCGCCTATGAAGCACTAGAATCTTGACCTCAGGGAACTGTGTGTATTGTTTGTGAATGTTGTATCTTACTTTGTCTTTGTATATGAGTATTTCTTTTATCATAAAAGCAAGCATTTTTTGAGTTGTGAGCCTGTGTTCAACCCCCTATGTGTACCCCTCCACCCCAAGCAGCCTTGGACTGCTCAACCCTCGCTATCACTGAGAGTCAAGTGCTGAAGGGATATTTGGCCCAGTTGCTCAGGATCCATATTAGGTCAGGCCCTGGAACATTACGAGGTAAATGACCTAACCCTCATGGTTTGGCCCAGTGCACCTTCTTGCCCTGCAGCCCTCTGTACAGGGTTCTGACATTTGGCAGCAAGCGGTGGGGTACATAATGTTTAGGATCCTTGGATACAGGTGTGGCATTGGCCATTTCAAATTTAACCCATTAGTACAATAAGTCCAGTTTTCACACACAAAGTCGACAAATGACATAGACAATGGAAAACACAGGATTGGGACTAGATCTCAGCACCATGTTCATAGATCAGATGCAGTATTTATGTAAGGACAGAGGACAGAGGATGTAGGGTTCCCAGGAGTAGGGATAGAGAGGTCCTTACTAATTTCATTAGGGGACAATTTTAGAAACTGGGAGAAAGGGGTGGGTGAAAGGAAAAGGATGAGGTTATAGTTGAATCTGGTGTAAGAATCCAGGAAGAGTGCGCTGTGAAGTCAGGCTCTAGTATCATCTTAGGACAGATTTATCCCAGACACACAGAGTGTGTCGCCTAATGCATTTTCCTGAGTTTTACCAGGAAACTCACCACCTTTAGGGGCAGATTTACAAGCCCCTTGCGCCACATTTGCATAATTTTTAACATGGAAAAAATGACGCAAAAGTGGTGCAAGGGGCTTGTAAATCTGCCCCTTAGTTTCTAGAATGCCACTGGTGTGTACATCACCTTGACTTTCTAGAGCACGACTGTTACCCCTTCCAGGAGTAAATTCCTTGGGTGGGTTAAGTCTAGTAGAGAGCCTGAGCTTTCAGCTGGTGCTTCTGAAGCTAAGGGTGGCTCAGAAGAAAACTCCAGAGTGTGAGTGGGGGATCCTGGAGATTGGATTCCCTTAGCAAGATGTGAGCAGACGGCTGCTATCATGTTGTTACCCATGTGCAGGGAAAAGGCCCATGTGTGCAAGAGAGGGGGCCACTGTAACATGAGCTGCAACCATTGCTGCACTGATTAGGTCATTGCCACACTGATTAGGTAATTGCCCGTGCACCATTACTGAGTCAGCGCCACTTATACCTGTTGAGGCCACCGTAAAGATTGCTGATGTGCCAATCGGACCATAACCGTGTGCAGAGGGAGAACGATGACCCAATATGCCAGAGGGGCCACCAGGACAAGGCAAGCATATGTGTCTTGCTGATACCAATCGGCAGAGTATGGAAGTCTCTAGCCTCTAGCCATGACTGAAGACCAGCACCAGGAGCGTCGCTCACCTTCCAACACGTGGAGAGGATCCCTTAAATGTACCAACATCAGAGGAGCATCGAGAACCCCCTCTGGCTGCTAGCATTGCTAGACAGTGTGTGAGGGGCTCAAGGACATCTGACTGCAGAACCTCTGGGGCACATATGAAATGCTTACCTGAGGCAGCTGCAGCGACTTTACCACCTGTGAAGGTTGCACCGAAAGAGACTCCGGTAGCTTGGATCCTGCTGGTGCAGTAAGACTGATTTACGGACCCGACGGCCTCGGAATATCTTTCCTGCCAGATAGCGCTGGAACACTTTTGACTTTAATACAAAGTCAAAGTGGAACTCCTGTTGCCTGTAGTGAATGGGGAATGCCCTCTACCACTAATGAGAGGCTAGGGGAACTCAGATACCTGCCATTGAAACACTAGAGGGCTGAGCTCGGTGACTGTTTATATTGTTTGTGAATGTTAAACACTTATATTTTCATAAAAGCAAGTACTTGACTGAACTATCTGTGGTGATCTAGTTAGGCCCATGATGCACAGAAATGTTTGTGTGCATTTCAGGTTCTGAGTTGAAAAGTGTGACCTGGTATTCGTGCCAGTTGATGCCTGGTGCTGCTAAGATTAAAACCTGAGTAAACGTCTCTACTTGAACCTTCACAGCTGTGTCTGAGTTGTATTACCACATGCCCTTAATAGCTTTTACACAATCATTTATGGTTTCTGCTAAAAACCTTTTGAGTTGTAAGCCTGTGTTCCGCTCCCTGTGTCTACCTCGAAAGCAAGAAGCCTTGGACTGCTCAATCTGCATTACTACTGAGCATCAAGTGCTGAAGAACTATTTGGCCCAGTTGCTCAGGATCCATAGTTAGTTAGGCATTGTGACAGCAGCATCCATGCCCTCAACCCCCATAGTTGGGTCTAGTAGCTAGTGCTTGCCCCGTGACCCTCTGAACGGGGTTATGACAATGATTAAAGACATCGAGAGTCAACTATGTACAACTCACCAGATTCAATTCACTAGGAGAAGAATTCACTACTGCACTACCTGCAACATCATTCACAGTGCCTCAGGGGCAATTTGACTTACAAACTATTTCTAAAGCTGAAGTATTACTCAAAACACAAGATTCTTGCAATCAGTTTAACTGTCACTGTAAGGGGATCCCCAAGAAGATTTGAAAGGCAAGCCATGACATGTTTAGCCAAAGGAACCACTGGTAGTCCACAAAAAAACTCAACTGAAAATAGGAGATTTATTTGCATCACCACAATACTAAATCACTGGAATGTAATAAATGACTGCAATGTTCCCTTTGAAAATAACAAGGTTTGCATTTAAACACAATCAAACTATTATTGACTAAATTGTTAACGCTCATAGTAACATCCTACTTAACAACTCTTGCAGGATAAGCTGGGGATTTTGCCAAGAAATAACAGCATTACATGTGTGTGAAGTGTACTCCATGTACATTAACAAGTACTGCCAAAATCTTTGAGCATGGAGAGAAAACAAAACCATAGCAATCAATTCAAATTGCTATATTTTGAATATTAGTGAGGTCATCTGATGCCCATGCAATATTGATGCAGGTGAAAAAACAAATGATTAGCCAAACTGGCAGGTTCATTTGCAAACCATATAACTCTCCCTACTTGATCATTATGTTCAGAAGGGCCAAAATTAAAATTACATGACATGGCAGGTGATAGGGAAAGTGTCCATGATTTTGGGGGTGGCAGAGAATTGCCTGTCCTAATCATGTCTGCACTGGAAATAATAAAAAAGATTAAATGGAAACATCTAGTTGATTTGCACTTCTTTAAAACCACCGTTTTTATGGATAGTTTGACTATTTCATTATTTCTTACATTTCACAGTTTATCAACTTGCACAAAGTCTTATTTATTATTTGAAATGTGAATACTATGAAACTAGAGACTCTGACATACTACAAGGGATTTGCTCAGGCCACAATTATTGTGACATTACTTGGATTCATGTGTGGTGTTTTATTACATTTCCTCCAGCTGAACCTCTGCTGTTTGTTGCTTCTCTTTCAACTTGTGTCTGTGGCATCTAGTTTAAATCTAAGGAATCTTCCTCGAAGAGGATTCCATTCTATGAAACTATTTCTTAGGTGTCTCAGGTTAAAATCTTTGGGGAAAGACAACAGCAGTTGTTTGTGGATGGGGCGCAGTATGGTACTGAATGATTTTATCCATGCTATTAATTCACATTTTTACAAGTGGGGATGAGTGAAGGACTCTCAGTACCTCAACTCCAATGGCAAAAAGCACAACTCAAAGCCAGTGTTTGTGTTAAACTGACAATCAGGCAAGCATTCATACAGACACGAGTTGGGGTTAGGTAAAGGTAGCAAGTGAAAATCAACACTGGTCAAATCTTACTTTGTGACTAATTTGATCCTTGGTTTTTTTCAGTGGGTTGGTGAGGGCCTCCTAACATCAGGGACTCTGTTTTTGAACTCCTCTTGAAGCCTTCAGTTTTGGTGGTGAAAGCTCTGAACAGGACACAGTTGGATGTTGTAGCTGCTGAAAGTGCTTAATCTCTGGGATGAATATGTTAGCTCACCCCTTTCCCAAGTCCAATATTTGCATTAGAAAGTCACTCCAAGTCTCTCCTGCAGCTTTAAGGTCCCCGGGGAAGGCTTCTAGGATTCTGGTCACTCTCCTTCAAAGGCTCCGTAGGATCCGGGCAGTCTACTCCAAACTGAACAACTGGTTCACTGACATAGGATTGATCCCTTCTTCAGGTTTTTGTGTTGTTCAGGCAGTCACATTTGGCCAAACAGGGGACCTTTGGGAGCAGGATGCAGTGCATGGGTGCTTCAGGCTTCTTGACAGGCATATCAGCAAGGAGTCATCTTCATCGCTCCACGTCAAAGACTCTTGTGATGGACTATATTTGGAGTGCCATGTTTATCCCTCACACTAGTCTGTGATTGGAGGCTTCCTAAGGATCAATCCCTGCCGAAGTCTTCCAAAATATAACTTCCTTTTTCATTATTGCCAAGAGTATTTGTCTGCACACCTTCCATGAACATTCTATTAAAAATGGCCAACATCAGGATCCAGAGCTCCAAGTCCCTTGCCATGGAATCAGGAAACCATCCCATCATCCTGGTGAGGGAATCAGATTTTTCTTCTGTAGTAGGCAGAGATGAATGTCTGAGAAGACTCTCTGGATAAAGAGTTTCTATCACCTGGGACCTGGTTGGATCTCAATGTGTTTGATCCTTAATGATCTGAATACGAAAGGAAGCCCCTCTGTGCTGATCCTTAAGATGCCATCTGTACCTTGTCCCACCTTTCTTATCACTGACTAATGTTCAGTGCTGCCTTACAAAACTCTTCCTGCCTTTAGAAATTGCTCTTTTTCCTAGTAGCACACCTAGCCACTTTGATTGGTATACTAATTACTGCCACTGGGGAAAAGGAGAAGTGGGAAGAACTGGATTAACACTGCTAAGCTTCTAGGTGGGAGGGTAGAAAGTATGCTTTTAAAAAATCCCTTTTCCACTTTGGACATGAAAAACCTATATACATTTCTGAACTAGATTTTTGATAAAAATTGAGGGCTTTAGAGGCATGTTGTAATCATTTTTTCTTGCCTAAAGTGAGAACATTAGCTTTAATTGTCAATCTGGTTTTTCTTAGCAAAATCGCAATTTAAGCACACAGTAACAAACATTTAGCAGCAGCTCACTTTAAGGACATATATTTCTTCAATATTTCATATGTCCCACTGTTATACAACATGCAGCCCTCCTTGTGTGCTGATAAGGCTCACTTGGGGGTTGACATAGCCTATAATTTAACCTATGGAATAAGTTTTTTCTAAATAGCAAATCACTGCAACCCACATATAACTTTTAACTTCCAAACCACTGGTACATTTCCTAATCTTCATTAACAGGGCCTTACTGTAAAGTTAAATCGGCTTATTAGATATAGCCAATTTTATCTCACGGTTAAAGAGACAGAGCACATAGGCTGAGACATTAAGGGACAGTGGCATAAAACACCGAGTCCTAATGCTGGCTAATACCAATCCAAACATATAGGGGACTACACAAATGATATCCTTGTTTACAATATGGTGTTACTATTTCACATACAATTCTTTATGGTATATAAAGTGAATCGGAGTGAAAACTGTCATTTATCTGAAAAATGTCTGAAAGATTGAGAGAATGAACTAGTAGCAGCCATCTCTGAAATGTAAGGATTACAATTATTGATGATATGTCAAGTGTGAATCTCGACATGCAACATAGAGTTATAGAAACAAGTGTGTCTGTAATCTTTCTGGCGGCCTGCTTTTATGCATAAAGTGAAACAAACTGATATCAAATGACAGATGCTGGCAATGTGGCACTGTCTCAGCCATCTACTCATTACATATGATTTGTTGACCAGTTGTGGAACGAAATAGTCTTGAGCATTCAGATGAATATTGTGAAAAAAATTGAGAAAATTAAAGGATGAATCATTTCTAACCAATTCACGAAATGAAATCACAACATCCAAGGAAATACATTCTGTTTTAAGAAAGTTCTTTGGAACACGAAGCAGAATGTTTTTAAGACAGCTGAACAGCAATACCAAAATGAAAGACTGAATTGATTAAATATGCTCTTTAGCTACCAGGGAAAGAGACGTGTAATGAATGTGAATAGCGAAACCACTTTCAATAAGCTATGTAGTGGATTCCTTGAAATGTATTTAGGATTTTTTGAATGCACTTATTTATTAAGGATGCACAATAAAGAATGAGATGTGGGGGGTGACCCTTCAAACAGTATTCTAATCCAAAATCCCCAAAATGATGGATTGTATCAATGTTTTCTATTAATGTATAGACAATTACTTGATAATACTACAATCCATTTCAAATATGCAAAAAAACACTAAATAACATTTCATATTATTGTAGACAGTATTAGACTAAATGTTACACATTTATTAAAGCTACGAATTAAAAGCACAGCTTGCATTAACAACTGTTTACCCCCCACTCTCCAGTTGAATGTAAACTGTGCTATGTTATTGACTCTCAATTTGCAACAATATTATCATTTGCATATTTGAACTAACTTTGAAACACTCTCAGTATAGATCGAATCGATGTACACCTATGTGTGGTACGGTTTGCAGTCCTTTTTTCGTTGTAGTAACTGTAGAAGTGCAGTGAGTAAATTGTATTGGGCTTACTCTTATGTTTGTGATTGCATTTCCCTCCCTAAACCCTTACCTAGTCCAACCCCTAACACCACTTTATGCCTCCCAAAAGCCACTCGCGCTTGTCCCTCCCACATTAACTTCTAAAATGCATACCTACATGTGCAGGAAACTCATCAGTCAGGGCGAAAATCTGTGTGCATACAAGATAGGACAGGTGGTGGTATTGACCTTCACATGTAACTTAGTGAATAACATTTTGTGGTATGCTATTAGTACTAGTGTAATACTGCTAAACGTACTACCAAATGCAGTTTGTCCATATACCACTGTATATGTAAACATTAAAAACATATATTTTGTTAAGATTGTCACTTAAAATTGTATGTATCAAGCATTAATTTAAAATTAAATGTTAGTAATTATTAACATTTTTTTAATGAAATGTTCATTAACAATTCCTAAATTATAAGTAATGGGTGGGTATATAGTTTTTTTTAGGAGTGTTTATAAAGGTACTAAAATGTTTTTAGTGCTCAGGGCTGGGTAATGTATTACAAATACATATGTAATATAATATATATTTATATGTATTATACTATTATATATATATATATATATATATATATATATATATATATATATATATATATATATATATATATATATATATATATGAACCAGCAATCTTCACCACCTCCGCAGTTGCAGCGAAATGAAGAGACGGACCCAAGGCTGTTGGCAAGGTAAGATTCATTTTGTACCTCTCAACGGGCGGCGCGTTTCGAGCATCACGTGCTCTTGTTCACACACCGTGCACCCGGTCAGCTTTGGTTTTATACACTTTGTTTTGGTGTTGCTCCACCTCTCAAGTGAATCACATGGTCAGTAGTAAACATAAAGAAAATACTTTCGTTTATAAAAGGTCCTATTTACATGTTGCAAATTCGCATTTGGGGCAACATACATAATATTTGGTAATGCACTTACTTCATCTGACCAACTAGCCTACACAATTATAATGTTTGTCTAGGTATATGAGGTTTACGGAGTTGATTTAAGAAACATAATATTTTCTGCATGAATGCATTGACAGTACCTATTAACAAGCACATGTGTACTAAACAATGTCACTAAGGTGCACTATGTAGGGCATTCCATTGTCGTGATCATAAGTTGAACATAAATACATAAAAAATATAGAATACATACTTTGTATCCCATATATATAATTATTGTACATAATTTACAATTTATTTACATATAACTGCTTAAATGCACGTTCTAATAAAACAAATCACTTGATCACCTATTGGTTTTCTGAAATGTCATGTGCCTACAATCCTGCGCCTTCTAGGGTACTGTTGTGTATACCACCGCTATGACTCCTTGCCTCCTTGTACTGGGCATATGGATATATTATTTCGCATAAGTACAATGTTGTTTGTTGGACCTTACAAGACCTGTGTTGCATAATAATTCGTGACTTCAAACGTGATACCCTCCACTCTGAAGCTACAAAGGTAGGTTGATCTATACCGTGAAACAACTTTGTTTCACCCCTTACAACATTTCAGACCCCTGTATCCTTATCCTAAAAAACTAATTTCAAATATAGTGTATACATACATATTTACAAATGTGTATAGCAATTAACAATAAAGAAAAAGAAAATCTTATATTTCATCAATATTTACCATGTGCGGTCTGATGTGTTATTTTGGGCTAAATCATTTTAGCTTTTTCTCTCTGATGTTACTCTTTTGGAACCGCTTTCCAGCATAGCACTAGAACACACAGCAGTCCTCTTGATTCACTGATTTACTTCTGTTTGGAACTCCCCTAATGGTGGAAACATAAATTTTGGAATTAACGGTCAATATGGAGCTTTTTCAACGGAACGCCTGAAAAAAATAGTCGATTGATTCTACAAAAAATGATGCAGATCTTCCGTTGTATTGAGCCCGTTCGGATATTTACTATCAAGCTCCACTATATATTGCGTCTCCCTTCTTCTCAGGGTCTTCTCTCTATCTCCTCCTCTTCTAGGGGGCGCCACTGCATCAATCACATAATAAGAGAGACACGTCAGATCATTGTTGTGTGTGGATCTGAAGTGGCGGGCTACTGGACAGGCACTGTCATTGTTTACTATTGCCCTTAGGTGTTGTAAAATCCTGACGTGCACCTGTAGTTTAGTGCTGCCTACATACCGCAGGCCACAGGTGCACGTCAGGACATAAATTGCATATTCAGTATGACAGTTGTAATTGCCTCTAATAGCTGTGCTGACCTTGGTGAAGGGGGTATTGTAATGTGTGGTGTTGATACCAAATGTACATGCCCGACATGTCGAGCACTTAACCCCTTCGACGCTCATGACGAGCTGGGCTCGTCATGAGGTAGCCTCCTGCTACGCTCATGACGAGCCCAGCTCGTCATGAATAATGGGTTTTTGTAAAGAAGAGCACAGGAGGGGAATTTGGCTAGCGCTCATGTGGTTAAAAAAGCCATCTTTGAGTTTGAGCCAGGTACTGCCACTACCTAGCTCAGGGCTCGTTTTGACTATTTGATTGTGCATGCTTCTGGCTTTCCTATATGTAATGGTTGGGGTTTCAGGAAGTCTTTCATTGAGGATCCCATCAGTCATTATAATGGGCCAGTGTTTTTTGACAATGGATTTAATTTGTCTCTCCTGCCTGCTAAAAGATAAAATCAAGCGCGGAGCTTCATTGTCATCTGATTCCTCCAGGACCTTAGATTGCAAAAGAGATTCCCTGGATCTTTCTTGACTTTTACCTAAGGCCCTTTGCAATGTTGTATTACTGTATCCCCTGGCTCTTAATCTTGCCATCATTATTTGAGCTCCCCTCTCAAATATTTCAGGAGTGCTGCTGATTCTTTTCAGATGCAACAGTTCCCCATAGAGGATACTTTCAATCACATGTTTGGGGTGTCCACTGCTGGCATGCAAAATGCTATTTCCAGCAGTGGATTTGCGAAAGAGTGATGTGACTATGATGTCGTTTTCCACTGAAATATCTACAACCAGAAATTCTGACTTGAGTTTGTTAATGCTGGAGGTAAAGAATAAATTATCTTGATTTTGATTTAATGCATTTACGAACTCTTGGGCACTAGATTCGTCACCCTCCCACACACAAAACACGTCATCAATGAAACGCATCCAGTATTTCACATGATTAAAACCGGGTGTGACGACGAGACTCCGCTCCTTCCACCAGCCTACGTGTAAACACGCATAGCTGGGGGAGAAGCAGGATCCCATTGCCACACCCCTAACCTGTTTCCAAATGTCTTTCCCAAACATAAAAAAATTATTATGGAGGCACCAGTTCACCAGTTCACACAACATCTTATTGTGGCCATAATACTCACACGTTCTCTGTCCAAGATAATGTTTGACAGCCTCGACACCTTTGGAGTGATCGATGCAGGTGTATAACGACTCGATGTCTAGAGTCACAAAGCACCAATCTTTTTGCCATTGAATTTGATTTAACTTGTTCAAAAAGTCTCCTGTGTCTTTTAGATAACTTGGCAAACTACTAACCAGGTCTTGGAGAAAAAAATCAATATAGCAAGAAATATTTGCACTGATGCTGTTGATGAATGATATTATTGGTCTGGCTGGAGTCGGTGTCTTCTTCTTATGCACTTTCGGAATTAAATACAATATCGGTATTACAGGGTATTCCACGTGCAAAAAGTCAAACTCAATGGATGTTATAGAGTTCAGTCTTTTGTAGGACGATAACATCTTTTTCAGTCCTTCTCTTGCTTTTTTGTAGGCCAGGCCATTGGATCTTATGTAGCAATTAGTGTCATTTAATTGTCTCATGGCTTCAATGATATAGTCCTTTTTTGCCATAAAAAAATATTTCCGCCTTTATCTGACTTATTTATTACCACTTCCTGATTTTTGTTGAGTTTTTCTATTAGCGTTGTATATTGTTTCTGTTTGAAAGACTGGATGTGCCTCTGGCCCCTCACCTTCCGATTGAGTTTCTGTAAATCTTCCACTATACATTTGTGATAAATATCCACAGCATCTTTAGGCATTACAGGCCTGAATGTGCTTGATGGTTTGAATGGACTATCGCCGCCTCCTTTCGGACTTATGGCAATGCCTTGTAATTCTGCTGTGTGCTGGGGGGTTCCGTACTGACAGTGCTTTTTGTAGATTTGTGCCAATCGCCCAGATCACAAAGTCTAAGAAATAGTTTAGCATCTTTTGCGGCTGGAACTGAGGTTTTAAGACTTTGTGGTGGTTCGGTGTCATTTGGCCGTTCACCCATTTTAGGGGATGATTTAGTAGAGAAAAACTTTTTTAGTTTGAGCTTTCTAATGAAGCGGAACACATCTGCTCTTGTATTGTTGTAATTAAACGTACTTTCAGGGCAGTAATTTAACCCCAAGGTTAGAAGCTGTTCCTCCGCAGCAGTTAAAATTACATCTGACAAATTGATTATGGTACAGTCGTGTATTACTTTTTCTTGTTGAACCAAGGTTTCTTTTTTTGTGCTTGTTGCTGCTGCGGCTTTACACCTCTTTCTTCTTGCCTTGCATTTTGCGTTACGCTTTTTGCGCTGTTGTTGTTTCGTAATCTGGGGCGGAGTGTTTGTAACCACTCCTCCACTAAAAAATCAATTTCTTCACCCAAATCAATTATTCTACTAGCTGCTCTTCCTTCTGTACTGCTTAAATCTGAACCGGTTGCGCTGGATACACTTGTAATTGAAACAGTATCTGCATCTGAATCCGCATTGATGCCAGCTTGGCCATGAGCACTCCTAGATTCCCCTTCATTCGTGCCGCCATGAGTTCATTTCAGTTGTTTGGCTTTGTCATATTTCCGCGGAAAGGTATAAATTTGGCCCAACTCATAATCCTTGTGGTCTCTCGCAAATTTGTGCACTTTTCTAATTTTGATTCTATCTTCGTGTTTGCGGAGCCTTTCACTGATTTCTTTTCGTGTGGTTTCAATGAATGACTTGGCTTCTTCGTCGGTTATGCTATAAAGCTCCTCATTATATATATATACATATATATACTGACCCGGCATCTGAGGAGATGCAAACAGCGGCATCGAAACTCATCAGGCCATGGACTTCAAAGGAATGTCAAGCTGCCTGCTTGGTTCAAATAGAGTTGTTACTCACCTGCAGTGCTGTGCGGCCTCAAGCTTCTGGGCGTTTTCGGTTACATATTATGCAGCGGTTCCAGGCCGCAGAGGGATCGCACTGCCCGAAACTAATGGGCATTAGGAGAGAGGAAGTTTCCTCTTTCCGAAGCTGCAGGGCACCTTTAATGAAGCCGGCAGAGTCTCATCCAATGCTCAATGGAGGGCCAAGAAAAATTGTCCATAATTAGCTGCAGCGGAGGTAACCCACTAGGGGACGTTAATTGGCAAAATGAGACCTCAAATCCCAGCATGCATTTAGAAATGAACTGCCACCAAAGGAGGAGCACTGAAGCCCCCTATTACGGAAACACGCAGGGGAGATGCGGTAGCCACAAATCACCTCCGCTGACCCAGCCTCCGAGGAGATGCAAACAGCGGCATCAAAACGCGTCAGGCCATGGACTTCAAAGGGATGTTAAGCTGCCTGCTTGGTTTAAATAGAGTTGTTACTCACCTGCAGTGCTGTGCGGCCTCAAGCTTCTGGGCCTTTTTGGATATATATATATATATATTTATATATATTACCTACTGGCGGTCGCCAGTAGGTAGTTATAGTTAGGATTGTTTTCTATAGGAAATCCGCAACATTCTTTTGGGAATAACTTTGGCGCCGGTTGAGGAATCTGCCTGTAATTTCCTTTAAATTTGCCTCGCTGCGCTCCGCTCCTTCCCTGAAAGTTTGGGGGGGATTCATCAAGCGGGGGCCGAGATAAAAGGGATGTCCCAAAACGTGTTTTCCCCATGTTAATTTCCATAGGGCGGTTGGACTAACTTTTAGCCCGAACGGCTGAATGGATTTCCACAAAACTTTGCAAAATTGTAGGGACTGGTAGCCGGATGTGCCTTTGCTATGTCTCAAGATATGTGCTCCAGTGGATTTTGAATAATTTAGGTTCAAAAAAATATATATATCTGGGCGGAGCCTAACCACACATCTGATCTGATTGGCTGTCAGCACTTCATCCAAGAAGTGTTGGCAGCCATCTTGGGACCAATATACATGATAGCACCTCATTAAAAAGCATTGCAGTTAATAGAGGGTTTTAGGACTTTAGATACATTATAAATCATTTGTTGATGGTACCAGACTCATTTTAGGAATTGTGGTGTGTTCTAAGGTGATTTTACCATGTGAAAAAGCCTTCTGCTGTGATATCATGAATCATGTTTGAAAGAAAACTAATATTTCATGATTTTCCCACAGTGGTTTGGAAGGGGATCTATAAGCTAAACTGAAAGCATATTTTCTGTAAATTCACATTATCTTTCTCAGTCATATGAGAATGAAGTCTGACATTCTCAGTAAAACATGAACATCCAACAAGGACAGAGACTGTCAGTTGATTCCTTTGTGTTCTACTGCAGCCTCCTAGAGTGTTCTAAAGAACAACTAGAGCGCTAACAGTCCTACTTATTACAAAGGTATAGCACACCTGAAGCCATCGTGATGGGAATAAAGTGGTAACTCTTAAAACATTTAATTTAAAAAGGAACAAAATGAGGGGGTATATTATGCCATAGAAAGTATTATTAGTGCTGCAGAAAGAAAAATTAGGGCACATTTTGAGTGACTTCTCAAATCCTCTTATATTTCATTAAAAAATTCTAACATGCAGTCTCCCAAGATGGCCACCAGAGACAAAAGAGCCCAAATGTAGCCCAATGACAGAATGTCCCAGAGTGTTCTAAAGAACAACTAGAGCGCTAACAGTCCTACTTATTACAAAGGTATGGCACACCTGAAGCCATCTTGATTGGAATAAAGTGGTAACTCTTAAAACATTTAATTTAAAAAAGAACAAAATGAGGGGGTATATTTTGCCATAGAAAGTATGATTAGTGCTGCAGAAAGAAAAATTAGGGCGCATTTTGAGTGACTTCTCAAATCCTCTTCAATTTCATTAAAAAATTCTGACATACAGTCTCCCAAGATGGCCACCAGAGACAAAAGAGCCTAAATGTAGCCCAAATATCACCCAGATGTAGCCCAAGTATAGCCCAATGACAGAATGTCCCAGAGTGTTCTAAAGAACAACTAGAGCGCTAACTGTCTTACTTATGACAAAAATTATGGCACACCAGAAGCCATCTTGATTGGAATGAAGTGGTAAGGCTGAAAACATTTAATTTAAAAAGGAACAACATGAGGGGGTTCATTTTGCCATAGAAAGTATGATTAGTGCTTCAGAAAGAAAAATTAGGGATCATTTTGAGTGACTTCTCAAATCCTCTTCTATTTCATTAAAACAATTCTGACATGCAGACTGAAACATGCACTTTGAATTCCAGCAGCAGACTTCCCTGGTGAGCAGTAGCTTTACTACAGTGATATAATGAGCAACTAGAGTGCTAACATTCAGAATTTATGGCAAATGTGTGACACATCTGAATGCCTTCTTGATGGACCCAAAGTAAACAAGCATTGAAAATGCAATAGATCTCGCCCTCGTTTAAGTTAAAGCCATTCTGTTTGTAATGAGGTGGCTTTTTAGCTTTGCTTTTATTAGTGTTTTTTAAACTTTCATGTAAATAACATGCATCTGTATGCATATATAAATATGTATGCATGCATTTATATTTGTATTTATATAGATATACAGATTATATATGTTTATATATGTATGTATATATATATATATATATATACATACACATACATATATATAAATGCATATGCATATATATGCATATATATATGTGTATATGTGTGCGTATAGAGAGAGGTAGAGAGGTAGAGGTGTAGAGGTAGAGAGGTAGAGGTAGAGAGGTAGCGGTAGAGAGGTAGAGACTAGTAGAGAGAGAAGTAGAGAGAGGTAGAGAGGTAGAGAGTAGAGAGTGAGTAATAGAGAGTAGAGAGTGAGTAGTAGAGAGTAGTAGAGAGCAGTAGAGAGAGTAGCAGAGAGTGAGTAGTAGAGAGTAGTAGAGTGAATAGTAGAGTGAGTAGTAGAGAGTAGTAGAGAGTGAGAAGTAGAGAGTAGTAGAGAGTAAGTAGTAGAGTGAGTAGTAAAGAGCAGTAGAGAGTGAGTAGTAGAGAGTAGTAAAGAGTGAGTAGTAGAGAGTAGTAGAGAGTGAGTAGTAGAGAGTGAGTAGTAGAGAGTAGTAGAGAGTGAGTAGCAGAGAGAGTAGTAGAGACTAGTAGAGAGAGAGTAGTTGAGAGTGAGTAGTAGAGAGTAATAGACAGTGAGTAGTAGAGTGAGTAGTAGAGAGTGAGTAGTAGAGAGAGAGTAGTAGAGAGTGAGTAGTAGAGACTAGTAGAGAGTGAGAAGTAGAGAGTGAGTAGTAGAGAGTAGTAGAGTGAGTAGTAAAGAGTGAGTAGTAGAGAGAGAGTAGTAGAGAGTGAGTAGTAGAGAGTGAGTAGTAGAGAGTAGTAGATAGTGAGTAGTAGGGAGTGAGTAGTAGAGAGAGAGTAGTAGAGAGTAGTAGAGTAGTAGAGAATGAGTAGTAGAGAGTGAGTATTTGAGAGTAGTGGAGTAGGAGAGAGTAAGTAGTAGAGAGTAGTGGAGAATATTCCAAAGTTTGGCACAGCACCACTTGCACAATAAGTCCAATCAAATCATATCACTTAGAGTCCTTATTGAAGCGCTGAATCTTGGTGTATATTCAAATGCTTTTATTTTCCTTAAGTTTATGTACCACAGCCAGCCGAAACGTTTCGTTCTGTACAACAGAACTTCTTCAGGGCGTTCTTATTTCCTTCAAGTTATGTCGGTATCCTGTTGTCATATAACTAGATATTTCTTCCAAATGTTAGACGAGACGTAAGTACATTCTTATTCAAAGTGACTAGGTATCAATTTTACCCTCACAATTCGGGCAGACTTGAGTAATTTATAGCATCCTCAAAGTCAGTCTTTCAAAAATTCCAAAGTATAGGACATGATAATCCAAATCCAAATGTTTCTCAAGAAAAGTTATTTTCAATCGTTCGGAATATCGGTGTTTGGGCAGATATGACCCAGGGACCCCCAGTATGCAAGGGGAATTAGTCCCCCCCTCTGCAAACGCGCCAGTGGCCTGTGTTGCAGAGAGGTGTAAAAAGGGGGCGTAGCCTCATTACACCTATGTGCAATGCAGCCCCCTGGCGCATACTGGAGGTTCCAGGTGGGCTAGTTGGCCCCCAGGGACCCCTAGTATGCAAGGGGAATTAGTTCCCCCTCTTCAAACATGCACGGGGGCTGCGTTGCAGAGAGGTGTAAAAAAGGGTGTGGCCTCATTACACCTCTCTGCAATGCAGCCCCCTGGCGCATACTGGGGGCTCCTGGTGGGCTAGTTGGCCCCCAGGGACCTCCAGTATGCAAGGGGAATTAGTTCCCCCTCTGCAAGCGCAGCAGGGGGCTGCGTTGCAGAGAGGTGTAACAAGGGGCATAGCCTCATTACACCTCTGCAATGCAGCCCCCGGCGCATACTGGAGGTTCCAGGTGGGCTAGTTGGCCCCCAGGGGCCCCCAGTATGCAAGGGGAATTAGTTCCCCCTCTTCAAACATGCACGGGGGCTGCGTTGCAGAGAGGTGTAAAAAGGGGCGTGGCTTCATTACACCTCTCTGCAATGCAGTCCCCTGGCGCATACTGGAGATTCCTGGTGGGCTTTCAGGTCTTATATAGTTAGGAATTAGCATTAAAAAAAACTTTGAAATTCACTGAAAAAAACATAGGTTTCAGGCCTTATATAGTTAGGAATTAGCATTTAAAAAACCTATGAAATTCACTGAAAAAACCATAGGTTTCACACCAGTTATAGTTAGGAATTAGCATTTAAAAAACCTATTAAATTCACTGAAAAAACCATAGGTTTGACACCAGTTATAGTTAGTTGGAAATTTTACTGACATAAAACCATTGAAATTCCCACGTTATAGTTAGTTGGACTCACTATAACTTGCGCGCCTGCAATGCACTGCTGATGACGTCACATATTACATCACTCATGACATGGTCAGTGACATCACTCATGACATCACTGATGACACCATCCTTGTGACAGAGTGACAGACCTCCTTTCAGTGTAATGTAACCCTTGAAACACATATTCAAAAATAGAAACTAAAATTTTCAAAAAAATAGAGATACCCATACCAGTTACAACAACCAATTCAGTAATACCACCCTCTATATACACATCCACTCATTCACCAACAGTTCTATATAGTCACTCATACATATATTCACTCATCATATGTAGTGAAACACCTATACATCCTGTTACACACCGACAGTCATCCAAAAGTTACTCACACACATAGTCACACATGCAAATAAACTATTGAACATCCATTTATTTGCATATACAGCTGTACACACACTACCACCTTACTTCTAAGGAAACTTACACATACTTACTCTCTTAAACAATCACTTATAGAAACACATACTTATTTAAACAAGAACTCTTTCAATCTCTCACTCTCACATATACTCACTTATATACATCAATACTCACATTTACTAGATTAAAACATATGTAGTTACTGATAAAGACACTAGTGAGACAGTCATTCACTCACTAACACACACATATACACACTCATCCACCCATACAGTCCTGCACATATGCTGTCTTCAAAACACATACAAACAGTGAGTCAGTCATTGATGCATCTATGTGCTAAGTAACACCCCCACCAAACCATACAGACACTCATACTGATACTACAAAAAACATCTAATAACCCATATACACACACATGTAGGTACTCACCAACCCATGCAGCCACTTATACACAAAGTGAAACACTGATACAAACATTTAAATATTTAAACAATACTCGCTAACATATGTATTCACTAAGATACACTTAATAAGCCAGTTAACCAATCAATTAAAAAAAAAAAACATCCATTTAGACACTTATTTAAACATTTATTCTTCCATCGACCTTTACATATACATATATAAAACATATTTTTTTTTCAGAAAGACACACATTCACTGGATGGTGTCATCAGTGATGTCATGAGTGATGTCACTGACCATGTCATGAGTGATGTAATATGTGACGTCATCAGCAGTGCATTGCAGGCGCGCAAGTTATAGTGAGTCCAACTAACTATAATGTGGGAATTTCAATGGTTTTATGTCAGTAAAATTTCCAGCTAACTATAACCGGTGTCAAACCTATGGTTTTTTCAGTGAATATATATATATATATATATATATATATATCCAACGAAAAGGTTGCCCCAAATGGGAGAGCCGCACAGGTAGGTAAAATATTACTTTTATTAAACTGGAGGCTGCAGTCCGATTTTGGCAGGTACTGGGCATCTCATCATTAAAACGCCAGACGCGTTTCGGGTTTCTCCCCTTCATCAATGGCGCTACTTGCGAGAAACAAACAGTCAACTGTGCACCAAATTTAATTTACTGACTCCTGCCTCAGTGGGTATGTGGCCCGCAGAGCCTCCTGGATGTCGTAGTGCACAATAGTGTTACTCAAGTGAGTCTGTCAATGTAGATCGCTTCTGAAGATGCAATGTATTACCCCAGTGGGTTGGTGCCCCGTTCCATTTCAACAAAGGCTGTCATATCGTGCCATCCAATAGTTGCCTTGCCTTCGCTATGCTGGTAACACATTTCGGTATCACCACGGGACCGCAGAAAGCGGTGGAGCTCTTCCGCGACAGAGCTGGCCGCTCAATATCCAACGAAAATGTTGCCCCAGATGGAAGAGCCGCACAGGTAGGTTAAATATCACTTTTATTAAACTGGAGGCTGCAGTCCGATTTTGGCAGGTACTGGGCATCTCATCATTAAAACGCCAGATGCGTTTCGGGTTTCTCCCCTTCGTCAATGGCGCTACTTGCGAGGAACAAACAGTCAACTGTGCACCAAATTTAAATTACTGACTCCTGCCTCAGTGGGCGTGGCCCGCAGAGCCTCCTGGATGTCGTAGTGCACAATAGTGTTACTCAAGTGAGTCTGTCAATGTAGATCGCTTCTCAAGATGCAATGTATTACCCCAGTGGGTTGGTGCCCCGTTCCATTTCAACAAAGGCTGTCATATCGTGCCATCCAATAGTTGCCTTGCCTCCCGCTATGCTGGTAACACATTTCGGTATCACCATGGGACCGCAGAAAGCAGCGGAGCTCTTCCGCGACCGAGCTGGCCGCTCAATATCCAACGAAAAGGTTGCCCCAGATGGAAGAGCCGCACAGGTAGGTAAAATATTACTTTTATTAAACTGGAGGCTGCAGTCCGATTTTGGCAGGTACTGGGCATCTCATTATTAAAACTCCAGACGCGTTTCGGGTTTCTCCCCTTCATCAATGGCGCTACTTGCGAGGAACAAACAGTCAACTGTGCACCAAATTTAAATGACTGACTCCTGCCTCAGTGGGCGTGGCCCGCAGAGCCTCCTGGATGTCGAAGTGCACAATAGTGTTACTCAAGTGAGTCTGTCAATGTAGATCGCTTCTCAAGATGCAATGTATTACCCCAGTGGGTTGGTGCCCCGTTCCATTTCAACAAAGGCTGTCATATTGTGCCATCCAATAGTTGCCTTGCCTCCCGCTATGCTGGTAACACATTTCAGTATCACCACGGGACCGCCGAAAGCGGCGGCGCTCTTCCGCAACCGGCCACGCCCAGTGGTGCGGGTATTATATTGCTGTGTAATTGCCAGGAAAAATGTTTGTTTTGGAGTTCGAGTCAGTGCCTCTGAAGAAGTAGCAATACGAAACGCGTCAGGCTGACTTTTCAAGTTTATTTGCTGGTTTTGCATCCATTTCGCAAGCTGCTCCCAACAAAGAATTAAAAGCTGAAATCCTTACCTTGCTCGTGGGCTCCTCTTTATTGCAGGCAAACTTTTGTTTGGATTTGGAGCGGCTTGCCTGAGCCGCGGAGTTCAAGCCCTGGGGCTGATTCAGCCCCCCACGGAGACGCTTAACAGCGCCACCGATATGGGAGCGAGGAGCTTTTGTTGGTGGGACAATGGACAGCTATGTTGGTGAGGTGTAACACTGCATACCCCACTGTGGTTTTAATTTCTAAATATCAGCGTGCTCCAAGGCAGGCAACTCACTGAAGGAGGATGGGACATTACACTACAGATACCATGAAGCCATTCGACCGGTCACGCCCAGTGGGCTGGTTTTGCATCCATTTCGCAAGCTGCTCCCAACAAAGAATTAAAAGCTGAAATCCTTACCTTGCTCGTGGGCTCCTTTTTCTTGCAGGCAAACTTTCGTTTAGGAATATATATATATATATATATATATATATATATATATATATATATATATATATATATATATATATATATATATATATATATATATATATATATATATATATATATATATATCAAGCTCCTGGTTGGCACACACAGTTTGGAAGGCACACGAGCAGCTGCGTAAGGCTCAACCTGTTCCTTGAATCACTGGTACGGGCAGCATCCGCCTGCAAGCAGAAATAAATGCAAATCACTTTTTTGCCTGACGCGTTTCGTTTATTCACTTTTTCAAAGGCAATACCATGGTGAACACTCCCCCATCGCTTTTAACGTCTTTTCAACATCTACCACGCCCAGATGGGCTGTCCGAATGAAACTGTGGTGATTTCTGGGAGATGGAGTGTTCGAAATTAATCCTCAGATGGAAGCAGATTTCTTGTAAGCTCTGAATGAGCCTCCACAAGCATCACTGTCCTCAATCCAGCACAGTTGCCCCATGATCAGGTAGGTAAATACCAAGCCACATGGCCCCTAGTGTTCACGGGGTGGTGCGGTTCCGACGGCCGTGCAGCCGCCAAAATATCAAGCTCCTGGTTGACACACACAGTTTGGAAGGCACACGAGCAGCTGCGTAAGGCTCAACCTGTTCCTTGAATCACTGGTACGGGCAGCATCCGCCTGCAAGCAGAAATAAATGCAAATCACTTTTTTGCCTGACGCGTTTCGTTTATTCACTTTTTCAAAGGCAATACCATGGTGAACACTCCCCCATCGTTTTTAATGTCTTTTCAACATCTACCACGCCCAGATGGGCTGTCCGAATGAAACTGTGGTGAGTTCTGGGAGATGGAGTGTTCGAAATTAATCCTCAGATGGAAGCAGATTTCTTGTAAGCTCTGAATGAGCCCCCACAAGCGTCACTGTCCTCAATCCAGCACAGTTGCCCCATGATCAGGTAGGTAAATACCAAGCCACATGGCCCGAGTGTTCACGGGGTGGTGCCGTTCCGACGGCCGTGCAGCCGCCAAAATATCAAGCTCCTGGTTGACACACACAGTTTGGAAGGCACACGAGCAGCTGCGTAAGGCTCAACCTGTTCCTTGAATCACTGGTACGGGCAGCATCCGCCTGCAAGCAGAAATAAATGCAAATCACTTTTTTGCCTGACGCGTTTTGTTTATTCACTTTCTCAAAGGCAATACCATGGTGAACACTCCCCCATCGCTTTTAACGTCTTTTCAACATCTACCACGCCCAGATGGGCTGTCCGAATGAAACTGTGGTGATTTCTGGGAGATGGAGTGTTCTAAATTAATCCTCAGATGGAAGCTGTTGGAACTGGCCCTTCTTGCAGGGTCATCCTCAAACTTTTTGCTTCTTCCTCCCTTATTTTTCCTGACCCGTGGCTGTTGGCAATAGGACTCTGTGCACTTTACCACTGCTGATCAGTGCTAAAGTGCATATGCTCGCTATGTAAATTATTATTCTGATTGGATATACATGTTTGGCCTGTTTGTATCACCATGAAGTCCCTAGTAAAGTGCACTGGGTGTGCCAGGGCTGGTGATGACAAATGCTACTAGTGGGCCTGCAGCACTGATTGTGCCACCCACAGGAGTAGCTCTAAAATGGTGTCTCAGGCCTGCCACTGCAGTGCCTATGGGCAGTTTAGAACTGCCATGTCCTCCTGGTCAGTGTCCCCACTGACAAGGCCTAACCCTTCCCTTTTCGTGCACATCAGCGACCCCTATGGAAGGCCCAAGGTACCCCCCTGGGCAGTGTGCAGTGTATGTGAGAGGTAGAGCATGTACTAGTCCAGGTAACATGTTCTGGTAGTGAATTACAGCCATTTTCGTTTTTCACTATTGTAAGGCTATCTTGCTCCATAGATTAACATGGGGGATGCTGGCTACAGTGGTTAACAGCATTTCTTCCCATAGGAACAAGATAGGACATAAGTATCTAGTATCCCTGAACTCAGAATTTAATAACACATCTTTTAGGAAAGGTTGTTTTTAAATCCTGTGTTTGAGAACAGCACTTTTAGAAAGTTGCTGTTCTCTTGTCTGACCCTTCTGTGTGCCTGGGCCTGTTTGTGTATTGACTGTCTGGTTTGTGAGTGACAGGGGCTGGGGAATTCCCCAGCAAGATGGATGAGTCAGCACTAGGCTGAATGACTGCAGTTGCAACTGGAGTGGTGGGAGGAGTTAGCACCTGGGCTGAATAGGGCTGTGCCTGCCTTCCACAATGCTGGCTCCACCCCCCTGCTGGGCGGCTGAGGACCCTGCCCCTCACTCTGAAAGGAAAGATGCAGCCAGCAAAACAAAGTACTCAGGATCCACCCAGAACTGGTTCAGACCGGGCACAGGGCCCACATGCACCAAGAGAACAAAGACTTTAGGGGTATATGTACAGGACCCCTGACAACAGAAAATTAGATCATCCTGGAAATCAAGAAGGAACCTCTGCCAAGGAGAAAGCTGACTCTGAAGAAGGAACATTGTCCTGCTGTTGCTCTGCTGGACTGACCTGTTGCTTTGCTGCCAAGGAGAGGGGAAGGACTTTGCTGTGTGCTGTGTCCCCTGTCTTGAAGGAATCTCCAAGGGCCTGAGAAGAGCTGGCTCCCTGTTTTGAAGTCCCAGGAACAAAAGGACTTCACCCCCAGCTTCCCTGAACTCTGCTGAGAGAGTTCTGTCCCTCCTAGAGTGCTTGATCCAGTTGTGGGGCCTCTGGAGGTTGGACCTGTGCTGGGAAGCTTGAGACTAAGCTTGAGTGACTTTTGAATCTGAAAAGTGTCGCATCGCTCGCTTGCGGAGCGCATCCCCGACAGTGCGAGAAGTTTCCCGCCGCTACGGAGGTCGAGATCGTCGCAGCGCCTGACGCCGCTGCCAGAGACGTCGCATCCTTCGTTTGCGGGACGCACCAGACCGGTGCGGGAGAATCGAACATCGCTGCGAGTATCGTCGCAGAGCCTGTCGTCGCTGGGTGAGAACGCCGCACCGCTTGCTTGCGGACCGCATCACGTCGCTGCGAGTGTCGTCGCAGAATCATCACATCGAGGAGCTGCGAGAGAAAGGATCCCCGCTGGACCGCGCATCGTCGCCCCGGAGATCGTCGCAGCACCTACGAGATCGTCGCATCGTGCCTTTGCGAGAACAGACTTCCTACGGAACCTACGCACCGGAATCCATACAAGTGGCCTTCCTCCCCATACAGACCGGATTCGTCGCAACACGCCCGCTGCTGCAGCGGGGCTGTCGCAAACGCCTCCCCAGGGTCTCAGGAGCAACGCATCGCTTGTTTTCCACCGCACCAGCTTCTGCTTTTGGAACTTTGTTGCAACTAAAGGTACTGTGAGTAAACGTGACGCAACGGTGAACTTTTCACGCAACTGTGGTTTATTTTACCGCAACTTGAAGAATTTTAACGCAACCTTAAGAACTCTTTTTGAAACCATATTTGAACTGTGTATGTTGGATTTTTTTATCGTTTTGGTCTTGTGTAGTTTTAGATTAAATACCTTTATTTTTCTAAACTGTTGTGGAGTCAGTTTGTGGTGTTTTCACTGTGTTACTGTGAGTGTTGGTACAAATACTTTACGCATTGCCTCTGGTTAGCCTAGACTGCTCGCGCCAAGCTACCTAGAGGGTGAGCGGAGGTTATCTTAGAGGGTTATCTCCTTGCCCTGACTAGAAGCAAGGGTCCCTATTTGGACAGTGGTACCTACCTCTGCCAACTAGAGACCCCCAGATCTAACATTGGTGGTCAGGCGGTGGGATTTGAACTTGTGTTTGTACTTGACCCACAGTAATTGGTGTACATCACTAGTGAGTGCAGACCACTACGCCACCGCATACTACTGATTTTTGGATATTGAGACTCTGGCTAAGTGTTGCACCTGTAAAATCCTGCCAAAATGGAAGTCAACTTTTTTCACCTGTGCATCTACACAGAAGAGGAGATAAAAGCCTTTTGCAAGAAGAGGGGGCTGCCTGTGGAGAAAGGTTCCACAAGGAGGGATCTTGAGGCATGCCTGTATTCCCATGAGGCCAGAATTTGGGAAGCAACATTAGCAGATGATTCTGAGGAGGAGGACTTCTCTGATAGTGAAGAAGAGAAAGATGAGTGGCTCCTTGCTGCTGAGCAAAGGTGCAGAGAATTAGACCGGCTAAGCAAGGAAGGTATGATCCGGTGGGCCTTAGCCCAGAAAGAAAAATGGGATGCTCAAGGAAGGAGCTTTGCTGAGTTGGAGGTGGAGTCCAGCTCAGATGGTGGCAGCATGATTATGATATCTAGTGTGGAAAGAAAGGTACAAACACCCAGAGATGTGGCGCCTGACTTGAGGGAGGGGGTCGACATACACCAGGGGGTTCAGGTTTATGATGTAGTTCCAGTGGAGTGCAGTGTCCCTGAAGTAGATGGGGGGACTGGCACAGGGGACCATATTCCTAGTGGTGGGAGGGACACTCTACTGACTCTAGATGAGAGGTACAGGGAGAGGGGTTCCCCCATGGTAGAAACCTTGGTGTGTGTGTGTGAAGACCAGCCAGAAGAGTGTGGGTTGTGTGACAGAGGCAGTCAGATACTGTCTTGCCAGTCTCACTGACCATGTCATGAGTGATGTAATATGTGACGTCATCAGCAGTGCATTGCAGGCGCGCAAGTTATAGTGAGTCCAACTAACTATAACGTGGGAATTTCAATGGTTTTATGTCAGTAAAATTTCCAGCTAACTATACCCGGTGTCAAACCTATGGTTTTTTCAGTGAATATATATATATATATATATATATATATATATATATCCAACGAAAAGGTTGCCCCAAATGGAAGAGCCGCACAGGTAGGTAAAATATTACTTTTATTAAACTGGAGGCTGCAGTCCGATTTTGGCAGGTACTGGGCATCTCATCATTAAAACGCCAGACGCGTTTCGGGTTTCTCCCCTTCATCAATGGCGCTACTTGCGAGAAACAAACAGTCAACTGTGCACCAAATTTAATTTACTGACTCCTGCCTCAGTGGGTATGTGGCCCGCAGAGCCTCCTGGATGTCGTAGTGCACAATAGTGTTACTCAAGTGAGTCTGTCAATGTAGATCGCTTCTCAAGATGCAATGTATTACCCCAGTGGGTTGGTGCCCCGTTCCATTTCAACAAAGGCTGTCATATTGTGCCATCCAATAGTTGCCTTGCCTTCGCTATGCTGGTAACACATTTCGGTATCACCACGGGACCGCAGAAAGCGGTGGAGCTCTTCCGCGACAGAGCTGGCCGCTCAATATCCAACGAAAATGTTGCCCCAGATGGAAGAGCCGCACAGGTAGGTTAAATATCACTTTTATTAAACTGGAGGCTGCAGTCCGATTTTGGCAGGTACTGGGCATCTCATCATTAAAACGCCAGATGCGTTTCGGGTTTCTCCCCTTCATCAATGGCGCTACTTGCGAGGAACAAACAGTCAACTGTGCACCAAATTTAAATTACTGACTCCTGCCTCAGTGGGCGTGGCCCGCAGAGCCTCCTGGATGTCGTAGTGCACAATAGTGTTACTCAAGTGAGTCTGTCAATGTAGATCGCTTCTCAAGATGCAATGTATTACCCCAGTGGGTTGGTGCCCCGTTCCATTTCAACAAAGGCTGTCATATCGTGCCATCCAATAGTTGCCTTGCCTTCGCTATGCTGGTAACACATTTCGGTATCACCACGGGACCGCAGAAAGCGGTGGAGCTCTTCCGCGACAGAGCTGGCCGCTCAATATCCAACGAAAATGTTGCCCCAGATGGAAGAGCCGCACAGGTAGGTTAAATATCACTTTTATTAAACTGGAGGCTGCAGTCCGATTTTGGCAGGTACTGGGCATCTCATCATTAAAACGCCAGATGCGTTTCGGGTTTCTCCCCTTCATCAATGGCGCTACTTGCGAGGAACAAACAGTCAACTGTGCACCAAATTTAAATTACTGACTCCTGCCTCAGTGGGCGTGGCCCGCAGAGCCTCCTGGATGTCGTAGTGCACAATAGTGTTACTCAAGTGAGTCTGTCAATGTAGATCGCTTCTCAAGATGCAATGTATTACCCCAGTGGGTTGGTGCCCCGTTCCATTTCAACAAAGGCTGTCATATCGTGCCATCCAATAGTTGCCTTGCCTCCCGCTATGCTGGTAACACATTTCGGTATCACCATGGGACCGCAGAAAGCAGCGGAGCTCTTCCGCGACCGAGCTGGCCGCTCAATATCCAACGAAAAGGTTGCCCCAGATGGAAGAGCCGCACAGGTAGGTAAAATATTACTTTTATTAAACTGGAGGCTGCAGTCCGATTTTGGCAGGTACTGGGCATCTCATTATTAAAACTCCAGACGCGTTTCGGGTTTCTCCCCTTCATCAATGGCGCTACTTGCGAGGAACAAACAGTCAACTGTGCACCAAATTTAAATGACTGACTCCTGCCTCAGTGGGCGTGGCCCGCAGAGCCTCCTGGATGTCGAAGTGCACAATAGTGTTACTCAAGTGAGTCTGTCAATGTAGATCGCTTCTCAAGATGCAATGTATTACCCCAGTGGGTTGGTGCCCCGTTCCATTTCAACAAAGGCTGTCATATCGTGCCATCCAATAGTTGCCTTGCCTCCCGCTATGCTGGTAACACATTTCAGTATCACCACGGGACCGCAGAAAGCGGCGGCGCTCTTCCGCAACCGGCCACGCCCAGTGGTGCGGGTATTATATTGCTGTGTAATTGCCAGGAAAAATGTTTGTTTTGGAGTTCGAGTCAGTGCCTCTGAAGAAGTAGCAATACGAAACGCGTCAGGCTGACTTTTCAAGTTTATTTGCTGGTTTTGCATCCATTTCGCAAGCTGCTCCCAACAAAGAATTAAAAGCTGAAATCCTTACCTTGCTCGTGGGCTCCTCTTTATTGCAGGCAAACTTTTGTTTGGATTTGGAGCGGCTTGCCTGAGCCGCGGAGTTCAAGCCCTGGGGCTGATTCAGTCCCCCACGGAGATGCTTAACAGCGCCACCGATATGGGAGCGAGGAGCTTTTGTTGGTGGGACAATGGACAGCTATGTTGGTGAGGTGTAACACTGCATACCCCACTGTGGTTTTAATTTCTAATTATCAGCGTGCTCCAAGGCAGGCAACTCACTGAAGGAGGATGGGACATTACACTACAGATACCATGAAGCCATTCGACCGGTCACGCCCAGTGGGCTGGTTTTGCATCTATTTCGCAAGCTGCTCCCAACAAAGAATTAAAAGCTGAAATCCTTACCTTGCTCGTGGGCTTCTTTTTCTTGCAGGCAAACTTTCGTTTAGGAATATATATATATATATATATATATATATATCAAGCTCCTGGTTGGCACACACAGTTTGGAAGGCACACGAGCAGCTGCGTAAGGCTCAACCTGTTCCTTGAATCACTGGTACGGGCAGCATCCGCCTGCAAGCAGAAATAAATGCAAATCACTTTTTTGCCTGACGCGTTTCGTTTATTCACTTTTTCAAAGGCAATACCATGGTGAACACTCCCCCATCGCTTTTAACGTCTTTTCAACATCTACCACGCCCAGATGGGCTGTCCGAATGAAACTGTGGTGATTTCTGGGAGATGGAGTGTTCGAAATTAATCCTCAGATGGAAGCAGATTTCTTGTAAGCTCTGAATGAGCCTCCACAAGCATCACTGTCCTCAATCCAGCACAGTTGCCCCATGATCAGGTAGGTAAATACCAAGCCACATGGCCCCTAGTGTTCACGGGGTGGTGCGGTTCCGACGGCCGTGCAGCCGCCAAAATATCAAGCTCCTGGTTGACACACACAGTTTGGAAGACACACGAGCAGCTGCGTAAGGCTCAACCTGTTCCTTGAATCACTGGTACGGGCAGCATCCGCCTGCAAGCAGAAATAAATGCAAATCACTTTTTTGCCTGACGCGTTTCGTTTATTCACTTTTTCAAAGGCAATACCATGGTGAACACTCCCCCATCGTTTTTAATGTCTTTTCAACATCTACCACGCCCAGATGGGCTGTCCGAATGAAACTGTGGTGAGTTCTGGGAGATGGAGTGTTCGAAATTAATCCTCAGATGGAAGCAGATTTCTTGTAAGCTCTGAATGAGCCCCCACAAGCGTCACTGTCCTCAATCCAGCACAGTTGCCCCATGATCAGGTAGGTAAATACCAAGCCACATGGCCCGAGTGTTCACGGGGTGGTGCCGTTCCGACGGCCGTGCAGCCGCCAAAATATCAAGCTCCTGGTTGACACACACAGTTTGGAAGGCACACGAGCAGCTGCGTAAGGCTCAACCTGTTCCTTGAATCACTGGTACGGGCAGCATCCGCCTGCAAGCAGAAATAAATGCAAATCACTTTTTTGCCTGACGCGTTTTGTTTATTCACTTTCTCAAAGGCAATACCATGGTGAACACTCCCCCATCGCTTTTAACGTCTTTTCAACATCTACCACGCCCAGATGGGCTGTCCGAATGAAACTGTGGTGATTTCTGGGAGATGGAGTGTTCGAAATTAATCCTCAGATGGAAGCTGTTGGAACTGGCCCTTCTTGCAGGGTCATCCTCAAACTTTTTGCTTCTTCCTCCCTTATTTTTCCTGACCCGTGGCTGTTGGCAATAGGACTCTGTGCACTTTACCACTGCTGATCAGTGCTAAAGTGCATATGCTCGCTATGTAAATTATTATTCTGATTGGATATACATGTTTGGCCTGTTTGTATCACCATGAAGTCCCTAGTAAAGTGCACTGGGTGTGCCAGGGCTGGTGATGACAAATGCTACTAGTGGGCCTGCAGCACTGATTGTGCCACCCACAGGAGTAGCTCTAAAATGGTGTCTCAGGCCTGCCACTGCAGTGCCTATGGGCAGTTTAGAACTGCCATGTCCTCCTGGTCAGTGTCCCCACTGACAAGGCCTAACCCTTCCCTTTTTGTGCACATCAGCGACCCCTATGGAAGGCACAAGGTACCCCCCTGGGCAGGGTGCAGTGTATGTGAGAGGTAGAGCATGTACTGGTCCAGGTAACATGTTCTGGTAGTGAATTACAGCCATTTTCGTTTTTCACTATTGTAAGGCTATCTTGCTCCATAGATTAACATGGGGGATGCTGGCTACAGTGGTTAACAGCATTTCTTCCCATAGGAACAAGATAGGACATAAGTATCTAGTATCCCTGAACTCAGAATTTAATAACACATCTTTTAGGAAAGGTTGTTTTTAAATCCTGTGTTTGAGAACAGCACTTTTAGAAAGTTGCTGTTCTCTTGTCTGACCCTTCTGTGTGCCTGGGCCTGTTTGTGTATTGACTGTCTGGTTTGTGAGTGACAGGGGCTGGGGAATTCCCCAGCAAGATAGATGAGTCAGCACTAGGCTGAATGACTGCAGTTGCAACTGGAGTGGTGGGAGGAGTTAGCACCTGGGCTGAATAGGGCTGTGCCTGCCTTCCACAATGCTGGCTCCACCCCCCTGCTGGGCGGCTGAGGACCCTGCCCCTCACTCTGAAAGGAAAGATGCAGCCAGCAAAACAAAGTACTCAGGATCCACCCAGAACTGGTTCAGACCGGGCACAGGGCCCACATGCACCAAGAGAACAAAGACTTTAGGGGTATATGTACAGGACCCCTGACAACAGAAAATTAGATCATCCTGGAAATCAAGAAGGAACCTCTGCCAAGGAGAAAGCTGACTCTGAAGAAGGAAGATTGTCCTGCTGTTGCTCTGCTGGACTGACCTGTTGCTTTGCTGCCAAGGAGAGGGGAAGGACTTTGCTGTGTGCTGTGTCCCCTGTCTTGAAGGAATCTCCAAGGGCCTGAGAAGAGCTGGCTCCCTGTTTTGAAGTCCCAGGAACAAAAGGACTTCACCCCCAGCTTCCCTGAACTCTGCTGAGAGAGTTCTGTCCCTCCTAGAGTGCTTGATCCAGTTGTGGGGCCTCTGGAGGTTGGACCTGTGCTGGGAAGCTTGAGACTAAGCTTGAGTGACTTTTGAATCTGAAAAGTGTCGCATCGCTCGCTTGCGGAGCGCATCCCCGACAGTGCGAGAAGTTTCCCGCCGCTACGGAGGTCGAGATCGTCGCAGCGACGTCGCATCCTTCGTTTGCGGGACGCACCAGACCGGTGCGGGAGAATCGAACATCGCTGCGAGTATCGTCGCAGAGCCTGTCGTCGCTGGGTGAGAACGCCGCACCGCTTGCTTGCGGACCGCATCACGTCGCTGCGAGTGTCGTCGCAGAATCATCACATCGAGGAGCTGCGAGAGAAAGGATCCCCGCTGGACCGCGCATCGTCGCCCCGGAGATCGTCGCAGCACCTACGAGATCGTCGCATCGTGCCTTTGCGAGAACAGACTTCCTACGGAACCTACGCACCGGAATCCATACAAGTGGCCTTCCTCCCCATACAGACCGGATTCGTCGCAACACGCCCGCTGCTGCAGCGGGGCTGTCGCAAACGCCTCCCCAAGGTCTCAGGAGCAACGCATCGCTTGTTTTCCACCGCACCAGCTTCTGCTTTTGGAACTTTGTTGCAACTAAAGGTACTGTGAGTAAACGTGACGCAACGGTGAACTTTTCACGCAACTGTGGTTTATTTTACCGCAACTTGAAGAATTTTAACGCAACCTTAAGAACTCTTTTTGAAACCATATTTGAACTGTGTATGTTGGATTTTTTTATCGTTTTGGTCTTGTGTAGTTTTAGATTAAATACCTTTATTTTTCTAAACTGTTGTGGAGTCAGTTTGTGGTGTTTTCACTGTGTTACTGTGAGTGTTGGTACAAATACTTTACGCATTGCCTCTGGTTAGCCTAGACTGCTCGCGCCAAGCTACCTAGAGGGTGAGCGGAGGTTATCTTAGAGGGTTATCTCCTTGCCCTGACTAGAAGCAAGGGTCCCTATTTGGACAGTGGTACCTACCTCTGCCAACTAGAGACCCCCAGATCTAACATTGGTGGTCAGGCGGTGGGATTTGAACTTGTGTTTGTACTTGACCCACAGTAATTGGTGTACATCACTAGTGAGTGCAGACCACTACGCCACCGCATACTACTGATTTTTGGATATTGAGACTCTGGCTAAGTGTTGCACCTGTAAAATCCTGCCAAAATGGAAGTCAACTTTTTTCACCTGTGCATCTACACAGAAGAGGAGATCAAAGCCTTTTGCAAGAAGAGGGGGCTGCCTGTGGAGAAAGGTTCCACAAGGAGGGATCTTGAGGCATGCCTGTATTCCCATGAGGCCAGAATTTGGGAAGCAACATTAGCAGATGATTCTGAGGAGGAGGACTTCTCTGATAGTGAAGAAGAGAAAGATGAGTGGCTCCTTGCTGCTGAGCAAAGGTGCAGAGAATTAGACCGGCTAAGCAAGGAAGGTATGATCCGGTGGGCCTTAGCCCAGAAAGAAAAATGGGATGCTCAAGGAAGGAGCTTTGCTGAGTTGGAGGTGGAGTCCAGCTCAGATGGTGGCAGCATGATTATGATATCTAGTGTGGAAAGAAAGGTACAAACACCCAGAGATGTGGCGCCTGACTTGAGGGAGGGGGTCGACATACACCAGGGGGTTCAGGTTTATGATGTAGTTCCAGTGGAGTGCAGTGTCCCTGAAGTAGATGGGGGGACTGGCACAGGGGACCATATTCCTAGTGGTGGGAGGGACACTCTACTGACTCTAGATGAGAGGTACAGGGAGAGGGGTTCCCCCATGGTAGAAACCTTGGTGTGTGTGTGTGAAGACCAGCCAGAAGAGTGTGGGTTGTGTGACAGAGGCAGTCAGATACTGTCTTGCCAGTCTCACTGACCATGTCATGAGTGATGTAATATGTGACGTCATCAGCAGTGCATTGCAGGCGCGCAAGTTATAGTGAGTCCAACTAACTATAACGTGGGAATTTCAATGGTTTTATGTCAGTAAAATTTCCAGCTAACTATAACCGGTGTCAAACCTATGGTTTTTTCAGTGAATATATATATATATATATATATATATATATATATATATATATGAAACAATCCCTGCTGCCTCTCGCCCGGAGCCCAGTGCTGGAGACCGCTGCGCAGGAAGAAGAGAGGAGACCTCAGGTGCAGTGAGCAATGTTTCTTTATTGCACCCTCGAGGAAGCGGCACACAGCATGACGTTTCGGCCTACACAGAGGCCTTGATCACATGACGCACGCTGGGAAAAAGGCAATTTTTAAAGTGCTAGTGCTAAGTGGGAATACAATCCGATTGGTAGGTTTTTGGTCACGTGTTGCACTTATCATAGACACGGACAACAGACTGTAAGTTACAGACATCACGGGATAGTCCCTGAATTAGCGCCATGTTATAACTGTCCATACTATAACATTAAAGTGCAAATGCAATTACATCAATGTGTAAACAAACAAAAGATCACTGGATAAATCCAAATGTCAAAACCGATATTGTTGTGCAAAGTGCAATGTGCGTCATGAGGATCAATCTCAATATATACACTATATACAATATACATCATGTACAAAAGTCATGTATAACACCCAATTTATGAGCTAATATATACAAAATATATAAATAAATTCATAAAATGTATCATAAATATATAAATATATATGTTAAAACCATGACTGTACAGTATATTGCAAATAAATATACAGATAAACACAACATCATTGATACGGGATGAGATCTATAGTAAACAAGAATAATAAATGTTTTGGCCCTGATACCAAGATCGCAGCATCCCATTGTTAATACACAAATTATGTTTACATATATGTAAATACTGAGCTGGAAAGTTCACGGGCAGAGGAGATGTTGACCCCCCCCCCCCAAAAAGAGGAGGGGAAACCATCGCAGCCTCCGCCCTGTGACCATCCCCTGTGCTCAAGAATTGCCTGGATGGACCATACCTAAAACCAGATGTATTTATGTGACTAGTGAGAGATAAGAAGACTAACATGTGCACTTATTTTTATGTGATAATTTTCAAGTTTTTTTGTGACTCTGTGACATTGTTTTCTTCAACTCTTTCTCTGTAGAGCTCGCTGGATAGTTCATTTGAAAGTGAAGAAAGCTCTTAATACATCAATGTACAACCTAAGCCTAGGCTACACTCCACTTAAGAACCATCCAAACCTCTAAACTGTATACTGTTAAGAACAGAAATCTCAATGACAAGACAGACAGATACACCTAAATTATCCATTCGGAAGCATCAGACTGCTCAACAGGGGGAGCAAAAGACAGTGCACGACAGTATAATATTGTCATAAACACGTGTAAAAATCTTCAGTGGAATTCAATCCCCCCGGAGCTCGGCAGTCCATTTCCACTATGTACCTGGTTTCTAACTTTCTCAGGGCCCCATCCCTATCTCCTCCTCTCCTAAGAGGGCCAACACAGTCAATAGCATAATAGCGCAACAGGGAACTGTCATTGTTATGGTGTTCCTTAAAGTGACGGGCCACCGGATATGCTGGATCACTGGTATTGATGGCCCTAATGTGCTGGAGTATCCTCTTGTGCACCTGCAATTTGGTACTGCCAACATAACGCAGGGCACACGGACACTCCAGCACATACACCACATATTCACTCTTACACGTGAGTTGTTGTTTTATTTTACGTGCCACAGAGGTGAATGGGGTAGCATATTCGGTTTTATTCAATCCATGCTGACAAGCCTTGCAGGATGAACACCTCCTAAAGCCCTTACTTTTCCCTAACCAAATTTTACCGGTCAGGACTTCTGGGCTAGATTTTACTAGGGCATTCTGCATGGAATATGCTCGCCTGTATGTGATGGATGGGGTATTGGGTATTCTATCCCCTATCACTGGGTCACATTTCACTAGATTCCAATGCTTGGAAACTATTTTCCCCAGCGCTGCATGTTGCCTATTGAAGGCCCAAATCAATCTGACTGGTTGATCATTAGTGGTGATGGACTTTTTGTGGACCTTAGGCTCGAGGGCATGATTACGTGGAATGGCATTAGCTTTGATTATGGCTTTATCCACTATTGCAGCCTGATACCCCCTAGCCAGGAATCTGGACCTACTGGCCTGCTGAGCCAGGTTACACTGGGCTTCTGTACTGCTCAAACGACGTATACGCAACATTTCACCATACGGAATGCTGCGTATAAGGTGAGCAGGGTGATGGCTGCTGGCGTGGAGAATCGTGTTTCCAGCCGTCTCCTTACGATACAACCTTGTTTCTAGATGTGTTGCTCCTGGTGTGACTGTCATGTCAAGGAAATGCACCTGATCCCTGCTGATGGTAGAGGTAAAGTGCAGATTGTAGTCATTCTTATTGATGCGGTCAACAAAGTGCTCAGCCTCCTGGCGAGTGCCCTTCCAGACTAGGAACACATCGTCTATATAGCGATACCACCTAACAATAGATTGTCTGGAAATGTCTGCGTGCGTGCCATGGAGGACCTGCCTCTCCCAGTAGCCCATGTGTAGACAGGCATAACTGGGAGAGAAACAGGCCCCCATGGCCACACCCCTGACCTGCTGGTAATATCTATTGTTAAACATAAAAAAATTGTGGTGTAAACAAAATGAGATCATTGAAAGTAACATGCGGTTATGATCAGCCATGATTATAGGTCGCAATCCTAGGTAGAATTCTATGGCTCGCAGTCCGTCTTGGTGATTAATACTGGTATATAAAGACGTGACATCTAATGTAATGAGCCACAGATCCATACCCCACTCTATATCCTGTATCTTTCTTACAAAATCATTGGAATCTTGCACATATGATGGTAACTCCTGAACAAATTCCTGCAAGAAAGAGTCCACATACACTGTTGTTTTCTCTAATAAACCCCCGCACGCTGCAATTATCGGTCTTCCCGGGGGTTTACTAGGATTCTTGTGGATCTTGGGAATGAGGTATAGGACTGGCATGACTGGATGGTTATTCTTCAGATATTTCAGCTCATCCATGCTCAGTAGGCCAAAGGACCTCCACCCCATGAGCAAAGAGTGGAAGTCTTCCTGAGCTTTTTTGACCAATGAAATGTCACTATGTCTATAGCAGTTCAGATCATTCAGTTGGGAGAGGGCTTCTTCTAGATATAGTTTTCGTGGCCACAAAACTATGTTTCCTCCCTTGTCAGCCTGTCTGACGATGACATTTTCATTGGCCTGAATTTTTTGGATGAGACGCATGTATTGATCATTTTGTGTAAATTTTTTCCGTTTAGAATTGAGCACCTTGGAATGTAATGACTTGATGTCTTTGACAATTACATCGTGAAAAATGTCCAAATTATCATACATCATCACAGGTGTGAACGTTGAGCGCGGTTTAAAAGACGTTAGTCCCTCCACCCTGCTGGGCTCACCTCCAGATGTAGTTTGTGATGATGACTGCTCCGATCTGAGAGACTCTAGGGCTTCCAAGCCAGGCAAGTCACGGGCTTGTAATCCCTCGTCTCCAGCTTCAACCCGCGTAGCACTGCTGCGGGTTTTTCCTCCAGCAAAGTGTTTCTGTAGCTTGATTTTGCGGACAAATTTGTAAAGATCAATTCTTGTGTCCGCATAATTCAGATCGCATGGAGGACAAAATGTGAGACCTTTAGATAGGATATTGAGCTCAGAATCGGACAGGACCATGTCCGTCAAGTTGATGATGGAGGGGGCAACGTCCTTAGCTCCAGATAATAGGTTCACTTCCTGTTCCATCTCTTTGCACTCTTTTTCTTCCTCTTCTGCTGATTTGGCTCTTGCTCTGGATCTGGCCTTGCGACGTTGGTAGCGTTTTGCGTTGATTTTTTTGTTCCTGAGCGCGACTGCGTTCTCGGGCGTAGGGTCCCTCGCCAGTCTTTCCTCACACAGTCCAATTCCTCTGCTGGCGTGAGCTTTGTAAACCCCAATTGCCTTCCTGATTGTGCAGAATTGGAGTCTGAGTCGCTATTCATACTTGAACTAAAGTTGGACTCCGAGGAGTCATCCTGCTGTGCTGTTCCCTGTGATTGGTTAGGGCGATCCGCGGTGCCTGCAAGTTTTTGGCCTCGTGAGGCTTTGATGGCGTCATACTTTTTCGCAAAGGTAAAAATGCGACCTTCCGCATAGTCTGCCTTATCGCGTTGGAATTTCCAGGCTTTCCTTTTGCTGATGGATTCTTCTTCCTTCTGTATCCTCGCCATCATATCGCCTCTAAGTTTGATACACTCATTTGGACAGTCCACACTGGCTGCTTCGATGACCAGATTAAGCTCCTCAATCTTTGCCTGTGTTTTCAACCGGTCACTCTCCGCATAGCGGACCAGTATTTGGACTAGTTTGCGTGACGATTCTAAATTGCAGTCGGCCCATTCACGGAGCATTTCCGGATCTGGATATATATATATATCCAACGAAAAGGTTGCCCCAAATGGAAGAGCCGCACAGGTAGGTAAAATATTACTTTTATTAAACTGGAGGCTGCAGTCCGATTTTGGCAGGTACTGGGCATCTCATCATTAAAACGCCAGACGCGTTTCGGGTTTCTCCCCTTCATCAATGGCGCTACTTGCGAGAAACAAACAGTCAACTGTGCACCAAATTTAATTTACTGACTCCTGCCTCAGTGGGTATGTGGCCCGCAGAGCCTCCTGGATGTCGTAGTGCACAATAGTGTTACTCAAGTGAGTCTGTCAATGTAGATCGCTTCTCAAGATGCAATGTATTACCCCAGTGGGTTGGTGCCCCGTTCCATTTCAACAAAGTCTGTCATATCGTGCCATCCAATAGTTGCCTTGCCTTCGCTATGCTGGTAACACATTTCGGTATCACCACGGGACCGCAGAAAGCGGTGGAGCTCTTCCGCGACAGAGCTGGCCGCTCAATTTCCAACGAAAATGTTGCCCCAGATGGAAGAGCCGCACAGGTAGGTTAAATATCACTTTTATTAAACTGGAGGCTGCAGTCCGATTTTGGCAGGTACTGGGCATCTCATCATTAAAACGCCAGATGCGTTTCGGGTTTCTCCCCTTCATCAATGGCGCTACTTGTGAGGAACAAACAGTCAACTGTGCACCAAATTTAAATTACTGACTCCTGCCTCAGTGGGCGTGGCCCGCAGAGCCTCCTGGATGTCGTAGTGCACAATAGTGTTACTCAAGTGAGTCTGTCAATGTAGATTGCTTCTCAAGATGCAATGTATTACCCCAGTGGGTTGGTGCCCCGTTCCATTTCAACAAAGGCTGTCATATCGTGCCATCCAATAGTTGCCTTGCCTTCGCTATGCTGGTAACACATTTCGGTATCACCACGGGACCGCAGAAAGCGGTGGAGCTCTTCCGCGACAGAGCTGGCCGCTCAATATCCAACGAAAATGTTGCCCCAGATGGAAGAGCCGCACAGGTAAATATCACTTTTATTAAACTGGAGGCTGCAGTCCGATTTTGGCAGGTACTGGGCATCTCATCATTAAAACGCCAGATGCGTTTCGGGTTTCTCCCCTTCATCAATGGCGCTACTTGCGAGGAACAAACAGTCAACTGTGCACCAAATTTAAATTACTGACTCCTGCCTCAGTGGGCGTGGCCCGCAGAGCCTCCTGGATGTCGTAGTGCACAATAGTGTTACTCAAGTGAGTCTGTCAATGTAGATCGCTTCTCAAGATGCAATGTATTACCCCAGTGGGTTGGTGCCCCGTTCCATTTCAACAAAGGCTGTCATATCGTGCCATCCAATAGTTGCCTTGCCTCCCGCTATGCTGGTAACACATTTCGGTATCACCATGGGACCGCAGAAAGCAGCGGAGCTCTTCCGCGACCGAGCTGGCCGCTCAATATCCAACGAAAAGGTTGCCCCAGATGGAAGAGCCGCACAGGTAGGTAAAATATTACTTTTATTAAACTGGAGGCTGCAGTCCGATTTTGGCAGGTACTGGGCATCTCATTATTAAAACTCCAGACGCGTTTCGGGTTTCTCCCCTTCATCAATGGCGCTACTTGCGAGGAACAAACAGTCAACTGTGCACCAAATTTAAATGACTGACTCCTGCCTCAGTGGGCGTGGCCCGCAGAGCCTCCTGGATGTCGAAGTGCACAATAGTGTTACTCAAGTGAGTCTGTCAATGTAGATCGCTTCTCAAGATGCAATGTATTACCCCAGTGGGTTGGTGCCCCGTTCCATTTCAACAAAGGCTGTCATATCGTGCCATCCAATAGTTGCCTTGCCTCCCGCTATGCTGGTAACACATTTCAGTATCACCACGGGACCGCAGAAAGCGGCGGCGCTCTTCCGCAACCGGCCACGCCCAGTGGTGCGGGTATTATATTGCTGTGTAATTGCCAGGAAAAATGTTTGTTTTGGAGTTCGAGTCAGTGCCTCTGAAGAAGTAGCAATACGAAACGCGTCAGGCTGACTTTTCAAGTTTATTTGCTGGTTTTGCATCCATTTCGCAAGCTGCTCCCAACAAAGAATTAAAAGCTGAAATCCTTACCTTGCTCGTGGGCTCCTCTTTATTGCAGGCAAACTTTTGTTTGGATTTGGAGCGGCTTGCCTGAGCCGCGGAGTTCAAGCCCTGGGGCTGATTCAGTCCCCCACGGAGATGCTTAACAGCGCCACCGATATGGGAGCGAGGAGCTTTTGTTGGTGGGACAATGGACAGCTATGTTGGTGAGGTGTAACACTGCATACCCCACTGTGGTTTTAATTTCTAATTATCAGCGTGCTCCAAGGCAGGCAACTCACTGAAGGAGGATGGGACATTACACTACAGATACCATGAAGCCATTCGACCGGTCACGCCCAGTGGGCTGGTTTTGCATCTATTTCGCAAGCTGCTCCCAACAAAGAATTAAAAGCTGAAATCCTTACCTTGCTCGTGGGCTCCTTTTTCTTGCAGGCAAACTTTCGTTTGGGAATATATATATATATATATATATATATATATATATATATATGTATATATATATATATATATATATATATATATCAAGCTCCTGGTTGGCACACACAGTTTGGAAGGCACACGAGCAGCTGCGTAAGGCTCAACCTGTTCCTTGAATCACTGGTACGGGCAGCATCCGCCTGCAAGCAGAAATAAATGCAAATCACTTTTTTGCCTGACGCGTTTCGTTTATTCACTTTTTCAAAGGCAATACCATGGTGAACACTCCCCCATCGCTTTTAACGTCTTTTCAACATCTACCACGCCCAGATGGGCTGTCCGAATGAAACTGTGGTGATTTCTGGGAGATGGAGTGTTCGAAATTAATCCTCAGATGGAAGCAGATTTCTTGTAAGCTCTGAATGAGCCTCCACAAGCATCACTGTCCTCAATCCAGCACAGTTGCCCCATGATCAGGTAGGTAAATACCAAGCCACATGGCCCCTAGTGTTCACGGGGTGGTGCGGTTCCGACGGCCGTGCAGCCGCCAAAATATCAAGCTCCTGGTTGACACACACAGTTTGGAAGGCGCACGAGCAGCTGCGTAAGGCTCAACCTGTTCCTTGAATCACTGGTACGGGCAGCATCCGCCTGCAAGCAGAAATAAATGCAAATCACTTTTTTGCCTGACGCGTTTCGTTTATTCACTTTTTCAAAGGCAATACCATGGTGAACACTCCCCCATCGTTTTTAATGTCTTTTCAACATCTACCACGCCCAGATGGCGGTCCGAATGAAACTGTGGTGAGTTCTGGGAGATGGAGTGTTCGAAATTAATCCTCAGATGGAAGCAGATTTCTTGTAAGCTCTGAATGAGCCCCCACAAGCGTCACTGTCCTCAATCCAGCACAGTTGCCCCATGATCAGGTAGGTAAATACCAAGCCACATGGCCCGAGTGTTCACGGGGTGGTGCCGTTCCGACGGCCGTGCAGCCGCCAAAATATCAAGCTCCTGGTTGACACACACAGTTTGGAAGGCACACGAGCAGCTGCGTAAGGCTCAACCTGTTCCTTGAATCACTGGTACGGGCAGCATCCGCCTGCAAGCAGAAATAAATGCAAATCACTTTTTTGCCTGACGCGTTTTGTTTATTCACTTTCTCAAAGGCAATACCATGGTGAACACTCCCCCATCGCTTTTAACGTCTTTTCAACATCTACCACGCCCAGATGGGCTGTCCGAATGAAACTGTGGTGATTTCTGGGAGATGGAGTGTTCGAAATTAATCCTCAGATGGAAGCTGTTGGAACTGGCCCTTCTTGCAGGGTCATCCTCAAACTTTTTGCTTCTTCCTCCCTTATTTTTCCTGACCCGTGGCTGTTGGCAATAGGACTCTGTGCACTTTACCACTGCTGATCAGTGCTAAAGTGCATATGCTCGCTATGTAAATTATTATTCTGATTGGATATACATGTTTGGCCTGTTTGTATCACCATGAAGTCCCTAGTAAAGTGCACTGGGTGTGCCAGGGCTGGTGATGACAAATGCTACTAGTGGGCCTGCAGCACTGATTGTGCCACCCACAGGAGTAGCTCTAAAATGGTGTCTCAGGCCTGCCACTGCAGTGCCTATGGGCAGTTTAGAACTGCCATGTCCTCCTGGTCAGTGTCCCCACTGACAAGGCCTAACCCTTCCCTTTTCGTGCACATCAGCGACCCCTATGGAAGGCACAAGGTACCCCCCTGGGCAGGGTGCAGTGTATGTGAGAGGTAGAGCATGTACTGGTCCAGGTAACATGTTCTGGTAGTGAATTACAGCCATTTTCGTTTTTCACTATTGTAAGGCTATCTTGCTCAATAGATTAACATGGGGGATGCTGGCTACAGTGGTTAACAGCATTTCTTCCCATAGGAACAAGATAGGACATAAGTATCTAGTATCCCTGAACTCAGAATTTAATAACACATCTTTTAGGAAAGGTTGTTTTTAAATCCTGTGTTTGAGAACAGCACTTTTAGAAAGTTGCTGTTCTCTTGTCTGACCCTTCTGTGTGCCTGGGCCTGTTTGTGTATTGACTGTCTGGTTTGTGAGTGACAGGGGCTGGGGAATTCCCCAGCAAGATGGATGAGTCAGCACTAGGCTGAATGACTGCAGTTGCAACTGGAGTGGTGGGAGGAGTTAGCACCTGGGCTGAATAGGGCTGTGCCTGCCTTCCACAATGCTGGCTCCACCCCCCTGCTGGGCGGCTGAGGACCCTGCCCCTCACTCTGAAAGGAAAGATGCAGCCAGCAAAACAAAGTACTCAGGATCCACCCAGAACTGGTTCAGACCGGGCACAGGGCCCACATGCACCAAGAGAACAAAGACTTTAGGGGTATATGTACAGGACCCCTGACAACAGAAAATTAGATCATCCTGGAAATCAAGAAGGAACCTCTGCCAAGGAGAAAGCTGACTCTGAAGAAGGAAGATTGTCCTGCTGTTGCTCTGCTGGACTGACCTGTTGCTTTGCTGCCAAGGAGAGGGGAAGGACTTTGCTGTGTGCTGTGTCCCCTGTCTTGAAGGAATCTCCAAGGGCCTGAGAAGAGCTGGCTCCCTGTTTTGAAGTCCCAGGAACAAAAGGACTTCACCCCCAGCTTCCCTGAACTCTGCTGAGAGAGTTCTGTCCCTCCTAGAGTGCTTGATCCAGTTGTGGGGCCTCTGGAGGTTGGACCTGTGCTGGGAAGCTTGAGACTAAGCTTGAGTGACTTTTGAATCTGAAAAGTGTCGCATCGCTCGCTTGCGGAGCGCATCCCCGACAGTGCGAGAAGTTTCCCGCCGCTACGGAGGTCGAGATCGTCGCAGCGCCTGACGCCGCTGCCAGAGACGTCGCATCCTTCGTTTGCGGGACGCACCAGACCGGTGCGGGAGAATCGAACATCGCTGCGAGTATCGTCGCAGAGCCTGTCGTCGCTGGGTGAGAACGCCGCACCGCTTGCTTGCGGACCGCATCACGTTGCTGCGAGTGTCGTCGCAGAATCATCACATCGAGGAGCTGCGAGAGAAAGGATCCCCGCTGGACCGCGCATCGTCGCCCCGGAGATCGTCGCAGCACCTACGAGATCGTCGCATCGTGCCTTTGCGAGAACAGACTTCCTACGGAACCTACGCACCGGAATCCATACAAGTGGCCTTCCTCCCCATACAGACCGGATTCGTCGCAACACGCCCGCTGCTGCAGCGGGGCTGTCGCAAACGCCTCCCCAGGGTCTCAGGAGCAACGCATCGCTTGTTTTCCACCGCACCAGCTTCTGCTTTTGGAACTTTGTTGCAACTAAAGGTACTGTGAGTAAACGTGACGCAACGGTGAACTTTTCACGCAACTGTGGTTTATTTTACCGCAACTTGAAGAATTTTAACGCAACCTTAAGAACTCTTTTTGAAACCATATTTGAACTGTGTATGTTGGATTTTTTTATCGTTTTGGTCTTGTGTAGTTTTAGATTAAATACCTTTATTTTTCTAAACTGTTGTGGAGTCAGTTTGTGGTGTTTTCACTGTGTTACTGTGAGTGTTGGTACAAATACTTTAAGCATTGCCTCTGGTTAGCCTAGACTGCTCACGCCAAGCTACCTAGAGGGTGAGCGGAGGTTATCTTAGAGGGTTATCTCCTTGCCCTGACTAGAAGCAAGGGTCCCTATTTGGACAGTGGTACCTACCTCTGCCAACCAGAGACCCCCAGATCTAACATTGGTGGTCAGGCGGTGGGATTTTAACTTGTGTTTGTACTTGACCCACAGTAATTGGTGTACATCACTAGTGAGTGCAGACCACTACGCCACCGCATACTACTGATTTTTGGATATTGAGACTCTGGCTAAGTGTTGCACCTGTAAAATCCTGCCAAAATGGAAGTCAACTTTTTTCACCTGTGCATCTACACAGAAGAGGAGATAAAAGCCTTTTGCAAGAAGAGGGGGCTGCCTGTGGAGAAAGGTTCCACAAGGAGGGATCTTGAGGCATGCCTGTATTCCCATGAGGCCAGAATTTGGGAAGCAACATTAGCAGATGATTCTGAGGAGGAGGACTTCTCTGATAGTGAAGAAGAGAAAGATGAGTGGCTCCTTGCTGCTGAGCAAAGGTGCAGAGAATTAGACCGGCTAAGCAAGGAAGGTATGATCCGGTGGGCCTTAGCCCAGAAAGAAAAATGGGATGCTCAAGGAAGGAGCTTTGCTGAGTTGGAGGTGGAGTCCAGCTCAGATGGTGGCAGCATGATTATGATATCTAGTGTGGAAAGAAAGGTACAAACACCCAGAGATGTGGCGCCTGACTTGAGGGAGGGGGTCGACATACACCAGGGGGTTCAGGTTTATGATGTAGTTCCAGTGGAGTACAGTGTCCCTGAAGTAGATGGGGGGACTGGCACAGGGGACCATATTCCTAGTGGTGGGAGGGACACTCTACTGACTCTAGATGAGAGGTAGAGGGAGAGGGGTTCCCCCATGGTAGAAACCTTGGTGTGTGTGTGTGAAGACCAGCCAAAAGAGTGTGGGTTGTGTGACAGAGGCAGTCAGATACTGTCTTGCCAGTCTCACTGACCATGTCATGAGTGATGTAATATGTGACGTCATCAGCAGTGCATTGCAGGCGCGCAAGTTATAGTGAGTCCAACTAACTATAACGTGGGAATTTCAATGGTTTTATGTCAGTAAAATTTCCAGCTAACTATAACCGGTGTCAAACCTATGGTTTTTTCAGTGAATATATATATATATATATATATATATATATATATATATATATATATATATACATATATATATCCAACGAAAAGGTTGCCCCAAATGGAAGAGCCGCACAGGTAGGTAAAATATTACTTTTATTAAACTGGAGGCTGCAGTCCGATTTTGGCAGGTACTGGGCATCTCATCATTAAAACGCCAGACGCGTTTCGGGTTTCTCCCCTTCATCAATGGCGCTACTTGCGAGAAACAAACAGTCAACTGTGCACCAAATTTAATTTACTGACTCCTGCCTCAGTGGGTATGTGGCCCGCAGAGCCTCCTGGATGTCGTAGTGCACAATAGTGTTACTCAAGTGAGTCTGTCAATGTAGATCGCTTCTCAAGATGCAATGTATTACCCCAGTGGGTTGGTGCCCCGTTCCATTTCAACAAAGGCTGTCATATCGTGCCATCCAATAGTTGCCTTGCCTTCGCTATGCTGGTAACACATTTCGGTATCACCACGGGACCGCAGAAAGCGGTGGAGCTCTTCCGCGACAGAGCTGGCCGCTCAATATCCAACGAAAATGTTGCCCCAGATGGAAGAGCCGCACAGGTAGGTTAAATATCACTTTTATTAAACTGGAGGCTGCAGTCCGATTTTGGCAGGTACTGGGCATCTCATCATTAAAACGCCAGATGCGTTTCGGGTTTCTCCCCTTCATCAATGGCGCTACTTGCGAGGAACAAACAGTCAACTGTGCACCAAATTTAAATTACTGACTCCTGCCTCAGTGGGCGTGGCCCGCAGAGCCTCCTGGATGTCGTAGTGCACAATAGTGTTACTCAAGTGAGTCTGTCAATGTAGATCGCTTCTCAAGATGCAATGTATTACCCCAGTGGGTTGGTGCCCCGTTCCATTTCAACAAAGGCTGTCATATCGTGCCATCCAATAGTTGCCTTGCCTCCCGCTATGCTGGTAACACATTTCGGTATCACCATGGGACCGCAGAAAGCAGCGGAGCTCTTCCGCGACCGAGCTGGCCGCTCAATATCCAACGAAAAGGTTGCCCCAGATGGAAGAGCCGCACAGGTAGGTAAAATATTACTTTTATTAAACTGGAGGCTGCAGTCCGATTTTGGCAGGTACTGGGCATCTCATTATTAAAACTCCAGACGCGTTTCGGGTTTCTCCCCTTCATCAATGGCGCTACTTGCGAGGAACAAACAGTCAACTGTGCACCAAATTTAAATGACTGACTCCTGCCTCAGTGGGCGTGGCCCGCAGAGCCTCCTGGATGTCGAAGTGCACAATAGTGTTACTCAAGTGAGTCTGTCAATGTAGATCGCTTCTCAAGATGCAATGTATTACCCCAGTGGGTTGGTGCCCCGTTCCATTTCAACAAAGGCTGTCATATCGTGCCATCCAATAGTTGCCTTGCCTCCCGCTATGCTGGTAACACATTTCAGTATCACCACGGGACCGCAGAAAGCGGCGGTGCTCTTCCGCAACCGGCCACGCCCAGTGGTGCGGGTATTATATTGCTGTGTAATTGCCAGGAAAAATGTTTGTTTTGGAGTTCGAGTCAGTGCCTCTGAAGAAGTAGCAATACGAAACGCGTCAGGCTGACTTTTCAAGTTTATTTGCTGGTTTTGCATCCATTTCGCAAGCTGCTCCCAACAAAGAATTAAAAGCTGAAATCCTTACCTTGCTCGTGGGCTCCTCTTTATTGCAGGCAAACTTTTGTTTGGATTTGGAGCGGCTTGCCTGAGCCTCGGAGTTCAAGCCCTGGGGCTGATTCAGCCCCCCACGGAGATGCTTAACAGCGCCACCGATATGGGTGCGAGGAGCTTTTGTTGGTGGGACAATGGACAGCTATGTTGGTGAGGTGTAACACTGCATACCCCACTGTGGTTTTAGTTTCTAATTATCAGCGTGCTCCAAGGCAGGCAACTCACTGAAGGAGGATGGGACATTACACTACAGATACCATGAAGCCATTCGACCGGTCACGCCCAGTGGGCTGGTTTTGCATCTATTTCGCAAGCTGCTCCCAACAAAGAATTAAAAGCTGAAATCCTTACCTTGCTCGTGGGCTCCTTTTTCTTGCAGGCAAACTTTCGTTTGGGAATATATATATATATATATATATATATATATATATATATATATATATATATATATATATATATATATATATATATATATATATATATATATATATATATATATATATATATATATATATATATATATATATATATATATATATATATATATATATATATATATATATATATATATATATATATATATATATATCAAAACAAAACCCTTTCAGGCATAGAGTGACACATAAATTATGCAAAAAAGAAGGAGAGAACTCTGGGTAGGTCTCAGTTTAGGTGGAAAGCAGCTCCTGTAAGAGCACTCTCAACACCAGCGACACTCTAGCTCTGCTCACCTCAAATGTCTGTTTTTCTATCAAAGTTTTTAAGCATAGGATTAGACAGTGCTATCCATGCCGAGATAGAAAATGACAAAGTCTTTCGCCATTTAAACAGCAAAGTCTTTAAGCATAGGACTAGTACAGTGCAGTCCTTGCCGAGCTGTCAAATAACAAAAGCCATTTATCACTCCAGGCACAATATTACAGCTTTGAATTAGTAAAATACCAACTCAAGCCAACCTGAAATGATTAAAAGCAACCCCTGACACAGTGTTTCGCTCTAATTAGAGCTCTTCAGAGAGGTATAGCTTTGTCCAGACACAAGGGAGCACCCAGTATTAAGTCAAAACAAAACCCTTTCAGGCATAGAGTGACGCATAAATTATGCAAAAAAGAAGGAGAGAACTCTGGGTAGGTCTCAGTTTAGGTGGAAAGCAGCTCCTGTAAGAGCACTCTCAACACCAGCGACACTCTAGCTCTGCTCACCTCAAATGTCTGTTTTTCTATCAAAGTTTTTAAGCATAGGATTAGACAGTGCTATCCATGCCGAGATAGAAAATGACAAAGTCTTTCGCCATTTAAACAGCAAAGTCTTTAAGCATAGGACTAGTACAGTGCAGTCCTTGCCGAGCTGTCAAATAACAAAAGCCATTTATCACTCCAGGCACAATATTACAGCTTTGAATTAGTAAAATACCAACTCAAGCCAACCTGAAATGATTAAAAGCAACCCCTGACACAGTGTTTCGCTCTAATTAGAGCTCTTCAGAGAGGTATAGCTTTGTCCAGACACAAGGGAGCACCCAGTATTAAGTCAAAACAAAACCCTTTCAGGCATAGAGTGACGCATAAATTATGCAAAAAAGAAGGAGAGAACTCTGGGTAGGTCTCAGTTTAGGTGGAAAGCAGCTCCTGTAAGAGCACTCTCAACACCAGCGACACTCTAGCTCTGCTCACCTCAAATGTCTGTTTTTCTATCAAAGTTTTTAAGCATAGGATTAGACAGTGCTATCCATGCCGAGATAGAAAATGACAAAGTCTTTCGCCATTTAAACAGCAAAGTCTTTAAGCATAGGACTAGTACAGTGCAGTCCTTGCCGAGCTGTCAAATAACAAAAGCCATTTATCACTCCAGGCACAATATTACAGCTTTGAATTAGTAAAATACCAACTCAAGCCAACCTGAAATGATTAAAAGCAACCCCTGACACAGTGTTTCGCTCTAATTAGAGCTCTTCAGAGAGGTATAGCTTTGTCCAGACACAAGGGAGCACCCAGTATTAAGTCAAAACAAAACCTTTTCAGGCATAGAGTGACGCATAAATTATGCAAAAAAGAAGGAGAGAACTCTGGGTAGGTCTCAGTTTAGGTGGAAAGCAGCTCCTGTAAGAGCACTCTCAACACCAGCGACACTCTAGCTCTGCTCACCTCAAATGTCTGTTTTTCTATCAAAGTTTTTAAGCATAGGATTAGACAGTGCTATCCATGCCGAGATAGAAAATGACAAAGTCTTTCGCCATTTAAACAGCAAAGTCTTTAGGCATAGGACTAGTACAGTGCAGTCCTTGCCGAGCTGTCAAATAACAAAAGCCATTTATCACTCCAGGCACAATATTACAGCTTTGAATTAGTAAAATACCAACTCAAGCCAACCTGAAATGATTAAAAACAACCCCTGACACAGTGTTTCGCTCTAATTAGAGCTCTTCAGAGAGGTATAGCTTTGTCCAGACACAAGGGAGCACCCAGTATTAAGTCAAAACAAAACCCTTTCAGGCATAGAGTGACGCATAAATTATGCAAAAAAGAAGGAGAGAACTCTGGGTAGGTCTCAGTTTAGGTGGAAAGCAGCTCCTGTAAGAGCACTCTCAACACCAGCGACACTCTAGCTCTGCTCACCTCAAATGTCTGTTTTTCTATCAAAGTTTTTAAGCATAGGATTAGACAGTGCTATCCATGCCGAGATAGAAAATGACAAAGTCTTTCGCCATTTAAACAGCAAAGTCTTTAAGCATAGGACTAGTACAGTGCAGTCCTTGCCGAGCTGTCAAATAACAAAAGCCATTTATCACTCCAGGCACAATATTACAGCTTTGAATTAGTAAAATACCAACTCAAGCCTACCTGAAATGATTAAAAGCAACCCCTGACACAGTGTTTCGCTCTAATTAGAGCTCTTCAGAGAGGTATAGCTTAGTCCAGACACAAGGGAGCACCCAGTATTAAGTCAAAACAAAACCCTTTCAGGCATAGAGTGACGCATAAATTATGCAAAAAAGAAGGAGAGAACTCTGGGTAGGTCTCAGTTTAGGTGGAAAGCAGCTCCTGTAAGAGCACTCTCAACACCAGCGACACTCTAGCTCTGCTCCCCTCAAATGTCTGTTTTTCTATCAAAGTTTTTAAGCATAGGATTAGACAGTGCTATCCATGCCGAGATAGAAAATGACAAAGTCTTTCGCCATTTAAACAGCAAAGTCTTTAAGCATAGGACTAGTACAGTGCAGTCCTTGCCGAGCTGTCAAATAACAAAAGCCATTTATCACTCCAGGCACAATATTACAGCTTTGAATTAGTAAAATACCAACTCAAGCCAACCTGAAATGATTAAAAGCAACCCCTGACACAGTGTTTCGCTCTAATTAGAGCTCTTCAGAGAGGTATAGCTTTGTCCAGACACAAGGGAGCACCCAGTATTAAGTCAAAACAAAACCTTTTCAGGCATAGAGTGACGCATAAATTATGCAAAAAAGAAGGAGAGAACTCTGGGTAGGTCTCAGTTTAGGTGGAAAGCAGCTCCTGTAAGAGCACTCTCAACACCAGCGACACTCTAGCTCTGCTCACCTCAAATGTCTGTTTTTCTATCAAAGTTTTTAAGCATAGGATTAGACAGTGCTATCCATGCCGAGATAGAAAATGACAAAGTCTTTCGCCATTTAAACAGCAAAGTCTTTAAGCATAGGACTAGTACAGTGCAGTCCTTGCCGAGCTGTCAAATAACAAAAGCCATTTATCACTCCAGGCACAATATTACAGCTTTGAATTAGTAAAATACCAACTCAAGCCAACCTGAAATGATTAAAAGCAACCCCTGACACAGTGTTTCGCTCTAATTAGAGCTCTTCAGAGAGGTATAGCTTTGTCCAGACACAAGGGAGCACCCAGTATTAAGTCAAAACAAAACCCTTTCAGGCCCTTTCAGGCACTTTGATAGAAAAACAGACATTTGAGGTGAGCAGAGCTAGAGTGTCGCTGGTGTTGAGAGTGCTCTTACAGGAGCTGCTTTCCACCTAAACTGAGACCTACCCAGAGTTCTCTCCTTCTTTTTTGCATAATTTATGCGTCACTCTATGCCTGAAAGGGTTTTGTTTTGACTTAATACTGGGTGCTCCCTTGTGTCTGGACAAAGCTATACCTCTCTGAAGAGCTCTAATTAGAGCGAAACACTGTGTCAGGGGTTGCTTTTAATCATTTCAGGTTGGCTTGAGTTGGTATTTTACTAATTCAAAGCTGTAATATTGTGCCTGGAGTGATAAATGGCTTTTGTTATTTGACAGCTCGGCAAGGACTGCACTGTACTAGTCCTATGCTTAAAGACTTTGCTGTTTAAATGGCGAAAGACTTTGTCATTTTCTATCTCGGCATGGATAGCACTGTCTAATCCTATGCTTAAAAACTTTGATAGAAAAACAGACATTTGAGGTGAGCAGAGCTAGAGTGTCGCTGGTGTTGAGAGTGCTCTTACAGGAGCTGCTTTCCACCTAAACTGAGACCTACCCAGAGTTCTCTCCTTCTTTTTTGCATAATTTATGCGTCACTCTATGCCTGAAAGGGTTTTGTTTTGACTTAATACTGGGTGCTCCCTTGTGTCTGGACAAAGCTATACCTCTCTGAAGAGCTCTAATCAGAGCGAAACACTGTGTCAGGGGTTGCTTTTAATCATTTCAGGTTGGCTTGAGTTGGTATTTTACTAATTCAAAGCTGTAATATTGTGCCTGGAGTGATAAATGGCTTTTGTTATTTGACAGCTCGGCAAGGACTGCACTGTACTAGTCCTATGCTTAAAGACTTTGCTGTTTAAATGGCGAAAGACTTTGTCATTTTCTATCTCGGCATGGATAGCACTGTCTAATCCTATGCTTAAAAACTTTGATAGAAAAACAGACATTTGAGGTGAGCAGAGCTAGAGTGTCGCTGGTGTTGAGAGTGCTCTTACAGGAGCTGCTTTCCACCTAAACTGAGACCTACCCAGAGTTCTCTCCTTCTTTTTTGCATAATTTATGCGTCACTCTATGCCTGAAAGGGTTTTGTTTTGACTTAATACTGGGTGCTCCCTTGTGTCTGGACAAAGCTATACCTCTCTGAAGAGCTCTAATTAGAGCGAAACACTGTGTCAGGGGTTGCTTTTAATCATTTCAGGTTGGCTTGAGTTGGTATTTTACTAATTCAAAGCTGTAATATTGTGCCTGGAGTGATAAATGGCTTTTGTTATTTGACAGCTCGGCAAGGACTGCACTGTACTAGTCCTATGCTTAAAGACTTTGCTGTTTAAATGGCGAAAGACTTAGTCATTTTCTATCTCGGCATGGATAGCACTGTCTAATCCTATGCTTAAAAACTTTGATAGAAAAACAGACATTTGAGGTGAGCAGAGCTAGAGTGTCGCTGGTGTTGAGAGTGCTCTTACAGGAGCTGCTTTCCACCTAAACTGAGACCTACCCAGAGTTCTCTCCTTCTTTTTTGCATAATTTATGCGTCACTCTATGCCTGAAAGGGTTTTGTTTTGACTTAATACTGGGTGCTCCCTTGTGTCTGGACAAAGCTATACCTCTCTGAAGAGCTCTAATTAGAGCGAAACACTGTGTCAGGGGTTGCTTTTAATCATTTCAGGTTGGCTTGAGTTGGTATTTTACTAATTCAAAGCTGTAATATTGTGCCTGGAGTGATAAATGGCTTTTGTTATTTGACAGCTCGGCAAGGACTGCACTGTACTAGTCCTATGCTTAAAGACTTTGCTGTTTAAATGGCGAAAGACTTTGTCATTTTCTATCTCGGCATGGATAGCACTGTCTAATCCTATGCTTAAAAACTTTGATAGAAAAACAGACATTTGAGGTGAGCAGAGCTAGAGTGTCGCTGGTGTTGAGAGTGCTCTTACAGGAGCTGCTTTCCACCTAAACTGAGACCTACCCAGAGTTCTCTCCTTCTTTTTTGCATAATTTATGCGTCACTCTATGCCTGAAAGGGTTTTGTTTTGACTTAATACTGGGTGCTCCCTTGTGTCTGGACAAAGCTATACCTCTCTGAAGAGCTCTAATTAGAGCGAAACACTGTGTCAGGGGTTGCTTTTAATCATTTCAGGTTGGCTTGAGTTGGTATTTTACTAATTCAAAGCTGTAATATTGTGCCTGGAGTGATAAATGGCTTTTGTTATTTGACAGCTCGGCAAGGACTGCACTGTACTAGTCCTATGCTTAAAGACTTTGCTGTTTAAATGGCGAAAGACTTTGTCATTTTCTATCTCGGCATAGATAGCACTGTCTAATCCTATGCTTAAAAACTTTGATAGAAAAACAGACATTTGAGGTGAGCAGAGCTAGAGTGTCGCTGGTGTTGAGAGTGCTCTTACAGGAGCTGCTTTCCACCTAAACTGAGACCTACCCAGAGTTCTCTCCTTCTTTTTTGCATAATTTATGCGTCACTCTATGCCTGAAAGGGTTTTGTTTTGACTTAATACTGGGTGCTCCCTTGTGTCTGGACAAAGCTATACCTCTCTGAAGAGCTCTAATTAGAGCGAAACACTGTGTCAGGGGTTGCTTTTAATCATTTCAGGTTGGCTTGAGTTGGTATTTTACTAATTCAAAGCTGTAATATTGTGCCTGGAGTGATAAATGGCTTTTGTTATTTGACAGCTCGGCAAGGACTGCACTGTACTAGTCCTATGCTTAAAGACTTTGCTGTTTAAATGGCGAAAGACTTTGTCATTTTCTATCTCGGCATGGATAGCACTGTCTAATCCTATGCTTAAAAACTTTGATAGAAAAACAGACATTTGAGGTGAGCAGAGCTAGAGTGTCGCTGGTGTTGAGAGTGCTCTTACAGGAGCTGCTTTCCACCTAAACTGAGACCTACCCAGAGTTCTCTCCTTCATTTTTGCATAATTTATGCGTCACTCTATGCCTGAAAGGGTTTTGTTTTGACTTAATACTGGGTGCTCCCTTGTGTCTGGACAAAGCTATACCTCTCTGAAGAGCTCTAATTAGAGCGAAACACTGTGTCAGGGGTTGCTTTTAATCATTTCAGGTTGGCTTGAGTTGGTATTTTACTAATTCAAAGCTGTAATATTGTGCCTGGAGTGATAAATGGCTTTTGTTATTTGACAGCTCGGCAAGGACTGCACTGTACTAGTCCTATGCTTAAAGACTTTGCTGTTTAAATGGCGAAAGACTTTGTCATTTTCTATCTCGGCATGGATAGCACTGTCTAATCCTATGCTTAAAAACTTTGATAGAAAAACAGACATTTGAGGTGAGCAGAGCTAGAGTGTCGCTGGTGTTGAGAGTGCTCTTACAGGAGCTGCTTTCCACCTAAACTGAGACCTATCCAGAGTTCTCTCCTTCTTTTTTGCATAATTTATGCGTCACTCTATGCCTGAAAGGGTTTTGTTTTGACTTAATACTGGGTGCTCCCTTGTGTCAGGACAAAGCTATACCTCTCTGAAGAGCTCTAATTAGAGCGAAACACTGTGTCAGGGGTTGCTTTTAATCATTTCAGGTTGGCTTGAGTTGGTATTTTTCTAATTCAAAGCTGTAATATTGTGCCTGGAGTGATAAATGGCTTTTGTTATTTGACAGCTCGGCAAGGACTGCACTGTACTAGTCCTATGCTTAAAGACTTTGCTGTTTAAATGGCGAAAGACTTTGTCATTTTCTATCTCGGCATGGATAGCACTGTCTAATCCTATGCTTAAAAACTTTGATAGAAAAACAGACATTTGAGGTGAGCAGAGCTAGAGTGTCGCTGGTGTTGAGAGTGCTCTTACAGAAGCTGCTTTCCACCTAAACTGAGACCTACCCAGAGTTCTCTCCTTCTTTTTTGCATATATATATATATATATATATATCAAGCTCCTGGTTGGCACACACAGTTTGGAAGGCACACGAGCAGCTGCGTAAGGCTCAACCTGTTCCTTGAATCACTGGTACGGGCAGCATCCGCCTGCAAGCAGAAATAAATGCAAATCACTTTTTTGCCTGACGCGTTTCGTTTATTCACTTTTTCAAAGGCAATACCATGGTGAACACTCCCCCATCGCTTTTAACGTCTTTTCAACATCTACCACGCCCAGATGGGCTGTCCGAATGAAACTGTGGTGATTTCTGGGAGATGGAGTGTTCGAAATTAATCCTCAGATGGTAGCAGATTTCTTGTAAGCTCTGAATGAGCCTCCACAAGCATCACTGTCCTCAATCCAGCACAGTTGCCCCATGATTAGGTAGGTAAATACCAAGCCACATGGCCCCTAGTGTTCACGGGGTGGTGCGGTTCCGACGGCCGTGCAGCCGCCAAAATATCAAGCTCCTGGTTGACACACACAGTTTGGAAGGCACACGAGCAGCTGCGTAAGGCTCAACCTGTTCCTTGAATCACTGGTACGGGCAGCATCCGCCTGCAAGCAGAAATAAATGCAAATCACTTTTTTGCCTGACGCGTTTCGTTTATTCACTTTTTCAAAGGCAATACCATGGTGAACACTCCCCCATCGTTTTTAACGTCTTTTCAACATCTACCACGCCCAGATGGGCTGTCCGAATGAAACTGTGGTGAGTTCTGGGAGATGGAGTGTTCGAAATTAATCCTCAGATGGAAGCAGATTTCTTGTAAGCTCTGAATGAGCCCCCACAAGCGTCACTGTCCTCAATCCAGCACAGTTGCCCCATGATCAGTTAGGTAAATACCAAGCCACATGGCCCAAGTGTTCACGGGGTGGTGCCGTTCCGACGGCCGTGCAGCCGCCAAAATATCAAGCTCCTGGTTGACACACACAGTTTGGAAGGCACACGAGCAGCTGCGTAAGGCTCAACCTGTTCCTTGAATCACTGGTACGGGCAGCATCCGCCTGCAAGCAGAAATAAATGCAAATCACTTTTTTGCCTGACGCGTTTTGTTTATTCACTTTCTCAAAGGCAATACCATGGTGAACACTCCCCCATCGCTTTTAACGTCTTTTCAACATCTACCACGCCCAGATGGGCTGTCCGAATGAAACTGTGGTGATTTCTGGGAGATGGAGTGTTCGAAATTAATCCTCAGATGGAAGCTGTTGGAACTGGCCCTTCTTGCAGGGTCATCCTCAAACTTTTTGCTTCTTCCTCCCTTATTTTTCCTGACCCGTGGCTGTTGGCAATAGGACTCTGCGCACTTTACCACTGCTGATCAGTGCTAAAGTGCATATGCTCGCTATGTAAATTATTATTCTGATTGGATATACATGTTTGGCCTGTTTGTATCACCATGAAGTCCCTAGTAAAGTGCACTGGGTGTGCCAGGGCTGGTGATGACAAATGCTACTAGTGGGCCTGCAGCACTGATTGTGCCACCCACAGGAGTAGCTCTAAAATGGCGTCTCAGGCCTGCCACTGCAGTGCCTATGGGCAGTTTAGAACTGCCATGTCCTCCTGGTCAGTGTCCCCACTGACAAGGCCTAACCCTTCCCTTTTCGTGCACATCAGCGACCCCTATGGAAGGCCCAAGGTACCCCCCTGGGCAGGGTGCAGTGTATGTGAGAGGTAGAGCATGTACTGGTCCAGGTAACATGTTCTGGTAGTGAATTACAGCCATTTTCGTTTTTCACTATTGTAAGGCTATCTTGCTCCATAGATTAACATGGGGGATGCTGGCTACAGTGGTTAACAGCATTTCTTCCCATAGGAACAAGATAGGACATAAGTATCTAGTATCCCTGAACTCAGAATTTAATAACACATCTTTTAGGAAAGGTTGTTTTTAAATCCTGTGTTTGAGAACAGCACTTTTAGAAAGTTGCTGTTCTCTTGTCTGACCCTTCTGTGTGCCTGGGCCTGTTTGTGTATTGACTGTCTGGTTTGTGAGTGACAGGGGCTGGGGAATTCCCCAGCAAGATGGATGAGTCAGCACTAGGCTGAATGACTGCAGTTGCAACTGGAGTGGTGGGAGGAGTTAGCACCTGGGCTGAATAGGGCTGTGCCTGCCTTCCACAATGCTGGCTCCACCCCCCTGCTGGGCGGCTGAGGACCCTGCCCCTCACTCTGAAAGGAAAGATGCAGCCAGCAAAACAAAGTACTCAGGATCCACCCAGAACTGGTTCAGACCGGGCACAGGGCCCACATGCACCAAGAGAACAAAGACTTTAGGGGTATATGTACAGGACCCCTGACAACAGAAAATTAGATCATCCTGGAAATCAAGAAGGAACCTCTGCCAAGGAGAAAGCTGACTCTGAAGAAGGAAGATTGTCCTGCTGTTGCTCTGCTGGACTGACCTGTTGCTTTGCTGCCAAGGAGAGGGGAAGGACTTTGCTGTGTGCTGTGTCCCCTGTCTTGAAGGAATCTCCAAGGGCCTGAGAAGAGCTGGCTCCCTGTTTTGAAGTCCCAGGAACAAAAGGACTTCACCCCCAGCTTCCCTGAACTCTGCTGAGAGAGTTCTGTCCCTCCTAGAGTGCTTGATCCAGTTGTGGGGCCTCTGGAGGTTGGACCTGTGCTGGGAAGCCTGAGACTAAGCTTGAGTGACTTTTGAATCTGAAAAGTGTCGCATCGCTCGCTTGCGGAGCGCATCCCCGACAGTGCGAGAAGTTTCCCGCCGCTACGGAGGTCGAGATCGTCGCAGCGCCTGACGCCGCTGCCAGAGACGTCGCATCCTTCGTTTGCGGGACGCACCAGACCGGTGCGGGAGAATCGAACATCGCTGCGAGTATCGTCGCAGAGCCTGTCGTCGCTGGGTGAGAACGCCGCACCGCTTGCTTGCGGACCGCATCACGTCGCTGCGAGTGTCGTCGCAGAATCATCACATCGAGGAGCTGCGAGAGAAAGGATCCCCGCTGGACCGCGCATCGTCGCCCCGGAGATCGTCGCAGCACCTACGAGATCGTCGCATCGTGCCTTTGCGAGAACAGACTTCCTACGGAACCTACGCACCGGAATCCATACAAGTGGCCTTCCTCCCCATACAGACCGGATTCGTCGCAACACGCCCGCTGCTGCAGCGGGGCTGTCGCAAACGCCTCCCCAGGGTCTCAGGAGCAACGCATCGCTTGTTTTCCACCGCACCAGCTTCTGCTTTTGGAACTTTGTTGCAACTAAAGGTACTGTGTGTAAACGTGACGCAACGGTGAACTTTTCACGCAACTTTGGTTTATTTTACCGCAACTTGAAGAATTTTAACGCAACCTTAAGAACTCTTTTTGAAACCATATTTGAACTGTGTATGTTGGATTTTTTTATCGTTTTGGTCTTGTGTAGTTTTAGATTAAATACCTTTATTTTTCTAAACTGTTGTGGAGTCAGTTTGTGGTGTTTTCACTGTGTTACTGTGAGTGTTGGTACAAATACTTTACGCATTGCCTCTGGTTAGCCTAGACTGCTCGCGCCAAGCTACCTAGAGGGTGAGCGGAGGTTATCTTAGAGGGTTATCTCCTTGCCCTGACTAGAAGCAAGGGTCCCTATTTGGACAGTGGTACCTACCTCTGCCAACTAGAGACACCCAGATCTAACATTGGTGGTCAGGCGGTGGGATTTGAACTTGTGTTTGTACTTGACCCACAGTAATTGGTGTACATCACTAGTGAGTGCAGACCACTACGCCACCGCATACTACTGATTTTTGGATATTGAGACTCTGGCTAAGTGTTGCACCTGTAAAATCCTGCCAAAATGGAAGTCAACTTTTTTCACCTGTGCATCTACACAGAAGAGGAGATAAAAGCCTTTTGCAAGAAGAGGGGGCTGCCTGTGGAGAAAGGTTCCACAAGGAGGGATCTTGAGGCATGCCTGTATTCCCATGAGACCAGAATTTGGGAAGCAACATTAGCAGATGATTCTGAGGAGGAGGACTTCTCTGATAGTGAAGAAGAGAAAGATGAGTGGCTCCTTGCTGCTGAGCAAAGGTGCAGAGAATTAGACCGGCTAAGCAAGGAAGGTATGATCCGGTGGGCCTTAGCCCAGAAAGAAAAATGGGATGCTCAAGGAAGGAGCTTTGCTGAGTTGGAGGTGGAGTCCAGCTCAGATGGTGGCAGCATGATTATGATATCTAGTGTGGAAAGAAAGGTACAAACACCCAGAGATGTGGCGCCTGACTTGAGGGAGGGGGTCGACATACACCAGGGGGTTCAGGTTTATGATGTAGTTCCAGTGGAGTGCAGTGTCCCTGAAGTAGATGGGGGGACTGGCACAGGGGACCATATTCCTAGTGGTGGGAGGGACACTCTACTGACTCTAGATGAGAGGTACAGGGAGAGGGGTTCCCCCATGGTAGAAACCTTGGTGTGTGTGTGTGAAGACCAGCCAGAAGAGTGTGGGTTGTGTGACAGAGGCAGTCAGATACTGTCTTGCCAGTCTCAAGAGAGTGGTGTGGGGTACTTGTGCGAGGCACTGGAGGGTGAGGCAAAGGGTAGCTTGGTTAACAACTGTGGGGGGCTGTGTGATTCATTTGTTGGAGAGCATATTTTAAGTCCCTGTTTTCCAGAGCTATGCCAACACCCGGTGGAGTGTGAGTTCTCTGACCCCAGAGAGCTTGCGTTGGAGGCAGACCTCTTGGTGGATTCCAAAGGGTCTGAAGAGGCATTGGGGAGTGATCCCAAAAGGAGTGGCTTGGATATCTTCCAGACCTGTGAGGTGGAAGAGGTTCAGTGTAACCCGGTTAGGTCCCAGTGTAGTGGGAGGGGTGTAGGGGCTCATGTCCGGTCTCAGTGGAGAGGGAGTGAGTGTGGGACGGTGTGTCTCACGGTGCCCGAAACCCAGTCTCAGGGCCTGGAGGGTTCCTTAAGGGAACACCAGGTTGGGGACCTAGACTGTACTTGTAGGCCATTTGAGGAGGATCTCCTAGTGTCTGGGGAATGGGGAGTGCCTGTAACCAGGCCTCCATCAGTTCTGGTGTCTGGCAGTGCCGCTCCATTTGGGAGGGTACCGAAGTCCAGACTGAGGGGTGAGAGGGGGAAGGAGTCCCCAGTGGGAGAACCAGTGGGTCAGGGACCAGTCGGAAGGGCTGAGTCCCCAGTGAGTGACCATGGTGACCGCACTTCTGTCCTGGGGGATCTTCCCGCGCTGTCAGGTGGACAGGGGTCGGGAGATCTGCGCCAGGCAGACTGTCACAGGACACATTAGTTGTGTGTCACCCTCAAGGGCGTACTATGCGAGTCCCCAGAAGTCCTGGCGTGCCCGGCAAATGCACAACCGCAGGTTTTGGTCCCTGGGTTGGGAGACCAGGTTCAGGATTTGCCTGACCTGGAAGGAAGGACATCTGTAACCAGTGTCCTGACCAATATGGTTCCCAGGGGTACCCCTCCAGTAGGGAGGGTGCAGCGCTCTGGAAGGGGGTGCAGAGGGAGGGAGTCCTCGCCCCTGACCCCGGTACAACCTGAGGGGTTAAACCCAAGGTTGGGAGACCAGTTGCTGGAGGGTGGTCCTGAACTGGTAGGAAAGTTGTGTTTTTGGTTGTCTTGGTGGACAGGGTTGCCCCGGGAAGGAGGGCAGGAGTCTCACCCTGGGGGTGGACTGGGCCACACCATTGTGTTGGCCAGGTGGGTACTGTCTACCAGTATAGGCACCTCAGTGAGTGAAGTCCTGGTGCGCCAGGCAAGTGTTCCACTGCAGGGTTTAGTCCCTGGGTGGGGAAGCCAAGTTCAGGTGCTGTCTGACCTAGAGGCTTTGGAGCCTAGGTTTGAGGGCCAGGCCCGGGGTATCCCCCCTGACCTGGAAAACCAGTTGCAGGATAGCACCCCTGAACTGGTGGATGAATGGTGTGGGACACCTGCCACAGGTGCCCTGGCTATTCTAGAAGGGGGTACCGCTCCAGGTTGGAGGGTACAGAGCCCCAAGGAAGAGGAGGACTGGGTGTGGAGAAGCCCACCTCAGCCTCCTATCCAGCCGCCGGATACAGGTCCGGGACTGGTGGGTCAGTGCCAGGATGTTAGACCTGACTTGACAAGAGAGGGGGTGGACAAAGGGTGCCAAGCACCTGGGGCTACTGCCCCCCACCCTCTGATGCCACAGGGGTTTGAGAGCCATGAGAGGCATAAGGCCTGGGTCTCATCCCTGATCACTGGTGGTGGTCACTGTGGCTTGCTGTCTGTCTGTTGGGACACACCGGTGAGCAAGTTAAGTTTAAGTGCTGCACAGGTGGTGTCCACAGGTGAGGAGAAGGGTTCCACATGGATTGGCATGGTGGACCCTGAGAGTATGGATAGAGTGATCCAACTGGGTTTAGGACAGCGTAGAACAGGACTGCCCTGCTGTGTGGGCCAGTTTCCGTGTTCTATCGCCTTAAGCAGGGAATCCCATCGAGGTATCGTTTGGTCTACCCTGGCTTTAGGCTGGAAGGGGGTTGTGTTGGAACTGGCCCTTCTTGCAGGGTCATCCTCAAACTTTTTGCTTCTTCCTCCCTTATTTTTCCTGACCCGTGGCTGTTGGCAATAGGACTCTGCGCACTTTACCACTGCTGATCAGTGCTAAAGTGCATATGCTCGCTATGTAAATTATTATTCTGATTGGATATACATGTTTGGCCTGTTTGTATCACCATGAAGTCCCTAGTAAAGTGCACTGGGTGTGCCAGGGCTGGTGATGACAAATGCTACTAGTGGGCCTGCAGTACTGATTGTGCCACCCACAGGAGTAGCTCTAAAATGGTGTCTCAAGCCTGCCACTGCAGTGCCTATGGGCAGTTTAGAACTGCCATGTCCTCCTGGTCAGTGTCCCCACTGACCAGGCCTAACCCTTCCCTTTTTGTGCACATCAGCCACCCCTATGGAAGGCCCAAGGTACCCCCCTGGGCAGGGTGCAGTGTATGTGAGAGGTAGAGCATGTACTGGTGCAGGTAACATGTTCTGGTAGTGAATTACAGCCATTTTCGTTTTTCACTATTGTAAGGCTATCTTGCTCCATAGATTAACATGGGGGATGCTGGCTACAGTGGTTAACAGCATTTCTTCCCATAGGAACAAGATAGGACATAAGTATCTAGTATCCCTGAACTCAGAATTTAATAACACATCTTTTAGGAAAGGTTGTTTTTAAATCCTGTGTTTGAGAACAGCACTTTTAGCAAGTTGCTGTTCTCTTGTCTGACCCTTCTGTGTGCCTGGGCCTGTTTGTGTATTGACTGTCTGGTTTGTGAGTGACAGGGGCTGGGGAATTCCCCAGCAGGATGGATGAGTCAGCACTAGGCTGAATGACTGCAGTTGCAACTGGAGTGGTGGGAGGAGTTAGCACCTGGGCTGAATAGGGCTGTGCCTGCCTTCCACAATGCTGGCTCCACCCCCCTGCTGGGCGGCTGAGGACCCTGCCCCTCACTCTGAAAGGAAAGATGCAGCCAGCAAAACAAAGTACTCAGGATCCACCCAGAACTGGTTCAGACCGGGCACAGGGCCCACATGCACCAAGAGAACAAAGACTTTAGGGGTATATGTACAGGACCCCTGACAACAGAAAATTAGATCATCCTGGAAATCAAGAAGGAACCTCTGCCAAGGAGAAAGCTGACTCTGAAGAAGGAAGATTGTCCTGCTGTTGCTCTGCTGGACTGACCTGTTGCTTTGCTGCCAAGGAGAGGGGAAGGACTTTGCTGTGTGCTGTGTCCCCTGTCTTGAAGGAATCTCCAAGGGCCTGAGAAGAGCTGGCTCCCTGTTTTGAAGTCCCAGGAACAAAAGGACTTCATCCCCAGCTTCCCTGAACTCTGCTGAGAGAGTTCTGTCCCTCCTAGAGTGCTTGATCCAGTTGTGGGGCCTCTGGAGGTTGGACCTGTGCTTGGAAGCTTGAGACTAAGCTTGAGTGACTTTTGAATCTGAAAAGTGTCGCATCGCTCGCTTGCGGAGCGCATCCCCGACAGTGCGAGAAGTTTCCCGCCGCTACGGAGGTCGAGATCGTCGCAGCGCCTGACGCCGCTGCCAGAGACGTCGCATCCTTCGTTTGCGGGACGCACCAGACCGGTGCGGGAGAATCGAACATCGTCGCAGAGCTTGTCGTCGCTGGGTGAGAACGCCGCACCGCTTGCTTGCGGACCGCATCACGTTGCTGCGAGTGTCGTCGCAGAATCATCGCATCGTGGAGCTGCGAGAGAAAGGATCCCCGCTGGACCGCGCATCGTCGCCCCGGAGATCGTCGCAGCACCTACGAGATCGTCGCATCGTGCCTTTGCGAGAACAGACTTCCTACGGAACCTACGCACCGGAATCCATACAAGTGGCCTTCCTCCCCATACAGACCGGATTCGTCGCAACACGCCCGCTGCTGCAGCGGGGCTGTCGCAAACGCCTCCCCAGGGTCTCAGGAGCAACGCATCGCTTGTTTTACACCGCACCAGCTTCTGCTTTTGGAACTTTGTTGCAACTAAAGGTACTGTGAGTAAACGTGACGCAACGGTGAACTTTTCACGCAACTGTGGTTTATTTTACCGCAACTTGAAGAATTTTAACGCAACCTTAAGAACTCTTTTTGAAACCATATTTGAACTGTGTATGTTGGATTTTTTTATCGTTTTGGTCTTGTGTAGTTTTAGATTAAATACCTTTATTTTTCTAAACTGTTGTGGAGTCAGCTTGTGGTGTTTTCACTGTGTTACTGTGAGTGTTGGTACAAATACTTTACGCATTGCCTCTGGTTAGCCTAGACTGCTCGCGCCAAGCTACCTAGAGGGTGAGCGGAGGTTATCTTAGAGGGTTATCTCCTTGCCCTGACTAGAAGCAAGGGTCCCTATTTGGACAGTGGTACCTACCTCTGCCAACTAGAGACCCCCAGATCTAACAGAAGCAGATTTCTTGTAAGCTCTGAATGAGCCCCCACAAGCGTCACTGTCCTCAATCCAGCACAGTTGCCCGACGATCAGGTAGGTAAATACCAAGCCACATGGCCCCCAGTGTTCACGGGGTGGTGCCGTTCCGACGGCCGTGCAGCCGCCAAAATATCAAGCTCCTGGTTGACACACACAGTTTGGAAGGCACACGAGCAGCTGCGTAAGGCTCAACCTGTTCCTTGAATCACTGGTACGGGCAGCATCCGCCTGCAAGCAGAAATAAATGCAAATCACTTTTTTGCCTGACGCGTTTCGTTTATTCACTTTTTCAAAGGCAATACCATGGTGAACACTCCCCCATCGCTTTTAACGTCTTTTCAACATCTACCACGCCCATATGGGCTGTCCGAATGAAACTGTGGTGATTTCTGGGAGATGGAGTGTTCGAAATTAATCCTCAGATGGAAGCAGATTTCTTTTAAGCTCTGAATGAGCCCCCACAAGCGTCACTGTCCTCAATCCAGCACAGTTGCCCCATGATCAGGTAGGTAAATACCAAGCCACATGGCCCCCAGTGTTCATGGGGTGGTGCCTTTCCGACGGCCGTGCAGCCGTCAAAATATCAAGCTCCTGGTTGACACACACAGTTTGGAAGGCACACGAGCAGCTGCGTAAGTTTCAACCTGTTCCTTGAGTCACTGGTACGGGCAGCATCCGCCTGCAAGCAGAAATAAATGCAAATCACTTTTTTGCCTGACGCGTTTCGTTTATTCACTTTTTCAAAGGCAATACCATGGTGAACACTCCCCCATCGCTTTTAACGTCTTTTCAACATCTACCACGCCCAGATGGGCTGTCCGAATGAAACTGTGGTGATTTCTGGGAGATGGAGTGTTCGAAATTAATCCTCAGATGGAAGCAGATTTCTTGTAAGCTCTGAATGAGCCCCCACAAGCGTCACTGTCCTCAATTCAGCACAGTTGCCCCATGATCAGGTAGGTAAATACCAGGCCACATGGCCCCCAGTGTTCACGGGGTGGTGCCATTCCGACGGCCGTGCAGCCGCCAAAATATCAAGCTCCTGGTTGACACACACAGTTTGGAAGGCACACGAGCAGCTGCGTAAGGCTCAACCTGTTCCTTGAATCACTGGTACGGGCAGCATCCGCCTGCAAGCAGAAATAAATGCAAATCACTTTTTTGCCTGACGCGTTTCGTTTATTCACTTTTTCAAAGGCAATACCATGGTGAACAATCCCCCATCGCTTTTAACGTCTTAGATCGAGTCAGGACGGTCACCTCACTTCAAAAAGCATCACTTCATTGACAACAGTAAGATACTGGAAGATAATTCATTTATCTGATCTAGATCAAATTGAGCCTTTTTCATTTGGGTCAGTTAATTTATGCATCCATACTCTGGATAGTATTTTGCCTTGAAATGTATTGACTAGTAGTATTGCAATGCCTCCTTTCTTCTCCGTGCCAGACGACAAAACTTGTCAAGCGAACCAACAAGACCCAAGCCAACCCCAGTCCTTCCAGAGTATGCTAGTCTCCTGGAGAAGACAGATGTCACAGCCGGGATCCCTGAGTAAGAAAAGCACTGAGCCGTGCTTCACCGAGACACTGAGGCCCCTGGGGGTATATGTACAAGGACTTAACACCACCAGAATGTAACTTTTTAAGACGTTCTGATTGTGTTAAGTCCATCGCCTTATTAACAAGGTGGCCTTAAGCCACTTAACGTGGCATAACACCGCCTTGTAAATAAGGCCCCTTTTCAAGCTACACTTAGCGTAAAAGGGGGGGCAATGGGTGTTGTGGTGGGCCTTCTGCCGCAACACCCATTGATTTAGATGCTGTACCCTATTTAAAAGGGTGGCATAAAATGAGGCAGCTCCAAAATTAAGACAAAAAAAAACCTGGTCTAAACATGGCGAAACGAGGAGAATGTTTAATTTTCCTTGTTTTTGCAACTTCTATGTGTGCTTATGTGTGCTGCACACTGCAGCACACATAGGAGTTACAAATCACCATTCTGGATTGTTTATGTGGAGGAAGGGACAACTTCCTGCCCATAAACAATCATTCTCCCCAATGCAAGCACCCATGCACTATAGTGCAAGGGTGTCTGCTTTGGCGTTAGGCATCCTATTTTAGCGCCAGCGCTAGGGGAAGTGCAGGGGTGTGCTGTATTATTGTAAGTACAGTGCAACTCTGCTTTTTCGAACTGACGGAGCACGCCATAAACAATTTTCGAGCTAACCCGCACTCTGTGAGTTTATTGTACATATGCCCCTTGGTGTTTAAACTAAAGAACTTCAGTTACGTGTGCTGGGTGTCCTGCCATGTGTTCCCTTAGAGGGCAGCATACATTTTAACCAGACATTGTCCTATTGCGGAATATTTCTGTTTCCGACAAAAAAGTGTAATGCTTCTTTCGTGGTATTAAACTTATTTCTGCCTTACATCATTAGGATTTTCTTAAAACAGTGGCTTCCTTAAATTCCTGATTCTGACAAAATTACAAGTTATACAGTAATACCACATTACCAGAATCCGTCTCCCCCCCACCACCACCAACATGCATGGACATTTCAGCAGCTAAAAGCTGGAGAAAACCTGGGTATTACTTGAAGGAAATAGTGGAACTGCAATAGGAGTCAGATGCAGTAACTCTGACTTATTGCTAGGGGGCGCTCAGATATCAATTCAGATTATCTCAGTATTACTGCTGCTAGAGTTACCAAAATTACGTAGTAGGAATACTGAAGTCGTGTCCCAGGCCCATTTAGAAGGAGATCTGTAGTATCGAAAACTATTTTGGCAATTCTTAAAGGTAAACAAGTGTACCCTTTCACCACCTAAAACCTGTTTTGCATAATTTTGTCATTTTCCAGATTTTTTATCCATACTTTCGTGACTCCATTTGGCAGATGATTCTCTAAAATTTTCACTGGCATTTGCAGCTGGTTAAATTCGTATTCATATTTATAGGCGCCCATGTAATTAGATATGTAGTCACCATAGCCTGCGTACTCAGCCAGTGCAAAGGTTTTGGCAAAAGGCGTTTTTCAGCTGCCAACCTCCAGACCAGTGATATAACTCGTTACTTTCTTGGCTCTTGAGCAGTTGGCAACCTCGGCAATGAGCTCTTATTGACTTGACCTAAAAAATGTATGTTAAATGGTATTATAATTCTAATTTCTCCTCTTCTTCACTCTTCTGAAGAAATGTCTTGTCCTTAAACCAAGTTACCAGAAAAGTAAGCAGCCTATTGTTTTTTAAAAAGTTATAGTATTCAAATCGGAGTTTAAGCTTCAATCCTTGGTACATTCCGGGCCTTGCGTTGGTATATAGTAGAGAAATACACTGCGGTCTTGATTCCGGCACTCCTTTGTCTCCTGGCAGACACGCAGACACTTTGGGGCAGATTTACAAGCCCCTTGCGCCACTTTTGTTTTACTTCTCCCATGTTAAAAGTGACGCAAAAGTGGCGCAAGGGGCTTGTAAATCTGCCCCTTTGTATATAAAGCGAAGTCGCGGAAGGATACTGTGGCTATCGGTCATTTGCTTTCTTAGAAAACATCTTAGCAGCTGGGCTATGTTGGTATCCTTTTAGTTTCACGGTCATCCTCTATTTTATTCAGTCTTTTTTATATGAAAAGTATCAAGAGAATCTCACCAAGAGTCACAACACGAAGAGTGAAGCACATTTTGCAGAATATTGCAAATAACATTCATCGGATGGAAATAAACAAGTCAAAATAATATACGTTACTTTCAAAGCATTTATGTGAATGAGGCTGTGACGTCATCAAGCCCTGTTCCATCAGCTGCAGCACTGGGAGAAGTTGGATTTGTCACTGGGCCTGCTCATCAGCCTGATTCACAACTCTCAAAATGTTCTTCATGATCCTCTTCCACGTCTATGATCCACACGGCTGCAGAGTAGCATGACGAGTTGAGAGCTGGGTCACTGAAGCGTCAAAGGAGGAACATTTAAAGATGGAGAAATAATAACAAGCATTTGCAATGCAACGGTCTCGCCTTTAGGATCTTAAAAGTAATTAGCCATGCAGCACATTATCCTGGGTGTTAAATTAACTATTCTCATTTAGCCTTACACAACTGCTATAACCAGATGAAAAGAGCATTTGTTCTCAGTGGGGCGCCATGGAAAGGGTTTAAGGTAACTGTTAGTCCCAAACAATAAAGTTTTACAAAAAGCCAACATGCATTGACAAAGCTAATCCATTGACAAAGTCAAAAGGCTGGCAGCATAAGTCGGACCAGCTAGCTTTGCATACGCTTGTGTTGCTTTTCAGGGTCATGGAGCAGCAGATGAATGTGGAGGTAAAGAACAGTGTGGTATGAAACTGAAACTGATCATGAGAAATAGCTAGACTGAAACAGAAGAGTGTTCTATACTCTCGAAAGACAGGAGCCAAACTTGAAATAGGATCTGCGAAACTTGTTATGATTTGAGATCGGACTAACCTTCGCTGAAATTGCAAGGTTGAACAAGCACTGGTGTTGTATAGCATTTTAGGACCCTAGTGTAACTTTCCCGATTCATGCCCTTATATAGGTATAAATCACCATATCCTTATATAGGCATAGAAATCATAACCATATTTAGGCATAGGTCATGCAGTCCAAATACGGCATGGCTACTTCCACTATTTCCGAAAATCCACAAAGATTTTTTGGAAAACTCGGCTTCAGCAGTTAGGGACTTCCCCTTGCTTGAATATTGATTTGTCCAAGTACTCATTGAGTACTTTTAGTCTTTATTTATTCATGTATGTATTTTATGGCTTAGAAACCATACCATGCTTTTACAATATTATTTTATAATACTCTTCTTGCTCTACGCATTATACTTTGCAGCCAGTATTACGATTGTAGCAGTTCATTTCTTCTGCACGAGAAAGAAGACTGTTCAATAAATACTTTTTATTGAAAACACCCGTCTCTATATTTCTCTGCACCTCTGATGAAACGAAGCATGCATGATTGACTGAGTGAAATATCTATCTATTGTTTCCACGACTCTGAAGATCAGTTTTATCTTGGGGAAACAAAGTTGCCATGTTTATGCGGTTGTCAGAAACTAATCCCTTCTTGTTTATTCGAGAAAGTTTCTAGTGACCTCTGAGCTAGCTGGCACTCACAATTAAGTTTAATATATTCGATAGAGACCTAGTAGACATAAGTCCTACGTCAATTCTATAGGATATATTATTCCAATGCACAGAGCCTAATGGGAATATAGGAACTACACTACACTGGCAACGGCATTAGGTCTGGCTTTAACTTTAAAAGAATGTTATATTGTAATGTGAAGCATCACAAGATGATAGCATGGAGTTGGATATGTATTGGTGTGGATGCAAAGAATCGTAGAAGAATATTATTAAGGATTAAAAGGTCGGATACCAAACCTGAATATCCTTGTAGGTTATTGACTGCCCTCCTACTATCCGTGCTGATGCCAGAGAAAACCACCATAAATTATTTTGTTATCGATGACATGTTAATATACGCGGTCATGTGTGTGCCCCTGAAAGCTGAATTCCAGGCAGCTGGATAAATAAACAGAATTATTACAGCTGTGTGGAACGCAGGCACGTTTTTGTGGAAGCATATAACTTATGTTCAATCAAAGCATGTGCTTTTGGCTCCCAAGATGTGGCAGAGCCAAAGCCTCCTCTCCTGGTGATTCATTTTTACATAATTGTCTGGTGATAGCTGCACTAACAAGCCAGGCCAGGCCATAAACACATTTTTTAAGAGAGAGCTGAACCAAAAGGGTGATATTTTAGTAGTGAAAGAACCATGTGTTAAAATCCCAATATTATAGGTTGTGGACTTGAGTGTGAAACTTTCTGTTTGGCTTTAGTGATATTACGAGGCATTCTGACCAGGGCAAAGAAGCCTGGACACTAACTAAAGGCATGGCCCCTGATTCTGGTAGGTTCGCTAATCGCTTGTATCATCAGGTTGCTTTAAAACCAATTTATTTTATTAAAGATCATCATGAGACAAGAGTTTGAGCATTAGCTCTGAGGCCAGCAGAAGTATGCAGTATTTTATTGTTATACCAATGTAGAAATGACAAACAGAGAGAAACAGAGAGCGAACAAGAGAGAATGATACGAGGCAGAGACTGATAGAGAAAAGTGAATAAGAAATAGAGAAGAAGGAAACTGACTGACAGAGAAAGTGTTAAAAAAAGCGAAGGAATTCATAGACTATGGTGATAAAGGAAGAGGACGAGGCCAGATTGATAGGGGAAGAGTGCGTATTGCAGAAATTGAGGCAAATCAAGACAGAGAGAGAGAGAGAGCGACTGATACATAAGTAGTTAAAAAAACCAAGAGAGATGGAGACGGAAAGAGTGTCAGCCAGAAGCTGAGGCAGAGTTAGAGAGTGAGAGAGTAGCAAGCAAGGGTCAGAGTGGCGTGGAGCAGGAATGGGGCGGGGGAGACAGGTGGAAGAGGGGATGGGCGGCAAGGAGCTTTAGAAACAGAATAAGAAAGACGAGTGAGAAATCAGTGATATGTTGTGTTAAACTGAGAGAGTCCAACAAATATGGGACGTGGTAGACGGAGAGATGAGACAACTGGAAAAATGCACACCAGGGAATAGAAAGCGTGTTCTCACTTTTAGACACACACTCGTCTGTGTCGGACACAGTGCATTCTCGCTGAAATTATTTTGTGTTGTTTGTTGGAAGGGTATGTGTTTATCTTTAATAGTTGATCACTTGCGCTCAATGTCTATATCCGCCGCTATCATACAGTTACTACTAAGGGTATTCGTGTTCTACAACGGGCTGTTAATATTGCAGATAGCGGAACTGAGGCTCTAAAATGATGTGCACAAGATTACACAATAAGGGAACATGGGGGCGCCAGGATTGGAGCTCAAGCTCACCTGGTGCACGAACAGCTAGGAGAGGAGAGCTAGCTGCCAGAGGAAGGATGTGAAGAGGGACCATTCGGGCATAGCTTTAATTTGTGCAGTAGGTGCAGCGGCACCAGGGCCAGAAGCCTAGTGAATCTTGGTCAATGCTGTATTTTACAAATTAAACACAATTTCCTTCCTTGCACCTGGGAGATCATGATACAGAGGCTAATAGCACATTCACTTTAGGGGTGCATGCATGGATACTTAGCATATGCAGGGGCCGTTAGGCAGAGTGGCCACTTGTAAACCGATCACTTGGCCCCGCAGGCAGCACTTTCTCCTTGAGCCGGAGGAGGATCTCCTAGCCCGATAGGCGTCCAGCGCCCTTGGCTCCAGTGAGCGCATCTCGACCCCCCCCCCTCTGGGGGCTGCCATCGACGGTGCTCCGGCCAATTAGTTACCTCTCCTTATACTCAGAGCTCTGCTGTCAGCACATTAACCCCGTGCCCTCAAATACTTTACTAGCGTTGGTACACGTGACTGGGAAGTTTCACACAGATTTGTGCATCGGGCACATTAACCCATTCAGCGACGTTACAGGGAGCCCGCCCTGGACAGGAAAGTTACATAAACATGCATGCCAATAGTTAACAACAGGAAAGTGGTACATTTTAAATGTAAAAAATCGGGACAACGTAATTGGGGCAAAGTGGCTGCCTTTAGGGCAATTCCGCTCTGAATAAAACCCCCAAAATAACCATTACTGCGCGTGGGTTCTACCACATCTGTCAAAATCCACTTATTGTTTGCAAAGCGCCGTTTTGCTTTGAGGGGGAAGCTGTGCTCGGTGGGCGGTCGCTCGAGCCACAGAGGCAGTAAATGAATCAGACAGTTACCTTACTTTATTTTTTTTAATTTATTTATTGAGTTGTATATAGCGCTGGCTAGACCCGTAGGTATCAGAGCGCTTTACATGAGGATCAGTGAATTACAGGTTACGAGTTACATTTGTTACAAAGCTTATTTTTACAACTTTCATTCCGAGAATGGAGCAAATATTCAGTTTTTTGCTCACACCCATGTGTCAACTCTACTCACGCAAAACTATGCATAAAAAGAATACCACGTTTAGTTATAAAACAAGGTACAGGGGGAGTCAGTGACCACTTTAGGGCCCCGAGGGACACACATGAGTTAGTACATGTGAAGGTAAACGTGTACACTGTGCTGTGGCCAGTGAGTTTGGAACAATGAGCATCTGATAACAGCAAGGGGTGATTTCTGGGGTGGTTGGGGAAATATGGAAGGATGAAAGAAGATGGTTATTTAAGAGGTGCTGGTTTAAGTTAATTCTTTGATACAACTGGAGAGTAAACAGTGAAGACGTGGTATACAGCACCCCCTACAGCCCTGCAGGCCGACCGACACGTCCCCGCAGGGGACACAAGTAAGAGTGCGGCCCCCATAGTGCCACAAGATGGCACACGGGGGCAGCCCAGCACCATGAGATCCCGGAGGGTCCCGCGTGTCACTTCCGGCCTGGTGTGGGCGGGGGAGAGTATATATTCCTCCCCCGCCCACATAGCGGCCTCTTTGTCTGCCGTCCCCTCACCCTGACGCCGTTTGTGTGCTCTCTGGTCTCTCCGTCCAGAGGCCTGGTCTGGCGTCGGTGAGCTGTTTTTTCTCCGGTCGCCGGGTGGTGTCTTTGGCGGTGAGTCGTCCCCTCTCGGGGACTGGTTTTGAATTAATCGCCGTTTTTGGGCGAGGGGACGGTGGGGGTGCAGAGGCCAAAGCGCGGGTCGCGTGGCTACGCCCTGCCATGCACCCCGGGAGGTACTCCGGTGTGCGGCCTCTGTAAAGGTCGGGGGCAAGTCGGGTCGCCTGTGTTGATCCGCTTTCGTTGTTGTTGTTTTGTTCTGAGGGTCCATGGTCTCGGTTCCTCAGCAGGGGTGCTCATGCATCTGATGATCGGCGCTGTTCAGGTCGTGTCCGGAATGGAAATCAAGGAAGCTCATCCCTTTCCCATCCCTTTGGGTCATCTAATCTGGGTGACTGTAGTCTCCTTTACAGCGCTGCCTGTATTAGCCACTCAGGAACAGCTACCACTAGATGGCAGTAGGCACATACTTTTACGTAGCTTCTTGCCTGCCCATCAGTGTTGTAATCTTAAGAAACATCGACGCTACACACGAGCAGTTTTAGGCTCGTTTTGGTTCATTGGGGTTTTTAGGTGAGTCGGGGTGGGCGGGTCATCCCGGCCTTTGGCTCGATGTATCCTCAGCGTTGAGGCTTCTGGCCTTGTACGCAGGAAGCGTGGTGGTGGGGCTCGAGAGTCCATGGGGGTGATCCGAATGTTAGAATGGTTTGGCGACCATTTGTCACAGCTGCCTCTCCTATGGCCAGCGTCCGGGCAAGCAGTTGCGCCCGCTATCCGGGCTGTGTTTCTCCGTGCCTATTGGCACGCTAACTCCTGTAGTTGTGCCCCCCGCCAGGGATCCTTATGTCAGGAGCCAGATGGGCGTGCTTTGGTCTTGTAACGCTGGATGTGCCGCGACTCGTCCCGGCGGGGGTCTAGTAGGGGATCAGGGGAGGGTTGGGGTGCAGCAAGCTTTTCGTGACCACCTTGCTCTTGCACTTTCGGCGCATCCGATTTTCGGCCTGAGGCAATACTTGCAGCTTCTCTCCTACCCGGGCCGCAGCAGCCCGCCCTGCTGGCGAGTCCACTTTGGAGGCCAGGAGTTATCTCCAGTGCTGTCCCAAGCAGGACTTTGATTGTGTTGATTGGTTGCGACAGTGCCGAGGGGGGCTTCGGCGCCATGGTGAATGTTGCCCCACGGGGGCCCCAACGGTAGCATGCTGCTCGGCGTCCCGCCGGGCAGCTTGGTCCCAGCCAGGGAGCTTTCGAGCCCCGCCTGCTTCCAGTTTGGCAAGCACCCATTGGGCCATAGAGGCCACCCGGCTATTGCAGCGGTAGCGTGTCTGGGGGGATGAGGCCTGCCTCTACTACCTCTCTGAGCCTCTATGTGCGTTCTGGGTCTTGCCGCTGTGGGGTCGTGCTAGGTGTGCGCTGGGCTTTGAAGGGAGTTCTCTCTTCACCTTCCTCCCCCCATTTGTCGGCTTTGTAAGCATGGCATGCGGACTTTGTCACGTTCGGACTCGGACACGGGCCTGTGCAGTGGTGTTGCGTGCGTCTCTCAGCTGGGTCACGCCCGGGGGTGATGTAGCTTTGTGGCCTCGGGGGGAGGGTCTCTTGCCTGACTCGGGATGCGGTGAGTGCGAGTGTCCTGGCGTTTCCTTGGTTCTATCTGCTGGGGCTTGCTAGTTTCCCGCACGGGCGAGAGGCGTTTCTGTAACTGTGGATTAGTATCGAGCTGGGCCGGTCTATGTGGTGTGCAATGTCATGGTGCCTCTAGCTCAACAGGGAGAGCGTTAGTCTGCAGAGCTATCTCCCTGGTTCAAGAACGGGTATCGGCAGATGCCTTTCGTTTCACGATATGGCTCCCACATGCCGGGCCCCCAACCCAGGGGACCACGAGCAAAGTTTAAAATGGCGTCACAGGAACTGGGTCCCCGCACTCTTCTAAGGGGCCACCTGAATTTTAAAATGGCGCCCACATGAATGAGGCCCCACCTCATCTACGGAGCTAAGAACATTTTTAAAATGGCGCCCACATTTTAGAATGGTCACCTAGTACCCAGGCGTGTTCTACACATTGTGTTTGTTTTACAACTTCTTCTGTGCATCCTGATTGCAATTGTTGGCCTTGGGTCTCGAGGGGCGCTTTTATCCTTTATTACCCTCTTTGTGTAACTTTTCAGCATTCTGCCGCTGTTGGCACTGCCCGTAGTGCGCTAAACGACGTGCTCAGTTTAACTAGGTACCCAGGTTTGCGGCCGCGGTCCTCCGCTGTCGTTTTCTTCTGGTGTCCACAATTTCATTAGGATGCCCCCCTTGTTGCACTGGCGCGTCCTAGAGACTTACTAGTCTGGGAAGTGCCGGTACCCAATGTCGAGTTGTCACCCCGGCCCCAGTTGGAGGGCGGAGGACACGTGTGCGCCCCCGTTTGTCAGCGGGGACCAGGCCAGGCTCAGCTGGGTTCCCAGTCGAGCGGATTTCTTTCATTCGTACTGCATCGGTTTTCAGTAGGCCAAGTGTATCCTCTGATGCAGTTAGTTACAGAATTTACTAGTACATTAAAGTCGGAGAGAGGAACTGGCCCGGTGGCTAAGACGAGCAATGTTGGCTCACGAGTCCAGGGTTCGAGACTCGGCTGGTTTCTCAATTTCGACTTTCTCGCAGTAGTTGCTTGTGCAGGCATGCATGGATGGGCTGTAACTATTTTAAATTTTCTCATGGAAGGTGTTTGTTACGCTACCATGTCGATTTCTATGTACCTGATGCTGACTCTGCTGCTCTCCACTTTGGGGTCAACTGAGTTATTTAGTGAGCATGGCAAAACATCTTCGAGAATAAATCGTGAAGGTTACATCTGAAGAGCAAACTCGAGGGAAATGGTGAGATCTCTGAGCGGAGTGCAGCAGCAACATGAATTAGGCCCGTTACACAAGCCCCCCCTTGAACTGGTGTGACATTGTTAGAAATATCATATTGTATGCCGCATTCTGTGACTTGCAGTCTAATTTTAACAAGGATGGCTAAGTAGGCAATGGTGGCACTTGTGCAACTACCGGAAGCAAATTCAATGTTAAGAGGGAGTAAACAGTGTGTTACAAGAGAATAGTGACAGGTGCATGTTACTTAAGAGTACCAAACACAGGTAGAAGGTAATACTGCACTTTTGGCAGACTCTTAAACCACAAGAACACACTGGTAAGACACTTCCACAGTCAAGGAGAATATACTTATTATATTGAAAGGTCTTCCCTCAATTAATAGAGGGCATCTATTGATTTGGTTGAGGTCAGGTTGAAGGCCTGGGATGAAGTGTTCTGGGTAGAATGGTAAGGGGACGAGTTAAGATGTGTCTTAACCACACACACCTAAGTGCAATGGTCAGTTTCTGACTTTGCATTTGATTATTTGATTTAGTGGCAAGACTTGACACTACACCACTGCCTCAGGCGCTGGAGGTGCGCAAATGTTTGCCCCACCCAACTCCTTATCGAGAAGGTAATATGGTCAAATTAGTTCTCGTAACTGACGAACAGGCATGCCCCTGGTAACGTGGGGGGGCATTGATAGCCCCTGTCTCAGGTTAAGAATATTTATTGGGTATGAGGGGGGGCAGGGCTTCCAATTATTGTTCTATGTCCATATGCGGGCACCGTGCTGGAGAACCGCCCTACTCACATCGGGGGCTGCCTGAACTATCAACAGGTAGAAGGGTCTTTGGTAGGTAACTGTTGAGTCTGAGCAGAGCAGGTAGCTCCAGTGGAATAATTGGATGTTCTCTGTTAAAACAACTGATGAGTCTGGGCAATTGGTTGATTTACTGGACATTGATTGGTGGGGTTTCTCGGTAAGCAGTGGCAGAATGTGGGCAGATCTTGCATCCCCTGTGACAAAGCTTAGCATTTGAACTATGGTCCTAGTAACAAGACACTTCCCTACACTACTGCCTCAGGCGCTGTAGATTCACAATGGTTTGCCCCGCCCAACTCCTACGACAATGTAATTGGAATAATCAGTTCTCGTAACTGACTGACAGGCTTGGCCTGGTAGCAAGGGGGCAGTTGCCCCAGTATCATTGTAAAGAATTCATAATGTTACATGAAGGGGGGCGGGGCTTCTAATCGTTGTTTTATGTCTCATATACAGGAACCGTGCTGGAGAACCGCCCTCTCTCGTGGGGGCCGCCCGAACTATCAATAGGTAGAAGGGTCTTAGCACACTGTGGCCAGTGAGCTAGGGTAAGGGACACCCAGGTTCTCACCATGAGTCACTACGGCCCGATATGTATTATGCCCGTTTTGATACAGTCCAGCTCTTTCATGCCCTCTTTGGGAAGAGTTACTGACAGTGCCCGGGTATACTCTTTCTATTTCAGAATGTGTTTCCATACATTATTCGGGGATGGTTACGTATTTGCAATACGTTTACGCAGCAGCTCACTAATAGTATTGGAAATATTGGGTGACTCTTCCAACTTGCTTTTGGAGGTTCAGTTTTGATCTAAAAGAAACCTTTTAGTGATGTTATAAGAGTAGAACACATTGCCCTGGTGGCGCAGCGTGCAGCTTTGCAGGGAGGCATACTAGGCTTGGTTATCTATACGCTGTGGGTCGGTAGTGCGACCATTGGTGTTGGTTTCGCTCTCACAGGTTGAAAAGAATATAAAGAGACTTGGACTTGGTCAGCGTCATTCTGATAATAGACTGGGTTGGCGTGCTCAGGATGAGGCAAAGCCAACGCAAGCCGTTTTTCCCCTGCAGCGCAAGGTGTGTCTTCACGCAAGGCATAGTTTGCATTTGCCCTTCTCCTGTATTACAGTGCCAGGCATTTCAGACTGACTGTGTAAGTTTGTGTTACGCTGCTCCTTCTGAGCTACGCAGTCTCATACCATTCCTGGCACTTTGACTCCTAAAGTAGCATATTTATGTTATTGTTTCACACAGGCACACTTCTAGCTCGGGATTATCTGACTAAAGCAGCCTTATTCCTTGGCCTTATAGAGTCTCTTGTTGGGCAATTGGATGTCTTTACTGATTTGGGTCTCACTCAGCTTCTTTGTTTGATTGCTGGCAAGAAAGTGTTATTCAGGTCTTTTTATGTCACCCATAGTGCACTGAAATGATGGACATGTCACACATAGCAGTTGACACCTCGGTAGCTATGGATGGGGGCGGCTATTTCTTGGTTGGCTATGCACGAAAGCTATAATTGTGGCTTAGTTATCTTATGCACTATGAAGCATTGACTAAACCAACAGATGGGCTTGTTGTATGGTAGCGCTCCTTTTGTAAGTAAAGATAGGGAGGTATTGGCGTAGCGGCCAATTACCAATCATTTCTCAGTACTTTTGCCTGAGCAAGCTGTGTAGCCCTGCAGATTAGTTGTGCCTGCATTGCCACACATATAACTCATACATTCTAGCCCACGCCGAGACACTCACATAGTTGTCCCAGCTTAGCCAGTTTTCTTTACCCTGGAAAATTGGCACTATGGTGATGCATTGTCTTTTGCAGAATTTTGGGCCTGCATTAGCACACATACCTCCTACAGTCTGATCCAACTATGACCTCTCAGCTCTGGCTCCGCTGTGGTTCAGGCTGATACTTTATAGCCTCTACTTGTTTAATAGCGTGGGTCCCTTGTTGGCAATCATGCGGCCATGTAGGCGATTGCTTTAGCTGTTTTTTATGTGAAGGGTCCGCAAGGGGCAGGAATTTCCTCAGTATAAGTCCTACATTAGGGGTTGAATCGCAGTGGAGGGCCCTTGGCTAGGTGCTTGGGTAAGCTTTTCACCCAGACAGTATCCATTTAGTTGTTATTCAGGTACGAATGTCGGGATTCCTTTTGCAGTGTTCACATACCAGGAAGTAAGAGGAGGAAGTATTAGTTCCCCTAGTTACACAGGATGGATTTACAGTTGTATAGGCTGCTTGTTAAAGTGCAAAACCCAAACTGGCGTCATACGCTTGATAAGAAGCTTGCGACCAGCGGTGGGCTGCCCAACTAATGTAATATGTTTGGGGGCAGGCATGCACTAAGAGATGGATCCTCGAGATCAGCCAAGACAGTCAATTTGACTCGATAGCGTTCCCACTGCTCAAGATGGGTCAAGTTTCGTTCTGGTAGTTCCCCCCTTACTCGGCTGGTACACTGAGACACCCGTGCATATGTCACACTTCCCATGGCACGACAGTCACTACAGGGTGGGAACGGCGACGGGGGGGGGGGTTGGCCTCCATCAGGCCTTGCCAGGTCATGGGTAGCCAATCTTTAGCTAGAGCCTGGGGTGGTGACAGTGTGGTATATAAATAAATAATACCGGATCTAGGTTTGTCTGGACTTAGCAATAACAGATAGCTCAATAAAATAAGAGTCAAGATTCGAGGTAGTAGGAGTTTGCAGGTTTATTACAGCATAAAGGACAGGAACAGGACAACCTGCACAGGAATAGGATGGCAGCGCTGCCGGGGGCAGGATCGGAATCGGCGTAAAAATTTAATAACAGTGCACGCTCATATATACTAAAACAGTTGCATTATAATACATACGATAGGCGGAGCAGTGGGTGTGGTCAATAGCAGTCGCGAAAGATAAGGGTGAAAGTAGGTGTAACAGAGGCGTATACATAGACATGTGATGCAAACGTAACAGAATATGTCATGAATGGGGCGGAAACATGGAGAGAGCTACCTAAGGAGCCGGGACCTCTGACCTAATGGTGCGCGCAAACTGGCAATGACGTGTTACTAGAAGAAGCTGGGGGCTACGAACTCTGTGCTAGGAGCAGAGACTGAAGTCTGGAGAGTCAGGGCGACATGTACCTAAGCAATATCTAGTATCTGATGTTTAAAGAACATGTTGATAGAATCCAAAAGTTATCAGGGTAAAGGCTAACAGACTCTAAGACTGGAGCATGCATTATTCTACATGTAGTGCGTGATGAAGAATATTAAATGACCATTAAATGCAGTATTTCTCTAACGTGGAGACGTAAAGGCTAGACAATGACGGAAACTATTGATGCGATTCAGTAACTTAGGAATGCAGAGAAGGAGGGCTGGACTGATAACTAGAATCATAACATACTCTTGGCAGACTCAGAGGCAGAGCCAGGCTGAACCGGGCACTGTGAGGCAGGAAGTAAGTGAAGGGTCAGGAATACAGGTGGGGGCTGTATCGCTCCTCAGCGAGGCTCAGGAGACAGGAGCCGAATCTGGTGTCCAGGCCCTTTTGAGGCCTAGAAACGGGGACTTTACAATGGAATAACGTGCACACTGAGAAACGTGGCAACGTAACTTTACATAGGCCTGATATTCGTAGTATTCACGAGAACTGGAAACTGGCATACTAGAGGTGGACACAACTGTAATTGCGTCTTTAATCGAACATGGGGAATACATAGGCATATTAATCATGCACAGATAACATATGATGGATGACGCGTAGGGACACAGAACATGGCAAAATTTACTTTTCCACATTCCCTCCTTGTCACTACGTTTCCATCAGGAAACATCAATATTCATGATACCATCTATCATTTCATACAGTATCATTTGCTCGTCTCGAATTTTCTTGGAACGGGATTTAGGACGTGACTTGGGACTAGGAATACAAGATGTAGCACAAATGCCGCAAATCGCAGGGCCACATTGTAAACAGAGGCAGCAACTGAATATGATCGCTACTGCAATACCTAGAAAGGACAATACTTTCCATCCCCAGGCGGAAATTATATTCCAGAACCAACCGGACCATGTCCAGGTGCCTGGGTCTTGGTGTAACAGATGGGCAATTTTATGGAGTCTGGTTATAGCTGAATAAACAGACGGCGCGTTATTAGGAATGAAAATGCAGCAACTAGATCCGATGACTCTACATGCCCCGCCCCTATCGGCCAGTATGACGTCAAGGACGAGACGATTCTGTAAAACGACAAATCTCATAGCAGATTGCTCTTCAGTTAAGTTACCTAGAGCAGAGGCAGTCTCATTAACTACTGCTTCAAGGGTTCTGGTTAACCTACGAATTAGCTTACTGTTCTGGATAGGTCCTATAAAGAAGAAGAAACCTCTATTGAAATCTGTATACTGTTCTAGAGCAGTTTCAGTATAATCGACAATGGGGGACTCCCTTCTATGTCTAAGGTGTACTAGATGTGTGTTTCTATGATAATCAGATGGGGCTAGGAAAACAGGTGGCAGTAGGAAGGCAATGTAACAGGTTCCCTCCCAATCGAGGGGCAGACGAACATATGCGGTCTGACCACAAATAAAATAAGAATGACGTGAAGCTTTGAAAATAGATTTCCCACTGTCACTATATTTGACAATAGTAGTACAATCGCTATGTCCTACATGTACGGAACCATTATTTCTAACACATAATTCGCCTTTGACTGGTAGTACTGAAATAGCAGGTAAGTCTGGAGTGGAATCAGACTGAACATTCAGGACCATGAAATTCGAAGAATAATTACCTAAGTTGTAAACTTCGTTTTCTAGATCTAACCCTGTTCTGTGGGGAAGACCTTGCTTTTCTGGGAAACATGTACTGTTAAGAAAAGACATATCTGTTGAGGATGACGTTAACGTGGACCATGCTCCACACGAACCATTATGTGAAAATGGATAAGGAAAGAGTGGCAGAACTCCCTTCGGTGTCTGGAAAGGGGGGAGTCGACCACACACCCAACAATTAGTGGCATTGCTGGTCTGGTGTGAATAATGTAACATGCGGATAAAGGAATTATTACGCATAGCGAGACGATAAGAGAGTTCATGAGGAGGCAGATCACTAAACGTGTGCTCTACTGTAGCATTAGAAGACTTATTTACATGAGAAACTGGAAAATACAGATAAAACGCATAACTGGTGCAGGAAATCATAATACTGAGAAATAATATGAAACATAGAAAAACGATACATCGGATTGAGTTTTGACTAACTCTCTCACTATGGGGGTCTATTTTATACATGTCAGAAACCGGTCTAACCGTTTCACCTAGGGGAGGACTTAGACAATCAAACTGGCTGACTTATTTTACTAGACCTTAGCTTTTTCTTATACTCCTGTTGCGGAGTTGTCTCTAACAGGGAGGGTGCAGTATCATTGTCTTTTGCGGGACAGTCCTTAAGAATAGTACTTTGGCAGTCCTTTAAATCCTGGGAAATGTTCTTTGAAACTGGCTTCAATCCATAAAATTTTTTAATATGCGAAAGATGCACCCAGCCTTTGCGTCCCTCCAACTTCACGGCTGTACGGGTGGCCAGGAGGACCTGTCGGGGCTCCTTCCAGCGAGGCTCCAGCGGACTTGAGCGATCGAAATTTCGCACTAGGACCATGGATCCGGGAACGATTTCATGCGGTGCCACCTCGGTATTGTCTGGAAATGCGGCAGCAACCTGTGAACGACAAGAGTTGAGGGCAGACATCAAGGAAGCTAGGTAATCTGTCAGCATATTACATGAAACATCGGTAATACTTCGAGGTCTAGGTGTACCCCACATGTTAGGGGGGCGGCCGAATACCACCTCGTACGGGGACAGACCTGATCTGGAATGTGCGACCATGCGCATATAAAATAAAGCGACTGGCAGAGCTACTAGCCAGTCTACACCTTTCTCTTTACATACTTTTGCAATTCGAATTTTCAGGGTCTGATTATGTCTCTCTACGAGACCGGCTGCTTCAGGATGGCGTACACAATGGAACTTCCACTGGTATCCTAACAGAAGGGAAATATGTTTCATGAGCTCAGATGAGAATGGCTGGCCGTTGTCAGAATATACGACTCTAGGGAGTCCGTAACGGGGGAAGAACTCACGAACCAACTGCTTGGCAGTGGTCGCGGCTGTGTAGTCTGGAACTGGATATGCCTCCGTCCACCTGGACAAAGCGCATACAACTACAAGGACATACTTGAAACCTCGACATCGCTCCATCTGAATATAATCCATCTGGAGGACTTCAAAAGGGTGGTCCGGAGGCTGGAATCCCCCTTGTTCCACCGGGACACTTTTACCTGGATTAAACTGGCAACATATCATACAGGTACGGACTTTCTGCTTGGCTGCAGCTCGTAAATGCTTGTTGAACCAAATATTCTGGATACTGTCTAACATAGCTTTTTCTCCTAAATGTGCTGGACTATGTGCGGTATTAATAATGACTTGAACCATAGAGTCGGGGAGAAACCATGTGGTTCTACCCTTCGTTAACCATCCTTGATCTGTCTGTACCCCTCCTTGTTCGGACCATTTCTTGATTTCATTGGGAGTAGCATGTAACTGGATATCTATGACATCTTGAGTAGGGTCTTTAACTGTCATACATGTAGTCAGATCTGGAGTATGTGTCTGTGTCGGTTTAACTGGAATGTCAGGAGTCTGTGCTGTAAACTTGGCTGTGCGATCTGCTAGATCATTACCCTGGGAAATAAGGTCAGTAACTTTCGTATGTGCTTTGCACTTCATGATAGCAATGGATGTCGGTAAATGTATTGCATCTAACAGAGCCTGAATGAGGAGACCATGCTGAATCTTGGTTCCATGAGAAGTCATGAAACCTCTCTCCTGCCAGAGCACTCCAAAGTCGTGTACAACTCCAAATGCGTAACGTGAATCTGTGTAAACATTAACTTTCAGGTTCTTGGCGTGTATGCAGGCTTGAGTCAGAGCAACTAGCTCTGCTGCTTGAGCAGACAGGGTGTCAATGCGGTGTGTTTCAATAACTTCAGTGTCAGTAGTCACTGCATACGCGGCTACTAGTTCTCCTGTACTTGTTCTCATACATGAACCATCCACATAAAGTGTCAGGTCGGGATCTGGTAATGGAATATCTGTCAGATCTTGTCTTGGCTTTGTCATGATGTTAACTACTTCCACACAGTCGTGTGTGGCAGAATTCGAAGTAACTGATGGTAACAATGTAGCAGGATTTAAAACGTTGCAGCGTCTGATTTCTATGTGTGGCTGGAACAGTGTCAATTCATAACCTGTTAAACGTGCAATTGTCAAGTGCTGAGTTTGTGTTCGGTTTAAAAGAACTTCCACGGAGTGTGGGACTTGTACTGTCAGGGAGTGTCCTAATACTATGGAATCACTTTGTCTGATAGCTAGTGCTGTGGCTGCAACTGACTTGAGGCACGCAGGCAGAGCCTGGGCTACAGGATCTAATGTGCTCGAAAAATAAGCACAGGGCTTGTACTGTCCTGCTTGATCTTGTGTGAGAACTGATAATGCTGTACCTTCGCGTTCAGTGACGAAAAGTGTAAAAGACTTACTGTAGTTCGGTGTTGCTAGAACTGGGGCTTGACATAGGGCTTTCTTTAACTCATTGAAACTAAGTGTATGTTCAGATGTCCAAGGGAGGACAGTCGATACGGCTGCCTCCTGTGTCGTTAACTGTATCAGTGGCTTGGCTAGAAATGCATACTGAGGAATCCATTGTCTGCAATAAGAAGTAAGGCCAATAAAAGCACGTACCTCCTTCTGGGTCTTGGGCTGAGGAAGACTCGCTATTAACTGAATACGGTCTGGTGTCAACTGCCTACCCCTCTTGGACAGTAAGTGTCCTAAGTAGACCACTTGCTGGACACAGAATTGAAGCTTCGAAGGGGACACCTTGTGTCCCATCTCAGCTAGGAAATACAAGACTGTAAGTGATGCTCGCTCGCAAGCACATTCAGAACGGGCTGTGATCAGGAGATCATCGACATACTGGAGCAGGGCAGTGTCAGTTGGCATGTGAATGTTGTCTAGTTGTCTCTTGAGTGCTTGACTATAAATACTAGGACTTTCTGTGAAACCTTGAGGAGCGCGTGTGAACATATAGCTCCTTCCATTTAAACAAAATCCGAAAAGAAACTGGCTGTCTGGATGAATGGGGACACTGAAAAACGCGTTCTTGAGGTCTATGACTGAAAAAAATGAAGCTTCGGAATCAATGGCTGTCAATAGGGAAGAGATATCTGGGACAACGGGGTACTGGGGAATAATACATTTATTGAGTTCTCGAAGGTCAATCACTAATCGATATACTGGAGGTGCATTTGGATCAGTACGTTTCATGACTGGAATGATCGGAGAATTACATACATTGGAGTCAGTTTCTACAACTACTCCTTGAGCCATGAGCTCGTCAATAATTTTGGATAAGGCTGCTACAGCCTCAGGTGGCAATCTGTACTGTCTGATTCGTGGCAGGATTACACCTGGCTTGAGAGTCACACGATGGGGTGTGATTTGCATAAAGCCGACATCAGTTGGACCTTGCGCCCATAGATGCTGTGGAACATTGGACAATCTGGGATCAAAATCTCGTAATACATAGTGACCCTTGAAGTCACGTAGGAACAATCGTATTCCCTCGGGGGAACAGCATATAACTGCACCTAATTCTTTCAGTGTTTTAATGCCTAATAGATTTTCTGGACATGACTTAGTAAGTAACAGATCAGTAGTGCGGGACAATGGACCTACTTCTAGAGTAACTGGCTTTGATATTTCATTTACAATAGGTTTTCCTGAAAATCCAAGGGAAACATTTCTTGAGCCTGAGAGCGGAGCCCCTGGAACTTCGGCGTGACTTATAGTGGTCCTACTTGCCCCTGTATCAATCAAAAACTTTCGGTCTTTCCCTAGTACTTGACTATGAACATAGGGACCTTCTTGATCTACAGGTATCTCGATGAGAGGCAAGCCTACCTCCCTCTCTAGGCTGTTTCATGAATATGGCTGATACTCTGGATACTCAGACTGTGCATACTGGTACATCTGCTGTGTAACATGCTGTGTTGCAGCGATAGGCTGCGGTGCTGTAACTGTCTGTGGTGCATTCTGTGGCTGAGGAGTCTGTGAAACTTGTTCTTGTCTAGGCGGACGTGGTCTTTCTTTAGTCTTACCAGTAGCTATGTTATGTTTCAGAACTGCACACTCGTTTATAAAATGACCTGGCTGTTTACAATAATTGCAGTTCCCTTTAACAGGAGCTGCAGGATGACTGGCTTGATTCGGACCCCTCTTCTGACTGTCTTGAGGAACGGATTGTGCAACTAGTACTTTCATTTTCGTGTCTTTCATACGTTTCCTTTCATGTTCTTGCTCTTCTCTGATTCTATTCTGGTGGTATTGAAGCATCTGTAACATTTGGGACGGGGTATTAGCTTGCCAGGTACTTTCGACTTTCAAAACTCGATTCTTAACTTGTGGACTTGAATTCTCGACTAATTTAGTAACAAAAAGATGAGGGTATGACTCGCTACTTGTCTTGAGGCCACTGTTTATAATAAAACATTTTTCAAATCTAGAGTAAAAATCACTAGTGTCTTCGTCTTGTTTCTGTTTACATGCTGAGATTGCATCCCAGTCTTCCTTTTTAGTGGCTAATAGTCTAGGCAAAACTTGTATTAATAATTCTGGTAATTCTTTACATCTATCTCCAAGACCGGTACCTGGTACTCGTGCCTTGTCTTCAGCTTCTAGAACTGCCCAATCGATCTTTTTCTCTCCCACCTCCCATTCTTTTTCTTTGAGTTTCTCATATACCCCTGCGGGCAACAGGACTTTTAACATTTTAATGATATCTGGATACGTGTATTCTCCCATACGGAGCATGTCTTTTAATTCTCGGTGGAACCCTGCTGGATCTTTATCATGACAGGGAATTAACTTTTTCATCTCTAAGAGTTCCATCTTTGTGATCGGGGTGTAAACAAACACTCGTTGCATTTCACCACCGTCTGTCTTAACTGGATGCACTTCTCGTAACGGATTCTGTCTGTCTATGTAAAAGAGTTTACTTTCTGGGGGTGAGACATGAACAAAATGTGGGTTCAGAAACGTTCTGTATTTGTGGCGCTGTTCTAGAATGACACTAATTAAATCGGTACCTAAACCTTTCCATTTGTACTGGAGTAACTCGTTCAGGACATCGTGTAACGGACCTGGATCAGAATGTTGACCCTCATACAGTGTAATGAGGTGCTGGATCATATACATACCCGCCAGTCGCTGCTCGGCTGGGGGCAATTTCAGGAACATTTGTGCCACTATTTCGTCTGGAAATGTGGTAGAATCAGTAATCCATCGGACTGCTGATCGGACTAGTTCTTGTTCATGCATAGAACTTAACTCACTATAACCGATTCGTGACTTCAGAATGTGATCGGTAGCTTGAAATACTTGTTCCAGAGAACCTTGTTCTGGTGCTGGATGATGAAAAATTGACTTGTGTTCTAGGCGCAAATGGCGATCTGGAAATCTAGATTTTCCTACATACGCTATTCTGTCGGGATTCTCGTCCTCCACCTCTTCTGTAGAAGAGTCATTTTCTTTCTCGCTTACTTGTGCTTCTTTACGTTGTTCATGTACCCTTATTATTTCTTTACGGATTTTCTTGTACATACTCTCTATACTACTGATGGTCTTGTGCTTACCCTCGGCTATATTATCACTCCACCTTGTCAGGACTTTCATTTCGGCTCGATCTTTGGTCGGATAATCTTGTTCCCTTATTAGACAATTAATCAGAAACTTTAATATCATGAGCTGGACTTCAACTTTTCTTTGGCTCATGACGTCACTAATACTTTCTGGATCATTCCCTGTACGGATGAAACGATATATTCTGTCTAGATCTTCTTTCATATCTGGTAGGGTGACTAGATACTCGGTCACTTTTCTCACGCGTAATGAATATAAAACCATACTATCCTCGCCTGGGACTGGATCATAGCCACATTCGGTAAGGGCTTTTCTTATTTCTGCAACAGACTGATATCTGGGCGTACGCTGTGACGCTTGTGCATGTAATTCGGCTAACGTTAAACGCTTGTGTGGCGGCGGGGTTTGAGGAGGACCTCCCCCTGCGGCCCCTAAACTAGAGTAGTCTACTGATGCTCTTCGTCCTGGCAGAGTGGGAAATGGAAATGCAGGCTGGACTTGTATGGCGGGCTGGACCGGGGGTACCGTAACAGGTACTCCGGTGTCTGGAGGAGCGGGAAGTGCCTGATTTACAGGGACTGGAGGAGCGGGAACAGGATTTGCATATTCTGGGACTGTGTCGTCCAAATAGGACGAAATGAAAATATCAGCTGCGGTCGGTTTGTGACGTAGCTTGGTCGGAACTAATGGTGGCGGAAAATTACTGGATGCCTCCGGGGTCGCTTTTGGCAAACCCTCGGCAAGAAGAGGGTACATACCCTTAATGAGGGCATTCCTCTGTCTGTCGGACTGTTCTGTTTTAACTCGTTCACCTATCTCGATTAGTTCCCTTTCCTGGGCTCGTTCCAAGGATTCTCTACTTAGTTCTGACTTTCTGATTTCTTTTTCAGTTCTTTTATGAGATTCTTTGCGCCATAACTCAATGGCATCTTTCTGTGACTGTCTGGCTTTCTTTTTCCATAATGCTTCTTCTACTCTCATGATGCACTCGGCATCCCATGTACCCGATACGGGCCATCTATACTTTTCCTCTAACTGTTTGGTATACTCTACCCATAAATCTAGATACAATATGGCGCTTATGCCATGCTTCTGATAAATAAAATGACCTGGACTGTCCCTAGGCGGGACAGGAACTGCTGCTTCTAGCAGACCTTTTCTGGTTTTTAACTGACGCAGTTTTGAAAAGAGCGGCATGACTGAACTATAATCTGGACACAACACAATACACAATAAACACGATAATTACTTCACACTCATACCACGACATTAAAATACATGAATAACATTCAGAATAACAGTTCAAACAGAATACTACCTGGAATACGGGAAACAGAATACATGAATTTTCTCGAGGACAGAACTGACTTAGAACAGAAACTAGATGCACTGCTGAAACAGTACGAAACTTACCGGTCTCATACAGAGACACGTCAGGACCCGCATCCACCGAAGTGGACACTTCGTTTGTGGGCCTGTGTACCACCAACCCACGGACCAGAGTCAATTAGATTGACCCTGTCTAGATACTACATCAGCAACGGTACTCACCGGGCAGCAAGAACGGAAGGCCTCGGACTGGACTGGACTGCTACGACGCCGGACGGACACACTTCGGACTTCTGTTACGGGTGGGCCTCCGGATACCTCGGACCTTGGACTCTCGGCTTGGGCTCTGGTCGGGACTCGCCGCGTTCCTCCACCGTCTCGTCTGGATGCTGGACCGCCTCCTCCGTCTCCTCCGTGGGCCTGAGGGATACTTAAAGCAGAAATATCTGCCGGTGCGCAGAAGAGTTCCGTCACGACTGCAGGGGGTCAGGGGGTCGGCGTGGCTTCACCGACGCGTGGGGAAAGGGCAAGTCCCTGTTCGGGCGCCATTATGTGGTATATAAATAAATAATACCGGATCTAGGTTTGTCTGGACTTAGCAATAACAGATAGCTCAATAAAATAAGAGTCAAGATTCGAGGTAGTAGGAGTTTGCAGGTTTATTACAGCATAAAGGACAGGAACAGGACAACCTGCACAGGAATAGGATGGCAGCGCTCCCGGGGGCAGGATCGGAATCGGCGTAAAAATTTAATAACAGTGCACGCTCATATATACTAAAACAGTTGCATTATAATACATACGATAGGCGGAGCAGTGGGTGTGGTCAATAGCAGTCGCGAAAGATAAGGGTGAAAGTAGGTGTAACAGAGGCGTATACATAGACATGTGATGCAAACGTAACAGAATATGTCATGAATGGGGCGGAAACATGGAGAGAGCTACCTAAGGAGCCGGGACCTCTGACCTAATGGTGCGCGCAAACTGGCAATGACGTGTTACTAGAAGAAGCTGGGGGCTACGAACTCTGTGCTAGGAGCAGAGACTGAAGTCTGGAGAGTCAGGGCGACATGTACCTAAGCAATATCTAGTATCTGATGTTTAAAGAACATGTTGATAGAATCCAAAAGTTATCAGGGTAAAGGCTAACAGACTCTAAGACTGGAGCATGCATTATTCTACATGTAGTGCGTGATGAAGAATATTAAATGACCATTAAATGCAGTATTTCTCTAACGTGGAGACGTAAAGGCTAGACAATGACGGAAACTATTGATGCGATTCAGTAACTTAGGAATGCAGAGAAGGAGGGCTGGACTGATAACTAGAATCATAACATACTCTTGGCAGACTCAGAGGCAGAGCCAGGCTGAACCGGGCACTGTGAGGCAGGAAGTAAGTGAAGGGTCAGGAATACAGGTGGGGGCTGTATCGCTCCTCAGCGAGGCTCAGGAGACAGGAGCCGAATCTGGTGTCCAGGCCCTTTTGAGGCCTAGAAACGGGGACTTTACAATGGAATAACGTGCACACTGAGAAACGTGGCAACGTAACTTTACATAGGCCTGATATTCGTAGTATTCACGAGAACTGGAAACTGGCATACTAGAGGTGGACACAACTGTAATTGCGTCTTTAATCGAACATGGGGAATACATAGGCATATTAATCATGCACAGATAACATATGATGGATGACGCGTAGGGACACAGAACATGGCAAAATTTACTTTTCCACAACAGTGTTTGAATCTCAGTCTGGGGGTTCTGGGCCAGTTTTCCCTCGCCATGCGCTGCCTGGGGCAGCGGGCTCTAGGTGCCTCTGAGGATCAGGCAAGGGTATTCTGGACTGAGGTGCGTTTCACTGGATTTACACTTTCACAGACTGGTTCCAGCGGATACTCCTTATCCAACAATTAGGGAACCTTGTGACACACTATCTTTAGTATACCACTCTGGTTTATATATAAGGGTCTCAAGCGGTTAGCAGGGTCCAGGAATCTGGAGGGGTTCCTCTGAGACATTGGATCAGTTTCGATCGTGGCTTAACAGTCTCGATAGATGCCTTAGATTCACATGAACTGTGGATCATCAAAAAGCCACGTATCTAGATTTAGATATCTATGCCAGAGACAACAAACTTATAACATCAGTCCATCAAAAACCAACAGATAAGAACTCACTGTTGCACTATAGGTCGTTCCATCCCAGGGCCTTGCGGGATAACCTCCCGGTGGGGCAATTCATGAGATACCGGAGGAACTGCTCCACAACTGACAGTTTTTTGGAGCATGAAAAACTACCGTAGATTGAGGGTCTGTGGGGGAAATATTAAAGACCACTGAATGTGCGTTCCCCAATTAACATAACACACAAAATGCACAACTGTGGTCAAGGTCATGTGTATATGGTAAATGAGTAAGTTGTCCTCTCTCAACACCCCTGTGATGTCATGCACCTAACTTGGGGAGACATCCCTTAAGGATAAGAACCCTCACTCACCCGAAGGTGACATGCTTCATCATATGGGTCCCCCTTACCAGTGTAGAAAACCTAGTCCACACTGGGAGCTACTACTCCGGGATCTTAAAGGAGGAGCTCAGAGATGTTTTATGAACAAAGGGATGATAATCCCATATGTGAGTAAAATAGGTGTAGTGAGAATAGCAGCGCTGTGTACATCAATAACAGGTGAGATTAAAACTATCTAAGGGGATACACTAACTATTTTATTGATGTGCTCCGCTTGACAGGGTTAAAAAGGAACAGCACAGTGGTATAGAGGTAGAACCACTGTCACTAAATGGTCGACATGTTTCAGCCTCTTGATCACAAGGTATCATCGGCTTTCTTCAGGACCAGTTGGAAAAAATGTGATATTGCTGCTGCCAATATGTGACAAAAACAGAATTAAATTGAAATAATAAATACTCCACCGGTATTCCTGTCTTATATTCTGGTGATCAGGTCATACCCAGGTATCCTCAATAAGTAGGAAATCCTGCCTCACCTCTACCTGGCAGGCTGCTCTGGGAGGAGGCCCCGCACTGTCCGTCGGTGCCTCGTGGCTCGGATAGAGCTAGCCCCGGGTGAGTGAGGGTTCTTATCCTTAAGGGATGTCTCCCCAAGTTAGGTGCATGACATCACAGGGGTGTTGAGAGAGGACAACTTACTCATTTACCATATACACATGACCTTGACCACAGTTTTTTGGAGCAGACTGCAGAACTGGCTGACAAACTCACCGCTAGAGCCTACCCACAAAAAACTGTGAAACAAGCAAAAAAGCGGGCACTCAATACCCCGCGGGAGGCCATCCTTGACCGACACATTAAAGAACAGCAGGACTGCATTCCGATAATAACTACTTTCGGACCGCACTCCACCAAAATCCGCCAAATACTGAGGAAAGACTGGCACATTTTAAGTACCAACTCTATGCGCATGCCTCAACCACGATTTGCCTTCAAGCGATCGTCTAGTCTGAAGGACCGGCTGGTCCATACACGCCCCCAGGTGAAGTTACCGCACTCTAACATTCCACCGGGCCACTACCCGTGTGGTGACTGTACTATCTGTACCCTCACCATGAAGACCAGTTCCATCATAAGAACCAACGGGAAAACCTGGTACCTAAATAGTTTTAGCAACTGCAACACATGCAATGTGATCTACAGGTTATCATGTCCCTGTGGACTGTACTACATTGGATTAACGACTAGAAAGATCAAAGTCAGAATCCAGGAACACTTAAGTACACTCAAAGCAGCGAAGCTCTCTACCAAATTGGTGCAGCATTTCACCAGCCAAAACCACAAACCTAGGGACCTCCGCTGGGTAGTGATTGAAAGAATGCAGGGAGATCAGTATAACATGAGTAATAGACTGCTCAAGAAAGAGGCACGTTGGATATTTGAAGAAGCCACGGACGAACATGGCCTCAACAAAATTATTGAGTGGAGTAAGGTATCAGCAGTGTAGTGCTGTCTTAAATTATACACACCACTAATCAGTTTCCCTTGTACATAGAGATCCCGTGGATGATGGTTGACAAATAGATGCTGAACTAAACGCAGACTTAATCATGAAATGGCTTGCGTTATAACCTCTGCCCAGTAAGGCATCTAACATAGGCAGGGAATCCTGGCACCCTTTCAATAGGGTTTTTGAGCTCAGGCCCTGTATATATAGGCACTCTGATGTAGCACTGATTGTCGGGGTAGGCAGCATGTAAATAAACAATAAACAATACAGACACTGTATAGCTGGGTTGTATTTATTTTTGGCTCACTAAAAATCTGAGAAGGGTGGTATCAAATAATTTGGAATCGATATTCTAAAATACAGCATTATGAATTCACGATTGACGATAGACACAGTGAAAATCGTTAGGGACTCAGAGTACTAGAGGAACATCCCGATCCAAGATGGCGGCCGAATAGAGCCGTGATGAGGCGTAATGTCGTGCTGACGTTGATGCAATACACCCCGATCACGTGACCGGAAGCCCGACAATGAAATCGGGACGCCGGCTGAATCAGGACACACGCAGGGTGAGCAGAGACCATATCAGCGAGCAGTAACGGTAAGGAGTGGGACGAGCTAACCCGAACCATATGGGAACCCAAGAAGGGTTATGTAATCGAGCAGGCAAATAGAGATTGACACCGGTAGAAGTGTTATGGAACCTAGAGCCATGCGGGTTCAGTGACCGGGGGATTGTAGAAGGTGGTGATACGTCCCAATGAAGGTGTCTGTTAGACATAGAATCACCTAGCAACAATAGCCACAGGGCGAGGGATAGGAGTAAAGCTACCATCAAAGATACGCAATATCCCTTCCATCGCTAACAAACCATAGCGCGACGGGAAGGGACAATGTTATGTGTAAGTGCAGTACGAGGGGGCAAGGTTTCAATATAATGTACATTTGTCGATTGTTTTACTGCAGATACCGACCTATAGGCGGTTGACGGCACCCACTAAAGGTGTAGGGGCGTCCAACAGTCACAAATTCTTCCACGGGAGCCCGGTAGGCACAACAGTGGAGGCCACCTGGTAATGTATAATCAATTATTGCCACTAACCAGAAGTAGAAATGCCACATTCAAACCAGCACTTTAACTGGTGCTTCTTATTGAGACACAACTCGTGTAATATATGTATATATGTGTGTTTTTGTTCCATGTCCAACTACAGGTACAATAAGGGGAGAATTCATAACGTGCAATTTATATGCTGACCCAAAACCCTGAAGAAATCACCGGTAAAATAAAGAACGGTGATGAAACATGTCGGTCTATTTTTAATAGAGTGAGCCAACAGGACAGAATACAGTTGTAGTTGCCAAGTTTGCTCAGCTCTTTTTAAAGGTGGTATGTCTGTATCTTATTTTGGTAGGGGTTTTTCACACCATAATGGGTTATGTAACACGTGTAACACATAATGGTTTTTTGGTTTGATTGCACTATCTTTATCCCCCTTTTTCTTTTGGGTTGACAGTAGCTGATGATGAGAAGTGAGGAATCAGGCGAGTACCAGTCTGTCAGATCCTCCCCTTGGTGTTGCTTCCGTGAGGCACTGTCAACCTCCCCTCCCCTTTTTTCTTCACAGTTGGAAGGTATAGGGAGGTGTTAGATCGGTGGTGGACCACACAGACACACATATGTAGTTGTGAGAGTTGGTTTAGCCAGTGACAGTGTTTAGCACACTCAGACAGAAGGTGTAAGTATATCCTCTGTTTGACCGAACCAAATAAACTGTTTTTTTAACCACAGAGCATAAAAGGGGCAGGCCACTGTTGATGATCCAGGCATCTGGGACCAGTCCCTGGTTCAGCAAGCAGTGTAGGTTGACACTGCAAAATTTTGCAGTGTTTCATGATCGGACCCAATTCTCTTAATTCCCCAATCCTGAACGTGACACCTGGTGTGTCCACCAAGTATCTTTTTACAATTTTGAGCTGGCCATCACGGCTTGTTATGGCACCTGATAGAACGTCCATATTGAACTTACGGTGGGTTTTGCCACCAGTGGGGGACAGGTATATTTCAGTGGTCAGACATGTCTCTATCTCTGTAGGCAAGGCGCTCGTCAGGGGAGGCGCTGGAAGTCCTGTGCGGTGTGTAATTCAAGGGGCAGAGGAGACAGGACGTCATTGACTTGGGAGACCTTACGCCAAGTGCAAGGGGCTTTGGGAGGACATTTTGGCCCTCCTGCCCGATTTAAACTTGGACCTGTTCAGGCTGGTTAGGGGAGAGGCCCTAGAAATAACACGCTAGAATTAGTAGGAGGAATGCCGGCCTTGGTGGGGGGCCCTGGCTGCGACGGTCGCCACACCCAGGGCTGTGGCGGAGTTACAGGGCGATCCAGAGGCCGAAAGGTATCCGGGAGTACCCTCTTCAGGAGCACAAAGGATGCTGAGGCCTAATATCCCCAGGAAGTCTGTGCGGTGGACCCTCGGGTACGACGGCGCCCCGCTATCCTATGGGCGGTTGGAAACCTGTACAACCGGGGGTCGCTTGAACGCTCCGCCCCTCGTAGGGGGGGGGGCATGAGCAAGAGGGTGGACCAATGGTTCACTGGAAATGGGAGGGGCTATCTCCTCACCACAACCGCTAAGCAACGATTGGCTAAGGCCACGTTGCAAATTGGCCCATCGGGTGGTAGGCCGCGAGGGGCGGCTTGCCTTTGCATCGTCTGTAAGATAACCCACCTTGTTGGCATGTGTATATGCTAATAAACCTGCAGCTACTTTTCTCCAACAAAAAGTTGTCTTGTCTGCTTATTTCTGCGACATGCATGTTGCTGCGAGCGGGCTGGTGAGTGGGCCGATATTGGCACTATGAAGAATCGAAAACAGGAGGGCCTAGATGCCACTTTGGCAACTGTGGGAAATGATTACTCCTATGCTCTCAGAGTTCAATTCGCCACGTTTCTTGACGCTGGTAATCTTAAGAGCCCAATTTCCCTCTCGTGAGACAGGAGTTTTGAAAGGAAGTCTCCACCACGGGCAAATCAAGTAAGAGAATGCCACCACTGTCCTGGACAACCTAGGGGCAGTGTTTAGAAAGTAGTAGCACACCGCCCCCTCCCCAGCAGTCTGCCCTATGAACAACACGTACCATGATATGGCGGTTACGCACACACTGATCAAGTCCGCAACAATAATTAAAAGCCAGTTTGAGAGGAAGAGTATTACATGGAAAGCAGAGTTAAACAAGGTCTAAGAAAGTACTGGCCATGAACAGCAGGAAGTTTACAGCGGGGCGATGACTCGAATGTAAAACATATACAACAGGCTGCACTACATTCGAGTGCTCCCGTCCAAGAGGCTCTCTCTCACCAGGCCAGGCGAACCACTATCACACATGTGTGCGCTCCAGTGGTCGAAGTGGGGAAAAAAAAGTAGGGGAACTGTGGGCGGAGAATCAGGGGGCGGGAATAACCTGAGGATTGGATCAGTGGGCGGAGTCAGAGGTGTGGCTAGAAAGAGCAAAACATACCAATTTTTTGTACGTTTGGCATTTCACTGACCAGTTATAGCTTATAACGTTATTTAATTCAAACAATGGATAGACATGTTTATTTGAGGCTTAATGTGGAAGGTATTTACATTGTGTAATACATTTACAATGTGGGGCTTGTTTCCAATCACAGAATGCACTTATAAGTGGAATCATAAGCCATTTGTCTCCGAGCCATGCAGTTTTTTTCTTCAGCACTTCTACTCCCTTTTTCTAACAATTTCTGGAGAAAAAAAATTGGGTTTAAATTCTGACAGTAGGCCCCACAATTTTATGAACATTATAGATTGATTGATATTCTGTTCCACAGTGGTGTGAGCACATCATTCGTTACACTCATCCCGGCGCCTGTCTCCAACAGAGGAGGAGGAAAGAGCATGGAGAGAGCATGGTGGGGGGGTGCATTCCTCCAGAGGGCTCTTCCATCAGATTATGCCTTACCTAGTCCTGTAAGTATAATACACTTTTTACCCAACTCTGTGGTGCTCGTTTTATCACCCTAGGAAGGATGAAAGGGTGAGTGGCTCTGTCAGAGATTTGAACCTGTGACTGTGAGGCCCCACAAGGGTCCCTGGAAAGGATGCATTAACCCACTGAGCCACCAGACCGCGTTTCAAGTACATCTCTTTAAGAGAACTAATGTTTTAAGCTTCTGCACCCCACCTCCTTCCTTTAGCCAGAGTTTTTAAAGCTAATGGTAATTAGCAGAGCTCTCTCGTTAACAAAATTCACCGCGGACCGGAGGTAATTGTGGCATGGAAGCCATTGGCAGCCACCAGTTCGCTGCCAGGAAACAAGGGTTTGTTTATTGATGCAAATTAAAGCATTGCCTCTCTTAGGAGGGATCGGAGCAGATAGAAGCATTTACAGAAAAGTTCTCATGTTAGCATTACACGGATGCTGAACAGGCAATTACTGCTGGACATCCAGATAAGACCTATAGTAAAGATAACTTGTCTTTAGGTAGCACTTCAAACCGCACTTCCGCATTTCTAAGCACTGTAAATAACAGGTGTTATTTTTAATGCAATTTAATGTTTGTTCAATTTTCCGCCGCAGAAAAAAGCAGAACTTAATAGAAAATACATTTGTATTCGTTGGCGAGTGTTTAACTCGCTGAGCTATCTGGCCGGATCCAAAGTGATTGTGTATGCATTCATGGCTTGTTTCACAAAGCTTCCTTTCCTTTTTTTCTATTTTAGTTCATTCATACACAGCTCGGGATGATGTGAGGACACTTGACCAAAATGAGATTGAATGAGAAAAGATACTGATTTGGAGGATAAATGGTCCGGCATTATTATTGAACATTATTATTGTTGTTGTGGGTGTTTCGCTGTTTGCTGCTGCACAGACGGGGTGGGGGGTGTCTCTGGTGTGTTCTGATGGGTATTAGTATGTGCATATCATGGGGTCAATCAATCAATCAATCAAGGCATTTATAAAGCGCACTACTCACCCGGAGGGTCTCAAGGCGCTAGGGGAGGGGGGGGTCCGCTACTGCTCGAACAGCCAGGTCTTGAGCTGCTTCCTGAAGGCGAGGTGGTCCTGGGTCAGGCGGAGGTGGGTCGGGAGGGAGTTCCAAGTCTTGGCGGCCAGGTAGGAGAAGGACCTTCCTCCTGTGGTGGTTCTTCGGAAGCGGGGGACGGCGGCGAGTGCGTGGCCGGTCGATCGAAGCTGGCGTGTGGGAGCGTAGAAGTTGAGGCGGCTGTTAGGTATCCTGGTCCTTGGTTGTGTAGGGCTTTGTGTGCGTGGGTGAGGAGACGGAAGGTGATTCTCTTGTTGACCGGGAGCCAGTGCAGGTATCGCAGGTGTCCGGAGATGTGACTGCGACGGGGGATGTCCAGGATAAGACGTGCTGAGGCGTTCTGGATCCGCTGGAGCCTCTTCTGGAGTTTGGCGGTGGTACCGGCGTAGAGGGAGTTGCCGTAGTCCAGGCGGCTGGTGACGAGGGCCTGGGTGACTGTCTTCCTGGTTTCGGTGGGGATCCACCGGAAGATCTTACGTAGCATGCGCAGGATGTTGAAGCACGACGAGGAGACGGCGTTGATTTGTCTGGTCATGGAGAGGGAGGAGTCCAGGATGAAGCCCAGGTTGCGTGCGTGGTCTGTTGGTTTGGGTGCGCTGCCCAGGGCGGGGGGCCACCAGGAGTCGTCCCAGGCGGAGGGTGAAGATCCCAGGATGAGGACTTCCGTCTTGTCCAAGTTCAGTTTCAGGTGGCTGTTCATCATCCACTTGGCTACGTCTGTCATCCCTTCGTGTAGGTTGGCTCTGGCGGTGGCGGGGTCGTTGGTGAGGGAGAGGATCAGCTGGGTGTCGTCGGCGTAGGAGATGATGTTGAGGTTGTGTTGGCGTGCGATGGCTGCGAGGGGGCTCATGTAGACGTTGAAGAGGGTTGGGCTGAGCGAGGAGCCTTGAGGAACGCCGCAGATGACTTCGGTGGCTTCTGATCTGAACGGGGGGAGGCGGACTCTCTGTGTCCTTCCGGCGAGGAAGGAGATGATCCACTCCAGTGCCTTCTCCTGGATTCCGACGTTGCTGAGGCGCTGCACTAGGGTACGGTGGCAGACAGTGTCGAAAGCCGCGGAGAGGTCTAGGAGGATGAGGGCCGCTGTTTCTCCGTTGTCGAGCAGAGCTCGGATGTCATCGGTGGCTGCGATCAGGGCGGTCTCGGTGAGTGCTATTGTGCGCACAGATATAGAAAAATAGGGGCCTAATCATAACTTTCACTGTTATGGTGGGGGGGAAGCCAACCCCTCCTGAAATTACAGTTACAACTTGTGTCACCTGTGACTTCTGTGCATATACCGGTTTTTGGCTCACAATAGGGAATAACATACTGAGTGTGAAATTACAGCACCCCTTGCTGCTGTTTTCCCACCATTACTTGGTCAAAAGCCAGCTTTTGGCAAGTGGATCTGTGTCTTTTGGCAAGTGGATCTGTCTGGGTTTTACTGTACTCAGTACTAAAACATGTAAAGTAAAATCCTGTGCTCGGCATACTACCACCACACCAGTTTTTTGGTGCTTCTCTTTAAGCTTTTGTCAAGGGCCTATCACACAGTAACAGACATGCCCCTAAACCAAGCCAAACCTATGGGCTTTGCCAGTGCTTGTAACCAGTATTGGATATTTCATTTTGTTGTGAATAATTAGAACTGAAAAATTGTTCAGGTTTGAAAATATGAGTGAATTAAACCTTCGAAGATCTGCGGACGGGGTGGTAGTCTTCAGAGTGTCTCAAACATTCCCTTTCTTCCAGTCACATTACTTTACTCTGCAGTCTGTCTGCTACACACCTACACCCAGGGCTTTAAGTGGGATGAAAAAATTAGGGGGGGGTCCCTGAAATGTCAGAGCCTAAATTAATTAAGGGCGTTGCTTAAACATATACACTAAAATTCCTCTACAGTACTCAGAACCACTATGCCACACATTTGCATAGAATCACAACGGCAACCAGTATACCGGAATATTGCTCTGTGTGCCTTGCAGCAGCACTGAAGACTGAACAACCACAATTTCTGAACACCGTTTTGCCCCCGATAGGAATTCAGAGAAATGCACACTACCTTCAGCCACAATTCAATTTTGCCCGTTATAAACACTTGGATGCAACTCAGTTCGTATTATGCACTACACAAGACCAATATGTTGCCTGTAAAAAAAAAAAGTTTACACAACATCCTTAAACAAGCATTAAAAAAATGCAATATGTTCACCTTTTATTAAGTTAAAGCCATTTACTTTGCTATACATTACCATTAGCAAGGTAAATGGCTTTAACTTAATCAAAGGCGCAAACTATTGGATTTTCAATGCTTGTCTTCTTTTCCAGTAGGCATCCCTCAGTCTGCGTGTGCCTGAAAATAAAGGGCAGAGGTGTTCAAGGGCGGGGGTCACCAAAGCATCCTGATGTGACCATTGTATTGGTCACAGTGAGGGGAAGGCAGGTAGCCTCGGCAGTAATGAGCTGTAAATCACTGCACAGAAGTGCCATCAGAGGTAGCCGTTTTTGCGTGCTAAACCAAGACTGATGGCCCTTTCAGCTTGCTTTGCAGGTCCCTGCCCCTAGATACAGAGGGGAAGGGGGAGGAGGCCGTGGGCACTGCAGAGGCTTTGCTCGATGTGCACCACACAGAGGACACGGCTGAATGCTAAAGTTATCATTTTTAATTAGGAACATTCCTGCCGTTCTGGGACGCTTTTTAAAAATAAAGAAGTAGGGGAACGGACTGCAAACAAATGTCAAAGTAGGGGCACGCCGTGCCCTGCCGTTCCCGCCCACTTCTACCACTGGTGCGCCCGCATGCAACAAAGTTTCCAGGCAACATTTAAAGGCGCAAGCACGAGTTAAACAACAATTGCTCAGTTTCCAGACATAGCAAGCAACTGCTAGATACTATGCGAACCAATTAAATATAATTAGATTCTTACCCACTTAACCGCCGTGTATTCACACCCGTAAACGAGTGCATGTGAATTCTCCTCTTCCTACTTCCTAAATCCGAGGCCTGAAACGTGTTGTGACCTTACTTGTGGGTGAAACAACTACTGCGTTTATAAAGCCTTGAGGTTTCAAACAACTTTATTTAAACAAGCTCCAGTTAATGCAACCGAACACAATGAGTATTTTACTGACCGACATAAAGCAGGCTATATTAAGACACTGTAGATACCGTTGAACAGTGTGACAACAGCAGCCACTATTTCTAATTCTAGCAATGGTACAGAACAAGCTCTCAGGAGCCCGCCACCACTGGCCGTAGTGTCTACACGATGCAGAGGCAGCAGTGATTTCCGCTGTAGCTATTGATCGCATGCCTGCTTACAACACAGACTTCCTACCTTATATTTAAGTGCTAAGAGTAGTCATATTGTGGTGGGTGCTATATCAGTGTCTGGGGATCTGTCCCAGAATCGAGAACACGAAAAGTGAACATCTCGGAATGCCTGACCCTCAATTGTTCCTGTCCTTACTATGAGTGAAATATGGACTCATGGGGTACTCATAATAAACACTCTGTGGTAATGGTTATAAATAACCAAGCCGGGAAAGATGGAAGTAAATAAACAGTCTTTAATAGAACACGTCAACTCCCGTGACCTCAGCCACAGCCTTGCTTCTCAGAGCAGCCTCACACAGTCCCCGGCGCTCGCCTTAGAATGCTGGTCGCGGTGACATTCTAAGTGATGTCACCGCGAGCAGCTCCATTACATGCGAGGCACCGGGGGAGTTTATGCGTGGAAGATACCACACATCCCCCTTCCCTGCAGAAAGAAAAACATAAACATAGCAAACACAGTTAGATGCAACAGGTGGCACAGAAACACCCAACTGGGTGTGGAACAGTCAAGTTTACCTAGGCCAAGTGGAATGGTTGAAAATATGGACAATGCAAATAACATCACATCATTATATACTGATCAAAGTGTCTAGGTGGTCTGGCCACCCTCTTGCTAGGCCTGACTGTAGAGTGGGGAATTATGGTTTGCCTCTTCGTGGTGGAACTAAGGTCCCTCTCAGGGTCTCCCTCCCGTCCCCTTGGATTCTCAGGAGGCTGGTACTTCACGACCCTCCCAAGGTTCCATATTTTCCCCTCTTGTGTCTTGACAGCATTGTTGAATAGTTTGGTGATCTTGGTGGGGTCGGTGTATGCTGACCAACTAGCCTTCCCGGTTGGAGCTCTGATTTTGATACTGTCTCCCACTTTGAATTCTACTTCCTTTGTTGCGTTGTGTCGGTCATATTCTTCTTTTCTCTTTTCCATGGCTTCCTTTTGTTTCTTCAAGCTTTCAGCTTCTTTAGATCGGTCTGACCGCCCCTTGTGCCACTCCATCCATCCTGGGGTTAGCTTCGTGTTGGGTATCCTGGCGCGGAGCAATTCAAACGGGGTGACCCCCGTCGTCTGATGAGGCGTGAACCTGTATGCTTCAAGCCGTCTCCACGCCTCCTCCTTCCAACTCATACCGCTGGCTTTGGCCAATTGGATGCTTTCTTTGAGGGTTTTATTGAAGCGTTCGACCATGCCATTGGTTTCGGGGTGGTAAAGGGCGCAACGTTTGTGTCTGATGCCTCTTTCCTCCAGGAAGTCTTCCATCTCCTTTGAACACAGTTGTACACCGTTATCCGTTAGGATGTTGCTGGGTAGTCCTTCCCGGATGAACACCTCCTCTAGAAACCTGATAACAGTTTTGGTGGTGACCTCGCTGACAAACTTTATCTCAGGCCACCTGGAATACATATCCACAAGCACCAAAATGTAAGGTGTCCGCTGTTCTCCTGACATGGGGCCCACGATGTCCAATGCCAACTGGACCCACGGTCCTGAAGGGGCCGGCCTGCACACCATTGGGGGCGTCTGTTGCTTCAGGACTTTGTCGCTGTTACTGCACGGAATGCACTCTCTGATTCTCCTTTCCGTGGTTAGATCCATGCTTGGCCACCAATAGCTCTCCCTGAGTCTTTGCTTGGTTTTAGTGATGCCCAAATGTCCTTCGTGGGCTAATTCGACCAGGTTGTCTCTCACAGTTGCGGGAGGTACAAGTCTCGTGCCCCTGAATAGACATCCGTCAACCACGGACAACTCGTCTTTGATGGCCAGGTACGGCCGCAGGTTTTCATCCTGTTTGTCACCGTGCTTCCAACCGCTTCTTACTCTTTTGTAAACCTCCTCCAAAACTTTGTCCTCTTCTAGCGCCTTTCTCCAAGTTTCTTCTCCTAACGCCCTCTGGATGGTGCAGACATCCTCCATCTGAAGATCCTCTTCCTCTTCATCCGCCAATTTCTCTCTCTCCCCTTCGTCGCCAACGAGCCTAGATAGACAGTCAGCTGCGAGGTTCTGTGTCCCGGGGACGTATTCGACGTCAAAGGTGTATTCTTGTAGGCCGACTACCCACCGCCTTATCCTGCTGGAGATGGCATCCAAACCCTTCTTGCTGAACACCTCCACCAACGGTTTGTGGTCAGTGCGGAGGGTGAACTGGGTTCCCCAGAGGAAGTCTCTGAATTTTCCTAACGCCCAAAACACAGCCAAAGCCTCTTTCTCGATCACCGAGTAGTTGTTCTCTGACTTTTGGAGTGACCTCGAGGCAAATGCTATGGTTTCTTCTCCTTCTTCTCCAATTTGGGTGAGGACAGCTCCCAAACCCTTCGCACTGGCGTCGGTGGTGACTATGGTTGTCCAGTGGGGTATGTAAGACTTCAGAATGGGGGCTTCTGCGAGTGCCTTCTTTACGTCCTCGAACTCCCTCTGGCACTCCTGACTCCACCAGAACTCATTCTCCTTCTTCAACAGCAGCCTGATGGCGTATGTCCTTCCTGCCAGGTTCCTTATGAACTTTCCGTAGAACTCTAACATCCCCATAAATGACTTGATCTCGTCCTTGCCCTTGGGGGATGTCAGGTTCACGATGGTGTTTTGTAATTCAGCTTTTGGACATATGCCCTCAGTAGTCATCTTGTGTCCCAGGAAGTCCAATTCAGCACAGCCAAACACACACTTGTCTCTTTTCACTGTGAGGCCTTGTGACAGAAATCTCCTCAGAACGCTTCTTAACCTGCCATCATGCTCCTCATGGTTCTTTGCAAATATTAGCACATCATCCTGGTAGCACATGACGCCTGGGATGTCCTTCAACATGTTGCCCATGATTCTCTGAAACACGGCGGCCGCCGAGACTAGCCCAAATGGCATCCTTTTGAATTTATATGCGCCCATGGGTGTCACAAATGCTGTGAGCTCTTGGGACTCCTCGTGTAGTTTTATTTGGAAATAGGCTGAAGTAAGGTCCAAGGTAGAAAAGACTTTGGCCCCTTCTAGCATGCTCATCATCTGGGTGATGTTGGGCAGGGGGTAACGGTCGACCACGACTTCCTTGTTTAGTGCCCTCAAATCGATGCAGAGCCGGACCGAACCATCCTTCTTCTTGGCTGCCACGATAGGGGCCAGCCATTCTGTTGCCTCCACCGGTTCGATTACTCCGGCCTTGCACAGTTTCTCCAGTTCGGCCCTCACCTCCTCCTGGATGGCAATTGGAAGCTTCCTGACTTTGGCCACGACTGGCCTGGCGTTCTCCTTCAGTCTTATTCTGTGGCAGTAGTTTTTTAGACATCCCAAATCTTCTCTGAATACTTCTTGGAACTCCGTTACAATGTCTGCTTTGTGTTCAATAATTTCTTGTACCAGGATCTGGGGAACACAGTTGGGATTAAGATAGACCCCTAACTCTTTCTGTGCCTGCCACCCCAAGATGTTGTCTCCTACAGTGGACACATATACCTTTGAGACCGTTGTTCTGTTGCTGTATTCTACTTTCCCACAAACTCGTCACACACCACATTCGTTCTGTCTCTACTCTGCCTGCTGACTCCCTGCCCACTCTTGCAGTACTGCTTGAAATGTCCTTTCTTCCCACACTTGTTGCACGTGAATCTGAGAGCAGGGCATACTCTGTCGTTAGCTAAGTGCCCCTGCTTGCCGCACCTATAGCAAGTGCCTTTAAACGTTCCTCCTAACTTGTCTTCTTTGTGTTCTCTACTCACAATTTTCTGGCCTTTTACTACAGACACTGCTTCACACTCAGTCACCACCTCACTGACATTGGTCTTTTCATCATTTTTCTTCTCCCCTGCGTCTAGCTTTATTTCTTTGACGCATTGGAGCATATGCTCCACTTGTTTGGCTATAATGAGGACCTCCCGTAAGGGCGGGTCGTCCTTGAGCCATAGCTCCTCACGCACCCTTTCCATCCTACACGCCAACACAAATTGGTCCCTGATTCTTTCCTCACTCGCACCACCAAACTTGCAAGAGGCGGCTAACTTCCTTAGGTCGGACACAAAGTCTTCTATCGATTCCCCCTCTTTTTGTGCTCTCTTACCAAAGTGGTACCTCTCCATAATCGTGCTAGTCTTGGGAAGGTAGTGTAAGTCTAACTTCTTAAGGCTCACTTCAAATTCATTCAGACCCCTAGCCTCCTGTGCCCCTAACTCTGGGAGATGGTCCATGACCTCTTCGCCTTCCGCGCCTAGATAATAGGCTAATAACGCAATCTTCCTTTCTAAACCCAGGTTTGGCCCACAAACAGTGGCGTAATTCAAAAACACCTTTTTCCATTTCTTCCACTGGATGTTGGGGTCCCCAGGGGTGGTCAAGAAAAAAGGTGGAGGGGTCACACTCTGCATGTTGGTTTGCTGAGGCCTCCCCTGCTGGCGCCTAGTGAAAATTCACACCTACTGGACACACAGACGCTGAAAACACAAAGTAGGTTAGCGTGAGCCTTGAGGAGTACACAATTCTTTGCTTCACATTCCCCCTGCGACACTAGGCAGGAGCGAGACGGGGAAAATAAACCTTGCACAGTCCTCAGGGTAAGGGAAACGAAACACAGGACATAAGAGCAAATGGTGCAGCTGGTTATTGTGCTATGTATTCTCAATGTGCCACACCGCGCTCTGCCTGTACCCCAGGGACAGCCTGACAAGGACCAATCGGTGACGGGACAGAAGAAAAAAAAAGGTCTAGAATCCCTCTGTGCGCCTAGAAGCGCACTTGCAGTGCAAAGTCCAAAATTCACAGTCACTGTTTTCACCCTTTCAGTGCCCTCCAATAGCGCCACCGCAAAACACAGTTAATGTTCCTTTAAATTGATTCTATAATCCTCCTACGCTGTCAGCCGGTAACGGTGAAGGGCTAAGTCTCTCTGCGCTGCTGTGCCTCACTCCGCTTCCTGCGCCGTGCTCCTCTAATGCCCTCAGAGGTGCTGCTCCCAGACACTGCAGTGCTGAGGGTGTGCCTCGCCTCCCCGCAGAGCTCCACACAGACGCTGACTCACAACCCGTCTTCCAACGTGGCGGGCCTTCATACACAGTCTTCCCATTCACCGCGCTGTCCCATAGCGCTGTTTAGGATGAGGGGAGAAACCGACAGCGCCTCACAGGCACAAGAGTCTGTAACGGATACCTCGTGCTCCTGGGGCGACAGCGCGGGACGCTTCCCTGAGGGGGGGGGGGGCGCAATAAAGGTCTCTGCCACAGGCCAGTGACTGGGGGCTCGAGCGGAGCCTGCGTCCCCGTTCCAAGCAGCGCCTTACGAGAGATTTCTACACGCCAGCCAGACTGAGGCACGACTGGCCTCAAACAGAATATAGCGCTTAGGGGACACCAGCGCCAGAGTGGGGAGGTCCGTCAGAGCGCTGAAAAGGGGGCGCGTTGGTGGCAAGAAGGAGTCACCTTACTTAATTCCTGGACCAAGACAGTTCCCACGCCTCATACCGCTCACTCCTGGCAGCTGTTCTGTGACCTCGGGACTGCCTTTCGCCGCTTGACGCTGTAACCGGAGCCCCACAGCCACGTCCGTCTTCTGCTCTGTTCGTCCTCAGAGCTTCTTCTTGATTCATGGGCGTGTTGAGGTCACAGGGTTAGTTTACCCTCGTCGCCAGTGTGGTAATGGTTATAAATAACCAAGCCGGGAAAGATGGAAGTAAATAAACAGTCTTTAATAGAACGCGTCAACTCCCGTGACCTCAGCCACAGCCTTGCTTCTCAGAGCAGCCTCACACAGTCCCCGGCGCTCGCCTTGGAATGCTGGTCGCGGTGACATTCTAAGTGATGTCACCGCGAGCAGCTCCATTACATGCGAGGCACCGGGGGAGTTTATGCGTGGAAGATACCACACACTCCTTGTGTACTTTCTGTCACGCCTTCCAGTTTTCGGATCGGTCTTTGCAAGTAGACAAAGATGGACGCCGGAGAACGCGCATGTGCGAAGGGGTCAGGCAAGAGCTAAAATCCTGACTTCCCTTCATACCAGTGCTTCGCGTTCTAGTGCATCGTGAGACTATCGTCACGTCACTTCCGCTTAGCCATTAACCCCGTTGTTATTGTGGGGTCCTGTTTGTTTCTTTTCCGACGTCCTGCTCTGTTGTCTGGGGAGTTACGAGGCTCTGGATTTCCTCGTCCTATTCCGTGGAGACACTTTGTTTTCATAAGCGAGTTTTATTGCTCGCGTAGGAGAGGTGCTTTTCTCCTCTCGCTTCATCCCAGTCCTCTGAATTAAGCGGACTTAGCGTTTCCCCTTATTCCCCCCTGGTGCCGGCTATCTTCTGCTCCTTTGTTCCTCGGGAGGCCAGCTTGCTACTCCCGATTCCGCCCGCCGGCCGGACTTATTGTTCCGTCGGCCGGCCGGACTAGGGCAGGGCAAGTGTTGTAGCCCTCCTGGGGCATTGTGGTAGTTGTGGTCCGCCCAGGGTCCTTACTTTTACATCCCTACAGTTTATTCCCCCTTATAGTTATTTTCGGATTTGCACTGATTTGGAAGACTGGCATCCGTCACAGGCTGAGAACTAAGAAGATTACGGTAACGTGCTTGTTGCGCACCTTTCCTTTCTATAGATCTATTACCGTTAATCAGATAGATGTATAGAGTTAATGATGGTATCCTTGTATATACAGATGTTATTACCTGGAACAACCAACTCATAAACCTACGTACTTCAGTTCAGATTCCTGGAACTGGATAGGGTAATACCTGACTCCTCATTTGAGTACACGCACTACATATCACTTAGGCGAAGGGTGTCTTACTTGTATCTTCATTACGTTTTTAGAATCTTTCTGAAGAAGAGGTCAATTACTTCCTGTACATACCTTGTAGGCAGTGATAGAGTACGGGGATTCCAGAAGCACAAAATCGGTAAACCCACCTATTACGATGTCAACATATAGAAGCATGTGATGTATGCATTGTTTTGACCCTCTTCTTTCTTGTAGTTCCTGTTTCCAGCCGGTTGGGAGACACTGCCTGTGGAGTCCTTTTTTCCCTTTTGCTTTCCTTGTTTTGTTCCCTCCTTTCCCTCCAGATCACCATTGCGTTCTAGTGTTTGATAGACGCAAGAGGTGTAGGGGGAAAGGTTGGGCCTTTTGGCTAAATTGCCAGATAATGAAAGACATATTACTTGATCCCTGCATCTCATATAAGCTAATGGGTGTGATCTTGGACAAATCGCATTCCCAGGTACTCTCTCTCTCACATGCTCACACAGTAAGTTCAGTATGTGATATAATTTGAGTGGAGCTACTTAGAGAAAGGCTGAAAACGAATACCACAGCTTGACCGTTTTGTTTAGTCTTGAAGCAGCAGGGGTAATTTACTTTGCATCGTTGTGCTATATGATTCGCCACACTAGAGTTCATGAACAAAAAAGCATTGGTAAAGCCAGTCGCTCTCACCAATGAGAGCTATTACTTTTGCTATTGCTTTTAGCCATATTGCACAGCAGTGTGGCTACTCTACAATATGGTTAAAAGTAAGGGGGAAACGTGCTTTGTTGCGACCAGCGCTGGCCATGTCATATCGCTATTTTTACTGTGGGGGGAGGGGAACAATGGGGGTGTGAGGATGTGGCAAGCAAGGAAAGGCTGCAGTCAGGGTGGGAGATAGGACAGTAACCACGGGCGAGCAATGAGGTAAGACAAGCACCACACTGCCATGTCTCAGTTTACGTGTTACATTCCTCATGTATTCCAGCACGCCTCTCTAGTCCCTACAACCCTTACTGTTCACCGGTGTTAGTTAAGGGGCAAAACTAAAGTAAATAAAATTAAACAGCTTGTGGCGCTTACCCTCACGTTGCCCTTTGTGTTTATTCGATCTCCACGGAGGTGATTAAACGCATGACAGAGGTGTGATAACGGACCTCTGTCATGCGTTTAATAATCTCCATGGAGATCCCAGATATGCTGGGAAGCAATGCATGCCTCCCTCGCAGAGTGCAGACCCCGAGTCTGGAAAAATTAATTGCGCCCCATGGCCTCGTCGGAAACTTAGCCTAGCGCGGAGGACACACAGCTGTCCTAGGGACAGTGGTAGAGCTAGGCTTATTATCAGGTTGAGAAGCACTTTAAAACACTAACGCTGCTCTTCTGTGGAAGGAGTGTTTTACTTTGTACCCGGAGGTTCGGGACAACCAAACCTTGTGTGCATGCTTTTGCTATAAAGCATGCGCACTAACAAGGGGGGGGGCACATACCGACGAGGAGCTGCAAACAGCGACGTGATTTAGAGGCAGCAAAACTCACAGCCATGTTGAAATGGAATGTGAGTTAAAACGCGGAATGCCTCGGATGCTTTAACAAATTAAAATGAAGGAGTGTGTCGCGCTAAATAATTAAAAGTGAAGCCGACTGTGACGCTTTTAAATAAAAGTAAATGTGGGATAAGTGAAGGCGGCCCTCGCGCTTAGTTGTAGAAGTGAAGGCAAGCTCAGACTTATTATTTTAAAGTAAAGGCTGCCCTTACGCGGATTATTTAAAAGTGAAAGCGGGCGCCGTGAGGAGTAATTAAAAGTTACAAATCACCAGGTTCCCGGTGCATGTGCCTTTTAAGCACGCTGCCTGAACACAGAGCCCGCTGTAGCAGCAGCAGCTTTCACAAGAGGAACAAGCCCAATCCGCCTTAGAGCAAAGCCCAAAACTAACTATGATCCTACCAAAAAGAAGCCCAAATGCAGCTCGGCTGTGAAGTAGTGCTCAGGAAACATGCAGTAAACGGGCCAATAGCTGTGGAAGGAGACATGGCCGTCATAAGGCGGGACTAGCAGCCTCTAAAACAATCAGAAGGCAGCATTTAGACAGGAAAAAGCCACAAGTCAATGAAAAAGTAAGCAGGGGAGTGGGCGGGGCTACCCTCACCTATAGTGTATACTGCATGCCTCGCAAAGCGTGCAGCACATGCACTGCACCTCTAGGCGAGACCTAAAAATGAGAAGAAGAAAAAAATAAATGCAAATAGAGAGAGTAGGGGTGCGGGAAAGGAAAGGGATTAAAAAGCACTGCTTTGCATTACTTAGCGCCAAGGGGGAGTACCATAGGTGATTCATGTGTGTTCCCATACAACCGCCCAAGGTTTCTCATGCTAAACCCAATTTACTAAACAAAGTAAACCAGGTTTTAGCGTGAGAAAACTACGCCCTTTCAAAGTAGGCGCAACGAAGGAGAAATGCTTTAATTTCCCCTTCTTTTTCTGACTTTGCATGTGTGCCATGGCCGGACAGGCCTTAGCGGGCACGGGGCTTTTCCCCGGTGGACCGTACGGGTGGCAGTGGTTTTGGACCAGTGGGGGTCATTTTTCTTACTGGTGGCCTGTTTTGCAGCAGTGCTGCAAAATCGTCCCCTTGTAACAAAGGCGCATCAGTAGTGTTTCCACCAGCACCTCCACCCCTCCCCAACGGGACCGATCAGACGTAATTGCCAGGGCTGGTTTGCAATCCCAGTCCGGCTGTGATGCACTGTACAGCATGCATACAAAATGGGAAAAGGCTTCGAGTTAGTCTAAGCATAGTGTTTTGTACTGGAAGGATTCTCTTCCAGTACAAAACCTATGCCAGACTCACGGAGACACCTGTGCATCCTGGCACAATGCTATCTCTGTGGCACACAGCGGCTTATTACAGTGCTAGCGCAGGGGATAGGGGAGGAGAGTGCCTTATTCTAGTAAATTGGGTGCTCTTCTCCTCTCTCCAATTCATGTAGTGCAGCTAGTCAGCATTTGTGGCTGCTTCAGTGCGCTATGTGAAAAAATTGTAAATCTCCCCCTTAGTCTCCAAATGTTTCTCATATCCTTCTGCCACAAAGGTCTTTACTATTCAGCAAGAAAATGGACCTCAAAGGGTGGTACATCATTAATAGCTAAAATGTCTGGCCTTGGAATGTTTGATATTGTTTTTTATTCATTTATTTTTAGCACAGATATGCAAAAGACAATAAAAGTAACAAGCATTTGCAATGCAATAGGTCTCGCATTAGTAATAGTTTGAGGTATTGGCATTGCAAATAATAATGCAATGCCAAAAGCTCATACTTTTAGTAATGCGATACCTAGTACATTGCAAATGCTTGTGTAGAGAGCCAGGAACCAGCATTGTATGTCTCAGTGCAGTACGGAAAGCTGCTCCTAGAGGTCCCTAATGATCAAGGCACCAGCACTGCATGTCTAGGTGCAATACTGCAAGCTGCTCCTAGAGATCCCTAGTGAGCCAGGAACCAGCATTGTATGTCTCATTGCAGTAGCGCAAGCTGCTCTTAGAAGTCCATAGTGAATAAGGCACCAGCACTGCATGTCACGGTGAAGTACCTCAAGCTGCTCCTAGATGTCCCTAGTGAGCAAGGCACCAGCAGTGCATGTCTCATTGCAGTACCACAAGCTGCTCCTAAAGGTCCACAGTGAGCAAGACACCAGCATTGATTGTCTTGGTGCAGTACCGCAAGCTGCTCCTAGAAGTCCATAGTGAGCAAGGCACCAGCACTGCATGTCTCAATGAAGTACCACAAACTGCTCCTAGGGGTCCATAGTGAGCAAGGCACCAGCACTGCATGTCTAGGTGCAGTACCGCAAACTGCTCCTAGAGGTCCCTAGTGAGCTAGGCACTAGCACTGCTGACCTCTTTTGGTCACATATGATAGAAGATATGGTAAATCCACCCTACCCATAATGCATTACATTCAAGACAGTACTATGAGTACATTCAAATCGCTATGCCCATATATGCAATCAGTAGCGTTGAAATGTGACAAAATAATTATTATACTATTTCGGATTAGGTTGTACTCTGTGTGGAGCTGATGAAGGGACATTTATAGATGGTCTCATATAAATGTGAGATGTTCTAGTGAGTGAAGTAACCACTGTCAGCCTTGCTTAGGGCCAAGTGTGTGTCTTGCCAGAAGCCTTTTGAGAAAATAGTGCTGGAAGGCTTTAAATAAAGCCTACCGAGTAACAACACATGTTAGAGGGCCAGTCCTTATAGGAGGTTTCAAGATGAGTCAAGGCAGTACTAAGGAGGGACTACTAGGGCTATTGACCAATGAAGAGCCAGAGTTTACAAAGGACAATGACACAAGTCAATGAAAAATATGGATGGAGAGTCGGCGGAGCTTCAAGTCCATACCTGAACACAGCATGCATCAAAGAGCAGCACTTGCGCTGCCTAAGCTTGACCTAAAAATGTCATGGAGGTGGCGACATCGTCAAGTGAATGAATACAAATATCATGGAAGGAATTCAAGGAGTTGCTACAGGCATAGGAGGGCTATAATCCTCTAGATGAATCCCAGTATCTGAGTTTACTAAGTTGAGGGCTTTAGCTGCGTTTGAATAGAGGGTTCCTTGTCCTCTTCTAAAATCAATTCTGGGAATTCCATATGTGTGAAATAAAAAAACAATCTTTTTACTTCAGTGGAGTAACAGTCCAGCATTTCAAGGCGTAATGACTTCAGACATTGCCACTATTTGCTTTCTTTTTCTCAAGGGAGAAATGTAATATTTTAAGCAAAACATGGAACACAAGAAAGTGCATTGAAATATTAAATGTAAAACAATGTACCAACCGGAGCAACGAGTCTAGTTGAAAAAATTATCACATTAATAATAACTAAACATGAAACGACTGCATTTTTCAAAACGATCATTTAAGTGGCACCCTGGTGTTCTTTTACAATACACACCCCTCTGTGAAGTCCCCAGTTCCAAAATATTAGATAAGACATAAGAGGCAAATAAGTTTGCTTCATATACTAATGAAGAATGAATTATTCTATCCCCAAGATAGAACGTTTTCTGTGATTTTGTCCCGGTTGTTCCTTTAGAAATCTCATCGCTGTTGCTTTTTTTGCTGGATTGTCTCCGAGGTCAGTGCAGTATCGCATCAGAGCATAGAAAACAACGGGTTATGCCAAGGACAAATTACGGTGCCCACCACAATTTACAGAACTTGCCCCAAGCTTGAGACGATCTGGCTCCACAAAGTAAACACGATACACAGCACTTCCTGCAACATAACACTGTTCATTCAAGTACGAGCTCTGCTGAAGTGAAGATTTTCCCACCTTGGAATAAACTCACTTTATTCACACATTCCTCACTGCGGTGTAAGATACGTTGTAGTATCGTGAGTGGGTCCTGGCAATGATTTCACTCACACGCATGTAGCTACGTTGGTGGCCAGTAACTTGACTAGCTCACGCCCAGAGTCCTGGGCTATTTATTACCTCCCTAGCGTGCCGGTCCGCGCAGACGCTGGCTCGGCACATTTCGGCCACGTCATGAGGGGGGGGTGACTTGGCACCCGCGCAGGGGCTACAAACTTGGGCTCACCCTGACACGGGCAACATTACATTCCTCCTTTATCCAAAATTAAAACATTGCAAAACCATGGAACAAAACAATAACAAATTACACTACATATCACAGTCTCTGCGAGTCATCAAACAGTTTGAACAGTCTTACTTGATCTTCGCTGGTGCACAGGTTCGCCTTACTTCCGTGGCTTGCAGCTGGCAACAAAGTCTCGGTACTTCTGTGACTGCCTTGGATGGGGGCGCAGGTGATACCTGCCGTGGGTACTTCTGTCCGGCGGGGTCTGGAGCATAACTTCCGAACAGTCTGGCTCCGGCATGTCCCGGCTGCTCTGCTCTCCTGTCGGCGGGAGGTCTTCCAGGCCCTGGGTGGTTGGGTCGCTCCTTCTGCTGAAGGTCAGAGGGGGGGTATCTTCTTCGGCTGTTTCTCCAAAACCTTGCAAGGTGTCATGGTCGGGCTCTCGTGGTTTTGGAAACTCTTCACCGTCATCCGTCGGGGCTCTTTTAAAAAATGAAACATTCCTGGTGACGCTCACTCCTACTCGGGATGCAGTGACCATGGTGCCCTGAACTTTGGTGACGATCCAGGGTTCCAATTCAAAGGGTAGACGAATTTTCCCCTTGGGAGGCAGTCTTTTACTAGCACTCTGTCCCCAACACCAATCGGGCTGTCCGCGGCTCTCCTCGTTCGGGACGCGTCCAAATTTGTCTTTTCTCTCCGCTCCATGGATTGGCTCGGAGGAGCAGGTGACCCTGCCCACATAGGGTGATGGGGGATCGTGTCAGTGACTACCCTGCCAAAACAGAGACGGCTTGGTGGGACTACCGTGGTGCAGTGGGGGGTCAGCCAGTACTCTCGCAGAAATTGGTAGAGGGCTAGCTCAAGACTTTGGCCTTCTGCCAGAGCTATCTGGATAGTCTTGTTCAGTGTCCTCATTAGTCTCTCTACTTCCCCGTTTGCCTGGTCCACCTCGGGGTTATACGTCGGTGTTTGATTCGGTGAGACATCATATATTCATTCAGTTCAAGGCCTTTGAAGGGCGGGCCATTGTCGGTCCGCAGTTCGCCAAAGAGGCTGTGGACGGCGATTATCTTTTCCAGTTTTGGTATGACTTTTGAAGCTGCGGTGGAAGCCAGAATCTCCACTTCGGGATATCGTGAAAAATCATCCATCACTAGGAACATGTATTTACCGCCTGGGAGGCTCCCGAAGTCGGCACGCGCTCATTCCCACTGGGCTGTTGGGCCAGACGAGGTAGGCACTCGGGGATACACAGTCGGCTGCATCCCGGACAGCATCGTCGGGGTACGAGTGGGCGGGGCGGGGTGGCGAGACCACCTTGTCGCCAGTGTAGTATCGTGAGTGGGCCCTGGCAATGATTTCACTCACACGCATGTAGCTACGTTGGTGGCCATTAACTTGACTAGCTCACGCCCAGAGTCCTGGGCTAATTATTACCTCCCTAGCGTGCCGGCCCGCGCGGACGCTGGCTCGGCCCATTTCGGCCACGTCATGAGGGGGGTGTGACTTGGCACCCCCGCAGGGGCTACAAACTTGGGCTCGCCCTGACACAGGCAACATTACATACGTGAGGCGGTGACTCATAAAATACATTTCTGATGCAGCTGTTATTTTGTGCGAACTAAACAGGGATGGTGAAAATGTCCAAAGGGATTGAATGAATCACATTTATGGTAATTTTTTTCCGTTTTCCAATTCTCTAAATAGTTGTCTAAGTTCTCAAAAGAAGGTGCAGAGTAGCACTATATGAGGTAATGCACCTCATGTAGTGCTACTGTGCACGTTTAGTTGAGAGTTTATGCTTATGACTTATAAAATCAGCTATTCCCAAGCATAATATTGAATATTGCTTTGTTTCACATTAAATTTACACACGCCACAAGCTCTCAACATTGCCAACATACAAGAGAAGTAACACTCTAAAAAAGGTGTTTTTTTACGAAGTGAAACAAGACATACTTCTCAGAGCAGTGACTTCACTCTACGTTTACAGGACATGGAGTCTGAGGACAAATGAAACCTGTGTGTCAATTCATTTCTTTCCCGGTGTGAATTGAGCACTACAGACTACTGCGGCCGTGATCTGCTAGGCGAGGAAACTCTGGGCAGGGCTGGGAGAGATGCCAGCGCTGCTCCAGAGGTGTGATCACAAGCAGTGAGTCAGCGAGGGGGCATGGAAGGGCCCACGATGGCTGGGTTTGTGAAGGGAGCGCTGGCAGCACCTTCATACCAGCAGCAACAGTGCATGACACAGGAGCAGCCCCAGCGCCCGGCCAGCATCATGCCCCCCAGACACTTGCAAAGTCAGACCGGTGGGTGCCCCAGGGGCATCTGAATGTTATGAAATGTAATGCGCCTGTTGCAAGAGCACATATCCCAGCCAAGCAACATGGAAGTGTGGGTAGGAGAGTTGCCCTACACGGAGATTCAAGCGGGAGGGAGGGGCGATTAAGAACGCAGGGACAACGGGCGGGGGGGGGGGGGGGGGCAGGGAAGGGGTGGTAAAAGAAGGCACCAAAACAGCCATGCCTGCAGTAAGAGAAACAGAATAACGAAAGTAGTGCGCACAGTCTTCATAACGCCTACTGTGTACCAACCAATGTAAATGGGTCAGTCGCCATGGGAGGTGACAAATGAAGAGGAGGCGCAACTAAGGAGGGACTAACAAGCCTATTTTTGAAACAGAAGCCATTGGCTTGTGACAATAACACAAGCCTGGCAAACATGGGCAGGGCTTCTTTTCGCTACTCCACCGCAAGGAGTCTCGCAGAGCAGCACATGCGCGCTGGCTCTAGGCTCGACCTAAAATGGGAATAAAAAGTTGCAAGGTTAGAAAATGTTAAAGGTGACATGCAAGTACCAAGAAAGAAGTAAGTTGAAAATGATAAAAATTAAAGAGAACCTGAAATGACAGCAGAACAGAAATAAGAGATTAGTCTGTCAGTCCTAAAATTGCAGAATGCTACTTTCTAGGCAAAAGTTCACCTAGATAAGAATAGCATCACTCACAGTGTAACATGCCTGTAGCTGAAGTGGGGTGACCCAGTGTTCCCTGCTGTATGCTGTGGTGGGTGGATGAACAAGTGAATGACACTTGAACAGACCAATGGATAAAGAGAGATGACCAAAGTCTCTCGATGTAAATAGGTATTATTATTATTATGATTTTTTGAGGAAAACAAGAGGCTGCGGAGAGAGCTAGAGCTAACCCTAGACCAGATCTTAAAAGCATTAGACTGCCTCCTAAGCAATATTTAGGACATTTGCATCATTTGCGTCTAATGTAACGTATACTACTGCTGCATACTTAAATCTGAGAACAACTTATGGAGCAAGTATAGAACTACACAGTAGGTGCACATAGGAATGTTGGGGTTTACTGGTGGTGAGAGAAATCGAAAACTGCCTTGGCATGCCCATCAGTAGGTGGATTCATGTGCAATGGTTTATACCAAGTGATAAAGTTAACTTGGATGAGTGTGAAGAGCTAATCTTACTGGGAGGATACAAATAGACTAGTTTAACAGCAAACATGCTGGTAATGATGAAACCCGGAGCACTGACTAATGTAATTCTTATCTGGCATGCTGGGGGCATATCTCTTGTCAAAATCAAGAAAATGCTTGGACATGGGAGTAAAAGAAAAGATGCCACTTGCAGGGCCAGACTGGTGACTCCGGGCACCGGGCAATCCCCTGGTAGTACGGATGGTGTGGGGGCCGTTTTTTTCAGAGGGGGCTAGTTTTGCTGGGGCCGCCGCCGCCCCAGCAAAACCGGCCCCCTTTGAGCATGGGGGGGCCAATTTTCGGGCCGTGACCAGAGTCAGACTGACCATCCAGACTGCGGGGGGGGGGAAGACTGGCATCCATGTGGCATTGATTTTGTTCCATTGACCACCGAGGCCAGACAGGTGATGGTGCCAGTGTGCAGCCTGCGCAGCGTGCAGATCATGTCTGCGCAGTCTTAGGGTGGAGCTGCAATTGTCATGCGCATTGAGGCAGGGCAGGTTCATGGAATGAAAAGTTCACGTTTGTGCCCTGAGACTGTCTTCAGTTCTGCTCTGTCTGACTGTCTCCTCTTTGCCGCCCGCCGCAGCCGACGAGTGTCTCTGTCGTGCGAGCAGACGTCAGTAATGGGGTCTCGTCCATTTTACCCACATATCTCCGTTATGACTGAGCTCTCCTTCATCAACCCATGGCTCCTCATAAACAGCATTCATTGTCTTTAATGAGCAAATCGTTTTTTTCTTGCAAGCACAAATCACAGAGCGAGAGAATTTGCATTCCAACTCAAAACTACTATGTGTATCATTCTCAACAGGAAATATTGGAATCGACTCTTTGTTTAGGCTGGTTTTGTGTATGTAAGTTCTGGAAATGCATTGTGAAAAGCCATACATTAATTTAAAGGGACGAATCCCCCCAGTGTCGCATGGTTTTCATTGCTGGACATGCAACCCACTCCCTTAATAAATTACAGAATAAAACTAACTCCACTTCATGTGTGGAGGATGAATAAGACACAGTCATTGGGCAATGGTAATTACATATTTTCTCTAAAATTCATGTTACACATATTTATGCATCTTCAGATAATCTCTGATGATGGCGTCGCTGTTAATTCTCGCATATACAAGGCACACACACTCGGACCCTGGAATATATCTCTGCGCCTCCCCCTACTGTGCACTGTCTAAAGGGTGAGACGGTATTTTATGAAAGTGCAGATGAAGCCAAAGTAGTCTGTGACGCAGTATTAGTGATGTAAGCCTTTTAAACATTTGTTTCGGACAGTTTTTGGTGGGCCTGTTCATAATTCACACACTACCAAGAGTTTTTGAGACAAGATGAAGAAGAGTTGGTAAAGGGAGAAAAATAAATTGAGCTAGACGAGTGCGGAAAGGCATTAAGATGCACTGTTTGGCGCAGGCCATAGTATGTCATGTGACTGAGTCTTTTCTTCCCCACAAAGAATGCTCCCTAGTAAAAACGCAGCATATGAATTACTCCTAAATCATTATGCATTCATTTTTCACCATCCTCTGCAACGATGTTTGCCTTCATTTTGTCCCATCTGGCTCTCATCAAGGTCCCAAAAGGCACGGCCTCTAGACTTGCTCCCGGATAATTTGTCTCCGAAACTTGGTTCCTTTGCTGCTGTGTGCCACAACAATCCCTCTTTTCTTATCTGTCCGCCTCTAGGCACTTTCCTGTAGACATGCTTATGGAGCCCTGGAGCTTCTTTGCGACATCATTGTAGTGCTGTAAGTGTAGTATTCCCATATGTGGGTCCTAGGCTTGCTGTGCCTCTGGAACCAAGCACCCCCGACTGATGGTGATAAGTCTCAATCAGAGCAGCACCAGTCTTGGGTTGCTTGTGTTCTGGTTAAGAGAGGACCTGGCCTGGCAGTTTAGGATGGACTGGTCCTATTTGAGCTTGGCCAAGACTGATTTGCGTATGACTGGGCCAAAACTGAGGTGGCATGGTATGAAACTGTCATGAACTGGGATGCAGCCCAAGTAATTACCTGCGGCTGAAATTAATTCAGGCATTCCATCCATCACATTTTTGTATTTTTCACTTGTTTGTATATGCTGATTAAATATAGGTGTCATTGGTTATGTTTTTCAAATTTCCAGCCTTAATACTCCGTTAAATGTCAGGCGATTTTACATCGTTCTGAGGGGTGCAAATACGTGCCCAGGGACATTTTTGCAACATCTCAAAGAAGGCAGCTACACACATAATTTCTCTCTGCACAGATGACATGATACTGTTTATGTGTGATATTTATATAGCTCTGGTCCCGTGGTGTACACTGTAGAGGAATTCTGCAGGCTATTGGGGCTAAAAGTTAATTAAATAATTGTTAGTATTTCCCTTCCGCAATGCCATCCTAGAACGCACGATCCATCTGGGGAGTGGGACCTTAACATGTTCTCCACACACCTTTCATTATATGCAAATCCAAATCCATCATGCATAGGTAGACCTGCTGGATAGTAATCTGGGGAATGCTATAAGATTGTTATAGTCACAGGTCTCCTTTTAGATCCCTCTCCCATTGTCGGTGGCGGGCCGTATAGTGTTGTCTAAAATGGTAATGCTCCCCCACCTCCTCCATTACTTTTCCAACCTTCCAATCTTGATCCATTCCTGAACATTCAGTGAGTTGGACATCCTTTTATATTATCTAATTTGAGGCATGGGTAGAAAACGCACAGCATATATTATTTCAACACAACTGGAATGGGCGGCATACTGGTTAGCTGGATACAAATCTCTTGGAGACAGACCTTATGCAATCTCAGATCTTGGAGGAACTCCTTCATTGTGTCCTCTTCCCTGGCTCCAATAGTCCTGGTCACCCATTCACTTCTGCTCACTACTGCTGTGAGCTGCTTCAAATTCGGTTTTTCTTGCAGTAAATCAACAAAGCCCTACGCTCTGGACTTGCCACTTAAGGGAATCCCTACAGGGCATGGCACCATCATGTCCAGGTTTCTGTCAGCATGAGAGAGAGTAGGTCTTGGCATGATGGGGGACTTGTTCTCTGGTGGATTGCTCCTAAGCTTCCTAAGCTACCAGGAATTGTTGGATCAACGGGGCTGCAATGCAGCAGTTTTCTTTTATATGGCACTTAGGAAAGTAGGATCTGCTTTTCATGGTCAACCCCACTTTTTGCTGGTGTCATGTTTTTCTGCTTAGTCTGACTGGGATCCTGCTAATCAGGACCCCAGTCTCTGTGCTTCTTCCCTAAATTTGACACAGTGAGTACTTAAGTACACTTCAGATTGGCTACTGGGGTACCCTTGCAAGTCCCTAGTTTATGGTACTAAGGTACCCAGGACATAGGTACCCCAGGGGTCTCCCATGGGCTGAAGTATATAATATGCCACCCATGAGAGACCACTCAAATTGTGACACCAGGCCTGCCATTGCAGCCTGTGTAAGCTTGTGCTAGCACCATTTACAATAGATATAGGTTTCCCTATATCTGAGGTCACTACACTTAAAACCTACCAGTCGCCCCTAAGGCAGGCCTTTCAATACGGAAGGCGGGGTGCTGGGTCCAAAGTTTGAGGGTGCCCCTGCATGAGCGGGTCACCCTTACCCTGCTCCACCTCGTAGTGGTTGCTCACCGTCCCAAGCGCCGAGATACCCTCATGGGTGATTCAGCGCTATACAAACCAATAAACTTCAAACTTCACTGCACTTGCTCGCTACACAACATATAGGGGCTGGTCTCACTTTTACTTTGTTCTCTCTGATTCACTACTCATGTCTATTTTTGGTGATCTCTGTAAGAATGTCTATGGGTACACATATGACTGGGTGGGTAACCTGGTGCTCTTTAAGGTCATCATCTACTGCTGTATGTCGTTTTAGATTCCGAATGAATTCTCCAGATTCATGCCCTTATATAGGTATAATTTGTGTTTCCCTTATATAGGCATAGAAATCGAGCCCATATTTAGGCATAGCCCATGCTACCCAAATATAGGCATGGCTACTTCCATCCGTTCATCTACGTCACAACTAGTTCTAGGAAAACCAGGCTCTTAAGCTGTAAGGCACTTCCCCTTGCTTGGATATCGATTTCCCCAAGAACTCAACTATTCCTTAGGGGTTCATCCATGACGTTCATATGCCCGAATTTACGTCAAAGCTGGCATTCCTAAACACCTTCAAGGTATAAATATACCTTCACTTGCTATAGCAAAGCATGGTGTGGTTCGGTGCCGTTCGACTACCTACTTGCCCGACGCAGCTCACTACAGCAAGTGCCGAAGGAAGCCGACTCTCCAGCTGACACACTGACAAAGAAGCCGACATCCTCCTGCCAAGAATCCAGCTCCAGGGAGGCGCTAGGGGGCGCACAGCGGAATGGCTGTGTAATACCGCAGCTCCGCCGGACGACCGCGAAAATGCGTGTTTCTCCCGTCCAGACCCTGTGCAATCGTCCAAAAATGCAGTGATCGGGTGTATACGCATCTTGGGCACCCCGTGTCGGTGTGTTGTGCGGTAAATGTAAGCATTAATGACGGTGGACGACGAGAACTCGGCGGCCGGCGACTGCAGCTATGATGGCGACCGGACCCGGAGCTCCTCTGAACGTGGACTTGTAACGCCGGTAAGGGCACCAGAGGAGGGTGCGAGAGCGTGACTGAAGTGGCGTAGCTGTATTTTGAACTGCGACCTACGATGCGCATGTAATCTTTGCTGATATTACGGCTGCCCCACACAGATAGCCAGATCCTCGGATCAGACCGCGACCTGGACAAAATGACGGCGCCCTAGCAGACTACTGATATACCGGCAGAACTCGGAATTACCTGACGTGGGAACCGAGCATCAATGCGGTACATTCCTTCGGGGGTCGGAACACACATAGAACACATGCAGCACCTCGCGACCCAAGCTTGAAGCGTTTACTACCACACTCCCGACGCTAAAGCAGGCACTCGCACTGGTGAGCGTGACCCCCGCGGATCCATGGAGTCGGGTGCCTCTGAGGCGGGCTGACGAGGATCCCTGGGCGCAGTAATACCCTAACATCAGGACAACAACGACGTGCAGCCCCGCCATACGCCTGAACAGCTGTGACACGAGGGACATCATGATGTTTGTGTGCGGAGCGATCGCTGTTTGCGTCACCAGAGATAGGTAGCACGGCGACACTTCTCGCATGTTCAACTGCTGGGCTGCGAGACAGGTAGCGGTCCGAGTGTTGGCTCGTGCATCTACACACGATCTGATCGGCTGGATCGGGGGACAGAGCGGGCAGTCCAAAGGGTGGACATCTGCAGCGCACACCTGCCGCCGCTGGGAGAAACAGGCAGCCCCGAGGTGATACAAACATAAAGTGTGAACCGAGCGGTGGGTGCTTCGGCGGGAAACCTAATGAGTCCTCTAAGGCGCCGAGACGCAGGCTCTCAGAACTGGTCGTGAATGGGGCTCGGTCCTACGTCGAACATCGTGCAACTACTGGTGATTTGGATCATTTGCCGCTACTCAACCTGATTGAGGTCTGCGGGCTTGGGTGCTCACCGGACCCACTGACAACATAACTCACATTCCAGGGGAACCTGAAGACCGGCGACGCGGTGTTCCAAGCCCTGGAGTGCTACCATCAGTCACAAACCACCAAACAGGCAACACGGCGTCATCGGACAGAATAACCAGGTCCTCGCTCCAGGCTACACAATCGAAGCGCCCGCTGTTGACTAAGATGGGCAAGCCTGATAAGCAGCAACAAAAGATCTCATTTGAAAGCAAGAAAGTGCCTAAACCTACGGAACTGATGGCTGATAGCGATATACCGACTGATTTGGCGACTAACTCTAACATGGAGAAGATACTGATGGCCATACAAGCAAATACCACGTGAATGAACATGCAGCATTTGCTTTGATCTCATAACCTTAACAATACCCCTGTGCCCCCCACCCCCTCCCACTCCAGCATCCCAATTCTGCCGAAGCCATTGTCCCTTCAGAAACATCCCCTCGAACCCCTAGCCTGCATAATACGACAAAACTGCAAATCGTCGGCGCTACAGTTTCCATCCAGGCCATTACATATCTCTCTGTACGCAGATGATATGCTACTATATGTCCGCGACCCCAACACACATTTAAATCCAATATTGCGTGAATATATCAAGTTTGGTGGACACTCGGGTCTGGCCATAAATTGGTCCAAATCTTTCATTATCCCACTGACAGATATGACAACCCCCAAGACACTGATTACCCTTTGGAGTGGCAATCAGACCCTGTGAGGTACCTAGGCGTGATGTACCATAGAGATCCCGAAGTGGTTATCAGGTCAAACTATGGCTCAGCAATATCCAAATTGGAAGATAAGATAGCACGCTGGATACAACTGCCCCTATCCTTAGCGGATCGTATAGCGATTGTGAAGATGAACATACTGCCTAAACTATTGTATCTCTTTAATAACATCCCTATTGAGCCTCCGAAAGAGGTGTTCTGCCGTATAAAATCGTTTGTACTATAACTTATATGGGCTGGCAAACAAGCACGTGTGGACCTCCAAATTCTAACACTTCCATATATACGGGGGGTTTCGGAGTACCAGACTTCCTGTTGTACTACGTATGCGCTCAAGCTCAATACGCTGCATATTGGTACCACGAAATACCATACCTCACACACACTGCTATTGAAGAGGGAGATGCGTTACCGATACCATTGACGGCGATCCTATCCCATGTCCGGCAGCCCCTACATGCTCAAGACATCAACACAGTTGACACCACCATTAAGGCTTGGAGGAAATTGGGACAATTAGCGCATAAGACACCATTGTATGCACCCGCAATGCCTTTACATTACCATCCAGCACTGTCGGTCACGGGGGAAAAAGTGGGTATGTCTCTGTTGCAACAAGTGGGCATTGACAAAATGGGAGACATGTTTCATGAGGGCTCCTTTGTAAATACAGAGGACCTAACGTATATCCAAAATAAAACGCCCATGTTTCAATTCACGCACTACAGACTGAAACGTGCTATGCAGGTACACTATCCAACGTTCCCTACTGAACCCGATAGCCTGGACACACTACAGCTGATCATTACCACACAAGATTTATCACACCTGGTGTCTAGATTGTACACCACAGCACAGGCTGAGATACCGTACACCACTGACAGGGCAAAAGCGAGATGGGACAAGGTACTGGCAGAACCACTCTCCGAAGAAGAATGGCACCAAACATGTGCATTAACACAAATCCTTACTCCAAACGGTAATTTAAGAATTATCCATTACAAGTTTGTACATCAGGCATACTACACACCTGCGCGCATGCACAAATTCGGGCTGCAGGATAACGACAGGTGTAAAAGATGTAACGGAGAGGGCGCAGGGTTTGCACATTTGGCATGGTCCTGTTCTGCAGTCCATGCTTATTGGATAGAAGTGGTGGCTGGGCTGTCCGCTATGTTGGGGGATGAGATGGAATGCACAATTTTCACTTGTCTGCTGGGTGTAGTACCGCAACTCAGAGCTACACGACATAAATTCTGTGTGATAGCACTATTGTTGGCCAAGAGACAGATCGCACAATGCTGGCACAGCAGGCAAGTGCCCAAAACATCCAGATGTGTATGATTAACTAATTGTAATAAAGGTCTTACAAAAACAAAACAAAAAAAAAAAAAAGAATAATCCAGCTCCAGTGTTTCTGACTCCCCTTGCGGGGTGTTGGGAAATTGAGTCCCGAGACAGAGATACCAACCTCTTTCATTCTAAGGTAAAGGTATGGAGCTGATTAGAACCTAGAGAAACCTTTCGCAATTCTTGGCAGAACTAAAACTTATGCTCAGCAGCACTTACTTCTTCCCTGGTACTAGACCTAGGTTAGGTACACTGGGGTAGGCGTATTTCAGAAGCACCAGTTGAGTATTTTAGCCTGTGTTATTTATGTATGAATTTTTATATATATCATAGCAGCAGACAATGCTATTACAGTATTATTTTATATTACTGTTTGCGCTGTACGCATTATACTTTGCATTCTGTCTAACAATTGTAGCAGTTCACCTCTCTTGCACGAGAAAGAAGACTGTTCAATAAAACCTTTAATTGAAAACACCCGTCTCACTATTTCTCTGCAACTCTGTAGAAACGAAGCATGCACGATTGACTGAGTGAAGTGGTTATCTATTGTTCCCACCACTCTGAAGATATTTGTTCCAGTCCTAGGGAAACAGTTGTCATGTTTATGCGGTTGTCAGAAACTAATCCCTTCTTGTTTATTCGAGAAAGTTTCTAGTGCCCTCTGAGTTAGTCGGCACACACAATTAAGTTTAATATACTCGATAGAGACATACTGACCCCAGTCCTATGTCACATCTATAGTGTATATTATTCCAATGCGCAGAGCCTATTGGGAATATAGGAACTACACTACACTACTATTTACTGTGCTTTGAAAGTTGATACAATTAAATATGTAATGAAAAATGTGCTGTAAAATGCACCATTTTAGACTGTCTGTTTCCAAAATTTTTGGGGGGGAGAACCCCCCTAAACCCCCTAGTAGTGGTCGATCTCGCTCGCTGCGCTCACTCGCGATGCGCTGGACGAGGGCTGGTCTGGCTAAATTTGCCGGGGCTGCTTCCAGTTTCCTGTCCGGCCCTGGCCACTTGCCAGCAAAACGGGAGGAAGGGTGAAGGCACGAACACATTTAGTCAACATTTATATCTTTATTCACACTCATTTACCCATGAATCCTCAAACTCATGAATCAATCGATCCATCACACATATTTATCCATCCATTTCTCCATCATCACTTTTATTTCTCCATACTATTCTCCATTCCCACCTTGTTTATCATCTGTCTGTCTGTTTTCACCCATCCATCTGTCAATACTCACTCTCGTGAATCAATTCACTGATCTCTTATTGAATCATTAGTGTGCATAATCCTACATACATCCTTAGACTATCATCCATCCATGCATCCATCCACTCATCCATCCAACCGTCCATTGTTATGGTATCATTCATTAAATCATCCATTCTTACGTTCATTCATCCATCCATTCACCTTTCCACTCTCATCCATTCATTCATGCATCCGTGTGGCAATTCGCACATTCTGCATCCACCCACTCTCATTCGCTCATATAGCCTTAAAACCTATCCATCCATTACAAAGTCACTCATTGATTGATCCATCCATCCGCATCTTTAGTTAGTATATTTTAATGAATCCTCACACAGCAGGCCATTATCAAATTCCAATCAATATGTGCAGTAAATTACCCCTAAAAGCAAATCTTTTTACGTATCAAGGAAACCAGACATTTTGGTTGCAACAGTGTGTATTCATGGTGTCGCAAATCGTTTCAAGAACCTCCCTTGGTTTTCATATTTTCTTAAACCATGGCCAGATTTAGGTAGGTCAAAGTCTGGTTAGCCTACCTATGTTCATTTTATAAAGCTCTTTCATCTTATAAAGCGCGTTCGCTCAAATTGCAAATTCCGCTTTATTTACCCTGACACTAAGATTAGATTGTCATGCTGCACTATTTAATATAACCACTAGATGGCAACATTGCTATTGAAAAGTAAAAACATATTTATCAAATTTTCAGTGTAGCTCAAATTTAGGTTCGTAGAAAGTTCGCTGTGTAAATAGTTCACGTTGTATTACAAAATTGAACAAAATACTGAACTAGTGTATCCCTGAAACAGTTAACACGTGCCGCTTCATCACTAGCATATAATTAAGTGACACACCCAAACAAACCAAAATATCATATCAGCACTTTTCATGCCTCAGCACCTTCACTGAAAACACAAATCAAAACAATCTTTGAAGAAGCAGGCTCCCCATGGCAGGCACAGTTGGCAGCGGCCACAAGCCTACTTGAAATAGTTTTGCAAAATCTGCAAAACCAGGAGATTCCGGTCACAGCCTGGAAAAAGACAGTGAATGCACAGGTTAAGAAACTATCATTTGAAAGGGAATTGGAGAGTCTAAGCCACCAATCCAATCTTTCTGCACTGGATGCCTCTTACATCTTGGGTAAACCCCAGCCCTACTTCGAGCAAGCACTGACAGTCCAGGCTCGCAAATGTCTCAGCTTCATGAGACTGCTGGCAATGCCTATCGTGGTCTTTAATCCAGCCTGAGCCCGGCGGGACAACTCAACTCAACTGTTTCAGACTGGATCACTGCTTTTACAAATTTATAGATTTGAGAGAACTCAGTCACTCCAGCCGGAGTATGCTCGTCAGTCATGAACTCAAAGGATTTTATCTTTATCCTTTTTTTCTTTTCTACTATATACATGAAAAAATGACTTATATTGGAATGATTTTAATGTGTCTCCCTGAAAAAGCAGTTTTTACTGGAAAAAAAGAAAAAGACTCGAACCAATGTATTTGAGACAGCAACTTCAATCTGCTGAGGCAACAGCGACCTAAGCGTGGTTGTACCCCCACGAGAGAGACTCAGGAGGTTCATGTGCAGTAGTGAATACATTTAAAGTAAACGAGCACTCTGAATATTTTCCAACAGCTTATCTCAAAATCCTTGTCGACCTTAGGAGACTGATGTAGAGACTGGAAGCAAAGAGCAGTGAACTGAAACTGCAATAAAGGAAAATATCACGAAACGTAAGGAGAATATTAAATACTAAATCGAAAACCAGGAAGGTTTACAGGCTGCTGCTGGGAGCTTTCATCGCTGGAGTGTCCACAATCAACTGACCGGAAACTTTCAGGGCCTCAGAACGTGTCTCAAAGGAACCAAAATCGAAATTACACCTCAAACCGTTTTCTGAGGATTGTTTCTCGTCAAATAAATCCAAGGAGAATGCATTCAAGTAAAATATAGGAAAGTCTTACTTTGAAACTCAATCGGAAGAAAACATGCTGCGTTATCCCCATCCGAAGGTTCGTATCTATGAAGAATGCAATAAACCTGCTGTAGTGACCGGCTGATCACTGTTCTAGTCTTTGCTGTGCCAGGCACTCCCCAAAAGCTGGCTAACACTCTACCCCACACCCATTCAGCACAGTCGTCACAGGATATGTGACCCTGGTAAAAAAAAAAGGGTCTGGGCACACGTGCCCTAGGCAAGTTCTAGTAACTACATTCCAGTGTGTGTGTCATCATTAGCAGTGCATTGGAGGGCCCCAGGGGTAGCGAAGACGCAGTCTAGTCTTCCCCTGGAGTCGTTCGCGCGGGGAAGGGCCAGGCTGGGAGGAAGGGGTGGGGTTTGGGGGGTGGGTATAAGAATGCAGGAGAGGAAGGGCGACTTCCTCTTCTTGCATTCTGGCATTTCTAGGTGGGATCAGTTTTCAGAGGTGAGGGATTCTTCTGAAAGGAGTGTAGGGCGGTAGATTAGTGTAGCGGCAGTGACCTCGTGGTGTTGCTTGTGGTCAGGTGTCGGCTGTGCGGTGCTTCGTTGGAGCCACTGGTCGGTGGTGTGGCCCATGGCGTCATCGGGTTGCTGGTGAGTGGCGTCATGTCTGGGGTGTTGGCTGAGGCGGTGCGGGAGGCTTTGCGCGTACTCGGGAGGGCCGGGCGGGAGGATCTGTTGCGGGCGGGGGTTTTGCAGGAGGCTTGGGTGGGCCTGGAGAGGGTTCCGTGGGTGTCCTCGGCGGGGGTGCGTGCGGCGGTGATTGCCTGCCAAGAGGAGTCAGCTCCGGCAGGCAGAGGTGTGGCAGTATGGGGGCGGGGCTCTGGGATCAGAGGTGCGGCGCGCGGAGGCGTGCGCAAGTGCCTGCCTTCGCGTAATTTGGCCGATAATGTTCCTGGTGAGGTGGGCGCTAGGGGGGGTAATCATGCCCCCCGCGAGTGAGGAGGTGGCGGCACTGGCGGGTGCTAAGGGACTAGGTACGAGCCAGCTGGGGGGGCTTTCTGGGTTGATTCATGGGACTGAAGCAGGGGGGGCTGTGCATGTGGGGGTAGGGCGGGAGGTGGCCAGTGACGGCGAGGAGGCAGCCTATGTGGAGGGTGTGGCCCTGGGGGAGGGAGTGGGGCCTCTGGATCTTTCCGTGAGCTTTCATGCCAGTACCCCAGTGACACTGGGGGCTGTGGGAGGCCCCCTGTGTCACTTATGGAAGAGGTTAGGCATGGGGGCTGGGGGTGCTGCGGAGACCACACCTTGGAAGATCATGCAGGGGGTGGGGCCCAGGGGCTACTGCCCTCCGTTGTTGGGCCGCTGGGAGGCAATGGATTTGGAGGCCAAGATTCGGGAGCAGGCGGGGTGTAGGGGTGTCAGGCAGGGGCAGGTAGGGATGGCCTGGACGGCAGCGAGGCCCAGCAATGCCAGAGCCCTTCCGGGTTGGAACAACCTGGGGGTTAGGGGAAGTTCCCAGCTGGCAGAGGTCAGCAGAGGGGTGGTAGGTTCGGCAGGGCGCAAAACAGCTCCTGGACGCCGCCTTGAAGCAGCAGGGGAGTCTGCGGTGGCTCTCCCTCCATCGTAGGATCGGTCCTCGGCGGGGGGTGTGGAAAGGGTGATGGGGAGTGGTGTGCAAGTGCAGAAAGGTGTGAAAAGAGCGGTGCGTGAAGTGTGCGGAAGCCAGTGGAGGATGAATGGGAGCTGGAAATGGACTATGGTGCTGAGAGTGATGAGTTGGAGGAGGGTGAAGTGAGAGATGACGTGGACAGGACGGGGGGACGGCACAGGGCAACAGTGGACTTGGTGTCTTGCAGGCCCCTCGGAAGAAGACGGGGAGAGCGAAGGCACCTACATCAAAGCCCAGCAGTTCGGAGCGACGGCCGGAAGGGACGCAGGCAAATCCGCAAGGTGAGGGTGCTTGGTGGACTGCATGGGAGGGGGCCCGAGAGAGGGCAGGAAGAAGGCGTGCAGGTCAGTGGGGGTGGGGGAGGGGTCGGTGAGGGCCGTGGGGTGAGTGGAGTCCAGAGGGCCAAAGCCGGGGGCGCTTGCAGCTGCAACAGGTAAGACGGTGGTAACGGCAGGGATGCAGACGGACAACCCTGGGGTGGAGGACAGGACGGATGGAAAAGAGGGCAAGGATGAGAAAGGGGGGGACAAACATCAGAAGAAACTGCGCTATATGGGTTTGGTCATGCCTTTGGGGTCTCACTTGTCGGAAAAAATTAAGGGTAGGATTTGGAAGCATGAATACGTGGATGTGTTCAAGCTACTGCACAGGGAGGTTCAGGCGAAGGAAGGTTCGAAGGAGGAATGGGAATTGACCAGGCGGCCCGGGTCCCCGTGAATATGGAGAATTGGACATCTGCATTTTTGATATACGCAAGCATCTACTGTGAAAAGCACCTGGATAGGGCTATTCCACTAATAAAATACATGGACATTATCAGAAAGGCTCAGTTACAGTTTGGGGGTTTCGCTTGGCTGAGTTATGATGAGGAATTTAGGGCCCGGGTTAGTGTGAATCCTGAAAAACCTTGGGGGGAAATTGATCAGGAGCTATGGATGCAGTGGATGGCATCGACATACTCGTCGGCTGCCACGCACACGGCTGGTGGGCTACCAGTTCCCTATCGGTCCTTTCCGTCGTGGCCCGCCCAGTCTGGGGCGGGAGGAGTGGTCACCCCTGCAGGGCACACAGCTCCAGTGGCCAAACCCGGCATCAGCACGACAGGTGCCTGCTGGAGTTACAACAAGGGATATTGCTCGCAATACCCTTGTAAGTTTAAACACGATTGCTCCAAATGCGGTGGGCCACACCTTCAGAACAGTGGCGAACCACAAATGAGAAGGGTAGGGGACAACCTGGTCAGAAGGGCGCCTACTCCAGGTAAGGTGGAGACGATGGCCCAGTGGCTCGCGTGTTACCCCGACAGAGAGGCGGCTTTGAAATTGCAGTGGGGTTTCACGGAGGGCTTTCGTGTGGGCTATCAAGGACCGAGGGTGCGGCGATGGGCGGACAACCTTAAGTCAGCAAAAGAATTGCCTAGAGTAGTGGCTGCCAAGTTGCAGAAAGAAGTGGTGGAGGGTCGAGTAACAGGCCCCTTTGTGGAGTGGCCCCAGGAGCATCTGATTATTTCACCGTTGGGAGTAGTACCGAAGAAGGAGGAGGGTGAACTTTGTATGATTCATCACCTTTCCTGGCCGGATGGTCAGTCCGTCAATGATTTCATTGCGGAGGTAGATTCCCGAGTGCTCTACGCGTCGGTGGATGATGCAATTTGCCTGGTGCGATTAAGCAGGCGGGGGCGGAAATGGCTAAATGCGATGTCAAATCAGCCTTCCGTCTGCTGCCGATTCATTGGGCGGGTTTTTCTCTCCTGGGCATGCAGTTTGCAGGGGCCATCTATGTGGACAAGGTCTTGCCCATGGGGTGTGCCATTTCTGGCGCGCTTTTTGAAGTTTTTAGCACCTTTTTACAGTGGGCTTTTACCCAAAGTAGCGGGCATCGGAACATGAGGCACTACTTGGATGACTTCCTGTTCATCGGGACTGAGCATTCCGGGGACTGTGGCAGGGCCCTGTCACATTTCCAGGACATGGCTCGCCATTTTGGAGCACCCTTGGCACTGGAAAAGACGGCTGGGCCTAGCTCTTGCTTGACGTTCTTATGAATTGAGCTGGACTCCGTTCAGTGGAGGGCCGCCTCCCCCAGGCTAAAGTGGCGGAAATTCAGGCATGTCTGTTGTGGGCCATTGGGGAAAAGAGGATTGCGCTGCGAGCCGTCCAGCAATTGTTGGTGTTTTTGAACTTTGCATGCCGGGTGGTGGTGCGAGCGGGACGGACTTTTTGCAGGCGGCTCGGCATGGCCATGTCTGGGGCATTGTTACCACATCACAGGGTCCGGATCTCCATGGGGGTGCGAGCTGACTTGCGGATATGGCTGACATTCCTCTCTGACTTCAATGGGGTGTCTTTGGATTTTGTCGAGGAGAGGACTGTTTGGGGGGCGTGGCTACGCGGGCGAACGAAATGGCCGCCTGATCGTAGAGCTCCGCCGGGCGAGAAATGACCGGGGCCGTTCGCCACTGATCCGGCGCTGCGCTGAGGACGAATTACGCCTGCAGCCGATCCTTGGAGCCTACTGATGCAGCCTGCCTGATCTGGAGGACGGGGGACACCGTGGAAGGTCGGAACAGCTGAGTGGTGCTGCGGCCGGCTGCGCCTCGCGGGCCGTTACGTTGCAGCTGCGGAGTGCCTGGTGAGTCTCCTGATTGCCCCCTTGCTGTCCCCCTCGGCCCTAGGGCCGCTGTAGTTCTCTCCCGGGTCCGCTGCTCGGCCCCGGTGGTCTCCGTGGGTGGAGGTGCGGCCCCTCGGTGCGTGACCGGCACTTGCGGCCTGGTCCGGCCTTGGGAGCCGGGGCCTCGATTTTTGGGGACCGCCGGGTGGGGCGGCGGCGAGCGGGGAGCGCGGGCAGCGGGCTTTGGGGCTGAGGGGCGCTTGGCGAGGGGTGTGGCCGGCGGGCTTCAGGGCGCTCTGCGAACGGCCTGGCGTTGCTGCACTCGGTGGGGGCCTACCTCCATTGCCCCACCGCTACCGTGCACCCAAGACCTGTGCCTGTCCCCCTGCGGTACTTGGCCTCCTGCGCTCCTGCAGATGCGGTGGCCCTGTTTGGCTGCCGCCTGCACAGCTTCTTGTGACCGACGCTGGCTACCTGACCTGCGAGACCTTGCCCAGCTGAGTTGCCTTTGCCTCGAGGCCTTGCCTACTTGGTCCCCCCGCCACACCACCTTTGGCTGCCTGTTTTGGTGGGCCCCTTGATCCGCCGGCTGCTGCCGGGTGGCTGCCGCAGCCGCCTGCTGACCCTACTTCTTGGCCCCTGGCGCACTCCTCCAGCCAGATTCATGCCCTGCTGTCCTGTGTGCAACCGCCTTGGCGACTCGTGGGCTCCCGCAGCGTGAGTCAGCCCTGGGACGGTGGACCGCCGAGTGCCCCTGCTCTGGTCCCGTCCTACCCGCCTTGCTACTGGGGTGCCCGGACACTGTGCTTGACTCTCTGGGTGCCGCTGTTGTCATAGAGTCCTGTGCCACTGGCGATTTGCCCGCCACTGCTTCCAACATGGTGAAGAAGGATGTTACCCAGAAGCGACTTACCTTCAGTTCAGCACCCGTACGTGCTTCTGCAGCTTCGCCGGCGGCGGAGGTAGACACTGGGGGCCAGTTGGCAGCGAAAGACACTGCGGGTATGGTTGCTGAGATGATGGGTGAGATGAGGGCTGGATTCAAGGCCTTGGATTCTCGTTTTGATACCCTCGAAAAGAAAATGGCGGACATGGGCGCGACGATCCAACTGCACGATAGGCGTCTGGACCTGGCGGAATCCAGAGTTTCCGACCTCGAGGATGGTGCGGCGTCGACGCTGAAAAGGTTGGAACGAGTGGAGAAGATCCTTAAAGACGTCGCAATTAAGAACGAGGATTTAGAGGCGCGCAGCAGGCGCAATAATATCCGAATTATCGGCGTGGCGGAGACGACAGCTACCGGACGCTTTGACACTTTTGTGGAACACCTCCTGATCGAACTTTTTGGCCGAGACACGTTTACCGCTGGCTTCGTGGTTGAGCGCGCTCACAGATCGCTGGGGCCCCGACCTAACCCTGGCCTGCCGCCCCGGCCCATTATTGCCAGGCTTATGAACTTCAGGGACAGAGATGCGGCGCTGAAGGCTGCCAGGGAGGCGGGCGAGGTTCGGTGGCAGGGAGATGTGCTCTCTTTCTACCCGGACTTCACCATCATGGTCCAAGATGCACGCCGTAAATACACTGGTGTCAAAGCTGCCTTGCGCAAAATGGGATTGCGCTATGGTATGCTGTATCCTGCCAGGCTCCGGGTGGACGTGGACGGCAGGTTTCGCATTTTTGACTCTCCTGCGGAGGCACAGGAATTTTGTCGAGCCTACAAAAACAGGGGGTCCCCTCGACAATCTGATGTTGCTCAACAGTCTCCGCCGCACACTGACTCGCAGGCTAGTGCTGACCTGTTTGCCGAAACCGGTCAGGGCTGACTTAGCACCTTTCCATCTTCTCGATCCGGAGTGTTTGCCCCAGTAATCTGCATCTGATACTACTGTTCCTATTTTTTTTACTTTTGCAGTGCTTTTTCATACTTGCTGACATTTGAACGTTGCCCCGGTTGTGGTTCTTGCATGGCGGAGCGTCGCCTACCCCCATGGCACGAGCCGCATTGTTTTTTTCTCTAACATTGTCTATATTTTACAGGTACATTAGTGGACAACTGTTGTTGTTTGTTGCTCTAGGTTGTTTCCGGAAGGGTGGGTTTAGCCTCCTTGGGCTTGAGGAGTGGCTGGGAGGTGGGTGGTTGGGATGGGCTTGTTTATGCTTTGGTCTTGTTGTTTGTGCATTCGCACTGTTTTTCTATCTAAGTGATGCCTTTTTTGCGATAGGGAATGGCAGGTCCGTACACGCATGTTTTCTTACGATTCCACCGAGTTTGAATGGCTAAGTTAGGGCAGCAGTCTGGTCCTTCCAGGCTCACCTCCATGTCTTGGAACGTCCGAGGTTTAAATGATACGAGGAAAAGGCGACAGGTTCTAAACTATGCAGCGCGGCATGGGGTGGATGTCCTATTTTTGCAGGAGACACACCTAGTGGATGCTGACTCTTCCTCCTTTGCAAAAAGCTGGGGCGCGCACAGATTTTTCTCTAGCTATAGCAGATATGCAAGGGGGGTTGCAATCCTGATACATCGACGTGTTCCATTCGTGCTCTCAGACAGCATATTGGATGTAGATGGCAGATATGTTGTGGTTACGGGTGTGCTTCTGGGCTTTAAGGTCACCTTTGTTGGAATATATGGCCCCAATTCGGACTCCCCTGCCTTCTTCCGGGGACTTCAGGATGTTCTGCTGAGATTAGACACTGATATGATGATACTGGGGGGTGACTTTAACCTGCTCATGACCCCTGCCAGGGACAGCACCTCCTCTTCCCCGGATTGTAAGCCCCGCTCCCGTGCTGTGCTGGCGGATGTGTGCGCTCATTACTCACTGATTGACATTGAGGCCCGTTTGCATTCCACCTCACCCGTCTACACCCACCACTCGGGGTATCACAACACTAGCACCAGAATAGACTACTGGCTCCTTTCCCCAGGGGTAGCCGGTTGGGTGAGTGACCATTTGACACTCCCGCGCACTCTGTCTGACCACTCTCCCATAGTGCTGACCCTGCTCATCCCCAGGTTGGGAGGGTACGAGAAACAATGGCGTTTTCCTGGCAGGGCGTTAGCTGACCCGGTCTTCAAGGAGGACATTCGCACTGCCATAGAGGAGTACTTTGAGTTAAACGAGGGCACAGTGGACACTTGGGCTACATTGTGGGAGGGTTTCAAGGCCACCATTAGGGGGGTTTGCATCAACAAACATGTAGGGGCTTTGCGCGACATCCGTGCCTCCCTGACCCGTATTGAAAAGGACATTGCCGCTTTGGACACTAACACGCTCACTGACACGGATGGTGGGGTGGAGGCAAAGAGGTTGGCATTGCTGCAAGAGTTCAGAGACACTGCAGACAGAGAACTGACATATCTCTGCACACAACACTCGGCTAGGCAGTATGGTGAAGGAGACAGGCCTGGCAAGCTCTTGGCCCATCTGCTTCGTCCCCCCCGCCAGGCTTCATTTATCTCGGACATGGTAGATGATCAGGGAGCTCGTCATCAGACCACCCCTGCCATCTGCGATGCCTTCCTATCCTACTACAAGGACTTGTACACCTCGGGACTATCGGCTGACTGTCGCGACCCTGGCCCCTATATTAACGAAATCTCTATGGTCTTCCTGGAAAAACACATGCAGGACTTTCTGGCGATGCCTATTGAACCGGACAGCGTTGTGGAAGCCATTGATGCATTGAAAAGCTCGTCGGCGCCGGGGCTAGATGGCTTTTCAGCTGACTTCTATAAGGAGTACAAGGAGGAACTGGTACCTCGCCTGATTGAGGTGTATGCGGAGTCACTCGAGACGGGGATTCTGCCACCCACATTGCGGGAGGCCGTTATCATCTTACTCCCCAAACCGGATCGGGACCCCACTAGGTGCGGTTCCTACAGGCCCCTTTCCCTGCTCAATCTTGACTATAAAATTTTGGCGAAAGTCCTTGCCACCCGACTATCTTTACTTATGGAGTCTATCATTTCGCCAGCCCAGTCCGGGTTCGTTCCCCATAGATCCACCTCCTTTAATCTGCGGACGCTGTTTTCTGTTCTTCACAAAATTGAGCCGACTACGCCGGCAGCTGCGGTGTTTTTAGACGCCGAGAAGGCATTTGACACCTTAGAATGGTCGTTCTTTCTATCTGTCATGCACCGCATGGGCATGCCGTCCTTGTTTGTCTCCACGGTCGAGCTGCTTTATACTGCCCCCAGAGCGAGACTGCGCCTTAATGGCACGCTCTCTGATAGCTTCCCTCTTTCCCGGGGAACCAGGCAGGGATGCCCCCTGTCCCCTCTGTTATATATTCTAGCCATGGACCCTTTGGTACGTCATTTTCAGGAGCGCCACCTGCACCGCGGGCTCCAGTTCCGGACAGGCCCGTTACTCGTCTCCCTCTACGCTGATGATACCATTCTGTATGTCAGGTCTCCGGAGACCAACCTGTCACCTTTGCTGCTTGAGGTGGAACGCTTTGGGAGGTACTCCGGTCTTCGTATTAATTGGCATAAATCTGAGATCTTTCCGCTCACCCCCTCCACTGCTCGCTGGGACTGCCCATTCCCGCTGGAATGGAATACAGACTCGGTGAAATATCTGGGTATCCACATTCATCTAGAAACGGTATCCATGATTCGTCTTAACTATGGGCGGGCGTTGGACTTTCTGGAGGATAATATTGCACGGTGGATTCGCCTCCCTATCTCTATGGCCGGCCGTATCGCCATAATTAAAATGATCATTCTTCCCCGCTTTCTGTACTTATTTAATAACATACCGGTCCCGCTCACTCGGATTTTCTTCACGCAGCTCCGCTCATTGTTGTTGCGGTTAGTGTGGGGGGATAAAAGGCCGCGAGTTTCTTGGCGCATTGTAACGCTGCCTTATGAGCGAGGTGGCTTTGGAGTGCCGGACTTTTATATTTATTACCTGGTCGCGCAGTGCGCCTATGCACACCCTTGGTTTCACCCGGACGCTCGGATCCCGTATTTGAGACCTGAAGCAGACTTGGTGCTGCCACTTACCCTCAACTCGATCTTGCCCGGAGGCTTTCCGCGTGACCCCCTTGACATACAAACTGTGTCCACTACATCGTGGGCCTGGATGCAGGTGCGTAGACTGCTCCAGCTGGACGTACTGTATTCCCCGGCTCTTCCATTACCTAACCCTCACTGGCTCCCCATCACTGCGGAAGCGGTGGTCTGCAGAACGCTGGCCAAATACCAGCTCACCACAATAGGAGATCTGTTTCCGGACGGACATGTTTTCTCTGTGTCCGAGGATCCACGGTTCACGGACCGGACATTTATGGATTCCTTTGTCCTGACCAGACTGAGGTCCCTGCTTAGAGCGCAGTTTCCGTCGTTCCCATTGCCGCCGGATGAAATGACAGCACTGACTTTTCTACTCCAGTCGCAAACGGGAGCCCATATGGTCTCCAGATTGTATGGACTTTGTGTGGCGGCCCTCCCGTCTTCGGATGCGAGGGTTCGGGCGGCGTGGGAGCTTGATTTGGGCGGCCCCATCACAGATGCCCAATGGGATGCCTGTTGCCGCTCCACTAAAGAGGTCTCTATTAACAGTAGACACAAACTAATTCATTTCAAATTTTTGAGGCGACTATACTTCACTCCGGCGTTGGCCCACAGAATCGATCCAAACAGACCTCATCACTGCCCTAAATGCAAAGCTCCCCATGCCGATTTTGCACATCTCACATGGACCTGTCCGAAACTGCACACTTACTGGCTACAGGTACACCACATTTTGGGAGACATTCTAGAGTGCGAACTGCAACATAAGCCGGAAATTGCACTGCTTGGCTATGTCGCAGAGTTCCCCCGGGCCACGCGTAAGCTTGCCGCCATAGGTTTCTTGCTGGCGAAAAGGGAAATTGCTTTACTTTGGGGGTCCAGGCGAATCCCTACTTCCGTGAATTGGATGCGCAGCCTTGCCCAATGTAACACCAATAGTGTGGAATATTCCACCCAGATTCCTACAGCCTCACGCCCACTTGACATTTGGGGCCCATATCGACAGTATCTCAGCAAGATTACACGGGATACACACTCCCAGGCTGCTAGCTCAATTGTCCCAGAGGGGGTGGGCTAGGTGATTGTAGCTGCACCACCAGTGCGCTGCCTATTGGGGTCTGCAGGGCTTAACGTCCACACACCACTGGAGTGGGTTATGAGTGAGCTGCTGATTTTGGACTGTGTGCTGCTTGGGGCCGGGGCGTCTCCCTCTTCAGTTCCCTTGCACGCCTTGCCCCGGATGGGGTGGTTGCTTCGCCCTAGTCCTTACGCTTGTCGTTTTAATTACCCTCGTCTGCCTATGCCTCTGGTTATGCCATCTTACTAGTCACTAGGTGTATTGCTTGCCGCTCTGTCTGTCATGAAGGCTCACTTGTTTTCGTTTTGTTTGTGAAAAGTTGTATCTCTTTATACCGCATGTGCAATTTTCCTTCAGGTATGGAAAAGTGAAAATAAGAATCTAGAATGTGCTACACTACCTGTAATGTCATTGGTCTAGTCATCCATGTACTTCTTTTGTATAACGATCATTAACGTTTTTATTGTCGACAATTTCTTGTGTATTTGTATGCTTGCACGGACCAATCTGATGCTAATAAAGAGATTTAAAAAAAAAAAAGGAGAGGACTGTTTGGCAGATTCAGATGTACTCAGATGCAACGGGGGAAGCAGGTTTTGGACTCATCTGGGACGGCAGATGGTGTGTGGAGGAGTGGCCAGCGCAGTCTTTGCAGCAGGGAAGGAGCATTACGTTTTTGGAATTTTTTCCCCTGTTGGTGGCACTGGAGTTGTGGCGGGCGGAATTCCATAACAGATCAGTGTTGTTTCATGTGGACCATATGACGGTGGTCGAGTTGGTCAACCGGCAGAGGGCAAGGGACCTGAGAGTGTTACGGCTGTTGAGGGGGTTTATGCTGCGCTGCCTGAGGTTGAATGTGATCTTTCGAGCCAAGCATGCCCCTGGAGCAAATAATGACATTGCGGATGCTTTGTCTTGTTCACAGTGGCAGCGTTTCCGGAGGTTGGCGCCTGGAGCGGACCAGCACAAGACTAGATTGCCGGCCGGCGTCTGGGCCTTAGGGGAGTGAGAGTGTTAGGACTGGTGGAGAAATCGGTGGCAGACTCAACGAGACGAACGTACAGACTGGCATGGGAAGAGTTTGTTTCCTTTATGGGGTGGAGGTTGGTTGAGGCAAAGGGAGTTCGTTCAGCAATAGAGCAAGGGGTTTTGCAGTTTGCGTTACACTGTATTGACAAAGGGCTGTCGTCTGTGACCATTTCAGGAAAGTTGGCAGGGCTGTCGTTCTATGGTAGTTTGTTTTTTGGTTTTGACCCTTCGAAGGATGTGGTTATTGGTAGGATGCTCAGAGGTTGGGGCAGAGAAAACAGGGGATGGGGGCACTGAGGGAAGCAGTGACTTTTGATTTACTGATCCGTTTAGTTGAGGTGTTACCATTGTGTTGTTACAATAGGTTTGAGGTGAGGCTGTTTAGGCTTTGCATGGTGTGAATGTTTTTTGGGGCATTTAGGGTTTCGGAGTTGTTGGGGACAAGGTCCAGGAGTGGTAGGAGGTTTGAGGAGGTCAGATTGGAGTGGGGGCGACTGGGAATTTGGTTGAGCCAGTCCAAGAAGCATCAGTTGGGGAGGGGAAAGTGGGTCTGGTTGTGTGAGAGTGGATGGGGCGGAGTGTGCCCGGTGACTGAGTGGAGGTCGTTTGTGCAGCTGGTAGGGGTGGCAAGTGGTGAGATATTTTGTCATGAGTCTGGAGGCAGGGTTACGGCGGCACAGCTGTTAGCGGTGTTGCGCATGGCAGTGGGTAGGTTGGGTCTGAATCCGGCAGGTTTTGGGACTCATTCTTTTCGAATTGGGGCAGAAACTGCAGCGACACGGTTGGGTTGATCGTGGGATAGAACACCGCGGATAGGTAGATGGAAGTCTCAGTGATGTGAGCGGTATGTCAGGAAGTAGGATGTTGGGGGGCTAAGGCTGGGGGTGGTGGGATGTTGAGGTTGACTGTATTCACGGATGTGTATTAAACTATTTTTCTTTCATAGGTTGCGTGGGCGGACCGGGGGCCAAGACGGTCTCATGGATTGTGGGGCATTCTTTTGTGCACTGGGCATCGAAATACGCAGAGCAGCAGGTGTACGGCCGTAACCTGGGACTCAATGGACAGCAACATGAGGTGCACTGGTGGGGAAAAGGGGGGATGCGATGGGGGGCACTATTGCCTTGGCTCGCGAAGATGGACAGGCAGAGAGGATAACCGGATTTGTTGATTATTCACTTGGGGGAAAATGACTTGATACAGCTGTCGGGTTTGGCGCTCTTACTGCTAATGCAGAGGGACCTGGAAGAGATGAAACAGAGGTTATCTGGGGCTTGCATTGCTTGGACTGAATTTATCCTTAGGAGAGTTTGGAGGGGGGCGAATAAGCACGGGGCAGTCGAGAAGGCTCAGAGGAAATTGAACAGGGCAATGAGGGTTTTTTGAGAGACCAAATACATCGCCCACCCTGGACTACGACTTGAAGAAAGGTTGCTTTTTAGGGATGGCGGAGTGCATCTTTCGACGCTTGGGAACACGTATTATATGATGGAAGTGCGTGATGTGGTGAGCAAGCTGTGGAACAAGGCGATCTGGTGCCGCAGGGATGTCTGAAAGGGGGATGCGAAAGATGCACAGTTACTCTCTGACCGGGGGGGCAGGTAACCGCCCTAAAGGGGGTTCCCTGGATGGCGGTATTTGGGAGGGATGGGGGAGTCACTAGCGGGCACACCCACCTTTTGTGGGGGGGGAGGAGTGAAAAAAGGGGGGGCGACTGGTGGCATGAGAGTAGTGCCAGGATGCGAAGAGAGATTGGAAGAAAGGGATGAAGAACGGCATGTGGCATGGAGTTGAATGGAAGGAGAGGCTGAAGTGTTTGAAGATGGAGTTGATGTTGGGGGGGATTTAGTTGTTGTTGATTGTTGTATTTGGTTTATGTTTGCAGCCTGGTCCTAATAAATTGCCTTTTACGCTTAACAACAGTGTGGCCTGAGTATTGCACGAGGGGCCTAGGGCCCCACTACATTACATTGGATGAGAGGTGGATCTGCATGTCTAGCCGCCTTCATGGCGGTAGAGGGGGAGAAAGTAGCCTGTGTTGAAGGCACCACCAGCCAGTGGGCATAGAAAGCGCCTTGTTGCATGTGGGCATGTGTTGAGCCCATGGATAAAGGAGGTGATCGGGAGTCCACCCGCTTCAGAGTTAGAAGCGGTGCGTGATGGCACCCGACAAAGGAGGGACCCGTGTGAAGCCAGCAGTATGGCTCCTGCCGATGACTTGCAGAGACCCCAACTCATTTGCGAGTGGTGTGGGATTGCCGAGGTGCCAGCCCGCCGCAGAATCCTGTGGTGCGAGGAGGAGGGAGGCCCGGTCAGTCATCGGGCAGAAGGTGAGCCACTATTGAGGGCAGCGTGGAGAGGTGAGCGGGGCAGAGAAGAGAGAGCCTGACAATAGGAGGAAGTAAAGCGGAGCAGATGCCCTCTCCACTTCCACCCTCCGTGTATTACCCTCTTGTAATGTATCGTTTGCTACCTCTTGTATTTTGGTTGCTTTTGATACATGCACAATTGCCACCATTGTCTCATGCAACGTAACTTTTGTTCTTGTGTTTTGAGTGTCTGCCATTTATTGCAGTATTATAGCTTGACTTGTACTTTATACGCTTTTGTAACATGCACAAATGTCACTTTTTCCTCTTGTAACGTACCGTTTTCTACCTCTTGTATTTTGTTTGCTCTTGATACATGCACAATTGTCACTATTGCCTCATGTAACGTAATGTTTGCTTTTGTAACATGCTCCCTTGTAATTTTCTCCTCATATATCATTACTGTTCCTATTGTGAAGCGCTCTGACACCTTCGGGTAAAGTCCGCGCTATATAAAAACGCATAAAATAAAAGGAACACTGCCCCGGAGTCACTTTCCAGGTCACGTGAAAGAACGCAAGAGGATATGGTGTCGGTCTAAACTCGCACCGCTGTCTGAGTCATGCCAGACACCGGAAAATCTCTGTCAGCAGCTCCAGCCCCTACGTAGCCCATGAGGTAAGAGAGGCTGCTGCGGAGGGGTGGGAGCAAGTGGATAGATGGTGAGTGACTGTTGGCAGCACAGAGATATTCATGGAAGAAGTCGAAAGGCAGAGCTGTGGCCCTCCCGCAACACTGCTGAGGCCTGGTGTGTCCCCCCCACTACGGTGACCAACTGGCATAGGTGCAAATTCAGGACGGTGAGTGCAAAAATTCAGGACAAAGGGACTAAATTCAGGACAAAAATTCAGGAAAAAAGGTCAAAATTCAGGACAAAACTTTGGGACAAAAGGTACGTTTTACAGACACGTCAGAGGTGGTCGCGCAATAGTATATAAGTAAGTAAATACACAACCACCTAAGTACAAGTCAAAATAAGTTTATATTAGGTTGTGACAATCGTGCACTTTATGTTTTTTCAGTATAGCCGCAGCTTGCTACCTTAGACGATTCAAAATTCGCATCTCGCTCCAGCAGGTACCATAGCTATCAGCCAATGGTGAACCACACCTGAATATAAATGAGGCTGCTTTTATTGTTGATTGAAAACTTCTGGATATAAAAGGAACTTTGCAGCGTCAGCCCCCAGTAACAACCCCCCCCCCCTTTCCAGCCTCCCAGGGAAAAACCCGATGGCCTTGCTACCACCCTCCAGTGGTGTCCCTCATCTTCACTTAGACCGTCTCTCATGTGTATTTAATTTCTTTTATAGTGTTACTCATCCCAAGTATGTAGGGCAGGGTGTCGGAGTGCGTTACATCACACACACATTATATAGAGACAATGACTCATATTAACATGAATTTTATTCAATTTTTATAGGAAATGTTACTTAAGATAATGGGTGCTACAAAGTGTAATCATTCTTTCATCCATCATTCAGTCTTTCACCATTCATTCTGTCCTTCCATCTATCCAAACATATTCATCCATTTGCAAACCTATCCATCATATATCCTTCCATCTATCATTTCAATCATCATCCCTCCATCCACCCTTTCACTCATCCATCCATTATTCATCTCCCCACCCTTTCACCCTATCCATCCGTATAGTCATCCATCCACTCTTCCACCCATCCATCTATTCACTCACCCATCCAGCCATTTACCCTTTTACCTATCCAGCCATCTATTCACTTACTCATCCATCCACCCAGTCACTTATCCTTCCACCCATTCACCCTTTCAGTCATTCATCCTCCCTTTCTCTCTCCATCCCCCTTTCACTTATCCATCCACCCACCCATCCATCTACTCATCCATTCATGAATCCATCCATTGATCCTATTACTCATCCATCCTTTCCCTCATCCATCCATCCGTTCTCTCATCCATCCACCCTTTCACTTCACTTCTCTATCCATCCTTTTGTCCATATACCCCCCTTTCACTCACTCATAAATCCTTACATCCACCCATTCACTCATCCATCCATCCATTAACCCTTTCACTTATCAATTCATCAATCCATCCAACCTTTCACTCATCCATCCACCCATTCACTCGCCCATCATCTACCCTTTCACTCATCCATCCATCTATCCTTTCACACACCTATCCATCCTTTTGCCCATCCATCTACCCTTCCACCCATATATCCATTTATTTACCTCTCTTCTCAGCCATACTTCCACTCATTCAGTCATCCACCCATCCTTTCTTTCATTATCTATCCATTTACCCTTTCATTCATCCATTCATCTTTTCAGTAATCCATCCAGCCATTCACACATTCCTTCACGTATTTACTCACCAACCTTTTCACATTATGAGCTGAGCCTTTGTCTGCAGAGTTGCAGACAGAAGAGGCCCATCAAGAACTTCACCTTGCTGTAGTTCCGAAAGCAAGGGGTGGGGCGCGGTGAGGGAGAGTTCACTATGCCCCTGCACATAGGCAGTCTGAAAACTTAGAAGTCATGAGGCATGCATGATGCACAGTGCCAGGATGTGAGGTGACTGTGACATGGTGTTGTTTCCAGGGCTTTACGTGGTGTAAAGAAAACTGGAGGGTCTCTTCAAAGGGGGTGTTTGATGTAATTAAGGGCATGGTTTAAAACACCTTGGCTAAAAATCGGCGCTTTGCATAGTGTTCCCCCGACTAGTATTATGTTATTTCTGACATTCCATCCAGATATATAATACAGCAAATGTCATTACACCAACAACAAGCCAGGACTATTGGCTTTGTCAATGGTTGTTAGTTCCTTAAAATAAAAAAAGCAGCAACCATGGCGTTGTTGAATATAATATTGAAAATACTTCAGTTCTAAAATGACGAGACAGTGAAAGAATGATAACCCGTTCTTTTTACCTCGTTTTACAGGCTTCTTTAAATAAGCTGTTCTCTAACATTGCAGCATGAGCATTTTACCTTCTATCTTAACAGAATTCTCTGCCCTACACTGAGGCATCAGGAGGCCACCACATGCTTGAACACCCCAGACTGCCCCATTGATATTCTGTACGTGGCAATTAGCCTGCATACAGAATGACAATGGGCGGGTGGGGCTACTCTTGTGCTCCAGGAGGAGCGCGAGGCTCCCCCATCAAGGGGCCCATCATGGTGGAAAGAGTGCCGCCAGGGTGCACCGGACCGAGACAGCGGCCTGGCCGGGCAGAGGTCATGGCCTGGATTGTGGAGTGGTGGCAGCACCACCTACAGGTTGCAGAAGGCACTGCGGCCTGCAATGAAACAACATTTAAAAAAAAATACTTACTGGGCAGCAGGAGGTGAGAGAGGATGCTGCGAAGGCCACGGAGTGAGCGAGAGGCAGTGCAGCATAGCAAGTAGAGACAAGAGAATGACACTTGAACAGACCAATGGATGAAGAGAGATGACCCAAATCTCTCTATGAAGATAGTTATTTTTGTTAAGTTCAAGAAAATTTTATTTGATATTAAAAAGGAAAAAACAAGGTGTCAACACAAGATACAGTAAAAGTATAAGGCATTAAAAACTGTGATAAATAAAGCAAGCATAAAATTGCAAGTAACAACAAAAGGAAAATCTGGACACTAAGATTAAAAAAGAAAAAAGAAAAGGAATAGTAAGCAGTAACCATAAAAGCATGAAAGTACCTGAAAGAAATTTTAAATTAATACAATGAAGAAAAGAAAAATGGAATGCATTGAGCACTTAAGGAGGTTTAAGGACTTCTTGTTGTGAAGGCAGTAGATCAGACCAGCGAGCAGCACAAGTATAAAGCGTGATAGGAAGCCATAAGTCCATACGTTTTGTAGCCATGTGAGCCGGAAAAATAAAGGCAGTGTCAAGTCTGTGGTTGTGGCAAACGTTAAACCACCACGCCTTAAAGGAGATATTGGAAGAATCTTTCCAATTTACCGTTATCTGCTGGAATGCAGCGGCCAGCAGTAAATCAATAATTTGAGGTTTCAATTCAACATTGTCCCAACAGGGGGAAAGGCTTCCTAAGAAAATGTTAACATTAGAAAAAGGAATACATGTGTGATAAATTACATTAATTTGAGCCCAAACCTGTAACCAAAAGTCATGAACAGATGTACATGAGAATAACATGTGGAACAATGTTGCCTGCGGGGATGAGCAAGACCAGCATGTATGAGAGGTATTTGGAAAGCGTTTATGAAGGTCAGAGGGTGTATAAAGAAGTCTGTTATAAATAAAGTTGCTGCCCTCGATGATTTGCGGATCTTGTTCCATATCTTATCCCATAACGAGATTGGCCAGGAGGTGGAGAGATCACGTTCCCAGCATTCCTCTACTTTGGATTTGGGCCTAATAGAATCAGTAGTATGAAGATATTTATAAATGGAAGAAGCCTTAGGAGTAGTACATAAAAAAGAATGAAACAAGGTGGTGGGATTAGGAGTAATGGGAGAGGAGGGAAGCTGAGACAGTCGGGTGAAAACTGTCATAACAGCCTCTCTAAGTAGGTGGTAGTTACGGGAAAAGGGGGCCGGTAAACCATAAAGGGAACGGAGAGTAGCAAAAGGTAAGAAAGAGGATTGAGAAAAGAGTTGAGAGATCCATATCAACCCTTTGTGATGCCACGCCTTCCAAAAGGGGTTTATTACGGATAAGGAGGGCGGTGTTATGCCAAATAGTAGAGGAGAGAAAGTCAGCAAGCGCTGAGGGGGGAGGGTGAGAGGAAGAAAGGAGCAGCTTAGTAGTGAATTTGTGAATGGGGGTAGATATGGAAGAGGGTTTGCGTGAGAAGGAGAGATACTCAGCGAAAGAAAAAGGAGAAAGAAGAAGGCGTTCAAATTTAGTCCAGAGAGGGCAGGGATCACTGGGATCTCGTAACCAGAAGGAAGCTTGTCGTAACAGAAACGCCTTATGGTAAGCAGGAAAATCTGGGAAATTAACTCCGCCCTCTGCCTTAGGACGAATCAGTCGAGCAAGGGACATTCTGGATTTTTTCTTATTCCAAAGAAAGGATGTTAAAATAGTGTTGATCTTTTTAAAGAATTTAGAGGGAATGGACACTGGAATATTAGAAATAGTATAGAGGACTATAGGAGATAACATCATTTTAATAGTATCAAGACGTCCCCACCAGGATAAATAAAGGGGATGCCAATTGGAGGTTAAATCCACCAATTTTTGAGTGCATTTAGCCAAACAGAGGGAGACAGTACTTGAAATAGAAGGAGTAATATGTAGGCCAAGGTATTTAATATGGGAGGATTTCCATGTAAAGTGTGAGGCGGCGAAGTCAGGTTTAAATGTGAATTTCGTCAAGGGTAGAATCTCACATTTATCATTGTTAAGTTTATAACCCGATATATGAGAGTAATCATGGACTTCGGCAAGGAAAGCGGGGATCGAATCAGTGGGATTAGAAATAAAAAGAAGAATGTCGTCCGCATAAGTAGCCAACTTAACTTAGGAATCCGAAATTTGAAAGCCCTGAATATTAGGATTCTGACGAAGTTTAGACAAGAAGGGTTCTAAAGCCAAATTAAATAGAAAAGGAGATAAGGGGCAGCCTTGACGGACACCTCTTTTCAAATCAAAAAAAGAGGAGACTTGACCATTGGCACAGACTGCAGCACGCGGGTTAGAATAAAGTAAGGAAATCAAGGAAATAAATTTAGGACCAAAGCCAAACCAGTGAAGTGTGTGGAATAGATAAGTCCATTCAACCCTATCAAACGCCTTCTCAGAGTCCAGGGCGATGGCTGCGAGAGAATGAGGTGAGTGACGGGACTGAGTTAAAATATTAAATAATAGTCTGGTGTTGTCAGTAATGAAACGACCCTTGACGAAGCCTGACTGTTCCTCACCCAAAAGATCCGGGAGAAGAAGGTCAAGGCGCGCCGCAAGAGACTTTGCAAATATTTTATAGTCAATGTTAACCAAAGAGATTGGTCTATAATTTTTACAGTATTGAATATCTTTCCCCTCCTTGGGTATCAGACAGATGTGTGCGTCAGAAAAAGAACCGGAGGAGGCACCCAAAGTAAGGAAAGTATCAATAAGGGAGTGCAATTTTGGAATGAGGAGTTTCGAAAAGTGCAGGAAAAATTCAACAGTAAAGCCATCCGGTCCAGGGGCCTTATCCTTTTGGAGACTCTGAAGTGCTGTGAGTAACTCCTGCTGGGAAATGCTAATCTCCAAATGAGAGAGATCAAGGGGAAAGTGAGATGGCTTCTGTATGTTGGAGAAAAAACGATCTAAGGACTGAGAGGAGGGCTGGGTTTCGGAGGTATATAAAGTTTTGTAGAAGGCAGAAAATTCAGCAAGAATATCTGCATCTTTATGTTTAAGAACAGAGTGTGTGTCATAAATTGATTCAATGTTTAATTTGTTATGCTTTACTTTCAAATAATTAGCTAAAATTTTCCAGACTTATTTTTGTCTCCATAAAACTTTGCACTCGATTTCAGTAAATATAAAGACGCGTCTTCCGTAGACTTCTTGTTAAATTTCATTTTAGCATTGACCAGGGCTGTTAAACTGTCTTGCGAACGGGAAGTGAAATAAGAATGCTCCAGTTTCTTAATATCAAGGAGGAGATCAGTTGTGATTCTACAGGCAGTTCTCCGCTTCTTTGCCACAAAGCCAATTATAAAATCTCTTGCCGCAGCCTTAAAAGCATCCCAAATTGTGTGCTTGGGAATGGATGAGGTGTCATTAAGTGAAAAAAATTAGTCCGAAAATGCAGTGAAAGAAGCAGTGAACTTGGGGTCCAAAAGAAGAGCGTTATTAAAGCGCCATCGTTTGGGTCCAGCCGATTTAGGAAGAATGTCAAGCTGAACTAAAGTGAGGGCATGGTCCGAGAGGAGAATCGGACCAATCTCTGCATGAGTGAGGGTTTGGGCAATGTTATGGGTAACAAAAATGTAATCAATTCGGGATTGGGAATGATGACAGGGAGAGTAAAAGGTGAATTCCCGCGTCTCTGGATTGCATAGTCGCCAGGCATCAGTGAGCTTGTGTTGAGAGATAGCCTGGGAGAAAAGTTTATGGGATCTATTAGGAATAAAGTGGGCCTTAGAGTGTCTGTCCAAAAAGGGGTCAAGAGGCTGATTACAGTCTCCTGCTAAGATAAAATGATCGTCAATAAATCTGGTGATATGTTGAGAGAAAGTATGCCAGAAAGTAGGATCACCAGCAGTAGGGGCATAAATATTCAAAAGTGAAATTGGAACATTCTTAATAGACAGTTTAACATATGCCCAACGACCAATATCATCTGATTCCTGAGCAAGCAATGAATGTGATACATTTTTGTGACATAAAATAGCTACTCCATTGCGTTTACCATCCCCCTGAGAATAATAAACATCACCCACCCAACCTCTCTTCAGTTTAACAGATTCTTCAGCAGACAAATGAGTTTCTTGCAAAAAAGCAACATCAACATGTAAACGAGCCAGATGCGTTAAAATTCTCGGCCGTTTGATGGGAGAATTGATGCCCTTAACATTCCAAGTAACCATTTTTAACGACATATTAGAAGAGATGAGGAGAAAATATCAATAGAGAAAAAAACAGAGTAAGAGTCCAGAAAAGAAAATAAGCAAAAAAGATAGGAAAATGTTAGAGAAACAAAAAGAAGGACTAAAATATGAGATCTAGAGCTAATGAGGAGGGAGTGCAAGAAAATAAGCAAAAGAAAGAATGGAAATGTAAAAAAGAATTAAAAAAAAGGAATTAGGAGAAAGAAAAGCCAGACCAAGAGTGAGTGAAGAGTAGCAATCATAAGAACAGGTGAGATAAGGAAAGAAAAAAAGAAAAGGAAAGAGCATGAATAGAAAGTACAAATATAGAAGAAAAAGTGATGGTGAAAGCCAGTTGAGCAAGGAAATAAAGTAGAAGAATACAGGTGATAAAAAAATAGATATGATAGAGGCAAAAACAAGGAAATTGATGGTAACAAGAGAAAAAAGACAACTTTGAACAGAGGAGAACCAGGAAAAAAAATGAGAATAAAGATATGAAGGAAGTATCAAACAGCGAGGGGAGGAAGGAAAACATACTTAAGAAGGGTGGAACTGGGGAAGGATGGTCAAAAGGGAGAAGAGACGAGAAGAAAAAACAACTGAGGGGGGAGCGCCAACTGGAGGAGGCAGGACAACCGATGTAAACGAACCGTCAAACCGAAGGGGAGACATACAGTGAACTGTGAAACCTGTGGGGGAGAAGAGAGAATAAGAGAAATAACATGAGGAAAAGAAGACAACAGGAAATGTCATAATAAAAACGAAACATGAAACAAGAACGTAAAAACATATGAGCAAATTATGGAACTATGAGGGAACAAATAGAAGCAATAAGGATTACAGAAGAAAGGGGTATATCAACAGAACAAACATGAGCAAAGGTAAGTCGGCACTGGATGTGCTGATACATTAATGCACCACAACAAGTTGCGAGAGTCATGGAGGGAAAGCCGATGAGGAGCTGGAGAGGTCCATATCCGGCGTTTGACATGAGTTTAGAAAGCTCCGGAGACGAACAGGATCCTCGTAGGTCGTCGTTTTGTTATTATAAGTGACTCTGAAAAGACAAGGATGGAAAAGGCCATATCTAGCACCAGTAGAGCGAAGCTCCGGTCGCATATCCAGGAAAGCTTTGCGACGACTGGCTGTAGCTTTGGCGTAATCCTGCGCGAAGAAGAGGGTAGATCCTGACCACGTGAGGCGAGGGGAAGCACGGGCTACTGAGAGGACCTTAAGAAGATCAGTGTATTCCAGAAAATACATGATGACACCTCTTGGTTTTGGAGAAGCAGAAGCAGAAGGAGATCTGCGGCCAAGCCTATGCGCTCACTGAATGTTGAGCGCGGTACCTTCAGGTAGATGTAGAAGCTTAGGCAGAAAAGATTTGAAGAAAGGAACAGGGTCATTCCCCTCACAATTCTCCGCCAAGCCGTAGATTCGAAGGTTGTTGCGTCGATTACGATTTTCAAGCTCCTCAACCTGCTCTGGAAATTTGCGATTGCATGTGCGTCACCTTGGAGGAAGATTCCTGGAGGGAAGAAAGGGTGTGCTCCACACTCGTCACTCTTGTATCCATCTGTGACCAATGATCATTTAAAATCTGCAGCTTGGAATTAGTTTCCTCCATGAAAGGTCGGAGAGCGCGTATCTCCTCCAACAGTAGCTCCATAGATACAGCCGAGTCAGAGCCCATCGGTGATGGAGGATCCTTTTTAAGACGTTTTGTTGTGTTTTTCCCTGAAGGTTGAGCAGGGCGCTCTGCACTGGACTGCGACATTTGGATAGGAATTGCCTGGGAAGCTTCCAAGCGCACCAATGCAGAGAAGACTTTCGAGTTTTTGAGGAAGATACGCTGTGGAGTTTTAGAAACACGACCAATTGTGCCTCTTTCCATATGAGAGGAGCCACCACTGAAGAAAAAGCAGAGGAAAATCCAGCAGCCTGGGTATTGCGTGCTTTAAAAGCAATTAGTAGTGTCCATGGGCCACAGAAAGTCACAAAGGAAAGTTCATATGCCTAGGTCAAAAAGCCTTCATGCGAGAAAACGAGGCGCAGGATGACCATAATGGCGAAAGGTAAAAAGGTGACAAATTGTAGAGAGCTTGAAGTCCAGTAGGAGAAGCACAGCATTCAAGTAGGTGAAGAAAGGCTGGGGTGAATGCCCATTCAATCAAATGCACAGCTGGTGTAAAAAACTGAAAAAGCGAATTAATCCCCAAACCAAGGAAGTGCAGAAGAGGTATGTTAGGCCTGACAGTTTGAAACACAGATTCCCTCCGTAGGTGAGCTATGTGAGGAAAAAGCTCACAGAATACAAAATGGCCGCCGAAATTGCATTGTTCGTAAATAAAGCTCATGAGAGCAAAAGCAGGCAAATTAAGGGCAGGCAGAGCAGAAGGAAAGAGAAATTAGCTCACCATGAGCAAGTGTGGAGGCGCAGGACATCCCAGAGGGCCAGCAGACTCGGGAACAAACAGCGCCTCAGACGCGCGAAGTGTAAACAAAATGGCGGTCGCGGCCGCCAGGAAGCCGCGGCCACTCTAAAGCTTGCTGGAAATGAAGGAAAAATGCCACAATACGCCTCGGGACAGCGCCAGCACACGTTCCTCATGCTCCGGTTGAGGAATCTTCTCCCGGAGTGCGGCTACATCAGGTAGAGACGGACGAATCTCCCGTTCGGCACGGAGCGCTCACATCAGAGCCGCCGTCCGCGCCGGGCGCTAAGCCTAGATAGTTATTTTTATTATGATTTCTTTTAGGAAAACAAGAGGCTTGAGAGATAGCTAAAGCTAACCCTAGACCAGATCGTAAAAGCATTAGACTGCCTCTTAAGCAATATTTAGGACATATACATCATTTACGTATAATGTGATGTATACTACTGCTACGTTGGTAAATCTGAGTACAAAGTGTGGAGCTAGTATAGAACTACACAGTAGGGGTAAACGGCCACTACAACGGGCAGTTTCCACGCATAACATTAACCACGCATGCATTACAATGCATGCATGGTTAACACGAATAGCCTTTACCACGCATACCTTTACTACAAGATACGTAGTAAAGGCATGTGTGATAAAGGCTATTCATGAAAAAGGGGGCGCGGTGGTCTCCCCTGAAATAAAAAAAGCGGGAGAAAAGAAAAGGGAGCTTGGGGGGGTCTCCCCACCAAAAAAAACGCACCTGATAAAGGCAATCGACGTCGTTAGAGGAAACAGAGTCTCACTTCCGTTTCCTCTTAACGACGTGCAGCGTGAAAAAAAAACATGAAGAACAGACGAGACAAAGTGGAGAGGTAAGGGGAATTTTAGAATTAAAAAAAACAAGCGGTCCGAATTGAGGGTAAAAGGGCAGGGGAGGTTTATTTGTAAGAAGGGTTTAGGGGTAGGGGAATAACCTTTAACAAGAGTATGCCTTTACCATGCATACATTTATAACGAAAAATGTTGTAAAAATATTCGTGGTAAAGGAATATGCGTGCTAAAGGTTATGTGTGGGAAAGCCATTTGCGTTGTAACGCATGCGTGGTAAAGGCATGTGTTGCAGTGGAATGCGTTGTAATATCATACAACTCACGGTAAGTGCACATAGCAATGGGTTTACCGGTGGTGAGGGAAATCGAATACTGCCTTGGCATGCCCATCAGTAGGTGGATTCATGTGCAATGGTTTATACCAAGTGATAAAGTTAACATGGACGAATGTGAAGAACTAATCTGACTGATACAAATAGACTAGTTTAACAGCAAACGTGCTGGCTTATGATGAAACCTGGAGCACTGACTAATGTAATTCATATCTGGAATGCTGGGGGCATATCTCTTGTCAAAATCAAGAAAAGGCTTGGACAGGGTAGTAAAAGAAAAGAGGCCACTTGCCAGGAAAACGGGAGGAAGGGTAAAGGCACGAACACATTCAGTCAACATTTATCTCGTTATTCACACTTATTTACCCATGAATCCTCAAACTCACGAATCAATCGATCCATCACACATATCTATACATCCGTTTCTCCATCATCACTTTTATTTGTCCATACTGCTCTCCATTCTCACGTTGTTTATCATCTGCCTGTCTTCACCCTCATGTGTCCATCTGTCCCTTCTCACTCTCGTGAATCAACTCACTCATCTCTTAGTGAATTATTAATGTGCATAATCCTACATACATCCTTAGACTGTCATCCATCCATTCATCCATCAACTCATCCATTCAGCCGTCCCTCGTTATAGTCTCATTCATGAAATCATCCATTCTTATGTTCATTCATCCATCCATTCACCTTCCCAATCTCAACCATTCATTCATGTATCAGCACACAGAATAATTCGCACATTCAGCATCCACCCACTCTCACTCGCTCATGTATCCAGAAAACCTATCCATCCATTACAAAGTCACTCATTGATTGATCCATCCATCATCATCCTTGGTTAGTATATTTTAATGAATCCTCAAACAGCAGGCCATTCCCAAATTCTAATCTATCCGCCTGATTCATCAAGCTAAATTGCACTCGCAAAGGGCAAGATTCTCAGAATCTTGCCTTTTGCGAGTGCAATTTTTGCATTTGGGATTCATCATCCCAAATGCAAAATTCGCTATTTAAGAATTCGCACATTTGCGAAGAATTGAATTTAAGGAATCTCTATTTGAGATTCCTTAAATGCAATTCATGAAGCATTTTAAAATTGCGAAATTGCAATTTTGGGCCGCTATTTACCGTGAGGTCAGACCTCTCGGTAAATAGCAAAAACTTAGAAAAATGCATTTAAATGCTTTTTTCTAAGTTGCATGTTACACACACACATGTCCTTTGGACATGTGTGTGCGCAACACCAATGTAGATTACAAATCAGGGGTGCTACAGGGTGTCCTTTGGACACCCCTGCACCCTTGAAATCGCATCCTTATTTGCGATTAGCTAATTGCTACTCGCAAATAAGGAATAACTCCCCATGCATTCCTATGGGCCTGTAGGCTCATAGGAATGCATGGGGAGTTATTCCTTATTAGCGATTAGCAATTAGCTAATCGCAAATAAGGAACATGTAGGAATCGCAATATTTATTGCAATTCCTACATGAATCCCGTTTTGCAAGTCCTTAATAGCGATTCGTTATGAATCGCTATTAGGGGCTCGCAAAACGGGAGAATGATGAATCAGGCTGTAAATGCGCAGTAAATTCCCTATGAATGCAAAACTTTTACGTAGAAAGGAAACTAGACATTTTTATTACAACAGTGTGTATTTATTGTGTCGCAAATCTTCACAAGAATCTCCCTTAGTTTTAATGTTTTCTTAAACTTTGACCGGGTTTAGGTAGGGCAAAGCCTGGTTAGCCTACCTATGCTCATCTTAAATAGCTCGTTCTCTGAAATAGCGAATTCTGTTTGCAACGTTAACTGTTTCAGGGATAAACAAGTTCAGCATTGTGTTTAACTTTGTACCACAACTTGAACTACTTTACGCAGCGAATTTTCTACGAAACTTACCCCCAGATGCAACAACAACCCCATTTGCGATTCCTTAATAGCGAAAAATACCGATTCGCTATTAAGGAATTGCAAAATGGAATGCATCAAGAAATCACTTAAAAAATAGCGATTTCTTAGAATTCCTTAATTGCGACTTGCAAATTGCGAGTCGCAATTAAGGAATACATCCCCATTCATTCCTCTGGGCCTAGAGGCCCATAGGAATGAATGGGAAGACAATCTCAATTTGCGAATCGCAATTAACGATTCGCAAATTGAGATTGCAATTTCAAGGGTGCAGGGGTTCCAAAGGACACCCTGTTGCACCCCTGAAATTGATATGTGCATATATGTTGCGCACACATATGCCCTTAGGGCATGTGTGTGCGCAACATGAAACTTTGAAAAATGCACTTTAGTGCATTTTTCAAAGTTTTTGCAAATTACCATGAAGTTGTACTTCATGGTAATTTGCGTGCCCTATTAGCGATTTCGCTTTTTTAAAAACTTTCATGCTTTGCATTTAAGGAATCTCAATTTGAGATTCCTTAAATGCAATTAATCACAATTTAGCGATTCCTAAAATTGCAATTTTTGCATTTGGGATGATGCATCCCAAATGCAAAAATACCGCTCGCAAAATAGTGCCGGTAAATAAAGAAATGTGCCACTTCATCACTAGCATATAATTAAGAGACACCACGAAACAAAAGCCTCTCTGAAAAAAGCAGTTTTTACTGGAAAAAAGAAAAAGAGTCGAACCAATGTATTTGAGACAGGCACCTCAATCTGCTGGCGCACCAGCAACCTAAGCAGCGTTGTATCCCCACGAGAGAAACTCAGGAGGTTCATGCGCAGTAGTGAAGGAATTTAAAGTAAACGAGCACTCTGAGGGGCATATTTACAAGCCCCTTGTGACACTTTTGCGTCACTTTTAACATGGGAAAAGTGACGTAAAAGTGGCGCCAGAGGCTTGTAAATCTGCCCCTGAATATTTTTCCACTGCTTAACTCGAAATCCTTGTGGACCTCAGGCGACTGATGCAGATACAGGAAGCAAAGAGCGATGAACTGAAACTGTAATAAAGAAAAATACCAAGAAACGTAAGGAGAATATTAAATACTAATTCGAAAACTAGAAAGGTTTGCAGGATACTGCTGGAAGGGTTCACCGCTGGAGCGTCCACAATCAAATGACTGGAAACTTTCGGGACCTCGTTATGTGTCCCAAAGGAAACCAAATCGGAGTTTACCCCTAAACTGGTCTCTAAGGTTTGTTTTTTGTCAAATAAATCCTTGGAGAATCCATTCAGGTAAAATATAGGAATGTCTGAGTATGAAACTTCGATAGGAAGAAGCGTGCTGCGTCATCCCAATTCAAAGGTACAGGGCCAGCGCTAGGCATGGGCAGTGTGGACAGCTGCCCAGGGCCTCACGCTCAGATAAAAAAACAGGGGGCCCTGCTTTACTGTTAAATGCCACACTTTCACAGTTAGCCCACCTGCACCTCCAGGCCCCCCTGCCGATCACAATCACAATGCAAATGCAGATGTCTTGACCTTGCTTGTCAGGGAGTGGTGGCATTCCTGGGGGCTCAGGGGTGGTGGAGGGAGGGACAAACAGATTGGGGCAGGCACAGCAGCAGGGAGAGCAATTATCTTGGCTCACAGTGTCAAAGGTGAGGAGACACCTCTGTTAAGTACAGCCATTCCCTTTCTGCATTTTGTTTCTAGGCGACAGAAGGAACCTTTTGTTTCCAGGAGCAACCAGACACAGGTAAGGTGAGGTGGAAGAGGGAAGGAGGGAACAGTCAGATCAACTGTCTTTTGTTAACTTTTGCCTCACCCTTTTTTTATGGGAATGTGCATTTAAAATGTATGTTGAACTGCCGTGGTATGGCAGTGTTTTATGAAATGGTTAACTTTGAGGCCCAGGGAGGGGGCCCCTTTTTCCAGGGCCTCTAAGCACTAGAGCAAGCTGCAAGGTCCAGGTGTGAGGGCACCCTTCCCTGGGCCTTGTAGCCATTACTCCCTCTTTGCATTATTTGTTCCCTAAAAAAGAAAAACACTTTTGCTGGAAAGGTTGTTTTTTTCGGACATTTTTCACTTCCAAAGTACACACTTGGGATGGAGAGAAATAAAAGGTTAAACATTTGAAAAATAACTAAAGCAAGACAAAGTAGTTTGAAAAGGGGCCAGATTGATTGTATTCACACCCAAAGCACATTAGTGCCACTTTACAGAGTTTGCCAGTGAAGCGCTACTTTTGTTTTCTTGTCTTTCTCTGAAAATCACAGTTTTCCCCAGGTGGGGAAGTGCACCATTCCTGTATGTACTGCAACACCTGCTTGATGAGTGGACTGGAAAACAAAATGCATACCACAGCTCTGTATTCACAAATGTGGTTTTGTCTTTTTAAACCATACTGTTTACGTTTTGTAAGGGTATAAGCAATGTCTGTGAAAGAAAGTACGGTGACTCCAGTCCACAGTTTACGCTGAGCCCAATTGTACTGGAGCCGAGTGGAGGAAAAGTTTGAAGCCAACCGGCCGACCAGTAGCAGCGCGTGGCTCGAACCGGTGTGCCTAGCAGGATAGCCTTATATTTCTGCCTCTCTGCCACCGGGGGTCAGGCCGGACCAGGGGGGGGGATTCAAGCACTATCAGCCGGCCTGCTTGACAGCCCGTCCGCCCGTCGCCTGCCGTTGTCTGCCCACCGCAGCACCAGCCTCAGCCCACAGCTGTGCTTAGGGTGGGGGAAGTGCAGGAGAAAAGTGCTGCGGCCGCTCCTAGCAGCTCTTCAGCCGCCAAGCCAGCCCTCCCCAGCCATCGCCAGTCCTTGCCAGCACTCGCCCCCCGCATCTGTCCAGAGACATACCAGGGTCAGCCCCAGCATTGGCACTGCAGCCTGGCAGCCTGGCAGCGAGCAGAGGGCAGTGTGCCCCAGCAGCAGAAGAAGAAGCGCCCCAGAGAGCTCGGTGGGGTCTGGGGACGACAAGCGGCCAAGTTAAGGCGGGGCAGCGGCAGAGAGGAGCCAAGGAGGAGCCCAGTAGCACAAGAGACTGACAGACATCAGCCAGACCACGGCCTCAACATCAGTACAACCCAGCCCTGCCCTGCCCAGACCAGCCCTGCCTAGTCCAGCGGGCAGCAGGGGGCGGCAGTTGCAGTAAGGAGCGACAGAAGCCGCAAATCCAGTCCAGGATTTCAGCAAGGGAGGCCGGATTCAGTGAGTACTTTCTACACCTCTTCATCTCTTCACCTTTTGACTTCTTGTTCAGAAGCATGCCCCCCATCATCTTCCCAGGGTCATCTTGGGACCTCCCTATTTATAACACATCTACAATATAACTGGCGTAACCAAACATCACCTTGATCGGGCTCCTCATTTTCAGTTCTACTGCCAAATTTTACGCAACGAGGGAATAATACTCCATCACAACCCCTACACCCAGTACCATAAGCGGGATAGAAGTAGAGTCAGAATTTATACGGGAAATTAGATCATGGAAAATCCGCCAACCGGTGGTAAACAAAAAATAAATTTAAAAAACGGGAAAAGCAACCAAGGAAGCCATTCTGCCAATTAATATGGGAATCCTGCAAAGTCCCAGGGAGAGGTTGGTCTCAGCACCGACTCCTGAACCAACGTGGAACACTAGAAGGAAAACTGGTCTCTTAAAATTTTTCTATCTAAAGGATCCAATGGCGGCGATTTACACACCAACAGCCGAGGCTAATAAATTGCCAAGCCCCATCGTGCCACTCAACGCACGGTCCGCTCGGGCAAAAAGCATGACGAAAACAAAGAACGACCCAGTAGGGAACGTACCAACAGCCGAGGCTTGTAATTCGCCAAGCACCAACGTGCCACTTAATGCACTGTCTCCTCGGGCTAAATGCGTGATGAAACCAAATAACGTCCCAACAGTGTCTCAAGTTCGGCAGCCTCAATTGATACACACATCTCAGACAAAGTCGGCAATAGTCACCGCCCAAGTGCATCATCCGAAAAGTCCCACTGCTGTAAAGGATTCAACGAGATGCACAGTAAAAAAGGACAGCACAGAGGATCTCTTTTCAAATGCAAATTATATGAACCTGAGCAAAAACAAAAGCATACCAACTGCAGAGACAGCTATAGTAAAGGACTTCACAAAGGAACCCAAGGAATCCAGGGAGGAAACTTCAAAACTTAGTAATCCTTCGGCGTTGCTCATACAAGCGGTGGATCCATGGCTAAAACCTCTTTTTCTATCAAACGATTCTCAATTCGAGGAATTTATGGAATCAATAACCAAGTATAAAGATTCCCAAGGGAGAGCCCCACAAACAGAAACGGGTAATAACGATCATCCGACCAGTCCGGGAATGATGGTTTCCACGCCTCGTAGCTCCTCGGCAAACATAGACCAACAACGGCTAGTAATGGATGATAGTAGTATTATGCTAATAAACCAAATCCACCCTAACCACACTGCGCCGATTACAATTTCTTCAGTGAACACAAGGGATTTGGAGCCCGAGGACTTGCGTCAACCCCAAAAAGATCAGCCACCCACTCCATGGACCCAATCCCTGTTAAGCACCTTAGAGCAAGCAATAAGGGCGCTGAATTATCAATCGGACAAAATGGAGGTCCAGATTGACCTCATCAATTTAATTGCTGGCCACATTTCAGGCATAAATGCAAAACTGGACTCACTTTCGTCTCTTTTAACCAATAGGGGGAAATCGGAGCCACATACTCGCCATGACAAACAACAGTTCAACTGTGACTGCGGGAGCATAATCGAGAAGTTGGCAAGTCTCCCGGACATCTTAAAGGATATCCTAGGGGAGGTAAAACAAACTCGTATCACTAATCAGGAGAAGGAAACGCAACCAAATCAGGCCACGTCGCCAAACTTAATGAGTAACTACGCTCAAGTACTCCCAAGAAGTACAGCAATAGATGATCAAGAACAAATATCAATTGAAGAAAATTTAGAAAGATCAATCAAAGGAACAGAAGCAACTCAGACCACTAATAAGTCCCTCACCGAGGGTAAGCCAACAAAGAGACAAAGGAAAAGGGCAAGGAAAGCCAGACTAAAGTATAAAAAGCAAAAAAAAAAACAGACCAAGGAAATATCTTTCCCATATTTAAAATGAATACTCCCCATGAAAGCAAAAGTAAATCACTGAACACGCTGCCAGGGGGAGAGGACGGATTCAATGCATCACCATACAAGCACATTCCAGCAACTTCATCAAGGGAAGGATGTTTGATTTCTGGAGCAACCATCACCCCCTCCTCACATCAAAGCAAAATGAGCCAATCCTCCCCCGCAGACCACGACCAGCAAAGGGCAAAAAGACAAGAATTGCGACAAGAAAAAACACAGTCTACCAATGTCGCAGCCCATGGAGGAAGCTTGCAAATGAAAACAACACTAGCCCCGGTTGAAAACAGGCGTAAGCAAAGTATGGATGTGGAAGATAACAATTGGGGAACAATGATCAGTAACGTACGGCAAACAATCACAGTATTAGAAAACAAATTGAACGAAACACAAGGAAACAAAAAAATAATATCAGAAAACAAATCTGAGCTAAAACCCGTGAGAGTTACAGTCATTGATAAGGAGCGCAGATTTATGTTACTCCAAAGGGATTCAATCCCCGATTCAATAACGACAATCAAAACAGGATCAGCATACATAATAAAAGAAAAAATCGAGGAAGTGAAGGAAGAGCAAGAGCAGCAAGTTCCTTTTGCAATACGTGATACCAATGTAACTCATAATCCTCTGGCTCCCAAACCTGATTCCAAGCAACCGCCTGAAGATATTCAACACCACACAGAGCCTTTCAAGTTAAAACTAACATTCATACCCGAATATTCAACAAAGGGGAGGCAGGACATCCTCAATTGAGGTAACCTGTTAAAATTGTTTAGAGAAACATCAGTACTCAATGAGATAACCTCCTAGGATCTGTTAGCCGTCGAATTCCAATCAAACAGACATAACGCGGAAACGGAGGAATCAGTAACAACCTGGGCCACAAAGGATTTGGTGGATAAGATATATTCTGCAAGACCACAGTTTGGATCATGGGGTATAACCATACAGCAACACAAACGGCCAAGGTATCCCTATCCCTTACTAGATATCTCACGTAATCAATAAAAGGAAAAGGCAACCGGAAAAGTCAAAGTACTTGCTTGCGAGGTGCTCGGGCGTCCACGCCAGCATCCATAGGCACAGGGAACAGGGTCATTACCCTGGAACATACACAAAATACTGGACATCAAGGAATGGACAGGACGGATTGGTCATGGGTACTCATGGTACTGAGCAATAAACATACCTAACCCAGAGCCCAATTTCCTCATGGTAGCAAAAAAGCGAAAGCAACTTCAGAAGGCAAAAAGGCCGCAAAGTTTCTTGTTTTACTCTTGGAATGTCCACGGTTTACAAGAAATGGCTCAAGACCACGAAACGCTGACTTTCTTTCAACAACAAGATGTAATCCTGATCCAGGAGTCATGGAAACTAATGCCCACTTCAATCGTGGGGTTCAAAGAACATCACATATTTGCCAAAAGATTTGAAACTTTCGGGCATCCCCGCGGCAGATTATCAATTTACGTAGCCCAAAAATACAACTGGGAAACAGAAGTTCTGGACGTAGGGTTTAATTGGGCCCAAGTGATCAGAATCACCGATAGGCCACCATCTGGGACTCAAAAGTGGTAACTTTTAGTAATTAACGTCTATATCAACCCCGATAGAAAGACACAAAAAGAAAAACATGCAAACTTAATATCTTTGATAAAAGTGATGCAAAGATCTTACGTGCAATGCCCACTGCTTATCTCAGGGGACTTTAACCATGAACTCATTGGAAAAAAACAGGTGAAAGAGAAGAGCACATTGACCCGCGGCGGACAAAAGTTAAAAACTACCCTTGGAGACCTGGTAATACAAAGGGGACAGGCCGGCAGGCGTCACATACTTGAGTGGCAAGGCCCAATCAATAATTGACTACACAATTATAAGCAATGAGCTAATCCCCAGTATTGAATCATTTCAAATTGACCAACGCATAGAAAGCGATCATTTCCCCCAAATAACAAGAATGAATATCGCGCTCACCCGGGCACAAAGATTGACCTCTCTTTTACAGCACGCCGTAAAATTCAACCTAAAAAAATTAAAATGGCAAGGAGGGGGATTGGAAAAGATTCAGGACGCAGCAAAAGTTTATACGTCCAATTTAGGTCCCCAACCGGAGGAAGAATGCGTAACCAACTGGGAGCAGTTGATCCTGGACTTACTACACAAGTTTCCAGCCATGCCAGGGAATCCAAGATGCTTAAACACTAGGAAGGAGCCATGGTTTAACATGGACTTAAGGGCGGAAAAAAGAAAGGTTGCAAAGGAGGTCCGAGTACTTGCACGGGCAAAAAGAACGGGGATCGCTCAAGACAAAGGAAAACTGAAGGAAGCAAGGACCATTTACAGGAAGTCATTGAGGATTGCGAAGATCACATACAAGGAAACGATCTGGAACAAACTACTAAGTGCGGGAAAATTGCCAAACAGCAGGGACTTCTGGGGTATCATCAATGATCTAAATAAAGGGGCAAGCCTCCAACAAGAAGCAGGGGTCAGAGCGGAAACTTTGGCCCTACACGTGCAATCTTTGTATTGTAATAGAGACCCTGGCCCCACTACAGGGTCATGGGAGACGGAGTCTGAAGAGGGGAAAAAAATCGGAAATAAGAGCTTGGATCACAAAGTAAACGAGAACGGGGAAAGAGTCAACAGGCCCATTGAAATGGCCCATCTAACCACCAAAAAACAATTGAGAGGCATAATATCAAGAATAAAGACAGAAGGAGCAGCAGGCCGAATGGGCTACCCAATGCGCTCTTCAAGCATGACCCGGACTTCTGGTCAGATATCTTAACACCCCTATTTAATCACATATATAAACATGCAGACGTCCCCGCCTCCTGGAAAGGAAACATCACTCATCCGATATTTAAACAGGGAGACCATCGCAACCCCACAAATTATAGGTTGATATCCTTAATCGATGTTTAGGCCAAGCTCTACGCCTCTTGTATTCTATCACAGCTACAAGACTGGATAGGAGATATAAACATAATTCCCAAGTTTCAAACAGGGTTCAGGCAAAGGATGGGAACGATAACAAACTTAGCCTGCCTGTCACTCCTAATGGAAAAAGCTGTAAGCAAGGGATCGCGGCTGTATGCCTGTTTTATTGATATAAAGTCAGCGTTTGACCGGGTGAGTAGAGAGCGCATGTGGGCAAAGTTAAACAGTTGGGGCCTGCCGAACAAACTTTTAAAGGGCATAATAGCCCTATACAACAACACTTGGGCAAGAGTGAAACTAGGTAACGGAGGCAGTACAACCTCGAGCATTACAACGAATCAAGGCCTCAAACAAGGCTGCGTGTTAGCCCCTAGCCTGTTTAACCTTTTCCTATCAGATATCAGTAAAGTTTTGGAAAGTGCTGAATGTCACCCACCGCTATTGGCCAATAATCCTATATATTTCTTACAATATGCGGACGACATAGTAGTGCTAAGCAAAACACCTATTGGTCTACAAAGAGAAATAAATAAACTAACATCATATTTGAAACGGGAAATGTTGGAACTAAACAAAGCAAAAACAAACGTTGTCCATCTAGTAGAAGCAAAAAAGATCAAGTACAAATGGACAGCGAACGGGGAAATGGTGGAAGAACAAGGATCATACAAATACCTCAGTATTATAATAGAACAAGGACTAAAACACAAGGAGCATAAAGCAGTAATAAAAGCTAAAGCCCAATCGTTAATTTTTGCTTACCGACTATTAAAATCCAAACTGGACTGCCCTAATTACAAACATCTTTTGAAAGTCATGGCTGCCCAAATCCTGCCCACCCTGTCTTATGGCCTAGTTACTTGGTGTGGCAAGGAGGCTGATCTATTAAACGACCTACAGACAAAGATCTACAAGGCTGTCTTCAACCTGCTAAAATCCACCTCAGCATCGCAAGTACGGCTTGAATTTGGACTGCAAAATCAGAAATTCCGGAGCATGAGCGGCTTCGTGAAGCTCTGCCACAAATTCCGCTCTGCCGACCCAGAGACCATGGACTTGCTGTTCTGGGACGAAATTAAACAACAGGCGGACAGTGAAAACCCTGAGCGCCTGGGGAAGGCACCTGAAGATCTGTTTGACAGAGCTGGATTTAGAATCAGCGTGGAAAACCAGGACAGATAAAGCTGGTTTAAGTAGATCAGCCAATGAGGCAGCAAAAAGGAAAACCTTCCGGAGGATAAAAATACTCTTGCAAAACGCCGGCATGGGTGGACCATCATCACCTCCTTTGCAGTACTTAAACCTCAAGTATATCTCTTTCCTCACTTCAGCGGGTACTTAAAAAGAGCATATATAGACTACCGGATGGGAATGCATGTCTCAAAAGACTTAGTACCCTCCTGGAAACACACTTATCAAACAGAGAAATGTCATCTTTGTGGATATAAAACCGAATCCTTATCCCACTTTCTTTGTGTATGTCCAGCAGTTATGGCCCAGAGGCGACGGTATTTGAAATGCATTTTCAACGAACTGAAAACTCGAACTTACAGACACGCACTAACAAGTTGGCTGGGCGGCTCTTTCATAATTCTGGCCTGCCGGGGAGTAAAATTCCGGGCAGAAGTAAGAAAATGCTTACTGCAAGTTGAGCAGGTGGAACACTGGGGAGGAAGGCCACCAAGGCCCCCTAATTCTGGGACTCTCATGAAAATTACAGACTGAACTTAAAAGCTGATTGAGATCCCATAGAGAGGGCATGAGTCCGCCTTGAGCAATACTTAAAAAAAAAATCAACAAAAAAAAAATTGCATTTTATAATATCTTTTAAGCTGTGCTGTATAATGATCAGGAAATTGTAATCGTTTTTATACTGCTATTTTTTATCGTGTGGAAATTGTAATAATTTTAATTAATTATTCAATAAACTTTTTGACACTTTGATATAAGCAATAGACATTAAAACAGGTCACTTCCGGAAGTCATATCCTTACCTTTTCATGCAAAAGAACTCATTGATAACTGAATAATAAGTGCAGAAGCGTTAAGGTAACCAATTTGTTCCTCCTTACATTTCACATGCTTTACCTAACATTGCATTCCCTATAAGTGTTTGCTTTTTCCAGGATGTTTAAACTTTTTTTTTTTTAGGCAGCATATTAATGTAGTCTAGTGTGTAAGTTGAATTAAGTCGCAACCAGGACGCAATTGGGTTGTAGTTGAAGGCAGTGCTATTTTCTCTCAGTGGGGCAGTAGGGTGTTCAGTGGGAGGAGGATGTGGCATTATGACCAGAGCTGCCGACTTGGGAACTAGGGAACCAGGTTCAGCCTTCATGACCAGTCCACCAGACCACTCTCCTGAGGTAGCACATTCCCGTCACATCTTAGAAGGACCTGCTTGACCTTAGAAGCCCTGGTGTCTTAGCACCAGCAGGTGGACCCTAGCAGTGGCAAGTGTAGGTTAACCTTGAAGGCCTGTCCACCACAACCCCTATTGAAGCTCACCTCAGGTCTTTTGACTGGCCTATGAAGCAGCACACCCTTGAGCAACAGTGACTCTGTCAATGAGGTCACAGGACCCTTGAGCAAGGAGGCTCTTGGGCAGTGCAACCGGTGATATCACACTGAGTGCTCACTTTGGTGGGGGCATCATGTTTGCAGGTATATTATGTTTTTTAAAGTGCTTGCTGCCTCCTTCCTGGCCTCCAGCAATTTTGAGCAGCAATAAAGATGTCATGATAACTCCAGTGATTAATGTTCTTCCTAGAGAGATATGGAGTTTTGTCAAGTAGATGTTTTGACTCGTGTAAAGGTAGTGCAGAGGGTTAATGTGCCTGCTGCAAAGAACATCTACCATGCAGTGCACATAATGTAAATAGATCAGTGGGTTGCTGCTTTTGTCATTGAGATCTTTTTGTTACTTGCAGTTTATAAGTCAAAATCCTAACATTGAACATTGAGCTATTAACTGTCATCTAAGAGCTGCATGCAAATTGCAAGGTATAAATTAGAGCATCATGTTTTTTCCCCAGTCTTTGATTATCCTAATGTTGTAAAAAGGGTTTGTTTGGGTAGAAATCAATTCTGGTTATTAAAGAAAACCCAGCAAACACAGGGAGATGATGGACGGAGCACTGAAACTTTTCAGACACTCACCCCCTGTCACAGATCTGGGTTGAATCCATTATCGCTCTTTAGCTCACTTTGCCACCTCAGTTCAGAACCAGCTATTTGCAAATCAGTCTTGACCCTGTGACTCATGGGAACAGTCCAGCCTGAACTGCCAAGCCAGGTCTTCCCTGTACTGGAAACAAGCATTCTGGAACCGGTTTCGGGGTAGCACCCCTCATCAGCCAGGCTAGCTTGAATCCAGTGGCAAAGTGAGCAACTTGTGTTTGCTTTATTTGCCCTAAGTTGGCAGGGTCTGCGCAGACGTGGGTCCCTTGCTCACTTTGCCACTGGATTCAAGCTAGCCTGGCTAATGAGGGGTGTTACCCCGAAACCGTCCCAGGATGCTTGTTTCCTGGCCAGGGAAGTCTTGGCTTGGCAGTTCAGGCTGGATTGTTCCCATGAAGCAGGGCAGGGTCAAGACGGATTTGCATATAGCTGTGTCTGCACTGGGGTGGCGAAGTGAGCTAAAGAATGATGATGGATTCAAGTCAGATCTGTGACTGAGAGTGAGTGTCTGAAAAGTTTCACTGCTCCATCCCTCATCTCCTTATGTTTATGTTTAAGGTATTACGTTCTAAATTCAGATTTTGTGTTTCTCCAGACCAATCACTATTAAACTATACTGTCTACTAGTATGATTGTCATGTGCCTCCTATACCTTGTAGTTCATTGTCTTAAGTAACATTTCCTATACAGTGATTTACACATGCATGATTGATTGTCTCTGTGTAATGTGTGTGATATAAAGGTCTCTGACACCCTACACTGGTATCAGTGGCACTGTAAATCAAATAAAATGCAGCTGAGGTAGAATGTGGTTATGGAAACTCGAGGAGCACTGTTAAAGGGTGGTAGTGAGGGAATCCTTGGCAGAGGGACTTATTGGGGACACCAACAAACATTGCTGCACAGGGCTCCATCAGCGCTAAAGCCGGCCACTTCCACTTCCTACAGTTCTAACACCAAATCAAAAACGTTAATTTGAAAACCCCTTGAATCTGCAGCATACCTTCAAGTCAATGTATGATTTAACAGTGGTCTCAGTTCTTCTAGGTCTTTTTTATTTATGTACAATCTTTGTTTACAATGGTGTCTTGTAATTTTGTATTATATGTGTTGTGTTTTTGCACTTAACATCATTCTGGCGAGTAAAGAGCACACACACAAAAAAAAGATCCTACGACTCTTAGCATGTGCGTGTGGGATACTGGTGAGAAGATTTATGTTAGAACAAATGACTAAGTATTAATGTCATCCAAAGGTGGCACAATATTGGCACAGAATGATAAGGGAGACTTTTGAAATGTGCATTTATATCCATGGTATGAGAGGTTTTCTCTTGTGTAATTTTATATTTTGAATGATCCCGCTCCTCATTACCTCAACAGGATCCCTCCCCTTTATGAGACAGAACTGGAATTTTTATCATGAAGTAATCTGGAAACAATCAAATAACATGGAGTAAAAAATATCCATCTTTTTGAGACCTGCAACCAACTTTTCCATTCAATGTGACAAATGTAATACATTTAATACAGTTTTAAAATATATGGACATATCTCATTTATATATTTATCTTTTTGTTCTTGTTCCTAATATCCACGTTAGGTCTCTTCAGTGATGCCAAATTAGATCAATAGTCCTGCAATGTCACTTTCTGTGATGTTACTTCTTGTGATGTTACATGCAAATTAGAGGGGCCTCACATCTTCCCTTTCGCCCGGGGCACCAGAAGTTCTAGGACCGGCCCTGCAAAGGTGCGTATCAGTGAAGAAAGCAAAAACCTGCAGTTCCACCCTCTGCAAGCACCAGGCCCCCTCGTATCCAGGGATCAAGTCCTAAAAAATGAAGTGGGGGGACTAACCTAGTTAATCAGTGTGCAAGTGGCATCCCAACGCATTACATCACTATATGTGACATCATGGCCCGTGACATCACAGGAAGTGGCATCATAAGAAGTGACATCAAATCTTAAGCCCTCAAATATATGTTTAGCATGTCTATCATGAGTACATTGGAGCACATTTCCAGTATACAGGGAAACCCTCCTGAAGATTCACACTTTTGTAAGCTGCACATAAAACCATGTGTCCTTTTGTCAGCATAAACTTTCTCTACCTAAAGTGCTTTACGAGAAAAAATAGTGACATTTAAATTATTACAACACCTCCTCAGGGGTAGTATGCACTATATACATGTAAATACTGGGAAAGACCTACACATCTGACATTCTTACAGCACATGCATATCTCCTAAACTGGGACTGAACAAAGTGAAAAGCTTCCTCTCAAGTATGTGTGAAGTGCTAACAAGGTGTGAGCCTTTGTTTCCCCTTTGCTGCATTTGCACCTAGGTGTGAGGATCCTGAGTCCTCCCGGCCAGGAGACTTGAACAAAAGGAGGCCTGATGACCCCTCAGATTCGGCCTTTGTTATGGGCCCCGAAAAGGGGGGTTTACCTATGCCTCTTATGAGCACGATTGTGCACACATTAATGAACCATACAGAGAAAACTACATAAATTAGTAAACTCTGACAATAATGTCATTTGCATTTAGACTTTTATGCATTTGGATCTTTAGAAAAAACAAAGAAGGATACATAGTCAACTGTACATTGAGCAAACATCAATTTTGCCAGGGAAAAGCTTGACGAAACATTGTGTACAAAAATTAAACTCAAAAGAATTAGTGCAAACAAATTTAGAAATAGTGAAAAGCTATTTACAAACTTACAAATGTAACAGTATCATACAGTCATATAGAATAATACAAGAGGAAAATTGCAACTTATGCTTTCAATCACAATTCCTGTCGCTGTCTAGTTATCAAGGAACCACTTTCCATGAGCGCAGGAATGAGAATCAAAACTTAATTAAGACACGGTGACTTGTTGTCACGAATGACTTTATGCCGACGCGTTTCGAAATCCAATGTAAAAATCATCGGAATCTCATCAGGGCGTGGGAATGTATCCGCCGATACTGTTTAGGGGAAAGAAAGGGGAAGTCGAGTTTAGAAGACTGAGCCTTGCATGAATGTTAAAAAAGCTTATACCCAATGAATGCACCCGAGGGTGCAACATACCTCATGCGACCAGTAGAGATTGGTCACAAATAATTATTCCAAAATCAGTTTTGATCATCAGACAAAGCGGTTGTCAACCTGCAAGGGAGTGACATAGCTGAAGTCAGTGAATGCTGTTTGGCTGCCGGGTGGTGCAACTGAATGGACACAGGGGGGATGTGTGTAACACAAAAGATTACCTTCGAATCCGGTGTGTTCAGGACTCGAGGTGTGAGGAGTTCAATTTCAATATTCTGTCCCTCGAATTTTACTGTAACCAAAAACGGATGTCTGAATTTGGAGAAGGTCGCGTTTAAATAGGATATCAAATGCCCACAGTGTTTAGAAGAAAAGCTTACTTTGTGCGCGGTTGGCTAGGGCTGAATTCCTTCAGGATTACAATCTGTTCGGCCCTCCTTGCGGTTTTACTTGCTTCATAGAAGGGCAAAAATGGCTCTATGTCGGCTTTATTCCTGGATCGAAAACGGAAAAAGCGTTACTATTGAGCCCATCGCGTATAGCCAAGCATGTGTGTGCGCCCAGAAAGGGGGGACGGGACTCACCGTGCGTGCTTAATTTGCCGCGGTGTATTCCAAATAGGGGGGCAGAATACACCGCGGCAAATTAAGCACGCACGGTGAGTCCCGCTCCCCCCTTTCAGGAATAAAGCCGACATAGAGCCATTTTTGCCCTTTTATGAAGCAAGTAAAACCGCAAGGAGGGCCGAACAGACTGTAATCCTGAAGGAATTCAGCCCTAGCCAACCGCGCACAAAGTAAGCTTTTCTTCTAAACACTGTGGGCATTTGATATCCTATTTAAACGCGACCTTCTCTAAATTCAGACATCCGTTTTTGGTTACAGTAAAATTCGAGGGACAGAATATTGAAATTGAACTCCTCACACCTCGAGTCCTGAACACACCGGATTCGAAGGTAATCTTTTGTGTTACACACATCCCCCCTGTGTCCATTCAGTTGCACCACCCGGCAGCCAAACAGCATTCACTGACTTCAGCTATGTCACTCCCTTGCAGGTTGACAACCGCTTTGTCTGATGATCAAAACTGATTTTGGAATAATTATTTGTGACCAATCTCTACTGGTCGCATGAGGTATGTTGCACCCTCGGGTGCATTCATTGGGTATAAGCTTTTTTAACATTCATGCAAGGCTCAGTCTTCTAAACTCGACTTCCCCTTTCTTTCCCCTAAACAGTATCGGCGGATACATTCCCACGCCCTGATGAGATTCCGATGATTTTTACATTGGATTTCGAAACGCGTCGGCATAAAGTCATTCGTGACAACAAGTCACCGTGTCTTAATTAAGTTTTGATTCTCATTCCTGCGCTCATGGAAAGTGGTTCCTTGATAACTAGACAGCGACAGGAATTGTGATTGAAAGCATAAGTTGCAATTTTCCTCTTGTATTATTCTATATGACTGTATGATACTGTTACATTTGTAAGTTTGTAAATAGCTTTTCACTATTTGTAAATTTGTTTGCACTAATTCTTTTGAGTTTAATTTTTGTACACAATGTTTCGTCAAGCTTGTCCCTGGCAAAATTGATGTTTGCTCAATGTACAGTTGACTATGTATCCTTCTTTGTTTTTTCTAAAGATCCAAATGCATAAAAGTCTAAATGCAAATGACATTATTGTCAGAGTTTACTAATTAATGTAGTTTTCTCTGTATGGTTCATTAATGTGTGCACAATCGTGCTCATAAGAGGCATAGGTAAACCCCCCTTTTCGTGGCAATTCAACAGGCCCTACCTACCCTCTTTCCCACAGGGCCAAACCCCTCCTTTTCTCTTTGTTATGGGCCCAGCAGGTGTCAGAAATAAGAGAGCCAGATACCGTGCCCGCCTGTACGTTGTTGCGGATCGAAAGCAGACAACAATGTACTTCGGGGCGAATCCAGCATATTTTTCAGTGGGGCCAAAGTTCTTGGCAGGGTGGACGTCGTCCACCCTGTGAAAAGAGTGGGTGGACGCTGCCACCCGTGTGTACCCCCGACTTGGGCCCTGACGGTATCTGTAGCTTTTAGTTGCATAGGGAATTCAGAGAAGCATTTGCCATAGAGGGGATGGATAGAAAATGTCACTGAGATAATGGTTGAACTGGCTTATAGTTCATTTTGGCAGTGCCAGAAGGGGCAATCTGACAGGTTTGTGTGGGCTGGATTTGTGTCTCTGAAGTGTGCTGGTTTTTTCGTGTCCATTCACATTTCGAAGCATTCATGTTCCTTCTTCAAAGTATTGTATTTGCTCCGTCGCTTAACACTTGCTAGTCAAGAGGAAGATGGTGCAATAGCTTAAAGCTCTGTGGGAACAGCAGCAGTGGAAATGCAGGGCCTGAAGAAATGAAACGAGGGGAACAAGATTGAGGGAATGAGGAAAATGCATTGTGGATGCTATCATCTCATCGAAGGCAAGGTTAAGCACTGTGTGACTGGAATAGCAGAGATGGTTCAATGTTTTCACTTTGTGATAGGGAAGGGACATAGGGCCTCATTCACGAAAAGTGACACATTGCTGCGTGAAAACAGCGATGCGTCACTTTTCTTTACGCCCTCCTTGCAACATGATGGATGCATCATATTTACTGTATGACACATCATGTCGCAAGGAATGACAGAAACGTCAATTTTACTGACGTATCTGTCAGGGCAAAAATGATGCATTGCTGGAGTTGTGTCAGAAGCGTGACGCAACTCCAGCAATGCAGGAGGGAGGGCTAAGAATATAGCATTGCGTCACCCCTACGCCTGCTTCATTGCTTTTTACGCATTTACGTCCTAAAAGTGGCACAGTGAAATCTCATAGATTTCATGACGTCACATCCACAAGGCTTACTTGCGTGAGAACGCCCACCCTGCATACATTATACCTGATGCAGGTATAATGTCGCGCAGGGGTTTACAAAGTGATTCATCTGCTTAGATGCACCACTTTGTAAATAGGGCGCAACAGGGAGCATGTTTTACGGCGCTGATGCGTCTAAAAAAGTGATGCAACGGCAGCGCAAAACTGTCGCAAGACCTCATAAATAAGGCCCTTAGTGAATATTGCTACAAACATTGCTTGCAACAAGCATGTAGGAGTTTAGTCCTCCTGCCCTATCAACCCACCCAGGCAGCATGTGTTAAGAAAGATCGAAGACGTTTGATTTACAAATGTGGGACACTTTTTTCTTCTCACAAATTCGCAAATAGGATTCATTGTTATTTTGGTAAACATTAGTGGACTGCTCCTACAGTGGTTATTGCCCCAAAATACGCTAAATAAATAATAGGTGAACAATGCTCTAGCGACTAAAATCTTATTTCCTATCAGTATGCCTTCCCGCAACCCAGTCCTTGCTATTTGGGTGCATCCCTCTCTCAAGACTGGTCTTTTTCACTTTCCCCTTTGTCATTATTATGAGTGTCAATACACTTAAAGATATAACATTTTTAATACTGAGGCCTTTCATCGACTCCTTTCCACATAAATAGTTCACCCTCTCCACTTCCTTTTTTTCCTCCCCCTGATGGGCATGTCAATCCCCTGTATATTTGGTGTCAAGATAAGGTACTTTTATGTGTAAATACTGTTTGTGTCTCCTCACAGCAGCATGGAGGGTAAGTATTTTTTTTTTATTTTTTTTTATTATTGAAAAATAAAAGCAGAAAAGTACAGTGGCAGATGCCTTACATTAGTGAGTATGCAGTTCTTTACAAATAAATGGTGAGCAATGGACGGAGAATCCATACGATGAAAGCTAGATCTCAAGTTAAAATGGCGTGCGATCTTACAGTACACAGTAATTATCATTCCCAACTTATTAAGAATTCCACCACTCTTTAGGGACAGGATTTAAAAATACAGTGAAATTGAGTGGTTATCGAAGGCAACACGATAAAAACAGTGAACGGAGCTTCGATCGCTATCCATTTGCAGCAATTAAAGGGAAGACATTATGAAAAATCTCGTGCAACACTAGCACCCCTGGGACCCGTCTGCCCACCAATCAGGATAACCCCTCAGGAAGGCACCCACCACTAGGATATGAATAGGAGTTTGAGACATAGAAACACAACAAAAACAATACAACAAACACCCCTCCCTGCACCCCTGCATATGGCTTCCGCCCAACCCCAACTAGCAGTGTGCCTGTCGCCCCATCTAACTAAATAACAAACATGGAAAAGTGGAGGAGGAATTTGTCATACAGGCTCCTGGTCTCCCCTCCCCCCCACCAGAAGCAAACGACCCCTACAATCGAAAAAATTTAAAAAGGAAACAATTAGCAAAACTATATAGGGGAAGTTGTGAAAAACACCCAGCCTTCCGCATCGGTAAAGGTGGCAAAATCCCATATCCATTAAAGTCTTAATATCGAACCCAGACAGTCAAGCTCATCCCTGGCCCTTACGATCCTTCATGCGAGCTCCCACCGTTAGAACCACTGTGCTGACAGGAAAGGCAAAGTGTCCAAGGAAATTCAGACAATTGCAGCAGGAACGAGTCAAAAATATTAAGTCTGTAAGTGCACCAATCACACTGAGATATTCCCCCACCGACAGTAAGTCTCGATATTGCTTCCTCCAAGAACGTAGTGAAACCATACGGGGGGAAAAAAAAGTGGGGCCAATCCAAAAAGTAGTAAAGGAGTTCTCCAGACGTGAAAGATCGAGTGGTTCCATCTCAAGCGGTAGCACCATTGGGAGTAATAAGCTTTCAGAATCTCGAGCTCGCAAGTTGTTACTCGAGCGCTAGTCAAGGGCATCAGTTCTTTTTTCTGCGCGGGGCCTTCTTTCTCAATTAAAACCTGCTTCGCAGGGAATTCAGCCTGTTTCAGGTCAAGCAAAGGGTCAGAGTCCGGTCTCAAACGGCTAGTCTCAACTGCATCGATCATTTTGTGGACGATGGCTTCCACTTGCGTGTGAGGAGCCCCGATGGCGGCCATTACAGTCCTCAGCAACAAAGCACATTCCGTCCTATCCATCTCCTCTCACTCGATGTCGAACAAAGTCTTTTAACCCGGAGGGCCGGACAACTCCGAGGGAACAGGCAAGAGCGGGGCGGACGGCAACAGAGGGCGACCTATCTTTTCCTCGATCTATACTCCGCCGCTGCGAGCGAGGACCCCAGCCCGTCAACCCCGGGAGGTGGTGCAGGGTCTCCGGGATAGGGACACCCGCCCACAGCCAAAGACGTGTCCTGTCGCCGTTCCTTTATTGTCAACTAGACCACACGACCGCCATCCGAATCGGGCAAAGATGACCTTCACTTCGAAAGACCGGACTCTGCCCAAGTCCCGCGGCCGATGTTATTCAATTGAAACCCGGCAGGGTCAGCACTCGAGGCCCCGGCTTCCACGCTGGGCTAGGCCGAAAAATGAAGCACGGTATAACTCCATCATTCGAGCCAGCAAAAGTCCCGGGAATGCACCATTAGAATCTGCAACTCTTCAGCCACACGGAGGTCGGACGCAAAATCAGGATAAGTAACAGGATTGTTCAGCTAATGACGGAGTTCGGCGGAGCCGGGAGCTTACGCGGCCATCTTGGTTGCTAGCAAAGCTCCTCCCCCATGGAGCGTAAGTATTGATTGATTTTTGGGCATCGCTTGTTGCAGGAAGTCGGGTATGTAAGTCCAGCGTTTCTCAAGCATTTTTCAGAACAATTGAGAATTGCAGCTATTTGGAAAAGCAGCAGCATGTCTCCCCACAGCGGGAGCATTCTGAAAATGAAAGACAAGTTGTCTTTATCTTTAGGAGAAAAAGTAACTTCAAGCCATTATCGAGAAACCAATGTACCAAGGTTTGCAGTTCGACCAAATGCATGATGAGTCATCTCTCAAAGTTAAATATGATCAAGAACAACTTGGTGCCATTTTGAAAGAAAAAGAAATTGGGCCATATTATCAAGAAAGGGCGATACATTATCGTCACTTTTATCGGCAGGAAACTGCCGATAAAGCAGCGATAATGGGCTTGATAATATGCCCTTGTGAATTCCCATAAAAGCCCAGGTTCTGGTGTCAAGTTTCCCTTGGTAATATGGCCCTTAGATTTTCAAACCAAAAAGAAATCAAATAAGGGGTATTTATTTGATCAGCAACAGCCTACTGATTGCTTTCCTGGTTAGACAGTGGAAAATTAAATTGTTTTCATATTTTGGTTAAACAGTATCCGCTAGAGAATTTTGAAAAGGATTTTCAATCTGTACCTAAAGTGAACAGTTTACTAGCAAACTTGTTGTATCAGGTATCAGTGGTATCTAATGAGTCTCAACCTACTGATAAAGTAGATATTAAAGTAGAGGGTGCTGTCAAAAGAGCCTATGCAGCAATGACGTTTAATCTGCAAACGTCAGGATATATAACATGTGGCACACAATCCTTTCTCAAAAATGTTCAAGTCTTATTTGAAGCTTTTTAGCAGGGTAGAGATATGGAGCAACAATTCAAGTTGTTATGGGATCCTATTTTCAATAATATTTGTTCTGCAGGATGAAGAGCCGAGCCACAACAGCAGTTCATCAAATATGGTTACATTCATGGAAAATGGATAATGCTGAAAAGGGCCAATCAATGCATCTTTCATTCAAGGGGAAAATGCTGTGTGGAGACTTGCTAAGTGACATGGTGAAGAAAGTGATTGAAGATCAGGAGTTACTTCCTTTTCATCCAGAATTTCTAGGAGGGTTTTCTTTTACAGCACCTGGGAAGTCTTTGAATCTCCCTGCGCAATATTGATGATGGAAAAGTCCCAGCCCTAGCAACCGGCTGCACTTTCACTTTCTTAACCCCCCCAAAAAGGCATGATTTTGCAGAGCTTCAGGAAAGCCCAGTCGTCAGGCTATTTTGTTCAACAATTACAAAACTCTGTGTGTATGTGTATGTGTCTTGTAAAGCGCACTGCTGCCCTGAGGCGTCGTGGCGCTGTAGACGCCTGGGGAACCCGTCCTGGCTATCCCTGTGAGGTGGTCCCTACTGGGTATCTCCAAGGTAAAACCAGGCATCCCCGGCGAATGTGGGAGGCTGTTGTAGAGATGAGGCAAGCTAATGCCCAGAGTTGCCGAGTGTGATCACTGGTTAGAGTAGGCACCGAGGCGAGAATTATCGAGTCCGCTGACCCTGGTCCACGACCCTGCCGTGTCGGGAATTGAACCATGGTCCCGGGCCGTTCTCTGCTTCCAGGTCTGCCGCCTCTAACCAGTGAGCCACACCACCCCACTCCTCTGTCAAGGGCAATTGGGTCATTCTGACCTTGACAAAAGGATGTTCTAAATATTTTCAGATACGGGGCAAGTCAAAGTGTTTCAACAATCACCTCTGCCTGGGCACCAAGTGAAACAGAGTTTTTTGTTAGGTCTTCGGACAATGATAGAATAGGAAGCAATGGGAAGGATTTCTTCAGGAAACAGTTTTCAAGATATTACATGGTGTTGTTCTTTGTGCAGGAAACATTAGGACTGGCTAAACCAGACAGAATCTTGACTTCATAGTCTCTTCTCCCTCTGTTCCTACCCTAGGGATTTTCTGGTGGTCTTGGATCCCAAGGATTCATACTGGAACATTCCAACTTTTCTATCATGCAGATGTTTTTTAAGATTTACAATCAAAAGCTCTAATTGTCAGTTTGCAGTTCTCCTCTACAGTCTGACATCAGCTATGAGAGTCTTGACAAAGACACTTGCTCCATTAGTAGCCTACTAAGATCAGCTAGTGGTTTAAATAAGTCCATATTTATATCTCTGTCTTATAACTACTACTTCTTTTTCAAAGGCAGAAGAGGGTGCAGAATTGATTTTCTCAGCACTCTTCATCAATGTGGCTTCCTATTGAATTTGAGGACGTCTTCTTTAGATCCATCACAAGTTCTGCAATTTACTGAAACTTGTTTCATGCAAGTGTTGTTTAAGTGCTCTTTACGAGTATTGAGCTAGTGTATGAAAAACTATGATCACACAAATAATTCCAAATGCTTATTTTGAGGGGTACTGGGTGATTTTTTTTCTATAAAGGATTTCAAACAATATTACATCCTAATCCACTTTTTAACTCGTCCTAACTTAGTGAGTGAATTCTCCATCAAAGAGAGAGGCAATCCTGACTCCCCTTTAATTTGCTCCACCTCCCAAACTATCCTCTCTATCCTGCCAGCACCTCCAGTTTGCAAACGATCTCCTACAGAGTCTTAACATGGTGACGCTGATATGACAGCAACATCATAGGAAGTGACCATTACATGGTCTTTGAGTCAGTGACTTCACAGAACCTTTGACCAAGTGACATCACAGAAAGTGACATCACATATATACCTTTCCTTGTATGTGTAGAGATGTCTTAATTGGAATGTATAAGTGTTGCTAGGCAATTTGGAATGTGATGATTGAAATACTTGAAGAGAGCTGTGAAGCTGGTGGAGGATGAAGCTGGAGGCTCCTGTAATTAATCTTCAATAAACTACTTATTCTATATCCATTGCCTGGACATCATCTTTACATTGGCGACGAGGAAAACAAACTATTTTTCTGCGCAAGGGGCAGATGTGGTGCCTCTACCCTTGGACTTTTCATAAAATATTATCCTCTACATAGTGAGTAAACTGGTTTAATTCTGTTAATTTACTCAAAATATTGTTATATATTGAAAAGAAGATTAAATTTGATTAGTATTTCAGATATACAGAAGAGCTTTGGATTTTTTTTGTTTCCATGGAGGCACAAAAGGCTGAAAACTACATAAACTTGCTAGAAATTGACTTGAGAATCATCTAAAGTTATAATCGTTATATCGATAAACCTGAATAAGTCGACTGCCCGTCATGTAATACTGTCGTTTTAGCTTAAATACAAATTGCAACAAAGTTAATGTCTCTATGGAGTTAAATTCGTGACATTACATGTGATACATTGAGCTTTCACAGAGTATTACAGACCTTCGCTATAGGTGAATAAACTGATATCGGATTTGTTACTTAGTACTGTCGGCTACTTGGTTATCGTTGGTAGTACATACTTGAAACCTCTTGTGCAATCGAAAGTAAACATTTTGGCTGTTTGATTATCGTTGAAGCACATATTTAAAACGGTTTGCGCGATTGAAAGTAAACATTTCTCTCACTGATCTGGAAGGATTGCGAGTGCCCTTCATGTTCTGTTTCGAGATTTTTTCTTGAGGAAGTGTCCAATGAGCGTGGTTACGTCAGTTTGGAAACTATTTCCTTCAGAAAACCTCGGCAAACCACGTAACATGTCAGTCATTTTAACTGGTTGGGAATCTTTCATCAAACAATATCTAAAACACGACGAACTTTCTAAGCGTGTTAGAAAGGATTACCGGATCATCAGCGCTTTTGATGATTTATTCAAGATAACTATACAAACAGTCATATCAACGATAACGACTCAACGGACACAAGGAGATTCTTATGAAGGTTTTTGTTTTAGCTTATTATGTTAGTTTCTTTCTTTTATAACTAACATTTTTCTTGCAGGTGAAACAATATTTAGTCAATTGCTTTAGTTAATTATTTTCTCTCTGATGGTGTAGGTTCTAGGCAATATTTTCAGTGTTTTCATTTAACATATCCATTTAACTATTTTCAATGGGTGACCAAGGTTTATCTGCACCTCCTTCTTTTCTTCCAACCCCTGGAGAGCCAACTATTCCAGGGAAAGAATGGAAAAAATTATTTCTAACGTATATTCTTGCTACTGGGGCTGATAAATATGGCCCAGTACTTAGGCAAGCTATATTATTACACAATTTAGGTGTAGAAGGTCGAAGATTATATGAAAATCTTCCTGCAGTCTCTCTGGGAAATGGTGATAGGCAACCTACTAATGTTTATGAGATGAGTATGCAAATGTTGGATGCAAGATTTATTTCTAAAATTAATGTAGTTCTTGAGAGGCATACGTTTTTCTGTAGGGTGCAGAAAATGGATGAAGACATTGTGTCTTATGTTGCTGACTTAAGAGGTTTATCTTTGACTTGTCAGTTTGAAGGTCTAGCTGACTCACTTATACGTGATCAAATAGTGAGGTGCACAAACAATAAAAGGGTGCGCGAAAAGTTACTTATAAGAGATTCGACCTTAGAAGAAGCCATACAAATATCAAAAGTTTTAGAGCACACTGATATCTGGATAAAGGAAATGGATAACTGTACTGACTCAATTACGAGCAAAGATTCTGGATCCAAAATTACAGTATCTAAAGATTCGGAAATTCATGATGATATTGATGAAACTAAGGTAGTTAAGCCACTTAGCAAGCCACAATTGAAACCTTTTAATAAAACTTCTGACAAAAATAAAGAATTTTCCCAGAATAACAAGTCCACTATAACACGACCTATCAAATGTTATCGTTGTGGTGCACCGGGTCATATAGCGTCTAGCATTAAATGTATGGGGAGGAACATAATATGTAGAACATGTGGCATGAAGGGTCATCTTGCTAAAGTTTGCAGGACAAAAATGCCTTTTGTTAATGAAATAGAGGATTCCTGTGAGAATGTTCATGATTTTATTCCTTGTATTGATGAGATTATTGTTTCTTAAGAGGGTGCTTGCAATGCAACATCAAGTGAGAATATTGAAATGTGTACTATTGTCACAGAAAGTACTGACAAGTTAGAAAAGCCGCATTATGTTATCAACCTAGATTCCAAGGGGGTGAAAATGCTAATTGACTCTGGAAGTTTATATACTTTAATGTCCAAGGAAATGTACTTCAAAACTTGGGAAGCTTTAGGAAATTAAAAAGATTGGGATCCTCCTGATATTAAGGCTGTAGATTATGGTGGTAAGACAATTGACATATTGCGCCTAAAATGGATGGTGATTGAGTTTGAAAATAAGAACATTTTTGGGGGAGTGTATTTAACCAAACAAGGGTCAAATTTATTAGGATGGCGTCACCAAAAAGATTTGGGTATAATTTTAAATCCAAATGCTACTGAACCAGTCCAATCTATATGTGTAGACAATGGTTACAATTATGACTCATTTATCATGGAGAAATATTCTGATGTTTTTTGTGATGAGTTGGGAAAACGCAAGGATTTTTCTCATAGGATCTTTCTTAAGAAGAATGCAACACCTGTGGTCCACAAGGTAAGGTCTGTACCCCATCTTATGAAAGGTCCTTTGCAAGAAGAACTTGACAAATTATTGAAATTGGGCATAATTGAACCCATTGAGGCCTCTGAATGGTTGACACCCATTGTCGTTGCACCAAAGGATGAGGGAATGAAATCTGTTCGTGCATTGACCTTCGAGATTTGAATAAGAATATATGGGTTGATCGCCAACCTCTACCTAATATCTCAGAGATGTTAACTGCTATGGGTGGTGGTAGTGTGTTTAGTGTAATCGACATGTCAGCAGCCTACCATCAGATAGATCTCAATGAAGAGTCAAGGCATCTAACATTGTTTGTAACACCGCTGGGAGCATTTCGCTACCGTAGAATGCCATTTTACCTGGCGTCTGCCTCAGCGGTGTTCCAAAGAGTTATGCAGAAGGTCCTCCAAGGAATAAATGATGTTCTTTGTTTTCAAGACAATATATTGATTGTAGGAAGAGATTGTAGTCATCACAACCAAGTGATGGAGAGTGTTTTGTGTTGCATGCAAGAGCATGGTTTGACTATCAAGAGAGAGAAATGTCAATTAAGGAAGGATATTGTAAGTTATCTAGGTCATGAAATTTCCAGAGAAGGAATCAGACCGAAGAAAAGCATTGTATCTGCAGTCAAAGATGTTCCCACTCCCAAAAATAAGGACCAACTTAGAAGTTTTTTAGGCTCAGCGGAGTATTGCTCAAAATTTGTGAGAGGATTTACTGACATAGTTGAACCTTTGTGTGTGTTCATGAAAACTGGGGTGGAATTTGTATGGTGTGATACCTGTGGTAAAGCGTTTAAGGAAGTCAAAGAAGGAATTTTGTCGGCGCCCAGCCTTGGGTATTTTGATGTTTGGGACAAAACTTACGTTACAACTGATGCCAGTGCTGTGGGTTTTGGGGCTGTGTTGACACAAGTGAGTGGTGAAGAAGAAAGAGTCATAGGATTTGCATCCAGGAGATTACAGGGTCCTGAAAAGTCGTACTCCGTGATAGAGAAAGAAGCCCTGGCGTGTTGTTGGGGAATTAAACATTTTAAGAATTTTTTTTGTTTGGGGGTTACCATTTAAACTCCGCATGGATCAAAACAGTTTGTGCATTTATTTAAAGGTTGTAAAGGACTGGAAGGGAGTGTAACTCCAAGGATCTCAAGATGGATCCTATCTGTACTGGAGTATAATTTTGAGGTTGAGTACATGATGGGTTTGAAGAATATAATAGCGGGTTGTTTATCAAGAATACCTATTATGGTGAGTGAGGAAGAATCTAAAGTTGAGGTTGAAGAAATAAGATACACAGAGGAACAAGCTTTTGAAAAGTAGGAGTGGAATGCAGCAATGTTAGATGATGATGTGATGAAAGGTGTTTCTGATGGTTGGGGTGGAGAGTTAATCCATGATTTATGATTTAAGGGTTATAACAATGTGGTAGATGAATTGAGTGTAAGAGAAGGGAAGTTGTGGAGGAGAAATAAGGTAGTACCACCAGAAAGACTCAAAACTAAGATTGTTAATGTGTCTCACGAAGGTCATCTGGGGAGAAACATGACCAAACGGCGTGTTCACCAGTCATTCTGGTAGCAAGGGTTAGATAAAGATGTTGAAGGAATTGTCAAAGATTGTTATGCCTGTGCCGCTAGCGATAAGACCAAAATTGTACAACAATCTCCCCTTGCTTGTGTAAAGTTTCCTGAGCGTCCTTGGGAAAGAGCGGCAATTGATTTTCTTGGACCTATTTCCAAATTAGGATCAAATTGTAGATTCTTAAAGGTTTGGGTGGACTACCATTCCAGATGGTTTGTCATTGAAACATCTGAGAGTATTGTAACAGAAAAAGTGATCACATTTTTGGAGAAGGTGTTTTTGAATGAAGGAATTCCAAAGGTTTTGGTGTTGGATAATGGACCTCATTTAGTTTCTAGGAGGATGCAAGAATTTCTTTGTAGAAAAGGGATTAGACATGAGAGAGTTGCCAAGTTCAGACCGCAAGGCAATGGTTTGGTAGAAAGAATAAATCGTTTGATCATGGATAACATACAACTTTCATTGTGCAATGGACTGTCATGGTCTGAGGAGTTAAAGAAGTTAATGTGGTCCTATAGAATAATGCCACATTCTATGACAGGTGTATCACCTTTCGTATCTCTTAAGGGAAGAGAAACAGGGTTGAAAGAAGTACCAGGCTGGCTGAAGGATAGAGATTGTGTGTGGGTAGATCGTGAAAGGATTGGTAAAGAAGTTGTTAATAAGCAAACTGCTGCTGCCAGTCATTATAATCAAATGAAAGGAGTTAAATGTCCAAGTATCAAATCTGGTGATTGGGTTGTGGTAAAGCGTGGTAGTACTGTTGCAAAAGGAGATAGCAAGTTTTCCAAACCTATTCAGGTGAAGCAAGTGAAGAAGAGTGTTGTGATATTGTGTGATGGATCGATTTGGAGTTATGGAAATATTTCTAAATGTTTTACTCCTCAGCAAATGTTCAGTGATTAATTTCCATGAATATTATATGGCAATTGTTCAGTAATTAATTTCCATGTATGTTTTAATCTATGTGACTTTTATTGAATTTTTATTGTACATATGTTTCAGCTTAATATTTGTGTGTTTCTTTTCATAATTGCCAATTATTCACTTTAGTATTTTGAGATAAGAAATGTATAAAGGGGTAGATGTTTAGAGATGTCTTAATTGGAATGTATATGTGTTGCTAGGCAATTTGGAATGTGATGATTGAAATACTTGAAGAGAGCTGTAAAGCTGGTGGAAGATGAAGCTGGAGGCTCCTGTAATTAATCTTCAATAAACTACTTATTCTATATACATTGCCTGGACATCATCTTTACAGTATGTATGTATCTTTATATTTATTACTTTGCTTCCAATTCAGCATATCCAATGAACTACCATGTATCTCACCATACATATCTCACAATATATCCTTTATCTCCACTCTGACTCATCTCAGTCTCATTTTACAACTCTTTCCAATGCACTACCCTATTTCTCATCCTATGCCTCTCTATATAAATCCTCTACCTCCACTCTCTCACTCACCTCAAACCCCAGACCACTACTATGACCCCCCAAAATAACCCTTTCTAGACTCTCCCTTCCTCTACCCCTCCTTGCATCATCTCCTACCTCTTTTACTATTCAGATCTCCCAGACAAGCCTTTCTAAACCCTTCCCTCTGACTCTTCCCATTCAACTTCCCCTTTTCTCATCCCAGACCCCCTCCTACTGCTATGAACTCCAAAAGAAAAACACTAGTATAGTTGTGTTTCCTGACTGCACCTGTTTATTCTTATAACTTGAATAAACCTTCTTGAAGAATCCTGCCTCCATCCTTACTTTACAACTTTCTCAACCCGTCCCACTGCTATCCCTCCACTACTCATTTTCAATCCAAATAACAGACTAACATGTCCACCGCTAAAATTAATTTCATATTTCCATATACTAATTCCCCACTAATCCGGTTTCGGTTCCGGAGTAGCGTGCAACCTGCTCAAAAGCGCTTCAACACCTCATTAGTGGTAGCAAGTGCCATATAAATGCTAACCCTTCCCTCTTCTATCCCTCCACCATCCCTTTTCAATCCAAGTAACAGACTAACATGTTCACTGCTCAAATCAAAACAACTTCAGATTTCCCTATACTAATTCACCATTAATCGTTTTTGGGTTCCAGAGTAGCGTGCTACTTACCAAAAAGGGGTAGCAAGCACTATATCAATACAAACCCTTCCCTCTTCCATGCCTCCACTATTCTTTTCAATCCAAATAACAAACTAACATGGTCACCGCTCCAGTTAATTTCATATTTCCTTAGACTAACTAATCACTAATCTCCTTTTTGGACTCCAAATTAGTGTGCTACTGACAGAAAAGTTATTCAACACCTCATCAGGGGTAGCTAGCGCTATATAAAGGCAAACCCTTCCCTCTTCTATCCCTCCACTATCCTTTTCAATCCAAATAACAGAATAACATGTCAACTGCTCATATTAATTTCATATTTCACTGTACTAATTCACCAATAATCCTTTTTGGGTTCCGGAGTAGAGGCTAGTCACCGAAAATGCGCTTTTTTAACGCCTCATCAGGGATAGTAAGCACTATATAATTGTAATTACAATTAACATGTCTACTCCTTTTCTTGAGTGCATTAATTCTGTTATATTTGTTAATCTTCCGTCAGGAAAAGTACTTGCCTCTAAAGTATTACGGCATTGTGAGGTTTACCACATATCATCCACGAGTGCGGAGGTCTTCAATCTGGGGGCAAGCTCCCCCTGGGAGGAACCTTAATTGATCCCAGGAGGGGCGTCTGGCTCTGACCAAGAGAAGCATCATGTGAAGTGTTTTGTTTTAAGTGGAAAAATATGTGTCAGTAAGCTACTCCGTAATGGACCACCACTATCATGTGTTGTCGTCTATATACTGGCTGGAAGTAGGTGTCAAAGGGGAATGGACTCAAAACATTCCTCAAATTCCCCCCCCCCCTATTACTGAAAATCACACTGTGGATACTTTTACACTTCAGTACGGCCTGGCTGACTGGTATTTGGGTAACAGAGCTTAACTTCAATGTTTAAATATGTTTGAACATATTTAAACATTGACAATTTAACAGAATAAGTGTGCCAATTTTAGGGGTGGAGCGATGATTTCTTGTTTTTTTTTACAGGGGGGGCAACTTTAAAAAGTTTGAAGATCGCTGCACTAGACGAAGCGTAATAGAGATGATAAACCTGAGGTGGGGGAGACTGGTTGGGCTATTTCACCAACCTGTTGTGTACCTTGTGGGGCTCTTCAGTGTCTAGAGGGTGAGGTGGTACAAGGCACCACATGAGGACATGTTTCCAAAATCTGTTCCGCCACATGACCTGAACCTAGTAGAATGAGCCCCACGGAAAAGTTGCCTAACAACTGGCTGAGTTTGGAATCATCAAGGTCCAGAACTGTGCTGCTTAACTCAGGGAATTGTAAATCAGGGCTGCTTTGTTCACTTACAGGCCAGTCAAGTCCTACTAAACTATGAAATGAGACGAGCTTGGGAACTAAAGCAATAACAGAACTTTTCCTTCCTTATTACAGTGCGCTTCAGTTCCATGACTCGTCTCATTTTGGAGTTTTGTAGGATTTCACTGGCCTGTGGATGAACATTCTTGTCTTTTGAGTTGGAGCTGAATTTAAATCCCACTAAATTCTGCTGCATATTTTCTTGTGGCGAACATTTTATCTTTAGAAGATGTCGGTTTCCAAATCAGTAAGCTCTACAGTCATTAATTCAATTCCTTCCTGCACATAAACAATTATAGGGAATTTGCTGTTTCTATGCGTGCTGCACAAAAAAAAAGCACACATGGAAACAGCAAAAACTAGGAGAAATAAAGCATTTATCCTCTTTTCGCCTGTTTAAGACCAGGTTTTCGATGGTCTTAATTTCGGCTCTGCCTCCTATCTACGCTTACCTTGTAAATAGGGGGGCAGCGTTAAAACCAATGGGTGTTGCGGTGGAATGCCCACCACAACACCCATTGCCCTCCCCTTTCACGCTAAACACAGCATGCATGTAAATCCAGGAAGCACTGGCGATCGCTGAAGTGGAGTCAAGCAGCGCTGCGTCGGTTTTTGCAGCCGCAATCCCTCGATATGTTGATTCTTGCAGCGGCAACAGGTGCTGTGTCGTTTTATGACAGCTGCGCGGTAATGCGTGGAAATTCTTCTCAGAAAGTGGTGCTGCATCAGAAAATCAACTGCAAGAAGAGCGATACATCAATTTTCTTAGTTCTTCAGGTTTCTTTCAGCTCCCAGTGCAACCTCCAGTTGCCCAGAACTGGAACAGGAACCTCCTGGAAGGTCAGAGCTCTCAGCAGCAGAGGTCAGTGGAGCTGGGGTGCAGACTTTGTGTGCCTGAGACTTCAGAACAAGAGCCCAGCACACACATGCCCTTGGAGATCTTTTTCAAGCAGGTCAAAGCAAAGTTCCAGTCTTTGTCCTTTCCTTGGCAGAATCAGCAACTGCAGGTCAACCCCACACAGCACTCAGCAAAGGGGCGGTATTCCTCCTCACAGCTCTTCAGCTCTTCTCCTTGGCAAAGGTTCCTCTTGAGTCCAGAAGTAATCTAAATTTCTGTGGTTTTAGGTCTAACACTTATACCCCAAAATGTATTTGTTCTCTTTGTGCAAGGGTCTCTGAGCCCAGTCCAAACCAGTTCCGTCCTCACTGGTGCAGTATGACCACAGGGGGTGGAGACAGCATTGTGCAAGGGAGACAGGCCATATTCAGGTGCAAGGAAATCTCCTTCCATTACTCTAAATTCAGCCAAGTCCCATTCAACTCAGCTCGGAGTTATCCAGGAAGGACCAGGCATACTTTAAGCCCCCAGTGGATGTCTACAGTGAATGCACATCCATCATTCTTTTGTCCACTACACCACCCCAGTTTGGCATTTTCACACAATTTAAAAAACATCTTTACTAAAATATGTGTTATGAAATTCTGAGTTCAAAGAGCCCAAACTTTATTTCTCTATCTTGTTCTAATAGAAGTTATACTTGTAAAACAAAATTGGCAGTATTTCACTATCAGGACATGTCACACACACCAGTACATGCTCTACCTTTCACAAACACCGCACCCTGTCCAGGGGGGTACCTTGGGCCTCCAATAGGGGTGCCTTACATGTAATAAAAGGGAAGGTTAGGGCCTGGCAAGTGGGTGCACTTATCAAGTCAGCATGGCAGTTAACAACTGCACACAGACACTGCAGTGGCTGGTCTGAGTTACCTTTTCAGGGTACTCATGTACTCATGTGGGTGGTTCAATCAGTGCTGCAGGCCCACTAGTAGCATTTGATTTAGAGGCCCTGGCACACATCAGTGCACCTTACGAGGGACTTTCCAGTAAATCAAATATGCCAATCAGGGAGAACCCATTGTAACAACAATTTATACAGGGAGCATTTGCATGTTGACACTGATCAGCAGTGTTAAAGTGCCCAAAGCATCTAAGCCAGCAAAAGCAAAATACAGCTCAGCATAAAAAATACAGGAGGTAGAGGCAAAAATTCAGGGGACACCACGCCAAAGATGCCAAGTCTAACACGTGTCCCCTACAGTTGAAAGATGGGGAGAACTACCCACCCTCTTAGGAGTTATCATCACTAAGGCAGAAGAATCTGGACAGACCATCAGCATTGGTGTGTTCTGTGCCAGGGCATTGTTCCACCGTAAAGTCCATTCCCTGTAGGGAGATTGACCATTTCAACAGTTGTGGGTTCTCATCCCTCATTTGCATCAACCATCTATGGGGCCTGTGTTTTTTCTGAACCCGGAAGTGAGTCCCAAACAAGTAGGGTCTTAGCTTCTGCAGCACACAGACCACAGCAAAAGCTTCTCTTTCAATTGCACTCCACCTCTGTTCCCTGAGAAGTAGCCTTCTACTAATGAAAGCTACGGATTGGTCCAAGCCCTAGTCCTTCGATTATCTGTACAACAAATTCCTAGGAGAAGGTGGGTGCCTTGAGCAAAAGCAACATCAGTCCTGATCACTTTTCTTGGCTGCTTCCTTGCAGTCAGCTCTGTCAAGGGGGCAACAATGGTGTCATATCCCTTGGCAAACTGTTTGTAGTTCCCAGGGAGTCCCAAAAAGGCTCTCACCTCTGTATGGGTCTTGGGGGGCTCCCAAGCCAAAATGGTGTTGATCTTAGGCTGTGGGGTGCCACCTGGCTGCTTCCGACCTGGTGCCTTAAGTGACATGACAGATCCCTGTCCTATCTGGCACTTACTAGCCTTGATAGTGAGACTTTCCTCCCGCAGAGCCGTCAACACTTCACAGAGGTGTTGCAAGTGTTCCTCCCATCTGGAGCTGAACACAGCAATGTCCAGGCAGGCGGTGCTGAATTCCTCCAGCTCGACAGTACCTGGTTGTCCAGTCTCTGGAATGTGGCACAGGTGTTCTTCAACTAAAAGGGCATGACAGAGAACTGGTAGTGCCTCTCTAGTGTTGAGAACGCAGACCTCTCTCCTGCCCCTTCTGTCAGGGCAATCTGCCAGTACCCAGGCGTTAGTTCAAATGTACTAAGGTATCGGGAAGCTCCCAGCAGATCCATGAGCTCATCAGCTCTGGGGATGGGGGGGTGTCAGTCCTGATGACAGCATTGAGCCCACGGTAGTCAACGCAGAACCTAAGTTCAGCAGTTGCACCGGGTGCAGCAGCTTTTGGAACCCAGACCTCTAGGCTAGCCCAGGGGCCGCTGGAGGGCTCTATCACCCCTAATGCCAGTGGTTCCCAAACTTTTTCAATCCGTAGCTTCCTCTGCATATTGGCCGTTAGCCACGGCTCCCTATTGTATTATGTAACTTTTTTGGCGGATGGATGGATGTAAGCCCAGCCGCGGGAGTACTTACACTTTTCTCCATGAAAATAATTAGCATAAAGTTGGGTCATGTACCCCATGGCATGCAGAACAGTCATGGGGTACTCCCGTAGTGTAGAATGGGGTGGAACGCCTAGTTCAGTTGGGACATTTATCACACAATAAATGTCAATTCTTTTATATGTATAAGAAGAAAAATTACTTAATTTACCTTAGGTCAGAAGATGTGCTTTATAACTTCAGGAAGCCAAATATTGCAATCTGTTCTCAGAGTTAATGTTTGTGGTTACTTTGTAGCTAAAGCTATGCTGTGGGCTGTCTGGCCATATATGACAGAAACACAGCTTTAATGGTAAGTTTATCTTTGTAGTTAAATAAAGTGCAAAGTCAGGGCACAGTGTTGCAAGGCCATATCTAACTTGGTTCTGCAGATGGAACATACCGTTTTTGTTGGGCAGCATTGGTGGAACTGCGCTGCTCGAGCACCTTCCATGCTGGGGGTCGGCTGTGCTTTCTTCCTATCTCAGTTTCGTTTCAGCTCAGGGTGTGTGCTCCTGATGACCAGTAGGGTTCTACAAAGCTGCAGAGTCGGCAGAAGCAACTGACACTGGCACTGTCAGAACTGCCAATGAAGAGTTTGAAAGTGCTACACTGGTATGGGTGACAAACTGAGGTTTAATGCAGCTTGTCATTGAACAAAGGTTCATAGCTGGGTATGAATCCCTCTCTGGCCCCCCATCATAGGAAAACTGATGTAGTGGGTGGTGAGGAGGTACGCAGGCCCTGATGAGCTCAGTGCTGCTTGTCAGGGAAATGCAGGTGCAACAGCTGGTGCAGTGGAATAAGGGCATATAGGGCGCCTCAGCAGATCGTAGTCAAGTTAAGCAGTGGTCACTATCTTCCAGCTTCTTTCAGTTGATTCCCTTTACTGACACTCAGAACCACCAGACTCCATCTCTCCAGAAGCAAGGCAAATTTGCTCCATGGTGGGGCATGTAATGTTTCTTCTTTCTCTTTTTAGTTTCAAAACAGCACTGTTTTCCTCTTTTCTGGAGTCATTCCCTGATCCTCCAGGAAACACGACCAAACTTTTTGCCTTATCTTCCAAATGTATTTCGGGAAGTGTATGAGCCTGGAGGGTGCTGCTTCTATCCAGTGCATTGATAGTTGAGCTCCAGCTACATACATTTAAAATGGGACCTGTATGTTCTAGGGTAGCTGCATTACAAATCGCTTTTCCTTCCTGTGTTCTATAGCAGCCTGCTACCATGACCAATGTCACTCAGGTTGTGGGTTGGCCACTGGTGACCTCTTGCCATGCAGTAGCTCTTGGTTGCTGGCTTCTTAAGCAGGAACTACGAGTAAACCATCTCCAATACTAACATTCAGTTCTGCACTCACAATAAAGAATGCTCTGCTGCCATCTGGTGGACAAAGAAGTTTTATGCTTTTACTAAATAACTCACATTTTTAGGTCTCGCCTGTCAATGCGATTGCGCATTGAGCTTGCGAGAATATAGGGGCTTATCCAGAGCTTAACCATCGGGCGATTCCATGCAGTGCCCGTGAAAAGCAAGCTCAATGCGCAAGCGCATTGACCTAAAATGCGCGTGCACATGTAAGCCAGCCATCTGCCGCCAGCAGCTTCAGTTGAAAGGCATCCGCTCCGCCCCCTGCTGCATCAAAGGCTTTCGGCCGTGTCGCATTTCTCCTCCCCCCTCCCCACAGCAATGCCAAGAGCTTTCACTTTCACGGCCGCCAGGCCTTGTCTCTCGTTTCTCCTCCCCCTTCCCCCCTCCCCACTCGCTCATCAAAGGCTGCTCACTCTCCTTCTCCCCCGCCCCCCACCCCATCCGACTTGTCTTCATTTCGCGCCGATTTTCTTTGCATTTCTAGTGTAGGACGAGTCTTTTCAACCAAGGGACAATGAACGTCGTGTACAAGAACTTTCCTCCCATCTCAATGTCTGAATCCCAAATTCTCTGAAGGCACTTCCTTAACTTAGCAATTTCACTCGAGTTTATACATGTTTCTTACCAGCAGCACCACCTAGCGGTGACACGCATTTTCTCAGTCCCTCCAAAATCATACGGGTAATATTTTACGTGGAAAGAAAAATTATACAAACTAAACTTTGACCGCAGGTGAAGGCCGCCGGCGCCACAAAGTAAATGTATTTCTCATGCGACTGTCTTCACAATGCCTCACGGGGCGCTGTTCACAAAGCTGTAAATAGAACCCGAGTTGGTTACTATTTTTATTTATTGGACGCGCAGGTATGTTTACAATAATATGCCTGGCCATCAGATGAACCAATGTATCTAAAGAAGAACATAAGAAGGGCAGAGATCTGGAAAGGCAGAACTACTCATCGAAAAGCAGAAAAAACGTTGTCTCCAGACCTACATTCGCTTGCACCGAGTTACCCCCTACACTCGCTTGCTCTGAGTTACCCCTACCCCATATTTTAAGTTGTTCTCTGCATTTGCATCAACCTCTCCTGCCGAGGCACCAGCCCGCACCAAAAATTTCTTTGTTCTGACACACTTGTAAAAACACAATTAAAAACGTTGCCATTTCGTCTTCTAACAGGAGCAACACGCACACCCACGACAGCTGGCTGGAAACAAGCAGACGGGCTATTCTACTGTGTAATTGCATGTTTATAGCACTTACATCCCCGGACAAGGCATGCATTTAAGTGCTTTTTTTTCTTCTTTTTTGTTTGCACTTTTATATAGCACGAACGCGCCTCGAAGGTATTGGAGCGCTTTACATGAGCACCAGTTACATTACACAAGGAGACATTCATTTTTTTTGTTTTAATTTAGGCACGGGGAGATGAAGTGATTTGTCCGGAATCACAGGATGTTGATCGTTTCTCCTCCCCCCTTCCCCCTCCCCACTTGCTCATCAAAGGCTGCTCACTCTCCTTCTCCCCCGCCCCCACCCCATCCGACTTGTCTTCATTTCGCGACGATTTTTTTTCCGGCCGCCAATGGTTGTTATTTAGGGGGATTTGTCTTTGTTGCCTTTAGTCAGTTACTTTTAACATTTATAAGCCATTGTGATTATAAAATAAAAAAAAGAAACTACTTTCAAAACGTCAACATAAGTAAAAAAATAATTACATCTACAAAAAATTTAGCTCCAACTTTTCGAATGCGAGACCTATTGCATTTCCAATGCTTGTTAAGATGTTACCGGCAATTTATGACTTGAATTAGAAAATCTGAAACCTTTGGAGTGCGGCGCCCCTGGCTAGTTTGGAGGGCGCACCAGGGAGCCGCTGCGCACAGATTGGGAACCACTGCCTAACGCCAACATTTTGGAAACCTCTTCCTTAATGCTGGCCCTGACTTTGTCATTACTCTGTACATTTTATGTTTCACAGGTAAACTGTCCCAGTGTCCACATCATGAACACACCAATTGGTGATTCCTGGAGTCAGAGAGAACAGGGAGGCAAACTGTTCCAGCACCTGGCGGCAGTCCCTCTGCTGCTCTGGGGTCAGGATGGGTGAGAGGTGCACTCCATCTACTGATCCATCATGTTGCTTTGCTGACAGATGGTCAGAAATAGGGTGACTCTTCTCTTCTATTCCATCATCTGTAGCCAGGAGTATTGATACTTCAGACCTCTCAAAGTGAGGTTTGAGGCAGTTCACGTGTAGGGCCCTCAAAGGGTTCCTGGGAGTCTGCAAGTAGGTCACATCACTCTTGCACTCCACTATCTCAAATGGCCCAGTCCACTTGTCTTGAAGCGCACAAGGCTCCACTGGTGCCATCATCCACACTTTATGGCAAGGCTGAAACTCAACCAGAGTGGTATTCTGGTCATACCAATGCTTCATCTCCTCCTGACTGGCTTCCAAGTTCGTCTGAGAGATTTTGCTGAAGCGCAGAGTCTAGTTTCTGAAAGCCAGCATGTAGCTGAACACTCTGTTCTCCTACTGTTCCACTGATTGGAGTGGGAATAGTAAATTTGATCCTACCACTATCCAACACTTTGCCTACTGTTACACTAACTGGAGTGGGAATAATAAGTTTTAACCCTCCCGTATCCAAAACTTTCCCTACTGTTGCACTCATTGGAGTGGGAATAGTAATTTTTACCCCTACGCAATCCAACACTTTCCCTACTGTTGCACTTACTGGAGTAGGAATAGTAAGTTTTACCTCTCCGCTATCCAACACTTTCCCTACTGTTGCACTCGTTGGAGTGGGAATAGTAATTTTTACCACTCTGCTATCCAACACTTTCCCTACTGTTACACTCACTGGAGAGGGAATAGTAAGTTTTACCCCTCCACTGTCGAACACCTTCCCTACTGTTGAACTCACTGGAGTGGGAATAGTAATTTTTACCTCTCCGCTTTCTAACACTTTCCCTACTCATTCATTCATTAATCTTTATTTCGGCAATTTTGCCCTAAAAGATACAACATAAAATCAATACAGGTAAGAAATCAGACATCACTGCTACTTCAAAGGCGGGGTAACACGCAGGTGCAGGCTAGTGGTTCTAAAGGACAATGCCCCCATACACAACAATCTAAGGTATTAAAACAGTCGAGTGGTTCAGAACTGGTTAGTTATTTAAGAACAATCTGTAATATTACGAATTATAAAAAAATAAAAACAGTTTAACAATACAGCTAAAAAATCTTACATAAATAACATGAAAGTTGTTACACTAACTGGTGCCTAGTCTAAATCAGATTAGAGTGCCCTGGACATTAAAAACAATCTCCTATGCCAGACTGCTTCGAGAAATTTGGCCACTGCAAAGACAGTTTCACTCGAAAGATCAGTCTTAAGTATTCTGAAGGCCTCGGAGCAGTTGACAAACCCTAGATTTCTACAGAGTGGAATTATCCAGAACCTTCTAGCAGCAATATAGGCAGGGCAGAAGAAAACTAAATGCAATTCATCTTCAAGCCTACAATTGCATCCGGGACAATTTTCCAGAGAGTGCTGTTTCCATTTACTGGTAAAGCCTCTTAGCGGAAGAGTGCCATACCGCCATTGCAAGTATAATTTCCTGGCCAGATTCGGGAAAATATCGTCAAGAACTGTCTCAAACTTGTAGCAATCTTTGACTCCAAGGAAAATGTTACTTATAGAGTCTGGGCGTGTACCCTGTATGTGGGATGCTAGATTGCAAGCATGGAAAGTAGCCACCAGATGTTTGCGAGACAGTCCCTGACAAGCCACTTCAGGGTCACTCCACAGGGTCGGAAGACCCAGTCGGGCAAACTCAGTTATTAAGTATTTGCACCACGGGATATTCACTATAGGAGGGAGAGCAAGAATTTCCCGCAGTTCCTGCCTGTAGTTGGCTACCTCAGGAGTGGACCATAATCTTCGCCAGAAAGTTAAGGGCTTTACACCCAGTACTTCGTCCAGAGGTTTCAAACCCAAATCCAACCTAAGGGGCAAGAGGGGGGTGCTAGCCGGTAGCTTTAAAAGTTGTCTGAGAAACTTATTTTCGGCAATGACTATGGGCCATATGTATCATAGTTCCTTTTTGCGAATTCCAAATAGTGAATTTTAAGGAATCGCTATTTGGAATTCGCAAAACGGTATGTATGTACAAAATTGCTTTTTAATAGCGATTCCTTACCATTCCTAATTTGCGATTAGGAAATTGCTAATCGCAAATTACCCATTCATTTCTATGGGCCAGGAGGCCCATAGGAATGAAAGGGCAATTTGCGATTAGCAATTTGCTAATCGCAAATTAGGAATTTTTCCAAGGGTGCAGGGGTGTCTCAAGAACACCCTGCTGCACCCCTGAATAAGACATTTGGGGGCATATCAATCAATCAATCAATCAATCAATCATGCCATTTGTATAGCGCACTACTCACCCGGGAGGGTCTCAAGGCGCTTGGGGGGAGGGGTATGCTACTGCTCGAACAGCCAGGTCTTGAGTTGTTTCCTGAAGGCGAGATGGTCCTGGGTCAGCCGAAGGTGGATGGGGAGGGAGTTCCAAGTCTTGGCAGCCAGGTAAGAGAAGGATCTTCCTCCGGCGGTGGCTCTTCGGATGCGTGGTACGGCTGCGAGGGCGAGGCTGGTGGACCGTAGCTGGCGGGTGGGCGTGTAGAAGGTCAGGCGGTCGTTGAGGTACTTGGGGCCCAGGTCGTGGAGAGACTTGTGTGCGTGGGTGAGGAGCCGGAACGTGATCCTCTTGTCGACGGGGAGCCAGTGCAGGTTCCTCAGGTGGCTGGAGATGTGGCTGCGTCGGGGGACATCCAGGATGAGTCGGGCGGAGGCGTTCTGGATGCGCTGGAGTCTTTTCTGTAGCTTGGGTGTGGTTCCGGCGTAGAGGGCGTTTCCGTAGTCCAGTCGGCTGGTGACGAGTGCCTGGGTGACAGTCTTCCTGGTCTCGGTCGGGATCCAGCGGAAGATCTTGCGAAGCATACGCAGGGTGTTGAAGCACGATGAGGAGAGGGTGTTGACTTGTCTGGTCATCGAGAGGGAGGGGTCCAGGATGAAGCCCAGGTTGCGTGGCTTGGGTGCGGTGCCCAGGGCTGGGGGCCACCAGGAGTCGTCCCAGGCGGAGGGCGAAGATCCCAGGATGAGGACTTCCGTCTTGTCCGAGTTCAGTTTCAGGCGGCTGTCCTTCATCCACTCGGCGACGTCTTTCATCCCTTCGTGTAGGCAGGTTCTGGCGGTGTCGGGGTCTCTGGTGAGGGAGAGGATCAGCTGGGTGTCGTCGGCGTAAGAGATGATGTTGAGGTTGTGCTGGCGTGCGATGGCTGCGAGAGGTTTCATGTAGATGTTGAAGAGGGTGGGGCTGAGTGAAGATCCTTGCGGGACGCCGCAGATGACTTCGGTGGCCTCGGAGCGAAACGGGGGGAGGCGGACTCTTTGTGTTCTTCCGGCGAGGAACGAGATGATCCACTCCAGTGCCTTCTCTTGGATACCGATGTTGCTGAGGCGCTGGACTAGGGTGCGGTGGCAGACCGTGTCGAACGCAGCGGAGAGGTCCAGGAGGATGAGGGCCACTGTTTCCCCCTTGTCGAGCAGGGTCCGGATGTCGTCGGTGGCTGCGATGAGGGCGGTCTCGGTGCTGTGGTTGGCTCTGAAGCCGGACTGCGAGGGGTTGAGGGATCCGTTCGTCTCGAGGAAGGCGGTCAGCTGTCTGTTGACGATCTTCTCGATGACTTTAGCAGGAAAAGGGAGGAGCGAGATGGGGCGGAAGTTTTTGAGATCGGTGGGGTCCGCTGTAGGTTTCTTCAGGAGGGCGCTGATCTCGGCGTGCTTCCAGCTCTCGGGGAGGTTGCGGTGTTGAAGGAGGCGTTGATGATGTTCCGGAGTTGGGGTGCGATGGTGGAGTCGGCCTTGTTGAAGACGTGGTGTGGGCAGGGGTCGGTCGGTGATCCAGAGTGGATGGTGTTCATCGTGCGGGCTGTGTCTTCGGTGGTCACTGTGGTCCAGGTGCGAAGGGTGGCGGTGGGGGGCGTTGGTTCGACAGTTGGGTGTGTTGGTGGGGCGCCGAAGCTGTTGTGGATGTCGGCGATCTTGCGGTGGAAGAACGAGGCGAGGGAGTCGCAGAGGTCTTGTGACGGAGTGATGTCGTTGGTGCCGGTGCTGGGGTTGGAGAACTCCTTGACGATAGTGAAGAGCTCTTTGCTGTCGTGGGCGTTGTTGTCCAGTCGTTCCTTCAGGGATTTCTTCTTGGTGGTGCGGATGAGCTGGTGGTGCTTGCGGGTAGCGTGTTTGAGGGCGGTCATGTTGTCGGTGGTCCGGTCGAGGAGCCAGGCTTTCTCGAGGGTGCCGCAGGTCTTCTTGGAGTCCTTGAGGTCGTCGGTGAACCAGGATGCCTTCTTGCTTCTGGGTCTGCTGGGAGGGTTCTTTAGTGGCGCGAGTGGTTCTTTAGAGGGCATGTATGGGCGTCATATGGCACCTTTGGTTTTTTGTAAAAAAGTTTTTTGAAAAGGATTCGCAACTTACCACCAACTAGAAGTTGGTGGTAATTTGCGAATCCTTAATGGCAATTTTTGAATATTTTTTGTTTGATACATTGCATTTAAGGAATCGCTAAATTTGCGATTCCTTAAGTGCAATCGCAAAATAAGGAATAGCAAATTTTGCTATTCCTTATTTTGCATCAAACATGTTTGATACATACCATTTATCTAATTATCATTCGCAAAGGCCGAAATTCGCAGAATTTCGACCTTTGCAAAGGCTAATTAGCTTGATACATATGGCCCTAGATCTTTTTTGCACACATGGCCCCAGAGTTCACTACCATAGAGGATCGCACCTCTGGCCTGGAGTCTAAAGATCTCCAACGGGGGGCCTATTGGTCTAACAGTTGATTTGTTAGAGTTAACTAGCCTGATTATTCCCCCTGCTATTTGAGCTAGTTTGAGCTGGGACTTAGCTTGGTGATCGCCCCATTCCAATTTGTCATTCATGGTTACACCCAGGTACTCAAACGTGAACACTCTTTTTAACCTGTTCAGGCCTATAGAGGGGTTGGGGGGTGTTTTTTGGGGGGGATTAAAAATCATATACTTAGTTTTGAGAGCATTAATTTCAAGACCATGCTCTCCACAGAATGCCCCAAAACCCTCCAGGATATGCTGAATCCCCGTTGGGGATTTCAACAACAGCAGGGTGTCGTCCGCAAACATAATTGCGGGCACCCTGCTGCCGCCGAGCCTTGGTGCATCTATGTTGGGGACCTTATTTAGATGATCGATTACCCCGTTGACGAAGAGGCAAAACAGGGTTGGTGCTAAGACACATCCCTGCCTTACCCCTCTGCCAACGGGAAATCTTTTTGAAAGGCTGCCCATCCTCCCGCACCTAACCTGTGCATAGTTGTGTGTGTGCAGCCGAACAATGATATCTAAAAGCTCAGGGGGGATACCCAGGTTGGAGAGTACCGTCCATAGTTTACTCCGTGGAACCAAATCAAAGGCTGCGCGGAGGTCAACAAAGACGGTGTACAGCGTACCGCCCTCCACCCACACTGTCTTCCAGAAGAGGAGGGCCAGACGAAAGATTTGGTCCGTGGTTGAAACCTTACACCTGAACCCAGCCTGAAACGTGCTTAGAATTGAATGATCTATCATCCATTCCTGCAGGCGGTCAAGTATCAGCCTCGCAAAGACTTTTTGTGAAACGTCAATGAGGCTGATCGGCCTGTAATTGGCTGGGAGCAGAGGAGAGCCCTTCTTGAAGATTGGGACAATCTCTGCCCCCAGCCAAGTACTAGGGACCGCCATTCCCCCAAGAATTGCATTAAAAACTTCCAAAAGGTAGGGTCCCCAAACCCTGGGTTGATGCTTAAATAGATCTCCTGGTATTTTATCTAACCCGGGAGCTTTACCCGATGGCAGCTTAGAAATTACATTCAAAACCTCCCCCAATGAAAATTGCATTGCCTCGGTGTGCTCCATAGTGTTAGAGTACGGGTTTGGCCCGTCAGAAAGTGGGAGGTGATCAGTCGGTAGCCCATCATGGGGCGTGGCCAAACCAGGGATAACCTCTTCATAAAGGCTGCGAAAGTGGTACTCCCACACCGCAGCCGCTATATTGGCCTCCATGGCTGGAGTCGGCTCGGCAGACCCTGTTCTCACTATCTGCCAGAATTTGCGAGCATCTCTAGCCTGAAGAGAGGCCAGCATATTTTCCCAATTGGAATGGTCCCATTCGACCTTTGCGTGGTGGATTACTTGCTTCAATTCCGCCCGCCTAATCTTAATTAACCCTATGTCCCTAGGGTGCTTCAATACAGCGAGGAGGTCAGCCTTTGCCTTCCTACAAGCTGAGTTGAACCAAGAGGCTCTTTGCCCCCTGCGGGGCCCTTTCCGAGCAATTGGATTCAGAAGTTCTGCAAGGGTGTCCACCAACTCCGTATGGAGGGTGCCCAGCTTGTGAAACAAATCTGCTGGGGAAGGTGGAGAGATAAGGGCCCCGACTCGTTCGAATGTGGGGAGGATCCATGCATAGAGCTCGGAAATGTGTGTGGGATTATCCAGGAGCTTGGTCCACCTCAATCTACGCCTGTCATTAGTTAAAATTAGTTTTGAATCTAGAGGTGCCTGTGCCAGCTGATTACCCATGGGACCACTAGGCGAGGGACCACTAGGCGAGACCATTGAAAGAATCAGCGCATTGTGATCACTGTCAGTTCTTTGCACTACCGCAAAGTCAGAAACCTTGTCCCAGTCAAATGTCTGAACAAGGATGTAGTCCAGGTGAGACTCCTGCCCTGGTTTGTTAAAGGTGCATTTCGCAGGAATGTCACCCTTAGTTCGGCCATTGCAAGCCCTCAGGGAATTGCTGAGGGTAAGTGCCAAGATTTGGGTTGCTAAGGGTGACCATGGCTTTGCTGGGGGGCCCTCTAATTGCGGAATTCCCCACTGGTCATCCTCCTCCAGAAGTGCTCCCTCCAAAGTTAAGGTTAGCCGCTCGTACTGACAGTTAAAATCACCCGCCAGGAGGATCCTAGCACCCTGAGGTATTGTGGCCAAAAATAGGGAAAGCTCGTTGATGGTGGGTGAGGGCTTCGTTATTGCCATCGGTCTGGAATACACATTTATTAGCGCGAGTTGAGTATGGTTTGGCCATTCCAACAACACGCACTGAACATCCAGAGAGTTGGTTTTAAGGACCCTAGCCTTACATCCCAAATGCGATGCCACCCATATACAGAGACCCCCCGAAGGCCGTCCCTTCCCCTCCCACTTAGCTGGAATTGCGAAGGCTGCATAGCCGGATCGCCTTTTATCCTCCCTTGCCCATGTCTCCTGGAACAGGCATACATCCTGTGTGTCAATAAAGGACCCCCACTCAGGGGAGTCTAATTTGCCCTGAAGTCCCGCCAGATTCCAGGAGAGAAAGGACAAGCAAGATGCATGCTCATCAGGATAAATACCAGGGGAATCGAGCGTGGTAGCAGCAGAGGTGTCCACCAGCTCGATGGGAGGTTCAGTAGGTTGGAGTTCCGCACAGGTAACACCCTCAGCGGGGGGAGAAGGGAGACAATATAAGGTTCCCCGCCTAAATCTAGTTGGCGTATTTAGTCCCTGGGGCAAGGATGGCATAGTTTGTGTTGGAACTACTTTGGGACTCTTATAATCTGTGCCTTCAGGGCCGATAGCGTTTGGTTGGCCACCAGTGCCCTGGTTAGACTGTGATCTTCAATCACAATCGTCCATACCTGTGAACACATCAAACCTGTTTGCTGTCTCCAGGGGTGTAAAAGGTCTCAGGTAATCCATACTCCTATCGTATTTCTATTGAACCTAGGAGGTACCATGTTCCACCCAAAGGGATCAACAGCAGGTAAAGGGTATGGTACGTGTAGCGAGTGCCTAGAATTGTACGGTATTGAAGGGATAGTCTGATTGGTTGCCTGACCACCAATATAGGTGGGGGGGAACACTAGGGATCTGGGGTAGAAATAAGTCAAGGGACGAGGGACAATACAATTGCTGCCACTACCTAAAGGCCAGCTTAGTATATGATTGACCGCTTGTGGGTCTCTGAAATTTACAACAACTAGGTCTCCCTCAATGTCTTTGACCCTGCTACCCAGCCAAGGGAGTCGCCGGACATGCACGATCTCACCGTTAATGTTGTGTGTGAGTGGTCTAAATTGGCTAAGCCAGTGCATAATTTTATTTTTCAGCTGGGGAAACCCTTCCCTCTTATTGTCTGGCAGTGTAGGGACCCCTGTCAGGACAACCACGAATGGGGCAGCTTCAGGGGGTAGCTCTACTTGGGGCCGTTTATGCGTTGGTACCCTGACATGTCTGGTGCTTCCCCACTCCTCCCGTGTGTTTCCTACAGATACTTTTTCAGGTCCCCTCGAAGCTTCACTAACTGCGTTTACGACTAGTTTGTTTACCTGCTTAGGGGAGGTGCCCTCTGCAGCTTGATGTTTGTAAGATTAGAAGGTTGAGATATAACTTTTGGGACATTGGCAATGCGCAATGTCACCGAGGCTGTGGGTGGCACAACCCCACTCACCAGTGCCTTAGTTAATCCATCATTATTGCAAATTGCAGACTAAATATCCTCTAGCCTTTTCTCAACCCTCTTCAGCCTCTCAATTATGGGCAGGATAAAAGACCTTATTAGGAGTTCCATGCTGTCCAGTGAGACGGCAGAAGGTACTTCCTTTAGCATGGGGTCAGCAGGAATAACAATTGGGGCAGTAGTGTTCACAACCTTTACAACTGGTGCCAATGGTAGGGGAAGTACCGAGTTTGACATATCCACTAGTGCGGGCATTGAGGCCGGAGCAGTTCTAGTGCTATGCTTTGAAGATTTGCCAAAGTCGGAATGGCTGATCTTGGACTTTTGCGGGCCCCCCCCCTTCCGTCTTCTTTTGCTTGGTGGTGGACCATGGACCTTGGGAGGCACCGGTTTCTTTAACTTTAAGCGCCCAGGAGGGGGGCGGGGTCACTGGGGAAGAGTCTCCAGGTGCGGCACAAACACACGCCGCTAGCAATCCTGGGACTCGCAGTCCCACTGTAGAATACGCCGCCCACAGTGATGGTCCTTCTGCTGCCTGGGTCTCTGCTGGGGATGAGAACTCCACAAAACACTCGGTAAGCCAAAGTCTGCCCCACACAACTTCGAGCGGCACCCTACTGGTGCACTCACTGGAGTGGGGATATTAATTTTTACCCTTCCGCTATCCAACACTTTCCCTACTGTTGCACTCACTGGAATGGTTAATTTAAGCTTATAGTTTTTTAAATAGATTACTGTTTTAATTTATAGCAATTCTTTTTAATAGATTTTATGTTATATATATATGTGTGTGTCTATATTTGTATATAAGTTTAAAATTATCAAATACATTAAAATCAATAGCTTATTAATTGTTTTAAAGTAAATATGTATATATATATATATATATATATATTGATTATTATGTATGTGTTATATTTGTTAAAATGTATATTAAATCGACTTTATTTTTTAAATACATTTTATTATATAACAGATTTAATATTTATTATTTTATTTTATACATATATAAAACTTGATATTTTGAACAACAACATTTTTAACCGATATTTTTCTCTATATTTTTGTACCCACCTGTTTAAGTTTAGGGAGTCGATATTTTTGCTTTCTATATATTTTAGCCGCTTAACCACTGCGGCAATTCCACCGTGGTGCAGCGGTTTAATGAGTGGGTGGGTGGCGTCACCCAATCGACGTACGCAGCACTACCGAGGTAGTGCTTGCGATGGCCGTTGGCCGACCGGTGCATCGAAGAGGTTAATCGATATTTTTTACTTCTATATTTTTTACATCGATATTTTGTCAGTGAACCGTCCCAAACCCTTTAACTGAGCCTGGCGCTCCACCTCCTTCCAAGGTGAGCTCTCCGGGTCATTGTCAAGCAGACAGTCAACAGGCATTGTCTGACTTACAACAACCTTCAAGAAACCTGAGACCCCCCCACCCCACTCAAAGGGTACCTGCGCCACCTTACACAGGCACTCAGAGCTGTCTGCAGCAACTAAAGGGGGAAGTACATTGGAGATGGCCTGTTCATCAGACACCCATTGACACCTGACAGATGTCACACTGGCTCCTGTGTCTCTCAGAGCCTCCACCCTCCTCCCATTGATGGTCACCACTGCAGGTACTTTTAGTGTGCTCCAGCAGGCAGGTTTCCTGGACCATCTCTCCCGGCCAGATGTACGACCATTCACTTTTGAGAGTCGCACATTGCGTCATATTGCGACTCGCAATTTGCGACACACAAAAGTGAATGTACAACAGTGTCTCAGACACTGTTTGCAATTCCCAATGGTGTCACAAATTGCATGCCTGATTAATATTCATGAGGCAAGTGCAATTTTCAATCCCATTGGGAATGGCTAGCCGTCCCAGGGATGATGGCCTGCTGGGGTCAGCAGACCACCATGTCTGTGACTGCTTTTTAAATAAATCAGATTTTTTTTTTAAATGCAGCCCATTTTCCTTAAAGGAAAACGGTATGCAATTAAAAAACAAAAATTAAACTTTTCAGCTTAAGTTTTTTAAGGACAGACAGTGGTCCCTGGGACCACTGCCTGCTCTTAAAAAATATTTTCACACACACTGAGCACGGGAAATGGGCCCCCTGCGAACCCCTTCCCGTTTGCGAGTGGTTTACCACCCACTTGAAGTAGCTGGTAAACTGCGCAAATACGGTTGCAAAACATTAGTTATTCGCATTGAGACTTGCTATTAAGAAGGGACGCCCCTTCCTAATAGTGAGAGTCGCAAACACTATTTTGCTAGTCTGTGATTCACAACATAGCGTTTAAACATGCCTGGATACTTTTTTGCAGTCGCAAATGGGCCAATCTCCTGTTTACGACCGCAAAAAAGGTTAGTATATCTGACCGTCTATCTTCTAATGAGATAAGGGCCAACACAGATGCCTTCCCACCCTCACTAGGAACCAACTCCTCCCCAACACTACACTAACAAACCCCCGGTGACGGTGCACCTGAGGGTGCTGGTGGTGCCTTGGGGCACTAGGGATCATTCTGCATGTGTCCCTCCTGACCACATGCATAACACTTACTGGGACCAAGGTTGTCTGGCCTACCCTTAGGGGGCCATGTGGTCTTAAAACTTGGGGGCTGGGAATCTTTACCCAGAGAACTATTTTGGGGCACATTAGAGAACTCCTTTTAGATACTCGTGTCCCCCCCCACTCTTCTACTGGGGACCCTGCACACCCTTGACTGGGTTTCCCACATACCCCTCGTGGACACGGGTACATTGTCCAGCGGTCCGCCTCCTGAGCAAGCTTCCTGGAGTCAGACAGCTTACTATCCATCAGATGCTGGTACAGCTCTGGAACACATAGACTACTCAAGTGCTCCCAACCAATCAAGTTGTACAATCCCTGGTAATCAGTTACCTTGCTGCCCTTTATCCAACCATCCAGTGCTCTGCAATAAAGGTTCTCACATCAACCCATGTATTTGATTCAAGCTTCTTGAAGAACCTAAACTTTCCCCAGTACTGTTCCGGTGTGAGTCCATACCTAGGGTGATCAACCGTCTGTACATTTCACTGACCACCCGTCATTTTGGTACCTTGTCCATTGTCCATCGTCATTCCTTTTACGGATGCCTTTTGTCCATAATTCTGGGCATTTCAGAGAGCTGTGCTGTTCCCCTGCCAGGAGCCCCAGGAGATAAAGTTTCTTACAATTGGGGCGAGCTCGCACTTCTCTTTTTAACTCCACAGGATGCGGCATTCCCTCCCTGACCTTGCACAGGCTGTGGACAGGCCCGTTGTCATTCTGAATGAGGCTGATTATCACAATTAGAATTACAATGGGCCGTCTGCCTTAAACATAACATGTACAGGCAAGTGAGTGCCTTGGAGCCAGTATATCAGAGGAGTTTTCCCCTATGAGAGTACTTTGGGGAACATGAGGCCTTGTGTAATTTGCCAAAGTCGTTCACTGAGAGCCCTTCAAGTACATTAATCCTCCCGGGGGGGGCGGGGCACCCTCCCTGCTGCCAGTGCCAAGGGCTGTTTGTTTGGCATGCAGCAATCCTTTTCCCTACTACTTTGGAGACACAGGAAGGCCTGTCTCCTTATGAGATGGTTTCTACAGATTTTTTACGATATAGCAATGATAAACCAACTCAACAATGCTCTATAAGTAGTCACCACAAAAGAAAGGTTTGAGTTCACAACAAGCAACAGTGAAAGAAATGTCGTAATGATTTTATTGGAAGATAGTACTCGCTACTTTTCAACAAAGCTTTAAGTCCACTTAATGTTAAGTGTGGTAATGTTATAATTTTGGAGTAATAGTGATGGATTTAAATTAGGCAGATAAACAAGTAATGGAATTGATAAGTCAATAGAGGAGGGACTTTGTTTAATATTATGACTGACCAAGATTTTGCATGCAGGTTTAGGTTTGTGTGTAGTCATTCCAACAAACTTGCCTTGGTGCATTGTCTCAGGGCCGCCCTGCGAGTTCCTGACCCTGCTCTGTTATCTGCCCAGCTCTGCATCAACACAGGGTCATCCTTCCCCGGCCACCACATCTGATGTGGCCTGTCCTTTCATGTTGCTGTGAATTCCTTCCAGTATTTATTTTTACCCTGTTACTATGCCTACCTTGGCAGGTGTGTCACTGTCCCAGAGCTCCCCACGCCATTCAGCATTCATAGCCACTTACCCCTCCTTTCCTGTTATCGTCAATGTTCTATGCCCCCAATTCCATTGATGTGTGGTCGATGTGTTGTCTAATAAGGTACATGAGTGTTGTAAAGTATGGTATGGTGTGATGCGCTGCTACTGTCTGAAGACATACAGGAATCAAACAAGAGAATCAATATGTGTTTTGAAGAAATTGGTGCCTACTCTGTGCTTTTATTATAATTTTACCACAACTTTAGACGTGTGCTGGGGACTGTTTTGTGTTTATAGGTTCTCACAAAGAATAGTGCCACTTACTATCTGCTCACTATGCTTGAACTCTGCTTTCACTCACTACATGATCTTCTCTGCATGGTCTCAAGCTGCCTCAGTGTATTCCATCGAAGAGAGCAGATGCTGCTGCCTTCTGCTCAGGCAGACTCTTGCACGATGATATCCCAGATACAACAATGGAACTTGAAGCAAAAGGGCCGCTGATAGGGATATACAAAATTGTATAACTTCTGTCTCACAAAAAGTTGCACAAATTACACAACATTTTTAGATTGAAATAGGAATCAGGTGACTTTTTTTTTACATGAAAACATCCTTCGCCTAAAAAGTTCCCGGTAAAAGGTTGATTTGAGCAGAAAATGTGTCTCAGCAAGACATGTTCTGCATCGGCTAGTCTATTGCAGATAAAACTTTATGCAAAATCATGTAATAAACATTTTGGAGCAATGTCAATTTAGCATAACATGAAATTTAGGAATTTAAATTTCATGCCAAAATGTAAATTTTGTACAGGCTAGTAGAGGGGACATGGAAATGTGGGTGACAGGTGGGAAGACAAGCAGCAGGGCAGATGAACAAATGACTGGATGGATAGTAGGCACATATACAGGAGCCATACGTGTTGATAGAAACTTGACAGTGACATGACCATAAGTGAAAGTGCATTTCTGTCAATTACCGAGTTTGTGTATGTGGTTTTATGAATGGGCAATTGAGTGAAAGTTAGACTGGGGCAATGACTAGAAGAACAGAACAGAACGATGAGTGAGTGCATGAGCCTATCAATGACAGAGTGAATTGATGCATAAATGGGTAAATTGATGAGTGAGTCCATTGATGTTTGGGTGAATGGGACCCGTGTGAAATATTCAAAATATTCCTATAGCTTCGGTCGTGGCTTACCATAAACAGTAAACCTCAAGGGGCATTTCTTGTGAAACCCAGTAAATATTGTTTCAGCACTCATCCATACCAATACTTGGATGTCCCGACACTGCATATGAATAGTTGAAAACATTGTTTAGAGAGCTCCTACCATGATGCCAATCCCACCAGTATGCCAATAGTCTGTCCTATCATTCAATGGTTGCCAGGGCCAACATTGTGCCAGGGTTGGACACAATGTTTCAAAGTATATCCACAATATGCCAAGAATTACCACAATTATTCTTTGGTCCGATTTAGCCAATAAGAGTACCATTACGACATGCATGCCTTGTTATGGCAGTTGCTAACATTGCCAGGCTCAGCACTATGCCAGCTGTAGGTACCATCATGCCATGACTGACTAAAGTGTGCCATGGTGTATCTCCATTAGGCCAGAACCTCCATTATTCCATCAATGGGCATCATCATGCCATGGAAGGGTAAACATCACTTACAACGAAACTTTTACAACGCACTACCATTACAAAGCGGTCATTACAACGCAAACCATTACAACGCATTGCGCTGGGGGGCGCTCTAGGATAGGGAATATATTTAATTTACTATCCAACACCTTCTCTACTATCCACGGGGACTGGAGTTGGAATAGTAAATTAAATAAATCATTATCCAGCGCCTAAAAGCACTATGCGTTGTAAAGGTTTGCGATGTAAAAACCACGCTGTAAAGGCAGGCGTTGTAATAGCCTGCGTTGTAACGTCATACATCCCGTGGAAGTCCACATTATGCCATACATACTTTCAATACGAACAGATGCCTACATAACCAGTACGAATGAGCTACTTTGGAATGTTAGTCTTACTAAAATAAAATACACTTAATTCTAATAGCAACACGTAAAATGGAATATACTACATTCGTTTATTTTCACCGAGTAGCTGTTGAAATAGCTTCCTTATTTCTCTTTAAAGAATTTACAGAAAACTTGCATCATCTGGTTGTGGTTTTTGTTGTGGCTTTTTGCAGTGAGCAATAGCTTGCTATTAATAGACCATTAAAAAAATCACTAACATCCTGCGAGGTGTAACTGCAGTTTGACGAATGTGAAAGCAGAAAATGATGCAAAATAATGCAAAGTCCCTGATGAACTGTTCAATGTCATCAATCATAAACACACATTATTTCCATGACTCCCGGTACTCACTCATTCAGATATTGTCTTGCAATTTTACTGAGAAGTAGTACTTAAGCTGCAGCTGGCAGGAGGATGTTTTCTGTCCTTGATAAAAGATAAGCATCATCCCATGAATAGTGTAGCTGCTACTTCAACTCATCTGGGCACACTTTGGAGGAATTTAACAATAACACTTCATTTGAATGTCATTCAAGTGATCATTTCCTTTCGAAGACCCCAATGGGAGAAGATATGTTTAAAGTTTTATTTTAAAACCCTGCTAACCTATGGCTGATGTAAGACACGGGAGCAGCCTCAGGCAGGCCTGCCGGCTGTAGCTGCTTCTTGCAGTTTCTGCACCAAGCAGTCAGACACAGGCAGTGGCAGACTAACCCTCTGTCTATCAACAAACACACAGGGGATGCTAAGGGTCTAAGAAGAACTACAATTATCTGTACACTCAAATGTAGTGTGGTAAGGTAGTCAATGTGAGGAGAGAGAAAGAGGAGTATGTGAAATAAGAAAAAATAATAAGAAAAATACCCATCAGCCCACCCATTGGCGGAATCTCATCAACTGGGATTTGTCGAAAACTGGTATCTACTAGGTACCTCTCTGAACATACGTGGAGGAGTACTAGTGTTAGATCCACCAGTGAGAGAAAGCCAACAGGATATGTTGGTAGGTTGAAGGGAAAGAAAAGTTGCAGTGCTCATAAAAGAGTTGGGTGGTGAAAAAATTTGATATTTAAGATTGCCTGTTATGATGCCAAAGATAAGGCTTTATTGAGGGGGTCATCATAACGGCACGATTAAAAGCAGAGTGAAGATAGTGTGTCAAACAAATACTACTATCAGTTGTAGAAACTATATGGTCAACATGTTTCAGCCTAACAAGGCTTTCTTCAGGACCTGTAATTATTATATTACTGCAACAGTGAAAATAAATAATAATGAGTCAAAACCTACCAGTAGTAATTTACTATATGGTAGTCTCACATCATGGTGAAGAAGAATCTCTCCCATAAATTGTATGGAGATAGCCTCACCTCGCCTGGCACTCGCTCAGGTCAAAGAGGCCCCGCTCTGTCCGTCGGTGCCTCCGGCTGCCTTCTGAGCCCTCGGCCACTTTGACCTGAGCGAGAGATTGAAGAGGAACAGGGAGAGGATAGAGCCTTGTGGGACCCCAAGTGTGACTTTTGTTGGTTTTGAGAGACAGGAGTTGATTTTAATTTGTTGCGAGCGATGTTGAAGGAAGGAGGTGAACCATTTTAGTACTGTACCATTAATGCCGGAGCGCTTCGACAAGGTCTCCAGAAGAGCTGGATGATTTACTGTGTCGAATGCCGCAAATAGGTCATTAAGGATGGGTAGGCAGGCATCACCTTCATCTAAGGCCTTGTGAATGTCGTCGGAGACGTTGAGTATAGCTGTTTCCATGCTACAGCCTTTCCTGAATCCAGATTGAAAGGCGTCAATGAGGTTGAACTCATCAATGTGTTTATTGAGTTGGTGGAGAACACATTTCTCCAATGATTTTGCAAGGAATGGGAGGATCGAGATAGGTCTGAGGTTGTTAAGATCATTAAGCTCGGCCCCAGGTTTCTTGAGAATGGGTGTGATTTGCCCTAGTTGAAGGTAGTCTGGGACACAGCCTGAGGTTAGAGAGGCGTTGATGATTTTTGTCCAGAAAGGGGAAATGGTGTGGTTGAGTTCTTTTATAATATTGGATGGGAGGGGGTCCATAGAGTGGGAGGAAGGTTTTCGATTAGAAATTATATTGAAGACCTCGTTTTCCGACATTAGCTCAAAGTTGGAACAATGCGCATTGTTTTTTACCTGGAGGCAAGTCTGATTGTCCTTATTAAGAACTCTTTCTGAGTGGTCAAGGGTGGATGAAGGGGGGCAGGTTAAGAGGGAATGGGGGTTAGCGGTTTGTATGAAGGATTGATCAATTTTAGAGACTTTATTAGTGAAGAAGGTGGCAATTTCTTCACATCGCTCATTGGTGGCTTCGATTTTTTGAGAGGGAGTGCAGTTTGTTTGGCTTTTGACAATGTTGAAGAGTTCTTTCGGTCTGTTTTTCGCCACATCTAATTAGCTGCGGAAAAAAGACGCCTTTTTACTGCCCTGGCACAGAAACTGCTGCTTAGTGCCAATGCAGGCACCATATTGCAAGGGTGCCTGCATTGCAGGCAGGATTGTTTTTGTGCAGGAAGGAGGACTTTCCTACACAAAAACAATTCTCAGAGGCATTTTCCTCTTCCTAAGTGCTCTGCAGAATGCAGCACACTTTAGAAAGTGGAAACAATGAGGAGAAATGAAGATATTTCTCTTTGTTGCTCCTCTGGTGGGGAAGACGTGCACCTCTGACACATTCCCAGGTCTACCAGTGATGGTATACCCGGCAATATGTCCAAATGAATGGGTGGATGCATGGTTACACTCATGACCGACCCTTGGTATGCCTCCCTCCCGCAGAGTAAACTGCTGCCTTCCATTATTTTAGATTTGTCAAGCCATGCAGGGTCACGCAAGGCATCCTTTCGTGGTTTGGTAAATCTCATTAGGTTTTAATTTGTCCTTGGGTCCCACTGCGTGGCGCATGGGTGATGCAAAACCTTGATAAATATGGACCTTATGTTCCAATTACGAGTTTGAAGTAGTTCGGAGCAGAGATATGGGGTGGTCAAAATTAACAATCCTGACTGTATCTTTGCACCTAACTACACCTACTACAAGTTAATCTCCACGTAATGGGCAATAAACGAGGACATAATTATATTGGTTAAATCCTGCACTGAATTACCAGTTCTATGGGGATTAACAGTACCATTTACCATCCACTCTGAGGCGGTGCTTAATGTGAGCTGGGAGGGCATTGTGGAATGGGACATAGGGAGAGAATTGTGTGGGAAGGGTGGAAGAGGGAAGAAGATGATGTGGTGTGGAAGGGGAGTGTTCGATTCTCTACCCTTGCCTTGCCTCGGAAGGGGGTCGGATGGGGCATGGACCAGGGACAGGTTTCACCAGCAGCCCATTTACAAAGTGATTTTACCAGTTAGATCTTCCAGAAAATTCTGGCCCCGTTTTCCTGCACTAGAAAATCCAGTTGAGAGAACACCAGGCTACTTATAATTTGGCTGCGCAAGATCCCACCCAGCGGCACCGCTTTGCCTCAGCTTGTAATCAAGGCCTGAACCATTTGTGCTCTGAACTGCAGAAAAAATTGTGCACCACTGCCTACATGCCACATGCAACAGTTGTCTCAATTTATGCCTATAAAGAGAAAACCCTATTACAAAGGGTTACAATCAACCAGTAGATCATAAATATAGGCTGTTCAACAAGTGATGGACTCAACCGCCGATTATTGGGGGAAGACCTTTCACAGTTCTCTCTCTGCGTGTATTATGTATGTTTATGTTTATGGGATTTGTAAAGCGCATGACTACCCTTGGGCATCTCAGCGCTGAACATGACAGCCAGTGCTATCCTTTCCAAATCTAGCACAATGTGTCTGATTTTTTTCAGATGGTGCTGACGTGTCAAACGTGTCAAACTGATGGAGAGTCTGCACACTTGTCCAGTAAACCCTGGGTCGGATGACACAGCCTTTACATATTTACGCCAGTGAAGTGATGGTGTTCTCAAACAAGACAATCTTCCTTCTGACTCCTTGGTGTCCTGGCTCAGAAGAAGAATAGTGCACCGGGCTCCCAGGTTTCCAAGGTCCATACTTGAACATCCAGTCCAGTACAGCTATTTCCTTTGAATTCTTGAATATATAATGTAATAGACAAGAGTGCATGCTCATAATCCATAGAAAGAACCTGAGTGGGATGAGCTCCTCAGGCTTGAACCTGGGATTATTTAGAGCTCTCAATGCATCTTTGCAGTATAGCACGGTTGTGCAGTGGAACCAATAAACATAAAGAGAGGGGAGACCCAGTGCTTGCTTCACAATTTCTCAGATGTAATCAAATTTGAGAAATTTGTGAAGCGAGCACCGAATTTACCTGGGTGCGCATTGCTCACCGATCTTGGATACATATAACAAGCGCTCTTTCCATAGAGATTGGGTCTCCCCTCTCTCGATGTTTATTAAATGCACAGAAAGTGTGAAGCTGAGGGCACACCCATCTAAAGACTTCTCACTCCTCCTCAGTTTATAGAGAATGTGTGCAGTGGGAATTCTTTACCTGCGAAAACACAGCCTAGGGGCTATACTGACAGGAAATAGACACACCCATTTACAATACATTAATAACAATTACATAGATATTTTACCCACCCCCGAGGATTCACTCTCATTGATCTATGCTGTAACTGGTGATACAACAGAATCTCTGGGTTCCCCGTGCACACCAAATACGTTTTAAGTGTCAGCGCATTAATATTATCCAGTGCTGACCTGGCTCGCATCTATGGGGCACTGCCTCTCAAAAATCCTTTCTGCGACATACAACTATTGTTCCACTCTTTTCCTGCAAACATAAAAACTTCTAATGACTGGCAGCAATGCCAAGGTGCACCAAGAGGTGGAAATGATCTCATAGTTCCATCCCACCAACTAAAGTGTGATTCCAGGAACAACGCTTATTGTCAAGCAATCTTGGAGATTGTTCTCTTGCACCGCGGGTCATCTTTTGGGTACATGAGTTATTTTTTGGCACATTACTGGTAAGTATTGCACATGCCTGAGATGCACTGAGACACCCATGGGCCATTGGATACTAGCAATTTCTCCTTCTATAATGTCACTATGTACGCTGGGTTTGGTGTTGGGTTGGGACACCACATGAAGAGTACAGCTCAAGGTTACTCATTGGATGCTTAGCCTTCCGGCCACCAAGGAATAGGTCCCGGTGCATGGTCTTTCCCTTCAGTACATCGAGATCAACATAACTGGAGAATTACTGCAGTTTTCATGATTGGATCATAATAATATATCCCTTCAGAATAATGTTATTAATTAGTATGGGCCATATGTATCAACATACCATTTTGCGATTCCTCAATAGCGATTTTTAAGGAATCGCTATTTAGAAATCGCAAAATGGTATGTATGAAGAAATTCGCTATTTTTTAGTGATTCCTTAAAATTCCATAATTGCGATTAGCAAATTGCTAATCGCAATTAAGGAATAATTTCCCATTGATTTCTATGGGCCAGGAGGCCCAAAGGAATGAATGGGAAATTATTCTCAATTTGCGATTTGCAATTTGCTAATGGCAATTATGGAATTATAGAACCCATTTGGCCTTGATACATATGGCCCTATGTCTTTATAGTATATAGTATAGAGTTGTGATCTTAGTAGCAGGATCATAACACGCATTAAATAATATTCGTACAGAGAATTTCTTTGATTTGGCAATTACATACATTGACGCCTGCCCTCAGCATGCATGGTAATGGCCTGAGGCATGAGAATTGGACATCGAGCATTGGCGTGGACCAGGACCTCTCTCCTGCTATTAGTGTAGGCTTGGGAAAAGGTATAGTTTTGGTCGTGCCTTATGCCCACTACACCACCCTCATTGCCTGATATAGGCACTTTGTTGTTATGCATTTTGTCAATCATTTCATTGTTTTTATCACCAACTTCTCTTTTCTACTCCCAATGTGTCTATGGCTACACCAAACGCTCCTTATCTTTTCTGGGTCTGGCTGGCTCTTCCTAGTGGACATTTCTCCCTTTATTATAAACATTGCACTGGGTTTGCCCCCCCCCTGGGTTATCCTGCCCTTCTATGCACAACTTTCTATCTGCTCCAGCTTCATCATCCTCACCACCTCCCTGTACGGTTCCCACTTTAAACTTGCAATTTGCCTTGCATAACAATTTTCGATTCAGCTATGAAAATTGCACCTCCATCTGGCAAACATTCTCTATGAGTGTTTAGTCACTTCTTGTGGTCTAGAAGGGCTTCCTATACATTTTTTAGTCAACACTCCCTTTTTCTCATTTTTCATGTTTCCTTTATCTGTGCTGAGTACCCCCATCTCCTCATGTTGAATGCATGATACACTTGTACTACACTCTTTTTTCCATTTCTCTCATGCACAGATCCGACTGTTCCACTACCACAGCTACCACAGTGGTATCACATAATATTGGATTCTTTGCCACCCACAACCTCTCCTGCATCTTTTTATTCCTGCATTGAACAATTAGTTGCTCATGGACCATCTCGTCCCTCATAGCCTCAAATTGACACCAAAGAGATAATTTGGGCAATCTCGTCACAAACACATCTACTGTTTCATCTACCTTCTGCGGTTGAGTGTAAAAATCGATGCCTGCACATCACTGTGTTAAGCTCCTTAGCAAAGTGCTTTTCCTACCTCGCTTTGGCTTCCAAGTATACATTAGCAATGGCATGAGTGATGCAACATTCTGTTAAAGATAACAAAATTGCTATACACTTAACCAGCACCATGTGGTGCAAGTTATAGTGACAGCCTTTTCTCTCCCTTCTCTGTCTCTCTCTCAAGCCTTCTCTCTTGCACCCCACTTCCACCTCTTTCCTCTTTTCTTTTCAATCTTGTGCTTTCTCTGAACTGTTTACTCTTGTGTCTTTTCTGAACTTGTGCTCCTTTATCTCATCTTTTTATGTCTTTTCCTGAACTCTATATGCCTCTTTCTGGACTTTCTGTGCCTTTTCTGAACTTGTTGTGCCTTTTTATGAACTTTCTGTGCCTTTTTATGACGTTTTTATGGCTTTTTCAGATCTCTTTTGCCTCTTTTTTCTGAACTTTCACATTCCTGTGCACTTTTCAGTCTTTTCCAATCCTTTCATTCTTCCTTTCCTGTGCTCCATGAGGGGTCCAATGCACCTCCTCCCCTCCATTCTTTTCCCCCCTCCATGCTCTGTACCTGCTCTCCCGCATCTTGTTGCTTCTTCCCACGTCTTCTTCCTGCCCTTCCTTACCTCATCCTCCACCTCCCTGTGCTCCTCCCCTCTCCAACTACCTACGTAATGGCATCTGCTGTGCAAATCAATTGAGCAGGTGCCTGGGCCCAAGCTCCCCCCTCCACTCAATGGACTGGTCCTCGGAGCAGTTTAGGCCCACTAGGACCTGGCCTGCACCTTGAGATCCCACATTGCTCCCCCTGCAACCTCCTCTCACCACTCTCTTGCCTTCTCACGCCTCCTCTCTTGTGCACTACTTCCATTTCTTTCCTCTTTGCTTTCCACTCTTGTACCTCCTCTGAAAGTTTTACTTGTGTGCCTTTTCTGAAATTGTGTGCTTTTTTTTACCTTTCTCAGCCTTTTTCCAAACTCTTTGTGCCTTTCTCTGAACTTTCTCTGGCTTTTTCTGAACTCTCTCTGCCTTTTTCCTGGACTTTTCTCTCTTTTGCCTCCTTCTAAACATTTACACTCCTGTGCTCCTTTCAGCCTTTTTCTATCCTGTTATACTTCCTTTCCCGTACTTCTTCAGGCCCACCCTGATCCTTCCATGCTTTTTCCTCCTCCTTTCTGCTCCTACTCCTTACCTGCTCTCCCGAGTCTCTTGCTTCTTCCCATGTCTTCTTCCTGCCCTTCCTAGCCCTGCCTTCACCCCCTTGCGCTCCCCCTCCCAAAACCTATTTAATGGCAGGCGATGCATGGCTGTATTACTGTACTCAGCCAAAGTTATTGAGAAGGCAATTAACCATCATCTCACCAGACACCTGGAACTTCACAATGTTCTCGGCCACAACCATCGAGCTTTTAAAGCACCATTGCATGAAGGCAGCACTCATTGCTGCCACAAATGGGATCTTCGCCTTACAGGACTCAGGGGGGAAAGCCACCCTTGTACTGCTGGACCTCTCCGCAGCATTCAACAATGTATCACACCTCAGCCTCATCAAAATATATCACCAACAGTCATCCAAGGTCCAGCCCTCGAATGGATACACTCCTTCCTCACAGGGCAAACACAGAGAGTCAGACTCCCACCCTACACATCAAATACCCTGGACATGATCTGCTGAGTCCCTCAAGAATCATCTCTCAGTCCCACTCTATTCAACATTTACATGGCATCACTTGCCGAAATCATCAGAACTCATGGCATCTCCATAATTTCCTATGCCGATGACACCCACCTCAACCTCTCAATGTCTAGCCAGATCCAACGTCACCAAATGCATGATCTGAATAGCGGAGTGGATGAAAGCCAATTGCCTGAAGCCCAACTCAGACAAGATGGAAGTGCTGATTTTTGGGGACGAGAACTCCCCCAGGGAGTCATCAAAGCTTGGTCCAACACCTATGCCGTCTAACCATGCATGAAACCTAGACGGCAAACTCAACTTGGCCCCAAAGGTGAACGCAGTCAGCTCCGCCTGCTTCCACATACTATGCATCCTCAAGAAACTCTTAAAATCCCCACAAGCACCAGGCGTACCGTCACTTAAGCTATAGTCACTAGCAAACAAGTCAACGTCACCACACTCTATGTCAGAATCTCCAGCCACTGCCACCAGCGACTTCAAACCATCCAGAACAGGACAGCTAGATTCATCCTGGATCTTTCACCTCACACACACATCCCCCCACACTTGGTGCTGAAGCACAAACGCTGCCAATTCAAACTCCTCCCACATAAATACAAGGCACTGCACAACATAGGACTGGGCATACCTCAACTCCCGCCTTCACTTTCACCAACCTACCAGCCTCCTACACTCAGCCTCACAATACCTGTATCCGCTAAAGGAGAATGGGTGTCCTAGCCTTCTCCTACATCGCACACAAAACATGGAACAACCTGCCTCCACCACACATCAGAACCTCATTCTCCCTTCTTGAATTCTAAAAGAGGCTGAAGACATGGCTCTTCAATTAGTCCCCAGCAGAGGACCTACATACCTGCTCCATCGCCTGGATACTCTTTGGGTGATAAGTCATGCTATTCAAATCCATATACCAGAACATACCTGAGAGGAATAACTACATATTTAGAATTCAACATACATTAGCATATTCATTCATTCCTTCATTCATTCATTCATTCAATAATCTGTATTCAGTTTAAAAAACCATAAAAGATACAGGATAACAACAAGTAACATTCTGGAACATTATATACTGCCACAAATACAGCAATCCCTTCTTTAAACAGTCATTAAAATCATTTTTGGCTGTCATTTAATGTAAGACCAAGCTCAATAAAAACAAATACAATTTACACCAAAAAAAGATAGATATTAACCAGGTCTGTTCAATTAAAACCAAGGGTTTAAAACGTCCAGGCGAGGAATAATGTTCACTAATGCTAGCACATTTAGTTTGTGACAAACAAAAGCATCTATTTATTGCAAGAATTTCATGTATGGATAAAGTGCAAAACTTCATACAACGCCTAGATGTATTTCAGGATCCACGAAAAACAGTGCAAATACTATAAAGTGCCAAAGTATGTATAGTTTCTAGTTACTCCAAGGTAGCCTCTATATGAATAAATGATGACCATTAAAGCTATTAAAGTGCAAATAAGTGCAATTGCTTAAACATTTTTCTTTAGAACAAAGTATATGGCTTCTAGATAGTTTATATAATCTTTGTCCGCGAGATGAAAGTGCAAGTTGTGCAGGGAGCCAGAGATATATAAAATGCGTGCTATTCTAAATTAACCTCTATTCAATTAATAGGTAACCGCTAGAAGCTCATAGGATGGAAATAGAAACATGTAAAAGTCCCATGTCAGAGTATTGCGTTAAAATGTCATGCCTTTTTTTGTTCTTACTAGATTGACAGCCAATAAAAATCTACTGACACTAAAAACAATTTTCTGAGTAGTGCCAGTCTTTAAAACTCTTATCGCATCAGAGCATGTTCTAAATCCCAGGTTCCGACATATTGGCTTTATCCAATTTTGCCTTTGACTACACTATGCTGGACAAAAGAACAATATAAGGGCGTCATTTTCCGGTGCGTTAGATTGACACAAACGATAGCCATTGTCATTGGACTCACCATTTTTACAGCCCCATTAGGCTGTGTTGGAATACACTTGCAAAACACCGTAACGGAACTTCATATATAATGATTTTGCAAGTTGGGGATACACTTCGTCCAGATATGGTTAGAAGAATGGAGAAGGCTTTGATAAAAGAAACTGATGCATTAACCTACCTATTGCAGCATTATGGGTACAAGTGTTTTTCATATACACCCAAAATTTGCTTTTCAATACCTTTTTATGGACGGTGTTATTAAGGCAGGGGTTTCCCAAAGGTGATTGAGCCCAAGTTTGCAGAACCATATTTGACCCACAGGAGAGAGAGATTGATTGAATCTTAGATTCTCTTCTAAGCCTTCTCTATGCCTAACTAGCTCTAGGATGCTCCATAGGCACACCCAGAATAACAAGGGTCTTAAAATTTCTTGATGATCTAAGCGCTTTAAATTCAGATCAATGATAATTGGAATTATGGGTATTCTTACCGGGAGGGATAGTAACATCCTCAGAAACTTATTTTCTTCCCCTAAACATATTCCTGCATGCAGCCCCCCAGAGTTCTGCATCGTACATAGATATAGTTTGCGCCCTATTAGATATACTTCGAGTGCGGGGCACACAGCTTTAGTAATGCTACTCTTAGGTTTTTTTAGTATTGGGCAGAAATCTGTATCAAAATTGTCCTGCTTTTCTGCAAATGAGGGAACCACACTAGCTGGTATATAATATACTACCTAAATACTTAAAATTCGGCACGTACTCTAGCCTCTGTTCCTGGATGGTAATATTTTTCTTGAATGATTTGTGCGGTCTGATTCCCATATATTTTGTTTTGTTAGAGTTGATTTCTAAACCTTTTGTGGCGCAATAATCACTAAATAAATTCAATAGGTTCTGAAGGTCCTTCAGGGTATGTGAGATTAGAATAGTATCATCAGCAAATAACAGGGCTGGAACAGGCACCCCACTCAACGTCAGAGAATCGTGACTGCACCCCAAGAGATATTCTGGGGCGTTGTTTACAAATAGTGAGAGGAGGGTGGGTGCCAGCACAGAGCCCTGTCGTACACTTCTCCTTTTGGAAATTGTTTCAGTTAATTCTCCCCTTGGTCCCCACCTTACCTTCGCATAATTATCTTCATGTAATCTTATTACTGGGCAAAGAGGTTGTCAGGTGCACCATGTGTTTTTAGGGAGTTCCTAAGCAAGTTTCTAGGTATAAGGTCAAAGGCAGCCTTCAAGTCTATAAAAGCTATTTATAAGTGGCCTTTCTTTAAAAGAGTATATTTCCAACCCATACAAAGAAATCTAAAAACCTGGTCAATTGTGCTAGTTCTATCTCTGAACCCAGCCTGGTATTGTGTTAAAATGTTGTTTCCCTCTAGCCAATCATGAAGTTTCGATAAAAGCTGTCTGGCATAAATCTTTTGCATGGTGCTAAAAAGGCTTGTGGGGCGATAGTTTGGCGGGTTTTGGCGCTCCCTTTTTAAAAAATAAGAATCATTTCGACCACTTTCCTGGACTAACCTCTGAAAAAGTGCTGCATATTTTTTTCATTGTCTCAATTTTTCCCACTATTGATGGCCCTTTCAGGGATCTTTGATTGTTACTAACTATAGGTTGAGTAGAAGATGAGTTGATTAGCATATTAGAAATGCAATTTAAAATGTTTAAAATAAATGAAATGCGTGTTTAGAAGTGACTTACAAATTGTGTGATTACCTACAGAAAAATAAATAATTAAAACAAAAAATAATTGGAGTGTAACAGCTGTAGACACGAGAAACATTATTTAGAAATGCTTCATTTATAATCCCATTTCCAAAATTATTGCACCAAGCAACTATACTATAGCCTGTACACCGACAAGGCTCGAAGCTTTCCTTTCGACCTTTGCCCATAGTGAAGTACACTGTGCAACATCTTAACATTGATGTGATCCTAGGAATGTGCTGACTTTAATATTATGCTCATTTCGTTCCTCTTACCCCATGTTAGATAATTTCCACGAAGAATAATAGACTTTTTGAAATTGTAAGAACAAATGGTGATATTGACTTATAAATGCTGCTTCAATATTAACTTGATATATGCTTTCATATTTGCAGATTAGCCTTTGTTTCTGCAATGAAACTCAAAATGTGCCTTTTAGCTTAGGTAGGAGGGTTCTCATGAGAACCTTCCTTCATGTAACAATTATGCTCAGAAAATGTAACAAGCCAAATGACAAGAGTGCAGACTGTGGGAATCGGAAGAACATGCATCGTATGACCGACAACACCACCTTGCAAGCTGTTCTGATTGGATATCAAGTGAACGCATCATTAAGGAACTGATGCATGCATTGAAATGTTATAATAATAAGTGTTCCTAGCTAGTTAAACCACCACACCCTTTTTCCCCTTATCCTGTCCCGTAGCCTTGCTGCTGGATTTCTCCATTGCCTAAGGCCCTTCTTCACAGAGAGTTGATTTCCCTTTAGATATTCTTGAGGTGATTATTACATTATTTGAGATATATTCTACTGCACAATTCGCTATTCTCAGACAGTTGCTATTGCAAACGTGAGGAGCTCAGCTGAGTCTAGCTGAAGTTCTATTTTTACTCATTGCTCTTGTCAAACAGAACTCTTTATGGGTTTCTACTTAGAATAGGTCCCCTAGTTAGCTTGTTTGAGTTTCTTTATGGAATACATATTTTAATTGTTGATTGCTAACCCTTCTTTCATTATTTCTGTAAATTACTAAATGAAATAAAGAGATGACATTCATACCTCATTGAATAAAACTCAAATTCTGAGCATGGTGAAAAAGGTTAATTGACATCCCGTGAGCCTGGAGGATTCTATTGCTATTTGTAAGTGAGTGTATTTAAATATATTAACCATCAGGAGAGTCCTTTGGGTGCCAGCATACCTTAACCTCCACATTTACATTTTACTCTCTACTGAAGAAGGATAAAAATCCTAACACACACGTGTCTAGAGATACATACCACAGGCAGCACCAACAATGGTGAAAACTAAAGACTTTCAAGCAAAGTGAGTGTTATCATTCACTGCAATTGCCACAATGCAACTGGGCACTGTGTGCAGGTATGCCAGGCAGTGTGCTCCCTCCAACCTTTTGAAATGGTTGACGTATTAGTAGGCAAATAAGACCGTTATTGTTAATCAAATTATAAAAGACAGTAAAAGTATTGTTTTGGGGGAGTTACAACTCCTAAGCATTCAGATGAGTGTTCAAGCAAAGAAGCAAAATACGACATGCAGGAGAATTCCTTGAAGATAGGGTAAGGACATGACTAACCCTGTTTTGAGATCGGAGATCCAAATAGGCAGCATTCTGGGCACTGGGCTCGGTCATGGAGCAGACTTGCGAAAACAGGCCGTCCTTTGGCACATCAGTGGCCCATCCACTGCATGGACGTGCTGCAGACATCTATAAATAAGGTGGGGGCAGTCTCCACATTATAACCAACAAAAACAGTTGTAAAGTGACCAAAGATGGCGCCTCCAGTATGGAACAAAAAGGAGTTTAAAAAATGGCTGCCAGATGAAGCACTCTCTTTGCACAAGTGCAACGGAGAGGCAGAGTAACAAATGAAGAACGACGCAGAAATAAAATTAATCCAGTAAAATCCAGTAAAAACACCCAACACTGAGAGTCAAAAGTCATAACACAGACTTAACAAACTCTTTGAAACACATCAATCAATAAACTGCATAAATATGATGTGCCAAGTAGTGTACTCTATAGCGGGAGCGTGCACACTGCAGCAGTCCCTAAATAAGGCGGCTAAGGTCTGGACATAATGGCCAAAAAATGCTAGAGCACACACTGACCAAAGATGGTGCCTCTGGTGTGAAACAGAAGGCAATTAAAAAATGGCTGCTGAACGGAGCGCACTCTCTGCACATGAAATAAAATTCATCCAGTAAAATCCCATAAAACACCCCCTACTGAAAGTAAAAAAAAATCACCCCACACTCATTAAACTCATTAAAACACTATCAATCAATAAAGTGCAATAATATGATATGCCAAGTAGCATACCTTTCAATTATTTACCAAGAGCCTGAGTACAGCTTCCCCTTCATTTAGAAATGTTCAGTCTTTGCCCTTTGGTTGTGGGATTTGAATCTCTGGGTGAACATACCACAAGAGGTATCTGAAGGAAAACTTCAGGGCTCAAGATATCAGGTCTTGCAATTCGGTTCGCTTCATGGTCTTTTGGAACAGGGTCTTCTTCTTCTGCATACACCCTGTGGTAAATAAATAAATAATACCCTATTTTTGACTAGGCTTATAGCATAACAGATAGCTCAATAAATAAGAGTCAAGATTCGAGGTAGTAGGAGTTTCTGCAGGTTTATTACAGCATAAGGACAGGATCAGGACAACCTGCATAGGAATAGGACAATAAGGACGATAAGGCCTGGCAGGGGAAAAGAGGGCCCAGCAGGACAACTGGGGCCCAGCAGCTGCTGGGGCTGGGTCTGGGATGAGCGCGCTAACATTCAATAACAAGACACAGGCATATATACATAGCGCAAACACATAGCATTACATTGCAGTAGGCGTAACAGTGGGTGGAGCAGAAGGCGTGACGTGTAACAGTCGCGAGAGATAACAGTAAAAAGAGGTGTAACTGGGAGTTTACTTAGACATGTGATGTAAAACGTAACAGAATATGTCATGAATGGGCGGACACATAGGAGGGGGCTACCTAAGGAGCCGGGACCTCTAACCTAATGGTGCGCGAAAACTAGCAATGACGTGTTACTAGGAGAAGCTGGGGGCTACGAACTCTGTGCTAGGAGCAGAGACTAGAGTCTGGAGGGTCGGAGCGACATGTACCTAAACCCTATCTGGTATCTAATGTTTAGGGAACATGTTGATATAAACTAGAAGTCATGAGGGGAGAGGCTAACCTGACTCTAAGACTGGACCATGCATTATTCTACATGTAGTGCGTGAAGAATATTAAATGACCATTAAATACAGTATTTCTCTAACATGGAGACGAGAAGGCTAGACAAGGACGGAAACTATTGATGCAGTTCAGTAGCTTAGGAATGCAGAGGAGGAGGACTGAACTGATAGCAGGAACTATAACATACTTTTGGCAGACTCAGAGGCAGGGCCGGGCTGCACCGGGCACTGCGAGGCAGGAAGTAAGTGAAGGGTCGAGGATACAGGTGGGGGCTGTATCGCTCCTCAGCGGGGCTTTCAGGAGACAGGAGCTGAATCTGTGGTCCGGGCCCTTTTGAGGCCTGGAAACGGGGACTTTATAATGGAATAACGTGCACACTGAGAAACGTGGCAACATTACTTTACATAGGCCTGATATTCGTAGTATTCACGAGGACTGGAAACTAACATATTAGAGGTGGACACAACTGTAATTGCGTCTTTAATCAGAAATGGGGAATAACATATGCATATTGGTCATGCACACATAACATATGATGGATGGGGCGTAGGGACACAGAACATGGCAAAATTTACTTTTCCACATTCCCTCCTTGTCACTACGTTTTCATCAGGAAACATCAATATTCATGATACCATCTATCATTTCATACAGTACCATTTGCTCGTCTCGAATTGTCTTGGAACGGGATTTAGAACGGGGCTTGGGACTAGGAATACAAGAGGTAGCACACATGCTGCAAATCGCAGGGCCACATTGTATACAGAGGCAGCAGCTAAATATGATCGCTACTGCAATACCTAAAAAGGACAGGACTTTCCAACCCCATGCGGAAATTATATTCCAGAACCAACCGGACCATGTCCAGGTGCCTGGATCTTGGTGTAACAGATGGGCAATTTTATGGAGTCTGGTTATAGCTGAATAAACAGACGGCGCGTTATTTGGAATGAAAATGCAGCAACTAGATCCGAGAATTCTACAGGCCCCGCCCCTATCGGCCAGTATGACATCAAGGACGAGACGATTCTGTAAAACGACAATTCTCATAAAGGATTGTTCTTCAGTTAAGTTACCTAGAGCGGAGGCAGTCTCATCTACTACTGCTTCAAGGGTTCTTGTTAACCTACGAATTAGCTTACTATTTACAACTGTACCTAAATAAGGGAAAACACCTTTATCTATATCAATGAATTGCTCTGCGGCGGTTTCAGTATAATCGACAATCGGGAGATTTCTCTTGTATCTAGTGTGTACTAAGAAAGAATTCCTATGATAATCAGGTGGGGCTAGAAAAACAGGTGGCAGTAGGAAGGCAATGTAACAGGTTCCCTCCCAATCGAGGGGCAGACGGACATATGCAGTTTGACCACAAATAAAATAAGAATGACGTGAAGCTTTGAAAATAGTTTTCCTACTGTCACTATACTGGATAACAGTAGTACATTCACTATGACCTATATGTACAGAACCATAACTACGGACACATAATTCGCCTTTGACTGGTAGTACTGAAATAGCGGGTGAGTCTGGAGTAGTATCAGACTGAACATTCAGAACCATGAAATTCGACGAATAATTACCTAAATTATAAACTTCATTTTCTAGATCTAAACCTGTTCTGTGGGGGAGACCTTGCTTGTCTGGAAAACATGTACTGTTAAGAAAAGACATATCTGTTGAGGATGACGTTAGCGTGGACCATGCTCCACACGACCCATTGTGTGAGAATGGATAAGGAAAGAGTGGCAGAACTCCCTTCGATGTCTGGAAAGGGGGGAGTCGACCACACACCCAACAATTAGTGGCATTGCTGGTCTGGTGTGAATAATGTAACATACGGATGAATGTGTTATTACGCATGGCGAGGCGGTATGAATATTCGTGAGGAGGCAGATCACTAAACGTGTGCTCTACTGTAGCATGAGCAGACATATTTACATGAGGAACTGGAAAACACAGATAGAAAGCATAACTGGTGCAGGAAATCATTATGCTAAGAAATAATATGAAACTTAGAAAAACGATGCATTGAAGTGAACTTCGACTGACTCTCTCACTATGGGGGTCTATTTTATACATGTCAGAAACAGTCTAACCGTTTCACCTAGGGGAGGACTTATACAATCAAACTGGCTGACTTATTAGACCTGAGCTTTAACTTATACTCCTGTTGCGGAGTTTTCTCTAACAAGGGAGGGGTTGTAATAAAGTCTGGTGCGGGACAGTCCTTTAAAACAATGTTCTGGCAATCCTTCGAATCCTGGGAAATGTTCTTGGCAATGTCTTTGAAGATCGGTTTTGGTCCTTTGAAAAGTTTTACATGAGAAAGGTGGACCCACCCCTTCCTGCCTTCCAACTTGACGGCAGTTCGGGTGGTCAAGAGGACCTGACGTGGCTCCTTCCAACGTGGTTCCAGCGGACTTGATCTGTCAAAATTTCTGATCATCACCAAGGATCCTGGAACGATCTCGTGCGGTGCCACCTCGGTATTGTCTGGAAATGCGGCGGCAACCTGTGAACGACATGAGTTGAGGGCAGACATCAAGGAAGCTAGGTAATCTGTCAGCATATTACATGAAACATCGGTAATACTTCGGGGTCTAGGAGTACCCCACATGTTAGGGGGGCGGCCGAATACGACCTCATACGGGGACAGACCTGATCTGGAATGTGCGACCATACGCATGTCAAACAGAGCGACTGGCAAAGCTACTAACCAGTCCACACCCTTGTCTTTACAGACTTTTGCTATACGGATTTTCAGAGTCTGATTATGTCTCTCGACTAGTCCAGCTGCTTCTGGATGGCGTACACAATGGAACTTCCACTGGTACCCTAACAACAGGGAAACGTGTCTCATGAGTTCGGATGAGAATGGCTGACCGTTATCAGAATATACGACTCTAGGGAGTCCATATCTAGGGAAGAATTCACGAACCAGCTGCTTGGCAGTGGTCGCGGCTGTGTAATCTGGGACTGGATATGCTTCTGTCCACCTGGACAAAGCGCATACAACTACAAGGACATACTTGAAACCTCGACATCGCTCCATCTGAATATAATCCATCTGGAGGACCTCAAAAGGGTGGTCAGGGGGCTGGAAACCACCTTGTTCCACCGGGACACTTTTACCTGGATTAAACTGACAACATATCATACAGGTACGGACTTTCTGCTTGGCTGCAGCTCGTAAATGCTTGTTAAACCAAATGTTCTGGATACTGTCTAACATAGCTTTTTCTCCTAAATGTGCTGGACTATGTGCGGTATTGATAATAACTTGAACCATAGAATCGGGGAGAAACCATGTGGCTCTACCCTTCGTTAACCATCCTTGATCTGTCTGGACCCCTCCTTGTACAGACCATTTCTTGATTTCATCGGGAGTAGCATGTAACTGAATATCTATGACATCTTGTGTAGGGTCCTTAACTGTCATGCATGTAATCAGATCTGGAGTATGTGTCTTGTTTACTGGAATGTCTGGAGTCTGTGCTGTAAGCTTGGCTGTGCGGTCTGCTAAATCATTACCTTGGGAAATAATGTCAGTGACTTTCGTATGTGCTTTGCATTTCATGATAGCAATAGATGTCGGTAAATGTATGGCATCTAACAGAGCTTGAATAAGGAGACCATGCTGAATCTTGGTTCCATGAGAAGTCATAAAACCTCTCTCCTGCCAGAGCACTCCGAAGTCGTGTACAACTCCGAATGCGTAACGTGAATCTGTGTAAACATTAACCTTCAGGTTTTTGGCGTGTATACAGGCTTGTGTCAGAGCAACTAGCTCTGCTGCTTGAGCGGACAGGGTATCAATACGGTGTGTTTCAATAACTTCAGTGTCAGTAGTCACTGCATACGCGGCGACTAGTTCTCCTGTACTAGTTCTCATACATGAACCGTCCACATAAAGTGTCAGGTCAGGATCTGGTAACGGAATATCTGTCAGGTCTTGTCTTGGCTTTGTCGTAATGTTAACTACTTCCACACAATCATGTGTGTCTGGATTTGAACTAACTGATGGTAACAGTGTAGCAGGATTCAGGACGTTGCAGCGTCTAATTTCTATGTGTGGCTGGAACAGTGTCAATTCATAACCTGTTAAACGTGCAATTGTCAAGTGCTGAGTTTGTGTTCGGTTTAAAAGAACTTCTACTGAATGTGGAACTTGTACTGTCAGGGAATGTCCTAAAACTATGGAATCACTTTGTCTGATAGCTAGTGCTGTGGCTGCAACTGACTTGAGGCACGCAGGCAACGCCTGGGCGACTGGATCTAATGTGCTCGAAAAATAAGCACAGGGCTTGTATTGACCTGCTTGATCTTGTGTGAGAACAGATAATGCTGTACCTTCGCGTTCTGTAACGAAAAGTATAAAAGGCTTACTGTAGTTCGGTGTAGCTAGGACTGGAGCTTGGCATAGGGCTTTCTTTAACTCGTTGAAACTAAGTGTATGTTCAGATGTCCAAGGGAGGACAGTCGGTACGGCTGCCTCCTGTGTCGTTAACTGTATCAGTGGCTTGGCTAGGAATGCATACTGGGGAATCCATTGTCTACAATAAGAAGTAAGGCCGATAAAGGCACGTACCTCCTTCTGGGTTCTGGGCTGGGGAAGACTCGCTATTAACTGGATACGGTCGGGTGTCAACTGCCTACCCCTCTTGGACAGCAAGTGTCCTAAGTATACCACTTGCTGGACACAAAATTGAAGCTTTGAAGGTGACACCTTGTGCCCCATCTCGGCTAGAAAATACAGAACTGTAAGTGATGCTCGCTCGCAAGCACGTTCAGAACGGGCTGTGATCAGTAGATCATCGACATACTGGAGCAGGGCAGCGTCAGTTGGCATGTGAATGTTGTCTAGTTGTCTCTTGAGTGCTTGACTGTAAATACTAGGGCTTTCTGTGAAACCTTGAGGAGCGCGTGTAAACATATAGCTCCTTCCATTTAAACAAAATCCGAAAAGAAACTGGCTGTCTGGATGAATTGGAACACTAAAAAATGCATTCTTAAGGTCAATAACAGTGAAAAACATGGCTTCGGAATCAATGGCTGTTAACAGGGAAGAAATGTCTGGGACAACTGGGTACTGAGGAATTATACATTTGTTAAGCTCTCGTAAGTCAATCACTAATCGATATACTGGGGGTGCATTTGGATCAGTACGTTTCATGACTGGAATGATCGGAGAATTGCATACATTGGAGTCAGTTTCTACAACTACTCCCTGAGCCATGAGCTCGTCAATAATTTTGGATAAGGCTGCTACAGCCTCAGGTGGCAATCTGTACTGCCTGATTCGTGGTAACACTACACCTGGCTTGAGAGTCACACGATGGGGTGTGATTTGCATGTAACCTACATCAGCTGGACCTTGCGCCCATAAATGCTGCGGAACATTAGACAATCTGGAATCAAAATCTCGTAATACATAGTGACCCTTAAAGTCACGTAGGAACAGACGTATTCCCTCTGGGGAACAACAAATAACTGCACCTAACTCTTTCAGTGTCTTAATACCTAACAGATTTTCCGGACATGACTTAGTAAGTAACAGATCAGTAGTACGGGACAATGGACCTACTTCTAGAGTAACTGGCTTAGATATTTCATTAACGATGGGTTTTCCTGAAAATCCAAGGGAAACATTTCTTGAGCCTGAGAGCGGAGCCCCTGGAACTTCGGCATGACTAATTGTGGTCCTACTTGCCCCTGTATCGATCAAAAACTTTCTGTCTTTCCCTAATACTTGACTGTGAACATAGGGACCTTCTTGATCTACAGGTATCTCGATGAGAGGCAAGCCTACCTCCCTCTCTAGGCTGTTTCATGAATATGACTGGTACTCTGGATACTCAGACTGTGCATACTGGTACATCTGCGATGTAACGTGCTGTGTTGCAGCAATAGGCTGCGGTACTGTAACTGTCTGTGGTGCATTCTGTGACTGAGGAGTCTGTGAAACTTGTTCTTGTCTAGGCGGACGTGGTCTTTCTTTAGTCTTACCAGTAGCTATGTTGTGTTTCAGAACTGCACACTCGTTTATAAAATGACCTGGCTGTTTACAATAATTGCAGTTCCCTTTAACGGGAGCCGCAGGATGACTGGCTTGATTCGGACCTCTCTTCTGACTGTCTTGAGGAATAGATTGTGCAACTAGCACTTTCATTTTCGTGTCTTTCATACGTTTTCTTTCGTGTTCTTGCTCTTCTCTGATTCTATTCTGGTGATACTGAAGCATCTGGAGCATCTGGGACGGAGAATTTGCTTGCCAGGTGCTTTCGACTTTCAAAACTCGGTTTTTAATTTGTGGACTTGAATTCTCGACTAATTTGGTAACGAAAAGATGAGGGTATGACTCACTACTTGTCTTGAGACCACTGTTAATACTGAAACATTTCTCAAATCTAGAATAAAAATCACTAATATCCTCATCTTGTTTCTGTTTACAGGCTGAGATTGCATCCCAGTCTTCTTTCCTAGTTGTCAATAATCTGGGTAAAACTTGAATCAATAATTCTGGTAATTCTTTACATTTATCTCCAAGACCGGTACCTGGTACTCGTGCCTTGTCTTCAGCTTCTAGAGCTGTCCAATCGATCTTTTTCTCTCCCACCTCCCATTCTTTTTCCCTTAACTTTTCATACACCCCTGCGGGCAACAGGACCTTTAACATTTTAATGATATCTGGGTAAGTGTATTCTCCCATACGGAGCATGTCTTTTAATTCTCTATGGAACCCTGCTGGATCTTTGTCATGACAGGGAATTAATTTTTTCATTTCGAGGAGTTCCATCTTTGAAATCGGAGTGTATACAAACACTCGTTGCATTTCGCCACCCGTTCCTCTGACTGGGTGGACTTCTCGTAACGGGTTCTGTCTGTCTATGTAGAATGGTTTACTTTCTGGGGGTGAGACATGAACAAAATGCGGGTTCAGGAACGTTCTATACTTGTGGCGCTGTTCTAGAATAACAATAATTAAATCGGTACCTAGACCTCTCCATTTATACTGGAGTAACTCGTTCAGGATGTCGTGTAATGGGCCTGGATCAGAGTGTTGACCCTCATACAGAGTAATGAGGTGCTGGATCATATACATACCCACCAGTCGTTGCTCGGCTGGGGGCAGTTTCAGAAACATTTGTGCCACTATTTCGTCTGGAAAAGTGGTAGGATCAGTAATCCATCGGACTGCTGATCGGGCTAGTTCTTGTTCATGCATGGTGCTTAACTCGCTATAACCGACTCGTGATTTCAGAATGTGATCGGTAGCTTGAAATACTTGTTCTAGAGAACCTTGTTCTGGTGCTGGATGATGAAAAACAGACTTAGGTTCTAGGCGTAAATGGCGATCTGGAAATCTGGATTTTCCTACATACGCTATTCTGGCGGGATTCTCGTCTTCCTCTTCAGGATCAGAGATACTTTCTTTCTCGCTTACTTGTGCTGCTTTACGCTGTTCGTGTAACCTTACTATTTCTTTACGAATTTTCTTGTACATACTTTCCATGGCACTAATGGTCTTGTGCTTACCCTCGGCTATATTATCACTCCACCTTGTTAGGATTCTCATTTCGGCGGGATCTTTAGACGGGTAATCTTGTTCTCTTATTAGACAATTGATCAGGAACTTTAATATCATGAGCTGAATCTCGGCTTTCCTTTGCGACATAATCTCGCCAATACTTTCTGGATCATCCCCTGTACGGATGAAACGATATATTCTGTCTAGATCTTCTTTCATATTCGGCAAGGTAACTAGATACTCGGTCACCCTTCTTACGCGTACGGAATATAAAACCATATTATACTCGCCTGGGACTACGTCATAGACACATTCGGCAAGGGCTTGTCTGATTTCTGTAACAGACTTATTACTTTTAGGAGTACGCTGTGATGCTTGAGCATGTAATTCGAGTGCTGATAAACGCTTGTGTGGCGGCGGGGTTTGAGGAGGACCTCCTCCTGCGGCCCCTAGACTAGAATCGTCGACTGACATTCTTCGTGCTTGCAGGGTCGGTAATTGTAACGTGGGCTGAACTTGTATGGCAGGCTGACCCGGGGGTACCGTAACAGGTACTCCGGTGTCTGGAGGAACGGGAAGTGCCTGATTTACAGGGACAGGTGGAGCGCGGACTGGATTTGCATATTCTGGAACTGTGTCGTCCAAATAGGACGAAATAAAAATATCAGCTGCGGTCGGTTTGTGACGTAGCTTGGTCGGAACCAATGGTGGCGGGAAATTACTGGGTGCCTCTGGGGTTGCTTTTGGCAAGCCTTCGGCAAGGAGAGGATACATACCCTTAATGAGGGCATGCCTCTGTCTATCTGACTGTTCGGCTTTGACTTGTTCACCTATCTCGATTAATTCTCTTTCTTGGACTCGTTCTTGGGATTCTCTACTTAACTCTGACTTTCTGACTTCCTTTTCCGTTCTTTTATGAGCTTCCTTACGCCATAACTCGATGGCATCTTTCTGTGACTGTCTGGCTTTCTTTTTCCATAATGCTTCTTCTACTCGCATGATACATTCGGCATCCCATGTACCCGATACGGGCCATCTATACTTTTCTTCTAACTGTTTGGTATATTCTACCCATAAATCTAGATACAATATGGCGCTTATGCCATGTTTCTGATACATAAAGTGACCTGGACTGTCCCTAGGCGGAACAGGAACTGCTGCTTCCAGCAGACCCTTTCTAGTTTTTAACTGACGTAACTTGGAAAAGAGCGGCATTCTAAACTTGAATCGGAACACAATACAATACACGAAAAACAATAACAATTGGGAAAACAATTCAGGCATACCACGACATTGGAAATACATTAAACAACATTATAAATAACAGTTCGAACAGAATACTACCTGAAAATACTGAAAACAGAAACAGAACAGAATTCTCGAGAACGGAACAGACTAGAATTACTGGATGCACTGCTATAACAGTACGGAACATACCGGTCCCATAAAGGAACACATCAAGACCCGTATCCACCTAGGTGAATACTTCGTTTGTGGGCTTGGGTACCACCAACCCACGGACCAGGAGTCAATTTAGACTGACCCTGTCTAGACACTACCCCAGCAATGGTACTCACCGGGCAGCACGGAACGGAAGGCCTCGGACGGGACTGGACTATGACGACGAACTTCGGACTTCGGACTTCAGTTACGGGTGGACCTCCGGATACCTCGGACCTTGGACTCTCGGCTTGGGCTCTGGTCGGGACTCGCCGCGTTCCTCCACCGTCTCGTTCGGATGCTGGACCGCCTCCTCCGTCTCCTCCGTGGGCCTGAGGGATACTTGAAGCAGAAATATCTGCACTTGGCCAGTATGGTTCCGTCACGACTGCAGAGGGTCAGGGGGTCGGCGTGGCTTCACCGACGCGTGGGGAAAGGGCAAGTCCCTATTCGGGCGCCATTATGTGGTAAATAAATAAATAATACCCTATTTTTGACTAGGCTTATAGCATAACAGATAGCTCAATAAATAAGAGTCAAGATTCGAGGTAGTAGGAGTTTCTGCAGGTTTATTACAGCATAAGGACAGGATCAGGACAACCTGCATAGGAATAGGACAATAAGGACGATAAGGCCTGGCAGGGGAAAAGAGGGCCCAGCAGGACAACTGGGGCCCAGCAGCTGCTGGGGCTGGGTCTGGGATGAGCGCGCTAACATTCAATAACAAGACACAGGCATATATACATAGCGCAAACACATAGCATTACATTGCAGTAGGCGTAACAGTGGGTGGAGCAGAAGGCGTGACGTGTAACAGTCGCGAGAGATAACAGTAAAAAGAGGTGTAACTGGGAGTTTACTTAGACATGTGATGTAAAACGTAACAGAATATGTCATGAATGGGCGGACACATAGGAGGGGGCTACCTAAGGAGCCGGGACCTCTAACCTAATGGTGCGCGAAAACTAGCAATGACGTGTTACTAGGAGAAGCTGGGGGCTACGAACTCTGTGCTAGGAGCAGAGACTAGAGTCTGGAGGGTCGGAGCGACATGTACCTAAACCCTATCTGGTATCTAATGTTTAGGGAACATGTTGATATAAACTAGAAGTCATGAGGGGAGAGGCTAACCTGACTCTAAGACTGGACCATGCATTATTCTACATGTAGTGCGTGAAGAATATTAAATGACCATTAAATACAGTATTTCTCTAACATGGAGACGAGAAGGCTAGACAAGGACGGAAACTATTGATGCAGTTCAGTAGCTTAGGAATGCAGAGGAGGAGGACTGAACTGATAGCAGGAACTATAACATACTTTTGGCAGACTCAGAGGCAGGGCCGGGCTGCACCGGGCACTGCGAGGCAGGAAGTAAGTGAAGGGTCGAGGATACAGGTGGGGGCTGTATCGCTCCTCAGCGGGGCTTTCAGGAGACAGGAGCTGAATCTGTGGTCCGGGCCCTTTTGAGGCCTGGAAACGGGGACTTTATAATGGAATAACGTGCACACTGAGAAACGTGGCAACATTACTTTACATAGGCCTGATATTCGTAGTATTCACGAGGACTGGAAACTAACATATTAGAGGTGGACACAACTGTAATTGCGTCTTTAATCAGAAATGGGGAATAACATATGCATATTGGTCATGCACACATAACATATGATGGATGGGGCGTAGGGACACAGAACATGGCAAAATTTACTTTTCCACAACCCCACCGCTCACAGAGGGAACAAGCCCCAACATATTATGAGCCAGCAAGATCAGTGCCTCAGAACATCAGAGTAAAGTACATGACTCCGTAATGCTCTCTGTGCTATCAGTAAACTGAGCTCTATCTCTAGATTCCTAAGTTTTTTGCGAAGCTGCTAAAAGGAAATATATGTGTGTTACAAAATGAATAAATATATACAAAATACATAACTATAACCTCTATTTCTAGTGTGACTGCGAGTTTGTGTGTGTTATTTTGTTACGTAAAATAGCCTTAACTCTACCACGTGATGCTGAGTATACTTATGAGGTCTATGACATCACAAAGGAATCAATCTATGGACTTGTCATTGATGTAGCACAAAATTCACTTCTTCATTTGTAGGGGGCATCATAATCATGATTAGTCCGCACCCTCATATATTCCTTTGACGTATTAACCTGGAACAGTAGAGTGTGAACTATAATAATGTGAATTGTGGTGTATTAGGGACATTTTCATGTAACCAGGAAGAGATTAATGTTGAATTCACATGTCTTTAGCTGAAAACATTGACATGAAGAAATCGTGTAAGCTGCTGACAATTATTTATGAATTTGATGTGCTTATGTAAAATGTTAAGTTAGGAGTGCTTAGTAAAAGTGTTCATTTATATCTAATTTCGTCAGGCCTGTGTGCTATTTCTTATGTTGGCTGATTTATGTAGGCCTGAAAAGCATTTTCCCTGGAAACTCTAGCATTAGATTTAATTGTTGAATTTCATGTGCATGTAGGATTTGTTTGTTCCCATGTTTCTGTTACAGGTGGAATGATCATTTTTGTTAGTTAGAATAATGTCTTTGTTTTAGGAGTGAGGGTTAGGGAGAAGAGGATACATTGAGCGTGGACACTTATAATGGAGAACTGTGGTACTTTCTCTTCGGAGCAGGTATGGGAATCAAGGTCATCTCACCAAAGCTTGGGAGCATTGGTGCCTAATGGAAAGTTACCTACGAGGTGGTGGTCTGACTGAATGGCGTGATTTTGCAAATGACCATGGTTTACTACCTATGGTATTGATGTATCGTAACTAGGGAAAGTGTCCAGGGACTTAAGACTTGCCGTGAGAGAGAAAACATCTTAGAACGAACTCTGTAGCTTCATGCTATTTGACCCAACTGATGTGAAGAGACTTCTTAGGAAGACCTCACAAGCTGACACCTTAACTGATCTAGCCTTGGGATATGCTATGTCAGAATGTCACGTTAGTGCTAGTGTAGGAACAGACTAATGCTTTATATCCACGAATGTCCGCAGAAGGGAAATCTGGTTGTCTGCTCGATAATCTTTGGTATCCTGATTCTCGAACTAATCATTTGGTGCATGTTGCACAGCCTTAACTTCATCCGTAAGTTTGGCTTTGTATTAGTTCAAATGCACTTCTACACCCTCACTTTGAGGTGCCTGTATGTCCAATTATTTTTGGCTTAGTAATAAACCTACTAAACTTAATTGGGAGTCTGTGATTCTTAAGAGACATAGTAAATTAGAACTGCAATGATTGGTCTGCTACCGATTTCTCTCCCCCCTATGTTTTCATGCTAATAAAAAGTACAATCAACCTGAGGTCCCAGAGCGGATCCACATACTGACCAAAGATGATGCCTCTAGTGTGGAACACAAATCAATAAAAAAATCGCTGCTGGGCGGAGCGCACTCTCTGCATAAGAAATAAAAATAATCCAGAACAATCCCTGAAACACACCCTACTGAAAATCAAAAGCACCCCACACTCATTAACCTCAATAAAACTCTATCAATCAATAAAGTGCAATAATATGATATGCCAAGTAGCGTACCTTTCATATATTTACCAAGTTCTGGAGTACAACTTCCCCTTCTTTTAGAAAACGTTAGTCTTTGCCCTTTTGTCGTGGGATTTGAATCTCTGGGTGAACTTACCACAAGAGGTATCTGTAGAAAACCTTTATTGCTCAAGACATCGGGTCTTGCCATCTGGGTCACTGAATGGTCTGTTGGAACAGGTCTTCTTTTTCTGCATACACCCCTCCACTCACAAAAGGAACTGGCCCCAACATAATCTGATCTAGCAAGATCAGGTCCTCAGAACATCAGAGTAAAGTACATGACTCCGCAATGTTCTCCGTGGTATCAGCAAACTGAGCTGTATCTCTAGATTCCTAAGTGTTTCAAAGTGGCCAAAAGGAAATATATGTGTGTTACAAAATGAATAAATATATAGAAAATAAATAACTATAACCTCTACTTCTAGTGTGACTCTGTGAGTGTGTGTGTGTTATTTTATCATGTAAAATACCTTTAACTCTACCACGTGATGCTGAGTATATGTATGAGGTCCATGATATCACAAAGTAATCAATCTATGGCCTTGTCATCTGTGAATTCTTAAACATTTTAGGTAGCTTGAAACAACCCGAAATCATAGAGTGACTTGCAGGACGTTGCAGAAACAAAAAATTCTAAGCAGAGAAGGCGTTTCCTGGCACCTTGTATTATCTAGTGTAAAAGGTCAACATTGTGTTCTGTGTACTTAGGACCATGACGACATATGTTAGCCTTTGGGACCAAGCAGAGTTGTGTTTTACAGCTCGCTTCAGTACAGAGTTATATATGCGCTTGCATATGTTATACTGTATAGTAGAAAATGGATTATGGTTTTGAGGTCTGCTCAATTTAAAAAGTAATTTCTGTAGAATAATGGCTCTTTGAACGACTTATTTTAAAGACAAGAAACATTTTATTTGCTTACCAAAAATAAATATATAATCACTATTAATAGGTACAACCTTATTCATGGACTCATATAAATACCAAAAGATGCTGTTTACATTTTACAATGGTTTAAAGATAAATATAAATAAATATGAATAAGTGAACATAAAAACCATGAAAACCAATCAAATATCAGAATTAGTTGAGTATAATATATTGAATGCTTAGAAATTAATAGCAATCAAACAAAACATCATCCTATAAAAACGTTTCTACACATTAAGATGCAATCTCTCAAAACAAAGATAACAACAAAATAGTTAAATAGTTGTCTACAATTATATTGCCAAATATTGTCAATGTTTTCATAAAAGTATACATGGAAAAATAATGTGGAAAAATATGAGCGTAATCTCAAAGAGAAATTTACAGGACAAGTTAATTTTCCTTTGAATTCACTGTATCATAAATACTAAAGAGCACATTGAGGCCCAATATAAATTATTTAAATACATAAATAGATAACTATGATACCTTTATTCTATTTGGCATTATCACATCAGTGGTGGTTGTGGGATTTGTTTCTTAGATTAATTATTATATTTTCAATTATAAAAATTGTTTTTAGCAAAAGGTAAATATTCTCAATGTAATTGTACAGGGCACCCATTTGCCATGACAGCACCATAAGAAAACTCAAATGAAGAAGTATCTCAAAGAGAAAAACATACCTAAATAAATGTATAAATACCAATAAATAAATCATGTCTGTGAGGTTGTTTTTTAAAAAAATTTAAACTAGAATTTACATAAATCATGACATTAACTGTGATGCACATTACACCCAAGAGCATGGTACCCTCACTAAGATAGATAAAACTTTCTGTGAATTTTTCATCACTGATCCTTAGTAAATATGTGTGCGCAATATTTTACACTGAAAATAAATAAATTAGTAATAAACATCAGATTATGCTGTTCCCTTTTTCTAAGAGTGAGCACAGAAAGCACTCAGATAACTTGACAATATACAATTATCACTTGCAACTACTTTACTGTGGGTGCAAGGGCCAGTCACTTCGGTGTGCACAGTTTCAAAATGAAAAATCATTTACAAAATCCTGCAGGGTTGTCACACAGTGACCGTACAACTAGGCTCTACAAGCCTTTATTACGAGAGGATGAGTTTTAGATGTGATTATTATCACATTTAAACTCCCCACATGGAAGAGCTCAGAATGTATTGGGTGCAATATTTATCACCTCTGAAGAGGGTCCCCCTAAAATAGGGGATTACCTGGAGATTCTGCTGCTCACCACACTAAAATCTGCATGTCCAGGGTTTTTACCAGCCATTTTTCCGCGATAATTCTTGGCAGGGTTTACCAGCTAAGATGTATCGGGGAAATGGAGGTTTCGTCACAAAACTCACAAATCTAACCTGTGGAGTAATCGTGAACTAAAGACAAAAATAAAACTTTGTTTTTGGCGTTATGTTTTTTTGGGGGTGTCCGCATTTCCTTACACCAACATTTTTGGTTTTGTCTAACAAATCACTTCAGGCTATATTTCACCCTGAGTGGAAACCTTAACTTATAAATCAAATAAAACCATTAAGCTTAAGCAGAACCTGTTTTGTGCGGATACAGCTGTAGCGCTGTACAGCAAACAAACTTCACATAGAAGCCATCTCATTGTAAAAAAACAAAAAAACATGGCGACCTTGAAATGTGATTCTTTAGATTTATACCTTTTGAAAGGTCCTATCAACTGAATTGCTCTACCATAAAGTATCACTGAGCAATGAACCTATGATGAAAGTCCAAAGAGATCTGAAGGTGTTCAGATTCTTGTAGTTGGTTTTGTCTTGTAGGAAAAAATGATAGTGACTTCAATGCATAATTACACAGTAATTATAGTCGACAGAAGGCACTTTGTCCTCTGTGTTTGAAATGTAAGTACTATATCCAGCTCCAGATCGTTACCATGCAATGTAAATAATCAAACAGTGTTTGTCTTTCATGATAATAACCAGTAGTATCCCAAAGGCTGCCCAGAATACATTCACAAGTGTCTGTTTCCACTCCATGCATCCTTCACTTCATCTTCTTTGATACAACCTTCTTCCTGTAGTGCTCCAAAGAAGTTGCGAAAAAATGTCTCAGCGGTTTTCACTCCAAGATTCTTAAAACGGCAATTATCAGATTTCAGACTCTGAAGAAGGGAAAGACAGCTTCAGATTAGTCTACAATCAGTAGCAAGTTCTAAATTAAACAGTAATAAGGACTTTCAGTTTCCTTTCAGAGAGAATAAAGGAAATGCATATTTTCTGTTTTAGAGATTATGGTTGTACATATACAAATTATTCAACTTTACATTCAGAAAGAAGAACCTTTTCGAGTTGGATAGAAAATGGAATTGTTTATGATGGTGAATGTAGATTCAGAAAAGAATACTTTAGGAAGACTGACTTATCCAAGTCTACTGGACTATTGGGTTCTTGTTTAATCTCAATGACGTTTATTAGAAATGTACTGTTATGGCTCTGCCGATGCAGTGTTGCACTACTGACCCGAAAATAAGCCCCCCCCCCCACCGTACCCCCACTGCACAGCTCACTTCTACCACTCCCACAGCGAGCAAGCTTGCTTTCCTTGTAGAAGGTTCACTGGATTTTCACCCTAAAACCTTTTTTTTAAAACAACAGAATCAAATAAAATATTTTTCAGCCAACTCTCATGCATGACATAAAAAATATAAGAAATAAAAAAAAAGAAATATTCTAGTAATTTCATGGTTTGATTTGGTGGGATGGTAAGGGACTGGATATGCGAAGAAGTTTTTGTTTTGAAAGAAAGAATGAACTCCCATTTCTAAGCTCTAAAAAGCCAAATGAATGTATCCACCAAACAGTGGGGAAACGTACTCTCTAATGCACATTATTGCCCCATTTAAAAGAACTTATTTGACTTCAAGACACCCCTTTTCAGGAGAGGGCCTGAGTCCTGTGCTTCTGGGCTTAGTGGCACAGGGAAACAGGGTGTCTCAACTTTAGATGCAGGAACAGAGTTTTTTTTTCATTTTATTTTTTACTGTCAAAATCATTGCAGTAGAAAATCTATTAAAATCAAGAGACGTCAGTCCTGAGAGTTTTACCCTCATTGGGCTATGAAGCCATCCCTCATAAGTAGTTAATTAATACATCATCATTGATCCTAGGTATCGGTGTGAATCTTCACCCCAAGAGTGTCAATCTTTATCTGCACACGAGTAGTTCTATAAGTGAAAGTTATATTTTATGATTTGACATCGCCCAACACCCCCTCATGTAGCTGACCCCTGTAGATATGCTGTACCTGTAAACAATAGATTTGAGGTCTTAGATGGGATAGATTGACCTCCCGACCCTGCTAAGTCCATGGCCACCGAGTCCTTTAATTAAGAACTTCACCAGATTAGGTTGTTGGGAGTGTCTGGTGGTCAAGGCAGGGAGTGTCCACATATTGGGACAGACCTGATAGTAGCCAAGAACATTACCCGGTTAGGATGTACCATGGGTAGGGCAGGGCATGATGGAAGCCCCACCTTAGCGACTGAGCTACTTTGTCCCAAGAATAAAGGGCGTCCCAATAGGAAGAAGGGAGATAGAGGAAGGAGGGTGATTCAAACGACTGGAGCAACACAGGGCCCTCCAGACTTGAGCTATGTTACTAGTATGAATAACATTGGGTGCCTGCCCAGGGTGGATAGGCGAGAGCCGAAAGTGGGTAGGGGCTCTGCCAGACACCAAAACTTTGTTTACTGCCATCAGAGTTGCATCTTGGAGTGTGGCATGCCTTAGGAACAAGCTCAATTGCAATGACTGGGGGGCATTCATAGACAAATATCATTTAGTATTATTCCAGGAAACCTGGGCCATGGAGGAGTTAAGGCGACCTGGTTATGCAATTTTTTTCAAACCTGCTGTGTCTGCAGGGAGAGGTAGCCCCTCAGGAGAGGGCTTACAATCTGGATTGCCACCTATTTCGGTTGCTCACCAAGGGAGATTGAGACAAGGTCACCTGACCTTCTGTGGGCATTGCTGAAATTCACCTCTGCTAAAACTCTAGTTTTGGTTAATGTGTACTCAAGAACAGTCAGTAGGGGTCAAGAATCCCCAGCAATGGAGCAATTATCAAGACTTCTGTTTTAACTTCCATTGCATGACCTCAAAATCATAGGGGGTGACTTTAATTGCCAATTTGAGCCACTGGGCATTAGTCCGAGCAAGGCCTTAGTCAAAGTAGATATGCAGTGGGCAATACCTGCTACAACTATACCCCCTAAAAAAATGGTTTTCTATAGCTTTACAGAGCTCGGCTTTTGCATTTAATCATTCAATTGGGGCTTCTAATGGGCTTCCAATGTCACTTCCACCACAGAAACGAACGGGTCCCTATGTTTACTAGCTGAACCTCTTATGGAGGCCTTTACACACCTTATGATATAGGTGTTCCTTTGCTGAGGAAAACTTCAGCCAATATTTATGGACACACACAATTGTGCAAGGAAATTTACAGGATGGACTCACACACCATCCAGGCGTCAGGCTTCATCATTGGCCATCCCACGTTCACCAAAGAATCCTCTAATGGCAAATGAGCCCATACTAGGGCTGCGGTTCAAGCATTAGCAGGAAACTGAGGAGAAAAAGAAAAGTGAAAGGGGTACAATACTTAAAATCCCTACATCCTCCTTGGTGAAGGAGGAATGGTTAAAAACAGATGGACAATAATAGCCCTTTATGTTGCTAATTGTCCTATTATAAACAATCAGATCTGTTGAGTTAATCGGGTAGATATATTTCAGACCCCAAAATGGCACCTACAAGGGTCCTGGGCTTTCATCAGGACCACATTGAACCCTATATGTCCCTACAGTGCTTCCCTAATACATGCGTGCTAATTTACATGCATACAATACCCGGTTGGCCCTGAGACCACTCTGGGTCCTTCTGTGCCAAAAGGAAATCCTGTATAGCTAAATCATGTGCCTCATGGAGGGGTGGGGGAGGGAGACCTGTAGTCACACACCTACGTCAAGGATCTCCCTCGTCGGATCACCTACAGTATATCCCTATCCTCCTCCCGATGCCCACGAACAACGTCAGACACAACTTCAGATGAATGTGGCCAACCTACGTTTAATCGGCCCGGGTCCGAGTCCACAATTGATTATGTCTTTGTGGATGCAAAACTGCAAGCCTCGGTTCTAGATTTTGCTATTTTACCATGTCACAATAGCGACCATATTCTCTTGGTATTAGACCAGCTAGTGCAAGATGGGAATATACAGGGGAAACACAGGGACCCACTCAATGCTAGATTGCGTCTGTCGACATCACTGAGACGCATCCATTGGACTAAAATACAGGAGTCCTCTAATTCTATTTACTTCATTAACAACATAATGGGGACTTCCATGGAAGGCCTGAGTGCTTGTGCGCAGGCAACACATATAGGAAATAGGTTCAAGGAAGTGGCCGCAATCCACTCATATTGTGTTGCCGCACTGATGGGCCTTTTTTTATGCTTGAGGAAGGTCCAGAGAGAACAAACAAATTATTCCATCCTGGTATAACGGGCATTGTAGAAAATTCAAATCTATCCTAATAATAGCAATAAAATCTAACAAAACTAGGATCATAAGTGCTGGAATGATGTATAAGGTTGCCGCCAAACAGGCCTAGATTGATTGGGACAAGGCTAAATTGGAATCCTTCCTACAGTCCCTTAAACAGAAAGATCCAAAAGCATTCTGGAATATAGTCACCTTCGGCAATCAGGAAAGGAGAAACAATATAAGCCTAACATTGCAGCCAAAGCCTGGAATGATCACTTTCATTCACTTCATGATGTTCAGGATCCCCCGAGGTAGAGGCAAAGAATAATGTAGACTTTTAATCATATGACCCAAACCAGGATGGTATAAAGGATAATGAGGACTTCCCCATAGTTTCTCTAGGGGAAGTTTGTAGAGCTATTTCAAGCATGCCCCTCACAAGGCACCCAGAATCAATAAGTTACCTGGGCACTTGTATCTCTCTGAACCTGATGTCTGGGGCCCCAACTTGCTAGTCATCTTCAATGCTGTATTGGGTGGTATGCCCATCCCTAAGACTTGGGCTAGTGCTGAAAAAATCTCTGTGTATAAGAAAGGTTCCCCTCTTCTATCGGGGAATTACAGGCCCATTGGCCTCATAGGTGTTATGCAAAAGGTTTTCTCAAGACTTGTCCTAGAATGGCTACAAGAGTGGATAGAGGACCGTGATGCTCTTAACTCTTTACAAGCAGCTTTAAAAACCGAACTTCCACCATTGACCAGGTATTCAGCCTCCAACTCCTCCATTGAACAGTGGTGCTGGAGGGTGGCAGTCTGTACCTGATCTTCTTAGATCTAAAATCTGCTTTTGACCTAGTTCAAGGAGCCAAACTCTGGTCTGTTCTATCCAACATGGGGGTTCCCACTTACCTCTGTAACATCATCATGCGGCTACATGAGAAGAACTATGCGCGGGTTCGATGTGGGAAACTAGGGGAGCTTTCTGAACCATTTCCGGTAACTGGGGGTGTACCACAGGGCTGCTTGTTGGCCCAACCCTATTTTGTTCGTACATCGATGGGTTAGTGGAAACTTTAAATGAGGTCAGTGACAACGGCCCTCTCAAGTTTTGTTCCATTAAAATTCCAACCCTGATGGTCGGCAATGATACCCTCCTCCTACCTACATTTCTCAGGGGAATCAAAATGATACTCAATGGGTTTAACTCTTTTTGCTTTGAGCAGAGTCTTGAGATTAACATTGCCAAGTCAAAATGTATGTTTTTTAATTCGGTGCATTCCACCAGAACTAACCCCATGCTGAATGGAATCCCACTGGAGAGGGTTGCCATTTTTTATTATTTGGGGATTACTCTCAATGAGCATATGGATTTGGCCTTTCACACAGGGAAACCGAGATACAAGCTAGCATTGAGTACAGGTGGCCTGGCTAAGGTTTATAGGTCTTCATTCTCTAAGCCTTTTAGCCCCCTGATGGAAATATACAAAACCCAATCTCTGGGAGCCATTACTTATGGGGCAGAGCTATGAGGACTCAATCCTGTCGAAGACATTGTACTGGTAGAAAATAACTTAGTGACATTTCCATCTAGCACTCCCCTGACTCCGCTACAACTGGATCTAGGGTTGTGCCCCATTTTTGGGACCATTACTTTAAGACCTCTCCTCTTTTTGAGGAGGACTTGGTCGACCACGGAGCTGACCCCATACAGACAAGCTCTAGAAGAACTTCTGGAGAAACCAGGAGCCAAAAGCCTACACTGTTGTTCTCATTTCAGGGTCGCCCTGACTAGTATAGGACTGGTTTTCTTATGGGATGACCTTCTAACAACCTCCAATTTTCAAGAAGAAACTTGTGGTTTGCTACAAGTCCTCCAGACTTTCCTCTCTTATCAAGGGCCCAACAGAGGACAGTCTATCGAGAAATTTACTACAGATTAAAGACATTTATAGATATGAGATTTTCTTAAACAAGATCGAGCCAGTACCAGCCAGGAAGTTGTATGTGCAGTTCAGGCATGGCTCGCTCCCCATGCACGCATTTACTAGTGAGTGGTCGAGGGAAATAGATCAGATGTGTCTCTCCTGTGGTACTGCACATGCACTTTTTTTTGTTTAGCATATAAAAGAGTTAGGCAAATGTGGATAGTACAGATCTGCAGAAACCCAGGGGTCCCTAACCACCTAGAGGCCCTCAGAATACTGGAATACAATCTCAACCACACAATAATATTCACAGTATCTAGACTCCTTTTTTCCACATGGTGGGTTAGGAAAAGGTTCCTAGAATAAGGGATGGACAATTTATGTTGACTAGAAAATAGGGCTTCTCTGGTGATGAAGACTAGGCTCATGCTGACATGGCAGTTGATTTCGATATTACGTGCAGGAGATCAGGATAGTAATTAATTCTATCTTAAGACTTATTTTTAATTAATTAGCTCTTTAGGTCAATTTGGACCTTAACGTGTATTTAGTTTTTACATTATGTTTTTTAATGTTTGATGGATTTTTATGGTGTTTAAAACCCGTAACAAAGACCAAATGTATTCAATTTGGGTGACATAGCGGACCCTTCAGCACTCTTCTAAGGTCTCTCTTATTGAGGTTTTCGTCTCTTGGTCTTGGGATTTAGTTGGGGGCAGTATTTGCCAATTCTTGTTATATGACTGGATTATTTTTCTTTTTTGGTATGTACATTGATATCTGGATGCGATCTGTTTTCATGATCTTTTTATGTATGCATAATGTGCTTTGCACTGTGCACTTTTAAGGATCATTGACCAGAAATAAAGCTAATATGATGATAATAATGATGTGATATGTATAGTGCAGCGGTGAGGGAGATGAGGGAGTAAGCCAGCAGAGGGATTCATATTGTGTGTGAGTACTTGATCACTCCTCATATGTTACCCTTTTATTGCCAATGGTAACATTTCCCAGGTAGAAACAGACTCTAATCTTTTAAGTGTGCTTATGTGTGTCACTTTGGTGACACTTTGAGTAACACCTATCAAACATAGAATTTAGCCATTTTGGGCAATGTTATGGTCTAGAAGCTTAAAACAACGTGCTGGCTAAAAGGGTGTTGAATTTTACTCCGTGCTATACTGCCTCTTTGTTCCCTTTTTCAGTGGGCCATAACAGTATCCCCACCATCTTTCACGTACTCTTAGTTTTGCAGTGTCTCAAGGCATAAAATGAGTGGGTCTGCCAACCCTAAACCGGTTAATCCTACACCGGAAGACACTGTGCCCCAACTTCAGTATAGGTTGGCAGAGGCTGTAGGCAGTTCTGTAAAGGTAAGATGAAGGGAGCAGAAAATCCTCTCCCAGCAACTTCTATACCCTCTCCCCAACACCCCGCCCCGCCCCAAGGAACCCACACTATTGGTCTGAAATAAGTCCTATACATATTTACCTCCTGCTTCAAACAAATGGTAAATATTGCAGATCTGGGCCTGTTAGTTCCCCATAAGAGGGAACATATTCAGATTTGAACCCATTATTCCTAAATTCAGGTGCAATTACCCATTCTAGGGGAAATAACTCATAAGCCCCAGGCACACATACGGGGATACTGGCCTGAATAAGAGATTCCAGCCCTTCACTGACCGCACACCTATATTAGATCAATTTCCTGTATCATTGGCTTGTTACTATGATAAATTTCATCCTGCTGCATTAAGCACAATCTTTCTCACAAGGCTAAACGTGCAATACAACACTCTTATTTTAGTAAAAGCACATAACATCTGCCCAATCAAATGCTGAACTCAGGCGAATCTACATGGGGCCTGAGCTAAAGCATCTCTCTCAGTACTGCTTCTAAAAGCTCTTGTTCTGTTGATTTCATAAGGTCTGGCAACAGATGCTCCCTTAAACCAGACCTAAAGAAATGCACATCAGCTAGGACCTATGGCTGTATTGCAGGGGACCCATACCATGTGCTGCATGTGCAATCTAAAGAATTTCACAGCCTGTCTTTTAGCCAACCCACACAACCATATGGATCTGCAGGGTAGGGCCTGCTCCAAACATAGCATCCCAAAAGGTGTTCCATGTGCAGGCCAAGTTATCACCTAATACATCACCATCATCACACCATCTACTGTGTGTGCAGTCTAAGCCCATCCACAAACTGCCCAACAACCACCCCAGACCCTATACCACTAGGCCTATGCTGAGAATTAACTCTCCCAGCGCAGCACACCAATACAAGTTGTGCATGCATGTGGCAATGCTAGAGGGCCCTGCTATCTGCAGCATCCTTGCAGATAGAATAAGGGAACATTTTCAAGATACCAAGGGCTCCACTTCTACCTAGGGTGAGTGAATGGGATACCTTCAAAGTAGCTGTGCGAGGTAACGGCATCCACGAGGTCACAAATGTGCAAGAACCCTAGAATATGAATAGGCCAAGAACAAGACCTTCTTCTGTTCCCTAAAAAGTCAGTTGGCAGATAATTCAACAAAGAGTAAAACTCTTCAAGAGGAGTGAGAACCCAAGGATTCCCTTATTGAGAAGCTTCGATGTCTGGACTACTCCATCTACACAGACTGATCCAATAAGGAAGGTAACATGGCTGGGAATCTCCTGACCTGGCTAGCATCCAGTGACACACTCTGTACACCTGTGTTGGACTTGGCCCTTCTGGCAGGTTCACCCCTAAACTTTTTGCTTTTAAATGTGACTTGGTGTTGGTTGTTTTGGGCTTCTGCGCACTCTGAGTGCATGTTGTGAGATTGGCCTGCCCTCCCATAGGAATGCATGGGGAATGTGTGTGTCCATGATAGTTTCTGATGCATGGGGAGTGCAAGGTCGAGTTTGGTATGTGCGAACTCGTGAGAGTAAATGCTGCGCGATGATGTGTGCGGATTTACTGTGTCTAGTGTGGAAGGGCCACTTCTAGAAGTTGGCATGTCTGTGTCATAAATGTGAAGTGACTGTCTGGCTTGTGATTGGCTGGAGCTGGCTGGTGTGCCTGGCTCCAGGAGTCAGGATGGGTCTGCCCCGTTGGTGAATAGAGAGATTTACATCCAGATGTTTGGGTGGAGTGCACCTGGGACCTGAATAGGGCTGGGCCTTCCCTACACAATGCTGGCTCCACCCCCTGTGGTGCGACTGATGTCCCTAGCCTGTCCTGTGAATGGGGAGAGGGGCTGAGCACAACAGAGTGCTCCAAAACCGCTGCGTCTGGTTTCCCCCATCCTGCAGCCTGAGACAAAGGAAATGTGTAGATAAAAAGGGGCTGTGGCCCCATGAAAAAGGTTCACTCTCTGTTCCTGACTTGAGGGGGGCCTGCTGCTGCTGGGAGCCAGGAGGAACCACCACTGGGGACTGCCTCCCTGCCTGGAGGGCCGTGTGAGCTGGCCCCTGGGTCCAACCTTTGCCCCCACTTTGCCTGCATCCTAAGGACTTTTTCCTGAACTTTGCCCTGGACTTTTGTGCCTCCAAGCACCCTGTGAGCGCTGTATCCTTATTCCTGAAGGGCACTTCTATTTTGTGATTCCCGTCCTGAGGGATTCCCCCGGCGTGGGGATCCCCCCTATCTTCATTTTTGGCGCGGATGCCAACCCCGCACTGCCTGCTGCGTATTTGCCGATTTTTCTTATATGTCCCTGGCGGGTGCCCACCCCGCCAGGGACTGTGCTGTGCTTTTTAAACCCCTAGCGGGTGCCCACCCGCCAGGGATATTGTAGTAGACCGGGTGCCTACCCCGGATTGCAGCCGACCGAGAAATCAACACTGCGGGGCGCCGCTCTGCCTACGGCGACCCGGAAGTGCTTCGACAGGAAGCAGGAAGTGGCTGGAGCCTACCCTGCTCTCCTGCGTATAGCCGGAGAAATGTGTGGGAAGGACTGCGGAGGAATCCCGGGGCTCCCGTCTTGGAAGGAGAGCCCCGCACGCTGCCTGCCTCGCCGCCCTCGAGACAGAGTAGGGAAGCCCAGCGGCGACGCCGCCTCCCAGCAGCCGGTGAGTGCGGGCGTCTCGGTGGGTCCCGAGTCAGTTGTGGAGTGGCCCCGGAAGGCAGCGGTCGGCTCCCCCTTTAATCTCAGCCTCAGGGGGCATTTGGTGTTCAGAGCCCTGCGGCTCCAACGTTAGTGGCAGCATTTTAGTCGAGCCCACGAGGCTTCAAGGGGGCATTGTTGTTTCGAGCCCACGAGGCTCCAGGGGGCATTTTGTATCTCGAGCCCACGAGGCTCCAACGGGCATTTCCTATCACTTCAGAGCCCACAAGACTCCACTGATTGCTGGGGCATATTTGTTTTAGAGCCCAAGAGGTTCCTGGGGGCATTGTGGTATCTCGAGCCCACAAGGCTCCAACGTATGGCCCATTTACTGAATCAGAGCCTGCAAGGCTCCCATGTTGTTTTAGGGGCATGGTTGCTTCTGTAGGAGCCCCAGAGGAGAGCCAGGAGGCAAGCTGGTGCCAGGCTCAGTTTCCCAGCTGCCCAGCACTTAGTGGGCAGCTGCATCGTTTAGGCCTGTTGCGCATCCTTCTTTGGCTGCCTGTGCAGCCCAGCCCTGACATTGTGGATAAAGGGCGTTTCAGCCCCCTGATAAGCCAAATTGGCCTGGGGACAGTTTCATGTGTTGTGACCTTGCTTGGGGTACATGTTTATGCCTTAGGGGATTTTTGCACAAATGAGATTACTTGCCTAATGTGATCTATGCAGAATATGCAATGCTTTATGCCTATACCCCTAAATGTGTGGTTATGCTTAGGAGGTTGTTTTTCCTAGTATAGGGTATGCTAGTGAGTTCCTGGTTCCCTGCGTGATATATGCCTAAAGTGGTTAGGATTGCATAGTGTGTACTTACCTTTTACCAGTGGTTACTGGTTGTGTGCTACACTTGTTATTTGGTGCTACAATTATTCTATGTTCTAAGTGCTATTTCTACAAAGTGCTAGTTCTACCAAGTGCTTATTCTTGACAGTGGTCCATGTGGCCCTGTCCTGTGTATATAATCCTCTGTAAATTCCGCCCGTGCCAGTGGCACACTGTAAATTGTGTGTTTATTATCTAATGTGTTTGGTATAATACAAATGCTATTTTTATATATAACCTTGTGTGGAGTTTCTTTTGTGGTGGGCCTTGGGTGTTGTTGATGGGTGCGCCTCCAGGATAAGCCTGACTGCTCGTGCCAAGCTACCAAGGGGGTGAGCAGGGGTTATCTTTGGCATGTAACTTCCTTACTCTGACGTAGAGTGGCGGTTTCTGCCTGGCTTTGGCGCAAGCCTTAGCCAACCAGAAATCCCCATTTCTAACAACCTGTTATGGCTTTGAGGGTACCGCTGGGAACCATGGTCTACTCTCAACAAGAGACACTCATGAGGTTCCATGACTACTGCCTGCAATTATATTAGAGCTGTCCTGCTGCCCCAAAGGGCTACATCTGACCTCTCCCTCCCTTCATCCTCCCAGACGAGCAATATATGATTGAAGCACCCATCACACCCAGAATGTCTATACAGAAGTTATCCGCAGAAATGACCCAAGGCAGTGGCAGCTTCCCAGTAGAATTCTACCTAATATACGCAGATTATCTAGCTCCTACATTTACATCCCTATACAAGGTAGCTGCTGAGGTGGGCACCCTACTCCAATTCCTCTGTGAAGCACTAATTGCTCCCTTACTCAAGCGGGGATCCCCTCCTAAAGGCTCCGTCTCATACAGGCCAACATCTATCCTTAATTCTGACTACAAAATCCTGGGGGAAATTTTAGCATCCCTAATCATTGGGATCCTAACACGCTTGATCCACTGAGATGAGAACAGCTTTATCCCACACCAAAACACTTCCCTGAAACTGCTGAGACCTGATCGACTTCCTGAGGCAGACCCATCGGCTTCTTTAATACAAGACCTGGAAAAAATAGTTTACACCCTGTCTTGGAGTTATTTCCTTGAGGTCCTGCAGCAATCTGGTTTTGGGGATGCACTTACTGGCTCATTAACTTACTCTACATAAACTTCTCTGCATGGGTCTGGCTGGGTGAGTTAACCTCCCTTCAATTCCTGATTTGCACAGGCGCCTGTTAGAGGTGTCGGCTGTTAGTTCTCTGCCCCCTACTTTTTGCAATAGTGGAGCCTCCTACTTGTAGATTGAGACAGACAGGTTCGGCATGAGCCACCATCCTTCCAGACAAAACATAAAGTTTATTTTTATGCAGATGATGTCCTCATACATGGCAAAGACTTTTTGAGGGACCATTCTGAGATTGCCTGGGTTCTTACATTCTCCAGTCTGTAGGTTGATTGGCATACGTCATGCATCTTCTCTCTCCTGCTAAACACCTCTGAGGTGAGCTTGGACTTTGGCAGTCTGCCCCACAAATAGGAGGCAGTTTCTTTTCGCTATCAGGGGATTTGAATTTACCACTCTGGCTCTGATCTCCTAGATGGCGACCTCATCAGAGAGGTGTTGGCTCTTCGGTCCCAAACAGCATTGTGGAGAATGCTTCTGCTTTCAGTCACAGGGCGTTTTGCCTCTTCTACGATGGTGGTTCTACCCTAGCTCCTGCACTACTTTGCCAGCCTTCCTTTAGTACTCACACAGAAATTGTTTCATGACTTCTAGCTGCTTCTGTGAAAGCTCATTTGGAATAAGAGCTGTCATAGAGTGTAACTGACAAAGCTGCGCCTTCTGGTCAAGGCAGCGAACTATGATATCTGGCAGCCCAGCTGTAGTGACTTTTCTGTTGGTTGCCTTGGCTGTTGCTGGAAGTGACTTGTGGGCCAGGGTGGCCACTGCACTCAGAGGAGCCATGTGGCTCCTTGGCCCCGCAGTTTGTCAGACGTGTGCTTTCCTGTGCTTCTTATAAATGGCTTTAGGCTGCTATTCCCGAAGCCAACGCATCGCCAAATGAGTTATGCCCTGTGCTCCAGGTGTTCCCCTTATCAGCCACCTGAGATGATTGGCAGCGCTTACTGCTGGGACTTGAGGCATTAAATACAAGAACAACAAGGTGATTGATGGAATGCTTGAATTCATCTCAGCCACTGATCCCAATTCATAATTTTTCACGCGCCATGCCACCTCAGTTTGGACCTAGCCATATGTCAATCAGTCTTGACCCAGTACCTCATTGTAACAGTCTAGCCTAAACTGCAAGGCAAGGTCCTCCCTGAACTAGAACACAAGCATCCTGGGACCAGTTTCGCACTTGTTTTGGGCTCTTCATCCGGGTACAGCATGGTTCCAGCGGTACAATGAGCCCGGGGCCCTCGTCTGGGCATACATGGCACACTTAGGGTGTCAAATACAACAAGCATTTGCAATGCAATAGGTCTCGTATTAGGAAAGTTTGAGCTATTGGTATTGTAAATGACAAATTTTGTATTTATGTGTTGGTTTTGAAAATAGCAAAATTAATAGCTTTGTCATTTACAATGCCAATAGTTTTAACTTTCGCAAATGTGACATATATAGCATTTGTAATGCAATATGTGTTGTATTTACGAGACTTAGATTTATTGATATTACAAATTACAATGGCTTTTATTTTTTTTCATAATTAATACTTAAATAAAAGCTATTGTAATTTATAATGGCAATAGCTTAAACTTTTGTGAATAACTTTTGTGAAGATTATGTTCAGTGCATTTTATTGTGACAAAAGTCCAAGAACAGGAGTGAAATATTAACATCTTTTTGTGACATTTGTAATAAAGCTTGAAACATTGAGAGAACATATTTGAACCAGTTGTTGTTGAATGGTTGCACAGATTGATGCTGTGGTGGCGCTGAGTGATGTTGTGGTGGCGACGAGTGATGCTGTGGCATTCAGTTATGCTGTGGTAGTGCATAGTGATGTTGTGGTCCCCCTGAGTGATGCTGTGGTCGTGCTGACTGATACTGTGGTGATGCGATAGAGTGAGTGCGATAGATAGATAGAGTGAGGGCGATGGATAGAGGGAGGGCGATAGATAGAGGGAGGGCGATAGATAGAGGGAGGGCAATAAATAGAGGGAGGGAGGGAGGGCGATAGATAGATAGAGGGAGGGCGATAGATAGAGGGAGGGCGATAGATAGAGGGAGAGCGATAGATAGAGTGAGGGCGATAGATAGTTAGATAGAGTGAGGGTGATAGATAGATAGACAGAGTGATGGCGATAGATGGAGTGCAATAGATAGATAGAGTGAGGGCAATAGATAGAGTGAGGGCGATAGGTAGATAGAGTGAGGGCGATAGATAGAGTGAGGGCGATAGATAGATAGATGGATAGGTAGATAGATAGATAGATAGATAGATAGATAGATAGATAGATAGATAGATAGATAGATAGATAGATAGATAGATAGATAGATAGATAGATAGATAGATAGATAGATAGATAGATAGATAGATAGATAGATAGATAGATAGATAGATAGATAGATAGATAGATAGATAGATAGATAGAGTGAAGGAGATAGATTGATAGAGTGAGGGCGATAGATAGATAGATAGATATATAGATAGAGTGAGGGTGATAGAGTGAGGGCGATAGATAGAGTGAGGGCGATAGATAGATCGAGTGAGGGCGATAGATAGAGTGAGGGTGATAGATAGATCGAGTGAGGGTGATAGATAGGTAGAGTGAGGGGCCATAGATAGATAGAGGGCGATAGATAGATAGATAGAGTGAGGGCGATAGACAGATAGAGTGAGGGCGATAGATAGAGTGAGGGCGATAGATAGATAGATGGATAGATAGATAGATAGATAGATAGATAGATAGATAGATAGATAGATAGATAGATAGATAGATAGACAGACAGACAGACAGACAGACAGACAGACAGACAGACAGACAGACAGACAGACAGACAGATAGATAGATAGATAGATAGATAGATAGATAGATAGATAGATAGATAGATAGATAGATAGATAGATAGATAGATAGATAGATAGATAGATAGATAGATAGATAGATAGATAGATAGATAGATAGATAGATAGATAGATAGATAGATAGATAGATAGATAGATAGAGTGAAGGAGATAGATTGATAGAGTGAGGGCGATAGATAGATAGATAGATATATAGATAGAGTGAGGGTGATAGAGTGAGGGCGATAGATAGAGTGAGGGCGATAGATAGATCGAGTGAGGGCGATAGATAGAGTGAGGGTGATAGATAGATCGAGTGAGGGTGATAGATAGGTAGAGTGAGGGGCCATAGATATATAGACGGCGATAGATAGATAGATAGATAGATAGATAGATAGATAGATAGATAGATAGATAGATAGATAGATAGATAGATAGATAGATAGATAGATAGATAGATAGATAGATAGATAGATAGATAGATAGATAGATAGATAGATAGAGTGAGGGCGATAGATGGATAGATAGATAGAGTGCGATAGATAGATAGACAGAGTGAGGGCGATAGATATATAGATAGATAGATAAATAGAGTGAGGGCGATAGACAGAGTGAGGGCGATAGATAGAGTGAGGGCGACAGATAGATAGAGTGAGGGCGACAGATAGATAGAGTGAGGGTGACAGATAGAGTGAGGGGGACAGATAGGTAGAGTGAGGGTGACAGATAGAGTAAGGGTGATAGATAGAGTGAGGGCGACAGATAGATAGAGTGAGGGCGATAAATAGATAGAGTGAGGGCGATAGATAGAGTGAGGTGGCCTTGTGGTGGACGTGGTGGTGGCTGTGGTGGTAGTGGTGGAAATGGTGGTGGTGGATGTGGTGGACATGGTGGTGGTGGACATGGTGGTGGTGGACATGGTGGTGGTGGACATGGTGGTGGTGGGGGTGGTGGTGGTGGGCGTGGTGGTGGTGGACATGGTGGTGGTGGATGTGGTGGTGTTGGACGTGGTGGTGTTGGACGTGGTGGTGGTGGTGGACGTGGTGGTGGTGGTTGGTGTGGTGGTGGTGGACGCAGTGGTGGTGGATGCGGTGGTGGTGGATGTGGTGGTGCCCAATGTTCAGAGGGGACTGGCCCCTTCACGCAACAATAGTTGTGTTTACACAACAGTGCTGCCGGTTGCTCCATCAGTTGTTGTCAAGGATTGTTTGGGTTTAGAAACCGGTTCTGCATTGGCATAGCCAATAGGTCTTGCTTTTGGGACCTTATAAGTATTTAGTAATGCAGCACAATTTCCTTGGTGCAACATCAACCGTTGCATGGCTAAACACTTATAAGGTCCCAAAGGCGAGACATATTGGCTATGCCAATGATTGTTGTGGCTTGGACTAGCTTGGATGTAGTGCATCCTGCTGCACCCAGAGAGCTGGGCAGGAAGACACACTGCACTGGCTTGGGTGCTGTGCGTCCTGGTGCTAAAGAGAAACGCAGGGAATATTTATATGCCCATACTGTGAATGTGATAGCATGTGTGTGTGTTGACCTGCGTTTTGGTGCCGTTCTGTGAGTGTTTGTGTGTGCCTGAGTCTTGTATGCGTGCTTGTGAGTCCGTATAGGGGCTTGTAAGTGTTCTTGCATACTTGTGTTTTATTGTATAAATAAATATATTGCGTACCATTGTGTGCCTGTGTATCTTTGGTGCTTGGGTATGTATGGTGTTTGTGTGTCTTCTATACTTGTTTCTATGAGTGGTTTTATATGTGCGAGTGTCTGTGCTTTCTGTGTGTTACTAAGTATGTGTTAATCTGCGTGTCTGTGTTTGTTTACGTTCCCCACATATGTTAACTCCAGCTGTGGTTGACACAGAAACCCCCTTTGTTAGGCAAAATGTAGAAACATATATTTTGTTTTACTTTCTCAAGCTAAAACAGCCCCATCAGTAGATAGGTTAATATTATTATTTCTGCAACTACATATTTCTGAAACGTGCTGATAACTAGCACTATACCACAAACCCTTAGCGTACCTTTGCCCATAAGAGTTAGGACTCCTTTTACCCACATTGGAAGGATGTAAGGTTGGTCTACCCATTGGTAGCTAGTAACATAGTATGGAAAAATAAGTCCTTTGACTGTATAGAGTGGTATGTAAATAGGTTCATGTCATGGATGGACGAAATTGAAACAAGTTTTCAGTACGTATAAACAGCCCGGAGAAATGCGATGGGGGTGGTGGGGGCTTGGAGGCGAGAAGATGACAGCATATGCTAATGAGGGTGTGTGATTGAAGAGACGCAAAGATCCTGAGGACTGACTAAGTTTTAATGATAGGGAAGGTGAGAGAGCAGAGTAGGAGAGGAAACGGATAGGGAAATGAAGCAAGGAAATGTGAAGTGGGAGAAAAAGAGAGAACAGAGTAAAGTACAGGGAAGGTAGGCAGAGATGCGAGGAAAGAGACGGAAGATAGAATGGAGAGGTGAACAGAAATAATAGAAATAATAGATTGAGAGAAAAATATAGAGAGGAATTTGCATTTGCAAGCAGCCACAGGTTAGTAAGAAGGATGCATAGCTTGAAAGAGGTGGCAATGCCTGGTAATCCGGTAAATGCAATCAAAAGTATTGATAAACAGAGTGGAACTTTTACCCCTTCTGAACGAGTCTTCCATCATGATCCCTAAACCACCAATGGCAGGCACTCTGGGGTCACTTGTGCCTGGTAAAATGAATCAGTTTATCAGGGAAACTAATAAAGCTGTGGCAATTGCCACAAAATGACTTATGCACTCAAGGGAGGACCGCGTCATCTGCCCATTCAGAACAACCATTGTGTCAAGAACGTCCTGGCAGTATCAATGCAACCCTAACTGACTCTTTGATGCGAACGTGCCGTAGGAATGGAGACAATAAACAGGCAGCCTTGTGTCACCTACAATGACCCGGTACATGGACGTTATAGCTGTTTTATTACTCGTGCCGTGACACTAACAGAATGAAAACCACATCCATTAATATTGCATCTCTGCTTGCCTTGAGTCTGCCGAACTACCACTGCATGTGCCAATCAGTTATGATTAAAGAACAATAATTAGCTTGATGGACATCTCGCATCTCGGCATCTGTTGGGTATGAGGAACACACATATTCAACTTGAAACTGCAGCTGCCAGGGACAGAGTTTGGGCAAACAAGAGAATCCTAAGTGGAAGCTCCTCAGTAACGCCTACTTGACCAAGCCCACACACAGAACGAGGGCTGCAATAACAGAGCCAACTGGGTTGGGAGGTGGGGGAAGTGAAACCACGACAGACACAACACACTGAGCAGGAGAGGGCAGGGATGCTAAGTGGCAGAAGGGACACACAGCATAAAAAGAGTCACGGGCTGAGCCGCCTTTGCTTCGACGTGCACACACTGCATGGGAGCTGTAATGGCAGAGCCAAGGGCGGGGTCCTGTAATTGGCAGAAGTGACACAGCAAGGGAGGAGCAGTGTAGCATGCACAAAAAGTCAGTGAGGGCGGGGCACATCTTTAGAAGTCGTGAAAAGTCCCCTTATGATAAATGGCAGCGCTTGTGAAAATCGCTTATAAAGAGGTGAGCAGAAGGAGGTGGGACCGGAGGAGAGACATTGTTGGGTGAAGGAGATATGTGACTGGTTGCAAAAGGGTCTGAGATGGAAGAGAAGAGACACAGAACGTAGGAGAAGAGTGGAGTGGATAGGAAGAGGAGCGCGCGAACAGGGAGATGACACGAGTGGTTACAGAGAGGACACAGTGATGAAAGGAGGTGGGGTGAAGAGCAAATTAAGAGGGAGGAATGAGCACGTAAAATGAGGATGCAAAACGGGAATCAGTGGTGAAGCTGGAGAAAACAAGCTCTCGGCATTGCGTGGTGCAGGGGCAGGGAGCAGATTCCTTTGAAGTCAGAGGGGGGTGGGGTGGGGGGAGCGGATTCCTTTGAAGTCTGATGCCAAGGCTCAGACATATGGTGTGCGATGTGGCTGGCGATGTGCACGAGCCTGGCTCACATGAACTGTACCTAATCCACAGTTTGGGTAGACTTTTGAAAGCCTTACTATAATCTCGACAAACAAGCATTGCTAAAGAAATGCTGTAGTCGAGACCTAAAAGCACAAAGTGATGGATGGAATGCTTGAATCAATCGCAGCCACTGGCAATTGCTCGGGCGCATCCCAATACGCCATTTTCGCCCACCATGCAACCTAAGTTTGGACCCAGCCATATGCAAATCAGCCTTGACTCTGTTCCTCATGGTAACAGTCTAGCCCGAATTGCCAGGTCATGTCCTCTCTGTACTGCAACACAAGCAACACAGGATTGGTTTTGTCCTTGTTATGGGCTCTTCATCCATGGGTATGCCTTTTTCCAGTGGCACAGTGAGCCCAGGATTCATGTCTGGGCATACCCGGCACACTTGGGTGGTCAAATACAAAAACTATAAACTGCAAATTGCCAGTGGCTGATATTAATTCAAGCATTCCACCCATTACTGTTCTGTTTACCTATTTTGCTGCCCTAATTGGGACTTGAGGCATTGGCACAACGCTAACATCTCTACCTCGGTGACCTGTTCCGAATGGTAGTCTTTTAACCTTTAGCCTACTTCAGGAGCAGTTCTCCATCCATAACACGCAGTGCCTCTTGTATCTCACCCTCCACCATATTCTACTCTCTCAATGGCACATTATGCCTTCAGAACCAGAGACCCATGCTCTTGTTTAGCCCCTTTACCTCTCAGTGAAGCACCTGTTGGACTAATGGGAAAATGAAATGGGCAGAATTTTCCATGACAAGGAATGGGCCAGAATAGTGGCACAACCCCACACAAACCAACCTATCTAGCAATATTAAAAAAAACATTTTCCCTCCACACAAGCCTCCTGCCCCTGTTGCTTGGTGAACCCCGCAGACTTCAACCATATTGTTAGAAATTGGGTCTCTAGTTGGCAGAGGTATGCATCCTGTCTAAGTAAGGGCCACAGTCCTTGTCGGGGTACGTCAGATACACACCATAAATTAACCTGTGCTCACGCTCTGGAGCTTGGTACAGATCAGGTAGGCTTAACTTGGGAGGCAATGTCTAGAGTATTTTTGTAACACGAAAATATACCACACTTGGATAGAAAAATAGAGCTTAATTTATTGAACTAAACAACGAAACTTCATTAGGTAGAACCAGAGTTCTGCATTTTTTCATCCCAGGATGCTTGTTTCTGGTCCAGAGAAGACCTGGCCTGGCAGTTAACGCTAGACTGTTCCCATGAGGAACAGGGTCAAGACTGATTTGCATACGGCTGGGTCCAAACTGGGGTGGCATGGTAAAAGAATGATGGATTACACCCGGATCTATGACTGGAGGAGAGTGGTTGAAAGTTTAAGCACCTCGTCCATCATCTTGTTGTGTTTGCTATGTTCGCCCTAAGTGCCCAGACGTTGGTCCCTTGCTTGCTGTGCCACTAGTTTCAAGCTAGCCGGGCTGATGAGGGGTAATACCCACAAAACTGGTCCCAGGATGCTTGTTTCCGGTCCAGGTAGGACCTGGCCTGGCAGTTCGGGCTGGACAGTTCCCATGAGAAACAGGGTCAAGACTAATTTGCATATGGCTAGATTCAAACTCTGTGGCATAGTGAGCAAAAGAATGATGGATAAAACTCAGATCTGTGACTGGGAGTGAGTGCTTGAAAAGTTTCAGCACTCCGTCCATCATCTTGTGTTTGCTAAGTCAGATACACACCATAAATTAACCTGTGCTCCCCCTCTGGTAACTTGGTACAGAGCAGGCAGGCTATACTTGGGAGGCAATGTGTGGAGTATTTTTGCAACACTTAGAAAAGTGAAAACACCACACAAAAACATACCGTACTTCGATAGAAAAATAGAGCTCAATTTATTAAACAAAACAAGTCCAAAATGACAAAACTGCATTAAGTAGAACCAGAGTAATTAATTTTTAAAGAATATCGGCAATTCCTTTTACTGGGGGTCGGTTTTGCAGCAGTACTCCAAAATCAACTCCTTGTAACTCGGCGGCAGCAGTTTTCTCCCCCCCAGGGCCGTTCGAAAGTAAATGCCAGGGTTGGTTTGCGATCCCAGTCCGGCCTGGTGGCTTATTACACAGTTCAGGAAGGACCTAGCCAGGCAGTTTCGGCTGGACTGATCCTATTGAAGTAGGATCAAGGATGACATGCGTATGGCCGGGTACAAACTGAAATGGCATAGTGAGAAAAAGAATGATGGGTCGGAATCCTACCCCGAGTGATTATCAGTAGTTAGACACATTGGAGCATTCCTCCGATTACCTTTTGCAGGTTTTAGCTTTTTTTTCTGGCGTGCAAGTTATGCTGTTGGCCCTCACAGGGAGAACTATTCGTCACAACTAGGTTGCATGCTCTCTAGTTGCTATAAAAAGTCCCCAAAACATAGGGTTACCATCTGATTGATCTAACCTTACTCTTGGCAAAGCGTGCCATCACTATGCCCATAGTTCCACCCACGCCATTCCACAATCACCTGGGCCGATGCGGAAGGTAAGGAACTGCTCCAAGAAGAAGCTAAGGGCCTATGTAGCTCTCAATAACTGGTGACTAGACCATTTTCTTGGCTTCTGTAGACCCCAAACATACCATTACATTAATTTTTTGACCTACACTTTTTCCTTATTATCTAGATTATCTCCTTCATGTAGCCAGTGCAGCGCAACCTAGTAAGGTTCCCTTCATCACTTAGCGAAGGCACCTGTCAGGCTAACCCTGCCAATTATTGAGTTAACTCCCACTTATTATTACTGAGTTATACAGTGCCTGCTACCCATTCCAGCAATTCTGGGCAGTTAGCACACACTTCCTGTAGAAGGGATTTACCCGATCCTTTATGTTAAATCCCAAAAATGGTTCTGCCCACACTGCACCCTCCTGCCCCAATATGAATCATTGGCTCCATTACTTATCTTCTACTGTATGGGTGTGTTTTTGCTGCTATGAATAGAACCTGTTGAAATGCTAATGAAGATGGTTATAAATAAGCCTTTTATGCATGTAAGGTCTTTCCAAGGATTCTTGGCCACCTTCAAATATCTTTGACACCTCTCTTGCCATTTTACGTTATAGTTGTGCTGTTAGTCCTGTTGCACTGTAGACCTAGGGAAACCATCTTTCTTCATCTCAGTTTCTGAGTTCAGTGAAGCAACCCATAGCCAGGACTGTGACCTATCAGCATCTGACTCAGATTTTATGCAGTGGCGTCTCTAAGCAATGAATTTTAGGGGCACACATTGGGCAACAGATAAAACTGGTGGGACCAATTAAAAAGTTGATCACATGGTGTGTTTGTGTGTGCGCGTGTGTGCGCGTGTGTGCGCGTGTGTGTGTGTGTGTGTGTGTATTATATTATATGATATTGTCAGGGCTCACAGGAAGTTTCCTCCTTGTGACCCTTCTGTAGCCATTGTGTGTCCTCCCCAACCCCACTGGCAAGGTCTTGGGCCTCATTATGGTCTCAGTTGGCGAGCATGCTGGCAGTGCTGGAGTTCTAATTTGGCCGCCAGCATGCCCACAGTTCAGCAGTCTAGTTCTTATTAGAACTGCTTAGTTCTGGTGAGGCGCTCTACAAAGTTCCAAGGCGCCCTTCACCAGAGATTCGTTCATAGAAGCAGCTTACCTATCATCCTCCGTCATTTAGTCAGTCAGGGTAGAAACGTCGGACAGCGTTTAGTTCCGGTCGTTCCTTCCTTCCGGAAGAAAAGAGGTTAGGGTCTTTCTAATGCGCATGTCACCCAAACGTACCATTCCAGTCCGCACATGACATGAAAGGAGAGTTTCAGCGAGAGTTAAACTTCCTCAGCTAATTACAGAGTGTGGCAATACTTGCATTGCTAACAGCTGGGAATTATAGATAACGGAGCCAAGAGAAACCCAAATAATTCCCTGTAGAAAATAAGTTGACAACTCTACGAGAGCGTGATTATTCCTCACGCCACGTGGAACCGCTGACTACATAGGACTCCTGTCAACTCGTTGAGAAACTAGACACCAATAAATTAGTGGAAATCACAACAATAAGACAACGTCAAAACCCCTCAGGGAAACATAGGAGATACATTACTGAAGGATAGTAACAAAGGGGCATATTACCAACGTTAAGCGATATTTATCGCTAACGATGCTTAGCAACGAATTTTTTACCGCTAAGCATCGTCAGAAATTATCGCAGATAAACCTTACTATTATCAAGGTTTATCGCAAATGCGATAAAAAACGGCCGCAATGCATGAATATCGCTGAAAAGTCCGCGATATTCATGCATTACCGAGCTAATGCTCTTAGCCATGTTATCCACCTCCCATTGGATAACATGGCTAAGAACTGCTCAGGGCAGGTGTTAGTTTTTGGAGATATTCGCGCTTAGCGCGAATATCTCCAAAAGTTGGTAATAGGAGATAGCGATGTTATCAACAGTTTCCAGTCGCTAACATCTTGGCACGCCCACTTTGCATGTCATTAGTGATAAATATCACTGACATGCAAAGTGGGGCCCAAGATGGTCGCTATCTCCTACTAGCGGTCGCTAACTGGTGTTAGCGACAGCTAGGTAATAGGGAGATAATTTTATCTCCACTTTCTTGGCTTTTAAAGCCAAAAAAGCGGAGATAAACCCCCTTGATAATATGCCCCTCAGTATTTAGTTCCATTCACTACATGAATAGACCTGAGTAAGTAGACAGAACATTAGGAAAATACCAGTCACAGTCCCACTAAGAATACAAGAATCACCAGTTATAACTGACCTTGTTTCTTTTTGTGTTAAGAGTGAGGTGTTGGCGACGCTCGTATTCATCCTGCAAGAAAGGAAGAAAGGTGTCACGACATTTCAAGATTAAAACCATGCAACAGATATAGAAAAGGTTATAGAAGAGGGGCTCAGGTCCTTGGTGTTCCTGGTAAGATAAGTTATTTATTTATCTGCACAGTAATAATGTAGAACATAAGGTACAGAATTGTAAATATTATTTTCAGCTAAGAAGAGGAAGATGAAGATGAACAGAGCAGGAAGAATACCAGCTGGGCAGTCCTTTCTATTTTCTATTCCCAATCCCCTTTCCCCTCTTGGCACTTACCTGTGACGGACATCTTGAAAACCAAGCAGGAACGTACTAAGTGGGGCACTGGGAGTTAGGTATTGTTCTTCTCCTTTGTTAATTGAACTCCCAGAAACCTGGCCTGAGAGATATATTATATTATATTATATCATATCTAAAATGCTTAAATCGGACTTTGTATCTATCTGTGTATGTATATATCTAACTATATGTGTGTATAGATATATATATATGATGCTTAAATCTGATTTTCTAAGTATGTATGTATGCATATATAGAACTATATGTGTATATAGATAAAGATACATACACTTGCAAAGTCATTTTTAAATATTTTAATCAAATAACACTACTTTGCAATGAAAGGTAGTTGGACAAATTGATGTGTCGCAAGCGTAGTGTCTGTTTTGTATGTGTCACCTGCTTGCCGCACATTATGCAATCTATGATGGTGGGTAACAGGTGGAGGGTCATGGCAAACAGAGCTGGGGCATTAAGCCCATCTGACCTCCCTCTAGATACACCACTGGTTTTAAGGACACAGAACCCAGTTCATAAATATGCCACTGGACAATTAACTTCTCCACTTTTATTTATTGTCCGTCAATTATAAAATTAATAATATAAATTAATTATGCTTGAGAGTTAGAAAGTTCTAGTTTCATATCTTAATGGTAATGTATAGTCTCAAATCAAGGAATCAATCTATGAGGAAGACAATAGAGAGACTCAGATTCATTCGCTAGAGTGTCACTGTACTACAGTGATATGAAATCCTCTTATAGGCATTAACTAAAAGGAGCTCAGAAGGCTTACAAAGGGGCCTCCTGGCAGTAACAAAGATCTTTTAGTCAATAGTATTTGAATTCTCAAATGTTAAAACTTATAAGGAGTGACTCTGTACCTAAATCATCTCTTATTTATAAGATCATTTGACAAAAGTTTCTTTTGAGATCTAAAGTGAACAATCAAATTGCACAAGAACGTGACTTGGGTTTTGTGGTGGTGGGGGGTGCTCATGAGGCTGGTTTTGATGTCAGGATTGTGTTCGAGTGGCGTAAACATGTTTTATGCTGTATTGACTGGAATATTCTATAAACTCAGGTTTATAAAGTTGAATACTGGGTGTATTTGGAATCTGGATCTTGGAGAGTGTTGGTCCATGCTATCTTTGAATGGGGGGGGATAGACTACGCTGCAGCACAGGTAATATCTGTGGGTTAAATGATGGGAAAAAGCACGGGGATTCGTCTTTAAGATCCTTCAAACTATACAGGTTGACATAATGTGCCTGCAGGAGACCCACATCCCATGGAGTAATCGTGGGTTTTTAAGATTCCCCTGGTACGAGCTAGTGGCCTGCTCCCGTCAGACTTCCATGATTAGGGGCGTTGCTATTCGGTTAAAGAAAGGGGTCGGTTGTTATAAAAGAGTCAAAGAGGACAATGCAGTAAGGTGGGTGATTGTTGAAATATTGGTAAATAATCGTCCTCTGTCGATCTGCTCAATATACGGTCCTAATCTGGATGACCCGGAAGTCCTTAGGAATTTAAATATGGAATTAGTGGGGTGGCCTCGCTCAATGATCCTATGTGGGGATTTTAACATTAATTTATCTAGTCAAACTAACCTGATAACTCATCAGAAATACTTGGGTCGGAAGCCTCGTGTGTTTAAGGCTCTGCAAACTTTAGCAGTGGAACATGGCCTGACGGATGTGTGGTATCATCATCATCAAGATAAGGATGGATACACATTTTACTCTATTCCACATAATAAAATGGTCTGCCTTGATTATGTCTTTGTGTCCGACCAATGTGTCGGGACTGCCAAAATTGAGGTTGCTCCAAGGACCCTATCCGATCATAACGCTATAATTGTTGATCTTTTATGGAATCGCCCTAGCAAACGGGTAAGGTCATGGACCTTCGAGAGGAAGCTTCTTTTAGATCAGCAATATCAGGAACACATGGCCTCTTGGATTTCAGAATTTATGGATATTAATACGGGGACCGCCCCAGACTACGTGGTTTGGGGTGCATTTAAAGCTGGGCTGCGCGGAGAAACAAAAATCTTTGCATCTCACCGTTGGAAGATTGCGCAGCAGCAGATTAAAAATAGGCTGGATGAGCTGCGACTAGCGGAGCTCGAGTTGAGCACTAATATTTGACTAGGCCATGAGCTGTCCCACAGTCAGAAGACGGTCGCCATATTAAAATCTAATCTGCTCAATTCTCTCTATCAGGATCTTGCAGCTAAATATATTCAATTCCGAACCTTAATGTATGAATTTGGGGAGAATTCAGGCAGGGTCCTGGCGAAGAGATTACAACAAAGTTCTATGGCAAACCGGATTGTTCGGGTGATGGATCAACAGGGCTCTGTTCAGGAGACCACAAGTGGTGTTATGGATGTCTTTGTGAGATTCTATTCCAGTCTTTACACAGAGGAGCCCACTATTATTCAAAATCAGGTTGGCCTGGATGAATTCCTGCAGGCCATAGATACCCTTAGGGTAACAGTAGGACAAAATGAAGCACTCTCGGCACCTATCAGCTGGGAAGAGGTGGAAAATGCCATTAAGTCCTTGGCCAACGGCAAGGCTGCCGGCCCTGATCTTATTCACTTAGAGTTCTATAAGACTTTCTCGGCAATATTGAGACAGAATCTGCTTGCTGTCTTTAGGGCTGCACAAACCGGTGTCATTCCAGATTCCTGGCGACGGGCCACTATTGTTCTATTCAAGAAGAAAGGCAAGGATGAGCTGAATCCCTCTTCATATCGGCCAATAGCACTCATTAACACCGACAGTAAAATTTACTCGAGGATCCTCGCTTTCAGATTAGTACAGGTTATAGTTCCCTTGGTTTCAATTTGCCAACACGGGTTCATTCCTGGTAGGGACACAACCGATCACATTCGGCGCATTATTGCTCTGCTTGACTGGGCGCAGGCCATGGGTACCCCCCTCGGGGTGATCCTGTTGGACGCTGAGAAGGCGTTTGACAGGGTCTCCTGGGAGTTCTTGTGGGCCGTACTGCGCTGGAAAGGGTTTGCTGCTGAGTTCACTCAGGCCCTCCAAGCGCTCTATATTTCCCCAACTGCAGCAATTCGCATTTCAGGGAAAGAATCAGGGCATTTTACCATCAGCAGGGGGACCAGACAAGGTTTCCCCTGCTCCCCTCTGTTATTTGCCCTATTTATCGAGCCTTTTCTTAACATGATTGAAACATGCCAGGGTATCTCTCCAGTTAGGGTCCAGGATTTGGAATATAAGGCATTGGCTTATGTCGATGATATCGTTGTGCTAACTGACGATGTTGGTCCTTTTTTTACAGCCCTGGAGATCCTCGCCAGTCAATTTGGGGCTATATCCGGCTATAAGCAGAACATAGCAAAAACCCAAGTCATTCAGTCAGCAAGCATGCCCCCTTTGCAGGTCTCTGTAGCTAAAGAAGCCACTTATTTGGGGGTACAAATTTCTCCTGAGGTGGATCAGATTTCGGACTTAAATTATCTCCCTATAATCGATTCTCTTCACATTAGGCTCGAGAGGCTGGATCACTTACACCTCTCTCTCTATGGACGGTGCAGCATTCTGAAAATGATAGCCCTTCCAAAATTTCTATATCTTTTCAGGTCCATTCCTCTCTTGATTCCCCAGGTAAAACTGGTTAGAGCCGAAAGAATATGTCAACGGTTTCTTTGGGGCTATCGTAGGGCAAGAAGAGCTGCGAAGTGGACCCATCTCCCTCGGGAGCAAGGTGGCTGGTCAGTTCCCAATCTGTTATATTATTATTGGGCAGCTATAATACAACATTTTGGCTCACCTCTCGTGGGCGATAAGGTTGATCCTCCTTTTTGCATTAGCCCATCCATTTATGGTTTAGCGCTTGGCGACGCCTTCAAGGGAGTCCTAACACGTGTTTTAGAACCAAGTTATTTCAAGAAAACCAAATTTAAGATCTGTTGGGCTCTGTTTTCCATTTGGCAGAAAATTCGTTCCCGTTTGGCTATCTCAAAGCTCAATTTTTACACCCCATTTAGCGCCTTGGGTTTGTTACCACCAATATTCCAAGATGGGATAATGACCAAATGGAGTTCTATAGGTCTGAAGGAAATTGGTGATCTTGCCCAGGTTGGTCAGATGGCTTATTTTTCTTTTTTGAAGGATAAGTTTCATTTGCATTCTAATCATTTTTTTTTTAATACTTGCAGGTTAGGAGCTTTCTGGATAAGAATCTCTGTAGCAATTCTAATATATACGATAAGATCACTCTTGTTGAACTAATAAGGAAAAAACCTAGAATAAGCGTGCTCTATCAATATCTTTTGTCTGAGCTTCCGGATGATCTGGACACTCAGAATATTAAGTGGGCTGATAAATTTGGTGTCCCAATAGTAGATCTGAAATTTCCGCTTGAATTAGCCAGATCTGTCTTAGTCTCCGGCACCTTGCGTACTCAAAGTTATATGGCTATGTTTAACTTATACCACACCCCTGCTAAGATAGCCAGCTGGGGAGGTGCTAGAGGGTATAGAGGGGACTCTTGTTCTAGATGTAACCTTTTCTCTGCGGATGCGATTCATATGTTCGATGCATGCCCTGACCTGAGCCTATTCTTGAAGGAAATTGAGGTCTTTATTAATCAGGTACTTAAAATTCAGGTTAAAATTTCATCGGAGTTAATTATAACGGGCTATGAATATTCAGGTCCTGTTGACAAGATATGCCCAATCATTCCTGTGTATTGCAATGGCTATGATTAGATTGTGTATAACATCGCAGTGGTTAAGCTCAGAGGCTCCTACTTTTGGTCATTGGAAAGCTAGGATGCTTGCATGGTATAAACAGGAATCATCTGTGTATTTGTTGAGGGGGAGGAGAAGGCGCCTAGTGGCATGTAAGAACTGGGCCCCTTTCGAGAATTGGCTTCCGCACTAAAATTAACTTCTGTGGTTTATCTAATATTTTTTTTCCATGTTATCCATTGATCTGTAATTCTAACCTGACTTGTACATTGTTCCTTTTCGATTCATGTTCCGTATATTCATCTAATGTGTTTCCTTAAACTCAACATTTTGTTTCATTGTCTTCTGATGTCTTCTTTTGAAAATGATAAATAAAGTTTAAAAAAAAAAAAGAACGTGACTTACAAATATCATGGGCCCCCAAATTTGGATCAGTATGTGCACAAAAAATAAAACAGCTAGATCAGCTAGCTTAACTCAAACATATTTTTTTTTATTCATACCAAACCCCCCTCCACTCCATGTACTTTATGTAAGTCTATGCCATCTGAAACAAAAGTGTGCTGGTTGGGCAAAGGTAGCAAAGGAACCTTATTTCATATGCTATTTGTATGTAAATATGTTATCTACTTTTGGCATAAAGTATGGTGTAAAGTTAATGAACTTCTTAATACCACTATTCAATTGCTCCTTAAAATGTTTTATTTGGTTATCCTACCATTACAAATAGTCCTGGATATCAATACATATATTGTTGAGCTACTTGAGCTAATATTATTTAAATGAATTACTACTTGTTGGAAATATGTATCTAAATTATCTCATCATTCATGCTGGAATAGGGTCTGTGAAATTTATAGAGTTGGCACTGCATGTATTGTTCAAGAAATAAATAAGAAATACCTATATTGAATACAGTTTTTTTTATTTTACTTTTTAAATAACAAATGCACTGCAAATGCTGCTGATAAATAAGAGTGTTATTTCATGTATTCTTCTAAATAGAATGTTGAAATGAGCCTTTATATCCTACGTGTTTTGCTGTTTGAGTTTTTACCATTTACTTCTTGTTTTCCACATTATTTATTTTATATCTGATATCTCTATACGTTCTTATTGTAGTAGTTCAAAAGTTTTAGAAAAGGAGAGTATGTAGTGTGTCTTATATTATAATTCATATGTTATATACATGCATTAAAGATCTTTATTAGTCTACAAATTATAATATGTTAAATTGTATTTTCTGTATTTATTCTAAAAATACCAATAAAATCACTCATACAAAAAAATACTTATTGAACGGTGGATTGAGGATTGAGCTAGAACCGATCTTTAAGCACTCGTATTGCAAAAAAATTTGTTTGTAGTGACACTGAAGAAATGTTTCTAGGCACATTTCTTAAAATGGATGACAACTCCAGCAAAAATGTCCCTGTCCACTGAAGCCGAAACAGTTACCCATCTGTAGCTGCCAGCATTTCACTAAGTTAAGGGGGTTAGGGATTGAAAACTAAGGAAGAGTAACTGTGATTAAGACTAGATGGCAGTGTGTACAAAACATCAGCTAAGAGATGTCTTTCCCGTTAGATAATTTGACTATAAGAAAAGACATTCAAAGCAGTACTGTGTTCATTATTGTGATAGAAAACCAATATTATTGATTCGGGTGCCAGCACGTGATGATTGCCTAGAATCCAGGTCCTATCTATTTGGTGTAGAAAGTAGGATTTATGTGAACAAGGTAATTTAGTATGAAAAGGAGAGATCGCAAGGCAGGACGAGCTCCAAACCAAAGCAGGGTTTGTCATTAAAATGTAGGGCGCCTGCTATGCACTAGCACCAGGACAGCCCATTGACGTTAGAAGGCCCCCATTTAGGGCAGAAGGATTTGGGGTGCACAAGTATCTAGAATAAAGCCTCTGATTCTTAATTCTGCTTCTGTTGCTAGTGGGTCTTGGTTATCTGACCTTGACAATATCTAAGCTCTACAATTATTTACTATCTGACATATAATGGCAAGTGATTTATCATTCAATCAATTAAATGATGGTAACAGTAGTCATAAGGCCACGTGGGTAAGAAGCAAATATGAATGCCAGACACTATTTTACATTTGCTGTCATATACCAGATATCAAAGAAGAAAATATGCAAATATGGAACAGATTATTATTGTCGATGGCACACCTTTAGAAGTTGTATTTTCAAGCTATTCACAAAAAAGCTTGGAGACTATTCACAAAGGCATTCTGGAGAATGTAAACTAGTACTCTTATCGTACTCTTTTACGTGCTCTTACATGCCTTTGTGAATAGGCCAAAAAATATTAAAATGGGAATAAAATGAAAATAGAACTATCATGTCAGTTAGACTTACGAATCGAAAGATGTCAAGAACACAGATCTTACAGTCACCAGAGCACATAGAGCCCCTGCACAGAAAAATCTGAATGCAAAATATCCATGTACGATTCTAATGAACTTCTTAGACTACATAATTAAGGAAAAAATCTTAAATACAGCAATAGCCAAGAGATCATTTTCCACCTCTGAGATCCAATATTTTAGAATTTTCTCTGACATGTCTGCAACCTCAGCACATAGATGGAAGGATTTTATTAAAATGATTGACTTCTTTAAGGCTAAAGAAGTGCAAACATCAATCGTTCAACAATCTAAACTAAAAGTCCTGGCTAAAGGAAACATTTTTATCTTCGCGGACACATCAGAGGCTCAAACCTTTTAGGAAGATCTGAGTGGTGCGTAAGAGAAAGGAACACTGTAGTCATAAATTGGTATCAGATTATAACATGATGTGTTATGAGATCTCCTAGTTGAGGGCACATCAGGGCGGGTATGAGGTGAATCAGGAGACGCAAAAGGATGCAACAAGATGGCATCCAGCAAGAAGAGGAAGAAGGAGGAAACAGTGGGAATAGCAGGGTTTTTCTTCCTTCGGGGGGTGGGAGAGGTGGTGGGGGTGAAGCATTCAGAAAAAAGAGAGTTCTTAGGCGAAGTTTCATTGTTTCAAAATATAAGTAGGCTTTGCAGAAAAAAATTCAATATATGGGTGAATTTCACTGAAACACACTATGCAGTTTAGGTGGAGAATGAACACTAGGCACTTTATGTTTTTTTTAGATATATATATATTTCCTCGCACTTTACATGTCAGTTGCTATTATGAACTTCTCCTTAACGACCAATTTGCACATTAGACGGCCATCCTCTTGGAAGTGGTTTTTTTAGGATGCTATGTTGCCAGATAAATGATAAATGTAGAATGTATCTTAGGCACCTATGTTATTTTATTGTTATGTTTCAGCTGCTATTTAGAACTGCTGCTCGATGCTCAATTTGCACAATTTGCACAATTTGCACTTTAGTTTGCTAACTTCTAGAAAGAGATTTTATACGAAGGATTTCTATGTATTTTATGCTAAATCCCTAATAGGGTCAGAGCCAAGGTTGGGGTGGGATGTTCAATATGTTATAATTAATATTATATTAAACCTCTGGCCCAATTCTATGTCGGCACAAGTCACTTTAAGCATCCCAGTCACTGTTGAATGCTGAATAGGAATAAACTAACAATTTTGTCTTTTAATGCTAATGGGCTAAACAACAGGTGTAAAGCCTACACGATAAGAGCTGGCTCAGAGGGTATTATCACGATGTTATCTTTTTTAAAGAGACGCATTTTCGAAGCTTATCAGATGCTAGCAAAATTCTTAATAACAGGGCGGTTTTGTATTGTTCCTCTGTTTCGGGCATTGCGCAGAGAGGAGTGGGAATTTTTTTAGGTAAGCATGTTCAATTTCATGTTAATGCATCGCACTCAGATTCGGGTGGAAGATGGACTTTCGTTCATGGGAAACTAAATCAGTTAGATCTTATATTGGTCACAATCTATGCACCAGTGATAGACGATCCACTCCCTATTCTACAATTAAAGCAAGTTCTATTGGGCATTCCTGGTCAGATCATATAGGGAGGTGATTTTCATATTTTACAGGTTCCTTTAATTGACTCGACAAACATAAAACAAAAACAAAATAAGCCCCAAGTCTCTATCGCTCTGTCTAGTTGTAAACTCGATCGAGATATTGTAGACAATTGGCGCCTTAACAACCCAGCTAAAAGTGGGTACTCATGTAACTCAGCAAAATACGATATAGCATCAAGAATAGATTTTTTCTGACCTCACATAATCTTGAAGTTAGTAAATATGCACATATTTTAAATGCCTTTTCAGACCATGCCTTAATCAAAACGGAAGTCGTTGTAGGGAGTACGGACGAAAGAGCATTAAGAAGATGGGATTTTAATAAACTTAATCTAGCTAATGATGTGTGGTGCACAGAAATAGACAACGAGATTAGTGCCTTCTTGTATATAAATAATGATTACGCCCCAATCAACATAATCTGGGACGCATTTAACGCCACACTAAGAGGCATAATTACATCGAAGGAGATCCAGCAACAAAAGGCTAAAAAAGAAGAAAGGCTGAAGATTGAAACAAGATTTGCCTACGCAAACCAAGAATATATCAGAAACAGGGATTCAAAAAGTAAACAGGAATTAGTAGAAGCAAAAACACAAATGAGAGAATTCTACTATGGTTTAGGCGATATGGCAAGCAGAGCCTACCTTCAGACAGTCTATGAAGATAGCGAATACACAGGGAAGCTTTTAGCCTGGCAGGCAAAAGAGAAACAGGTACAAAACGGGATTGAAAGTATCTGGAATGAATCGACTAAAACACGTTCAATTAGTATGTTGGACATAGGAGAGGTCTTCCTTAAGCAATATATAAGGGAATTTATCAATCAGACTACCATGTACCCTTGGAATCCATCTGTGGCTTTCTGCATGATTTGCCAATTACTATTTTAAATAGGAACTTTAGAGAGGAATTGCTAGCTGATTTTACGAAGGAAGAACTCGACTTAGTCATAAGCTCTCTGTCCAACTGTAAAGCAACGGGGGAAGATGGCTTTCCCGCAGAAGTTTTTAAAAGATTCGCCTCAACTCTTAATATTGAACTTTTAAATCTTGCAAACCGTCTACTACAAGGGGGTGACCCTCCATTATCTTTTAGCACAGCAGTAGTGGTCAGAATTTTAAAGAAGGATAAAGATAGTGAGAAAAGAATTCCTACAGGCCTATAAGCCTTCTAAATGTTGACTACAAAATTTTACAAAACTCCTCACTAATGGATTGGAATAGAATGGTAGGTTCACTTATTAGGATGGATTAGTGCGGCTTTGTAGCGGGGAGACAGCTCCATACCAATACACATTTTAAATTAGAAGCATTAGATTTTTTTTACGTAAATAAGACTGAGGCCCAGGTCTGGTTTTTAGATGCCGAAAAAGCGTTCAACCTAGTCTCATGGGATTGTCTGTTTTTAGTTTTGGGAACATTTGGCTTCCCAGAGGAGTTTATACATCTAATAGGACGGATCTACACAAATTCACAGGAGCAAATTTTAATCAATTCTGTAAATATAGGCACATGCTAAATAAACAGAGGCACTAGACAAGGGTGTCCTCTTTCTCCGATTGTATTTGCGTTATTTATAGAGCCACTAGCAATAGCAATTAGACAGAAAAAGGCATACATGGTCCCTGTCCAAGGGATGATAAATATAAAACTCCACGCCGATGACATTGTCCTCTTTTTAAACTCAAAAACAGAGACCCAGGAGGAAATCATGAGTATTTTCCCATATTTCCAAGCAATAGGTGGTTATAAAATAAACAAGTCCAAAACAGAGATCATATTGTGCAACTGTTTGATCGATTCTCTATTGCCAAAGTTCGGGCCGGTATACAACACTCGCCAAAATCGATACTTAGGGATCTTTGTGACGGAGAAAATAGAAGATCTATTCCATTTAAACTATACCCCGTTGCTGAAAAAAGTGAAACGCCTGCTAGCACGATGGAATCAGCTCCCACTATTATTATTAGGTCGAGTGGCACTAATCCGTATGTCTATCCTTCCACTATTTAATTTTCTTTTTAGCGCCGCACCATGTGCACTACAAGCAGCTTTTTTTAAAGAAATAGATAGCATGTTTTCTTCCTTTTATGGTTGAATAAGATACCGAGTCTGGCACTTAGCACTTTAAATCACCCTGTTGCAGAAGGAGGGCTGTCGCTTCCAAATATTAGGAATTATTACCAAGCGACTTTTGCACACCATAGTTTTAGATTTTTCTTTTTGGACCCTCAGAAGGCAGACAATTTCTTTATGAAAAAGATCTTAAAGGAACATAATATTGTTGACCCTACAAGAATAACTAAGTACCCTAAGAAAGAACGATATAAGACTCTACAATGGGTACTCAAGCAAAAATCTCAGTTTATAGCATTTTTTTGTATTCTAAGATGTAATAGCTCAACTAGGCTGTCCCATTTTTTACAGGGGAAAGGTGTTTTTTAGAGACTAGTATCCTAAAAGAATGGGAAGAAAATGGCAAATTCAGATTTTATTGTAGGTCACTCTTGGAAGCAATGGCCAGAGATCGAAATGGGGCTTTCGCACTCTAATACAATATTAAAATGGTCATTTATTAGAATAAAACCCCTGTTGGAAAAGTTTGATATAAAAAACACTTCTGTTAGAGCAAATATCAGTGAAGCCTTTGATTTCCCGACCCAACAGAGGATTAGGGCCTGGGTAAAAATCTTTGATGAAAATAAACCTGTATTGCCATATGATAAAATCTGTGATAGATGGTGGAAAGGGGAAGGGATGCAGGTCTCAATATCAACCTGGAACAGAATTAACACCCTTAAAGCATCAACACTTATAGGTGCAAATTTTAAGCGTATGCAGATCTACTCAAAATGGCTGATCTATAGTACTCCTTCTTTTCTTCATAAGATTTACCCACAAATAGAGGACGGGTGTTTCTGCTGCACAAAAGAGGGTGGTGGTTCCTGGTCACATATCTGGGAGTGTCCAAAAATCAGTGGTCTGTGGGAAGGAATTGAACTTTTTCCTAGATTCACCTCGGACCCTTCCATTTCCATTGATGCATCTATTGCAGTTCTGGGTTGTTCCCCCGATATTACTTTACAAGATGAATGCCTATACGTTGCAGCATTGGTAGCAAGAGCTTTATTTCTACAATGCTGGCGATCAGATATAGTACCCTCTTTTCAGGCATGGAGATCGAAACTAAGTAAAATCCAAGATTGAAAAAAAAATATGCACTAAGATCAGGCTCAATAAAAAAGTATGAGAAACGCTGGAGTTTATTAGGGTCATAAGCAAGAGATAGGGAAAACTGTTTTTGAATGTATATTATCAATAAAGAGAAGACGAAGCGGCAATTCGATTAGCTAAGTCCAGTCTGCAAGGTCTCCTCCCCAACCTACTCTTACCTTACCATACATTTATAGGCACTTTATATATCCTTAAATTTGATACTACGTGTCTGCCCTCTTCTCTAATATGCCTAATATTCTGTATTTAGCACTTTGCACTTTGCACTTTAATCTAACTGATTCGCAATTGTATTTTATGACAGCCATGTCTCCTTTCTGCAACAGGGCAATGGGAAAAATTGTTAGGTTATGGTTATACTTAAATGTTTAGCACTTCGCACTTTATATGATATCTATTCTATGCAACAGGGAGATGTGAAAGATTGATATGCTTAATTCTAAATCTCTAGCACTCTGCCCTTTATATAGTATTTATTCTTGATATGTAATGCTGTAGTTTTTCGTTATACATTGACTATTGGCAGAGTAACTTGAATATTTTGAGTTGTTCGCACTATGCACTTTATTTGACAATTCTGTAGTTTTGTAAAAGATTGATGAGATATGTCTACTTCTAAATGTCTAGCATTTTGCACTTCCTATTGTATTTATTCCTGATATGTAATGCTGTAGTTTTTCTTTATACATCGTGAGTTGTTTGCAATATGCACTTTACTTGACAATTCTGCAGCTGCGGTCGGCAGTAGGAGTTCCTGCAGGGCGGTGACGTGGGGAGGGGAAGGGGCAGGGTGGGGGGTAGTAATGTATGGATTACGGAGTTTAGCAGGTAAGTAAACATATAAATAAATAAAACAAATTTTGTTGCGCGCACTGCATTGCATTTGGTGTTGCAGAGCATGCAACAAAATGTGTTTTATTTATTTATATGTTTACTTACCTATTAAACTCCGTTATCCATACATTACTACCCCCAACTCTGCCCCTCCCACCCCCCACGTCACTGCCCTGCAGGAACTCCTACTGCCAACCGCGGCTGCAATTCTGTAGCTTTGTTATTTGTATGAACTCTCAATTAAAATAAAAATACATTAAAAATAAAAGATGTCAAGAACACTGCTTATGGTATAGTATACCATGCACCTCCTGGTACTTTGTGGCTGCTTTTCACCTTTTGATTTCAATGTTTAAGTATTAAAATATTAATATTTCACACAAATTGTGTTACGTCCCTAATTCATGTTGTGCTTTTCCACAACAGCAAACAAAAACCCTGCACATTTAGATAAAGTTCAAATGGAATGGAAGATTGATTCAATCTTTGTCATTAATATGTTAAATTTCACTGTTTGCCAATTTGTCATAAAAGATCGCAGCATTCTGAAAGAAGCGATTATTTCAAGGCGGCTATCACAACTTCGCCTCTCTTTTTAAGGTCTATTGTGTTGCATCTTATGGTCCCCTCTGTGGAGTGCCTGCATTAAAATATGTATGGTTGGTTCTTCTGTGAAAGCAGTGCTTCTACAAGCACAAGGATGTAAAGGCAAAAAACCTGATATTTCACAAATAACTGGGGTGTACAGAATTATGAGAAGTTTCATTTATTACAAGCTATTTTTGTTTCTGTCTGTATTCCCCTGTGTGCAATTTCGGATACTGCATGTTGATAAAAACAAATTTGTTCTGTCCAGTAGAGAGGGCAGTTTTAATAAAATTGTCTTTCTCTGCCTTTACACGAGATAATGTCATTTTGCATCACGATCTATGTGCATTGAAGAAGAATAAGGAATGGATAATTTAACCACAAAATGTGTGGTTATTCATACATGTTTCATAATTCACTTCTATTCTTCCTGCATAATTCAGTGGACACTGACAGATCATTTTGCCTTGTCTTCCAACATATTTCTATTTACACTGCCTGTATGTTAAAGTTTGTGTTTGTAGATTTGCATTTCTCAGCTCAGTTTTCTAAATCTCTGAACCGATGTTGGTATAATCCTTCTTCGCTTCTACCAGTGCCTGTGTATATCTTCTATGGCGTGTTTGTTTATTTTCACATCCCAGCAAATGCCTCTACAGACCATGTTATGCATCCCTTTTATATGTAATTTACAACTTTCATGGTTCACTCTGAAAGATGGCAGGATTTTCAGTCTGCATTCTTTCAACAATGCCATTAACAGGTGACGCCTTTGAAACCCTATGGAATGGTGTAAGGGAGTGTAGGGCATGGGCGGGTGATGACAGTCACAGGCCAAAGAGAGGGCTTGGTTGGCATGGTGGCACAGAGGATTGTGTATTAATTATATATCGTGTGTGAATCCATCTGCACTGCGTGGATAATATGGGAAGAGTGGTGCTGTGAATTGTGTGAGCATTCTGACGCAGAGGGGTAATCAGGTTGGGCTGTGTAAGTGGTGCGAATGATATGGGCAGAGTAATAATATGACACAAGTGAAAGGGGCATTTTGTGACGTCATTGGATTATGTCATAGTATGAGAGAATAGACTGATTTCATCGGTGTGGGTGGGGTGAGTAATGTGACTGGTGTGGATTGTGCCAGTTGCGTGAGTATGAGAAGAGTTTTGAGAGTGATGAGCAATGGTGGTGGCAAGGTTATGTACTGTGGGGCCACCATGCCAGGGGACAGAATTAGAGTCAGGTGGCGATGGAAAAAACCCTGGGTTGAGTAGGAAGTGCTACATCCTGCCCCAGGGGATTCACCATTGGGGCAATCCTCGAGCAGAATGACTTCTACCATACTATCCCAGTGACAGAAGAAATGTTGCCAGCACATTCTCCAACAGAGAATCCTTCAACGATGGAATTACTACTAACTCCAGAAATCGAGGGTTTTGCATCATCACTTAGTTCTAAACCAAGCCCCTGAGTTTTATTTCCAATGTGAAAATTAGGCATCTGCCTGCTGTGTGCACAGTCATAATCTTACAGCACTGAAAGAACACGGATGCTGCACAATGCCATTGTTCTTTAATTGAATACTTTGTTTAATCATTATTTTATTTAGGTATTTTGTTGCTGTCCCTTTAATGGGTGGCGGCTGCTTTAACCCTCTATTTTCGCCAGCCTAGTCTGCTCCTCTCCCCTTATATCTGAGCCTGCACGGGGTGCAGGGGTTCACTGCCCTGACCATTCCCTCTACTTGCTCTTAGTCTTTTTCCATGACCTCTCACCTTATTACCATGGACCATTGCCCATTCAAACTTTTCATTTGGCACGAGAAGTACAGCAGCACGTGTTGCTGAAAACATTTCATTCAGCATCGTGTTACGGTAAAAGGTTTTCTGTTAATATCAATCTATAGTATTTTATCCCACAGCGGAAGTAGTTGTACGTGTTTTCTGTAGCATGAGATTAGTTAAACGTCCAACAATGGAGTAAGGCTTCCTTTAGACCATGGAACGTAATTCAGGTTATGACTGAAAACAAAATGTCCAGTTGACGGGCTTCCAGTAATAATTACAGATGCAAATATGAAAGTACAGAGCGTTATTAGGTGGCACGAGGCGACACAACGGACCAATAGGAAAGCGCCCTGGCACTTGTGGGTAAACACCTTGCATTCGTATCCCGCACTCGTGACTGGCGCTTCACAACAGTATTCTAAACCTAGGGTTAGACTGACACTGCCATGGATGCTCTTTCTCAAATGCAATGGTAGAAGTCCATGTTCACGCATTTCAACCAGCGGTAACCACAAAGCAGTAATTTAGGCTGCGCCTAAGGTGCGAGACTTACCTGTCCGTTCTTTATCATCTCCATTATGCTCTTCAGATGGGTCTGCATCAGGACCAGCTGTTGGTTGCCCTTGAACTGCATTAGCAGGCGCGCCATGTCATGCAGGGTAGTGTTGAGGGTGATGTTGGCACACTGGCACTAAAGGGAGCAGCATGCAAGAAAGAAAGGTCAAAGTCCTGCTGTGCGCGTGCCCGTACCCCGATCTGAGGACGCTCTCTGGCTCCGCTCGTGCCCTTGCTGTGCACATTCTACAGCGCGCGAGAGTAAGTGTGTGGAGGAAGTAAGTGGAGGGCGAAGGAGTGAGAAGGCGAAAATAAGACCACGTCTCAGTTACGGTTCATGTGTACTTAGACAAATGACTAAAACCCCAAAGCACTTCCTCCTATGTAGACACAGAGGATGGTACACTCTCCATTGCGTCAAACCTTCCTTGGAGTAAAGGAAATGAAACGTGCTGGGTGACAGTGCACCAGGCGACTAGGGCGTTAAGGATTCTTCGGAAACCGCTCACGCTGATGTTTGTGTGGGTGTGGGAGTCCATATGTGCTTGGGCACTAGACGTGAAAACATCTAACTGGGCCTTGCCTGCGGCACTGGAAGTTCTAACGGGTTCTTCCACTCGGAGAAAGAAATGGCTTACTTATATCCAAGAAGAGTGAAAGGGGCCATCTGGTGAAGGGTGTCGGAATACAACTCAAAACCCAAGCATGCCTTATCAAACATTCTAACATGTCTGTTGTTCCGGATTGTGGTCGATGCAGTGCTGGCTAAAGAGAATCGTTTTTCTTCTCTACATTGGATGACCACTAGGCCTGGGCAGAGTTCGCAGAGTTCTGCATAGCGGAACTCCGCAAAGTGCCCACATAACTCTGGCGTAGTTCCGCAAGAAGAGTATGTTACATCATGCCATTCCTGCTGATTTTTAGCACTGGGTGTTTGTCACATGGCTAGAAAATCAGCGTGAATGGCACCATGCGTAGCGCAAGAGGGCGCTGCTTCTTTCTGACACTCGCGTAATGTTCTACTCCACTGGCAGCTTCCTCAATGCGAGCAAAAAGTTTCTCAACGTGAGCAGAAGCGGCCATCTGTGGCCATCTGTGACCACCCGCATTGAGAAAGCTCATCGGGAGGTGGTCTGGTGTAAGATTTTCCTCGTACACTCGCCAACTTAATGTTGGCGAGCTAGAGCAAGGAAAAAACTCTGCTCAGCTACGTGGGGATGACATTTTCACAGCTCCGCACACTATGCAGGGTGCAGAGTCGGGAAAACTCTGCAAACTCCGCAGGCGGAGCGGAATTTCTCGCCCAGGCCTAAATTAAGGGGAAAGTGTTGCACCATTCTGTGTCACGTTTATATGTTGTATTCTTTGCATTCTCATGCTATAATTAAATGCCCAGAAATTCCTCAGAATCCTAAAGTACCTTGAGCACCACGAACTGCGGTGTTTTTTAACTGATAGACTTCAACGCTGATCTGCTTTTACAGTTCACACTTCGCTTCAAATTTTCAAAAAGCCAAAAATGTGCTTACCACTTTATTCGTCGTCGGCGCATTCAAGAAGACGTCCTGCGAGGAGTAAAATGTGTAGACTAGGTAAAAGGGTGAGACGTGAACTGGCACGCGCACTCATTGCAACGCTCATAACTGGATAATACGAAACTTCCTTCCAAGCAAGCCCCGTTCAAGCACACACGCCTCGATAGAGGAATTATGAAGGCAAACATTTTCATTTCACAATAAAGTCTATTAAAGCAGCGCAGCGTTACACCTGTTTCCAAACGAGACCCCGAAGAGAAGAAATCACGCGTTCAAGTGTTGTTACCTCATTGTTCCTTGTGACGTCAAAGTCAAGCAGGTGGCGTTGAAATTCCTTAATCTCCCACCTGTACGCTGCCTTGCTAGTGGCTACAAAGGGGCAGAGAGCGAGGCAAACGAGAAAAAGCCGCATCTTGTCTTGTTCAAGTTTCTCCTTAAAGCTGACATGAGTTCTCCTAGCACCGACCCTTTTATATACACAATGTACCTTTGTGGTGGGTGGGGGAAGACACAAACAGGCATGCACACAATTGTAGGCGGCGTCTCTGGGATTTTTTTCCACCTAATAATTCTGAGGCAGAAGATAGAAACATGAATGACACATTGCTCATTCTTCGAAAATGTTTCTCCATTGTGGTTAGAGGCGTGAGGCAATATCGATTGAGGAATTTTCCAGAGCTTTTGCCTGGCTAACAGGATATACAGGCAATCTCATGGACACCACATGTCCACTCTGTTAGTAAATGACGTTACGCTTTGGAGAGGCAGGCAGCTGAGATAATTGGCGGGCTTTTGTCTCAGAAGTTAGTTATCAGGTCTTAATTTGTGCCGGCGTTGGCACTCATTTTTGAGGGCTGGGTGTCACCTTTCATCTTCAGACTTTCACCCAGAGCTAGAGAAAGAAAGGGAGACAAATGAAAACAAGGATGAAGGGAAATATAGGAAATCTGTGACAAAGGGAGAAAGAAGGGATGAAAAGAAGCTGCAAGTGAGATAAAGATACAGGAAGTTCAGTACCATCGAAAAAAAAAATCATGAGGTGGAATCAACACTAAGCATGCTTTGCTCAGCAACACCCAGATTCAGCAGCTCCGGAGAGGGGCTCCTGAGTAAGATATTGGCCGCACCGTAGGAACTGCTGGCTATGATATTAGATTGGCGATTCACCCTTCTTGGCGTTGACGTTCAGTCCTGCCTCTTGCTTGACCCCTTTATACGATATAAATACTTATAATTCTTCTTCTTCACTATTTGCCTGCTAAAAAATGCCAAACCTGGCTGCGAGTTAAAGGTCAAGCAACATTCTTAGTGCGTGAACCAGTCTGATAGCTGGTGCAGGTGCACCTGTGGGAAATTCACATCCATGACCTCAGTGTCAGTCACACCTTAATGCCTCCCCACATGATGACGTGCTTCAGCCCCACATGTAAAGGTTGCACTGGGCACTTCAGTCCTCAGCCCTATGGTGTCTGGGGCAATAGGTCAATCCGCCTGTCACCACCCCCCTCTCAACTCATCACAGGGCGGGGGGAAGTCCGGAACCTCCTGTGATGAAGACAGTGGGAAGAAGGAAGAGGCTTCAGGCAGACGACTGAACTCTCAAGTCTGCACAGTGTATATTCTCTACGCACATTTCAGTTTACAGGTTCAGTGCATGAGGTGGAAGGGAACTGTGTACCTACCCTAAGCCCCAAGCAAAACCAGCAGTTCGCTGATGACCCGAAGCGGACAGGTGTCAGCAGCTGAGAGTAAATGAAAATAAACTCTCAAATGTTGCATGCTGCGTGTGTGTGTGTATTTGTAACAGCATGTGTCTATGCGTCTCTGTGAGCATGTGAGTGAAAGTGTCACGGGGAACTTAGAGAGAATGAGTGTGATCAATAGCGACACAGTGGGAGGGAGTGACGCCAAGGGAGTGTGAGTGAGAATGAGTGTGAATGAGAACTAGTGAGTGGGTGAATGTAAGAGACAATAAATGAGTCAGAGTGTGTGTGTGTGAGTGTGTGTGTGTGTGTGTGTGTGTGTGTGAGTGTATTCCGCTTGTAACTCGCTGCTGCCGAGCCTGGCATTGTGGAAGTAATAGCTTGCTTACAGAATCACTCTTGGTGGAATGTGGGACACTCATGGCAACATTCTGGCTCTGGGATAATTGAGGTGATTGTTGGCATAAGGGCCACCTTTGGCAAAATGCTGGCAAAGGTGCACCAGAGGTAATTCTTGACATATGGTACGTAAGTGACAAAATGCATGGGCTCGCATACTTAAGGTAATTAGTGACATAAGGCCTACCCTTGGCAGGGGCATGGCTAACCACACATGCAATAGGATGTGCTCCCGAAGGCTCCTGGCCGACTGGCTGTTGGTCTAATTGTTAAAAGCATCTTGGGGCACCAAACCTTGACACCTCAGACTGCTCGGAAGCATGCACAACTTTGGGTCACACTTTGAGAGTTCCAGTGAGCTGGGATGCTTCAGAGCAGGTACTTTTTTTTAAATGCATGCAGAGCATGGTAAATCCAAAACAGTGACCACCTCAGAGTGAGGGCTGAACTACTCTGGCCAAGCTAGGATAAAGGAGACACCTCTTTTGCGATTTCTCTGGTAGATTGGCACAGAGCAGTCAGGCTTAATGTAAGAGGCAATGTGTAAAGTATTTGCGCACCCTTCAAACAGTAACACAGTGAATACACCACAAAAGCCAGTTTAGAAAAATAGCTAGCTCATATTTTAATGAACAAAACAAGACCAAAACGACCAAAATCCAGTAAGTATAACCGGAGTTAAGATTTTTAAAGATTAAATTAAATATAGTGCTTAAAAGATTAAAGAGTTAACCAGGGCTATCTGGTTGCGCTAGACAGGAACAAATCTGAAAGTTTAGGCTGACCATGAAGGAGCGCAGGTTGGATGCAGGGACCAGCCTTGTTCTGATGCAAATGACCTTGTTGCGTCGTCGACTGATCCTGGATTCGAGCAGCAAAAGGGACATTGTGTCGTCATCGAACTTCCAGCGGAGGGCGATGCGCCCCGCAATCGGCAAGAGATGAACTGAGTCCTCACAGATGCATCAGAAAGGAAGGCAATGTGCTGCACAGTAGGCAAGCAATGCACTGGATCCTCGCAGATGCATCAGTGTTGAGGGAGAAGCGCTGGTTCTGCTCGGTGCAACATCAGCTATGCATGAGTTCTGGCAGTTCCAGCACTTCATACCCACTTCCAAGGGCCTACGACTGGATAGGCACCACTTGGCGGAGCAAGACTTGCAGCAAGCAAAGTCTAGATGCTGTTGCTGATTGGATGAGAAGTCTTTGATGTCCCTGAGACATTGAAGGGAGGGCAAGACAACATGCTCTTGGAGTAACTCTGGGTTCATGTAGGATGGGTCCAGTCCTTCCTCAGCAGGGTAGAGGGTGGCAGACAGCAGGAGAGCACAGCAGAAAAGCAGTTCTTCCAGAGCAACAGTTCCTGTAGCAGCACAGCAGTCCTTCCTCCTGATAGAGTTCTTCACAGGTCCAGTACTGTCTAAAGTGGGTCTTTGAAGCAGAGCTGACTTCAAAGAGGTGCTTTGAAGTGCAAAGATGTGTTGCACACTCCCAGCTTTGGCTACATACTCCCTCCCAGGGGTATGCAGCCCTTTGTGTGTGTCAGAGGCTGTACTTCACGAGCACAGGAGCAGATGACCACTAGTTCCCAACGCCCCTCCAAAGTTTCTCAGCAATATGTTTGTGATTCACACCATGCCAAGTAAACCCCGGGGGAGAAAGGGGATGGGACAGAGAAGAGACTGTTCACACCCGTCCGATTCTTTCTTCAGCTTCAGACGCCTGTTAATGGTCCTCTTCTGGCTACTTGTTATTTGGCTGCAAGAGATGATGTCTTTTAAATTCCTATCACTTCCTAATTTACACACAGAAAATATTCTCACATACTATATATTTGGACCTATCCTGAAGTGCTGTCAACTGTGCTCCTCTTCTATTAGCCGTGATTCTTGTTTTCTAGTGTTGTTATCTGCAACAATAATTTTCTATTTAATATACACTCAATTCTAATTCTATTTGTATATCTTTTTTCCTTCCAGGGTCCTCACCTCAAGAATCACTGCTGTGTCTTTCTTGAATTGAAGGTAAGTGTCTATCTGGCTAAATATTGATTTATTAATCCTTGTTATTTTCACCTGACGAGGTATATTCTTTTGCTTAGTAGTCAACTCACTACTGTTAAGAGTTGCTGTATTATAACTGTCTCAATATGCTCTGCCTTCGCGCAGAGTTAGTCCTTAGAAAACTGGTGCTTTTTCCTCCTGTCCTTATTATTTTGCTAACTCCCCAAAATCACTGGTGCATGCTGGAAAAAACCCTATGATGTCCCTAACTAATGCGCACAAAAACAGAATAACGGAACAGTCTTACTTTTGCCTTTTTGTCGCCTCTATTTCTGCTGCTTCCGAAAACGGGAACATGCTTCCTCAGAAGATTTGAAAAATAATCGAGAAATCTCCTAGAAGCGGTAATTCTGAGAAATCCTTCTCCACAAGTGTGGTAACAAGATTCTCCCTCGCGGACTCAGGTGAAGTGCGAAGTCGTGAAGACTACGCACCTCGATCTCTATGATTACTTGTTGAACACTAGAGCGCGCAACAGCGTTTCTCAAACGTGGTGTGTGTAACAGCCATGTTAGGTAGGAACAGTGATCTCGGTCTTTCCCTGCTCCGTATCTAACCCTAAGGGAGATCACGGAGACAGAAAATCTCCCTCTAGACCGAGCCTTAACAATCCTGACAGTACCCTCCCTCAAAGTAGCACCTCTCTGCTTAGGTTTGCCTGGATATTTCTTGTGGAATCCCTCAATCAATTTTGGAGAATGTACACCTGTTGCTGGCTCCCAAGACCTTTCTTCTGGTCCATAACCCTTCCAATCCAGAAGATAGTACAATTGTCCTTTACGGATCTTTGAATCCAACACTTTATTCACTTCAAATTCTTCTCCTTGTTCAGTTTGGATAGGTTTAGGAGGTTTACCTATTCTGACCTCACTTGAAGTCTTCTTTAATAAAGAGACGTGAAACACTGGATGAACCTTCAACCCTTCAGGCAACCTTAATCGATAAGTCAAGGCACTCAACTTCTTCTCAATCAAGTAAGGACCCACAAATCTAGGCTGAAATTTCTTGTTTGCCTTGAGTCTAAGATTCTTTGTGTTTAACCAAACCTTATCTCCGGCCTTCAATTCTGGTTCTTTCCTTCTCTTTCTGTCTGCATAGTACTTATAACTTTCTTTTGCTGCATTTAAATATTTGATAGCTACACTATGCACTTTTATCATATGCTCCACTAGATCTTTAACTGCTGGTACATCCGCTTCCTTAAAATTTAAAGATTGGTTAGGATGTCTACCTGTGTTCAAATAGAAAGGAGAATAACCTGTGGACACATTTTTCACAGTATTATGTGCAAATTCTGTAGCCCACAAATATTCTGGCCAATCTCCTTCCTCTTCCAACAAACATAATCTGAGATTCTGTTCCAGCTCCTGATTTGTTCTCTCGGTTTGACCGTCTGTTTGAGGATGAACACTAGTTGAGTATCTGGACTCTATATTCAACCCCTCAGTGAAAGACTTCCAAAAATGAGAAAGGAACTGGGAGCCTCTGTCAGAGATTATTACCTGAGGTATATCATGGGCTCTAACTATGTGTTGGCTAAAAACTTGAGCTAGTGTCTTAGCGGTGGGTGTACCTCCACCATTTTAGTAAAGGCATCCATACAGACTAGGATTGTATCAAACCCCTGACTAGATGGTAACTCGACAATCAAATCTAAAGTGACGGTGTGCCAAGGATAAGGTGGAGTAGGTGAAGGCTGTAAAAGACCCTTGGGAGCTTGTCTCTCAGTTTTCCCCCTTGCACAAGTCTCACATGTGGCTACATACTGATGTATGTCCTTAACCATATTTGGCCATCAAAAGCGTCTTCGGATTAATTCTTCAGTCTTTGCAATTCCTTTGTGTCCCGCCAAAATGTTGTCATGGCATTCTCTTAAAGCCCTTTGCTGCATTTCCAATGTAGGCAAATAGAGGGCTCCTTCATGGTACAACAATCCTCCTCGATTTTCTGGCCCGGGAATTTCTTTTAGCCACCTTTCAGTTTCTTCTTGAGTTCTTGAACTCTGATCCTTTTTTTCCAACCTCTCACTTAAAACAGCGCCAATTATTTTCTCTGTTGGTATAATTTTTTGATTTTCAATGTCATCCAAAATTCCTTTGGTACCCAGTCTGGACAAGGCATCTGCCTTACCATATTGTGAGCCTGGCCGGTAGGTGATGATAAAATCGTAGTCAGCAAAATATAAAGACCAACGCAATTGCCTGGGAGTTAAAGTTCTGGCATATTTCAAAAACTTCAGATTTCGATGATCTGTATAAACTGTGACCACATGCCTTGCGCCCATTAAATAGTGCCTCCACTCCTTAAATGCATCCTTAATGGCCAGCAATTCTTTTTCTGTGATAGTGTAGTTCACCTCAGCGGGGGTTAATTTTCGTGAACGAAAGGCCACTGGATGTAATTGCCCCGCAGTCTTATGTCTCTGCGACAATACTCTTCCCAGGGCAAAATTAGAAGCGTGTGTCTCCACAAAATGATTCTGATGGATCAGGGTGAAGCAAGATTGGCGCCAAAGTAAAGTCCTTTTTTAACAAGGTTAAGGCCTCTTCGGCTTCTTTTGACCAATCAAATTTCTCTCCTTTTCTTAGTAATTTGGTTATTGGAATTAGTTTCTTAGAAAAATCTTGAATAAATCTCCTATAGAAATTGGCAAATCCAATGAAACTCTGAATCTCTTTCACAGATTTTGGAGACTCCCAATCAATCACCGCCCTAATCTTGTTATCATCCATGGTGATTCCTCCTGGAGAGAGCACAAAACCTAAAAACTCTTCTGAGGAAACGTTAAATGCACATTTCTCCAGCTTGAGAAACAAACTGTTCTCTTGTAGTCGCTGCAACACCTTCTTCACATGTTCTTTATGTTCCTCCACAGTGTCTGAATAAATCAAGATATCATCTATGTACACAATTGCATTTTGATCGATGAACTCCTTTAAAACATCGTTTATAAAATGTTGAAATGCAGCAGGACCATTACATAAGCCATAGGGCATCACTTGATATTCAAAAAGGCCGAGTTTACTTCAGAAGGCTGTCTTCCATTCGTCCCCTTCTCGTATTCGAACAAGGTGATATGCCCCTCTCAAATCCAATTTTGTATAGACTTGTGCTCCTTTTACCTGATCCAACAAAACTGAAATTAAGGGAAAAGGATATCTGTTCATAATTGTGATTTTATTGATGCCTCTGTATTCAATACAAGTTCTCAATTCTCCATTTTTGTTCGGGATAAAAAAAAGTGGAGACGAGACAGGGGATTGGGACGGTCGTATAAACCCGTTTTCTAGGAATTTGGGCAAGTAATCCTTAAATGAGCAACTTCTCGTTCCGTCAAGGCATAAATTCTGCTACACGGAAGATTGGCTCCTGGCTCCAGTTCAATTTTACAATCAAAACCTCGATGTGGAGGAAGTTTTTCTGCCTCTATCTCGCTGAATACATCTCAAAGCTCTTCATATTCCTCTGGCAACTCTGTAGTGGTTATTACATAAATCGTTGCTTCTATTTCACTTAAATGAGACGCAGGAGACTTCTCATGATTTCTCGAACATTTCTTATAACAATTCTCCTTGCAGTATTTTGAATTTAAGGCTATGGTTTGAGCGCTCCAATCTATTACTGGATTGTGCTCCGTGAGCCATGGCAATCCCAATATCAATTGAAACTGCTGAGCGTCTATGAGATTGAACTGTAGTGTCTCTAAATGTCCTTCATCTGACTCCAATTCTATAGGTTCTGTGTGACTCACAATGGGCCCAGAAGAAAGATTGGTGCCATCAACCACACGTACTGCTTCACTTCTCTCCTTCTTGATAGCTCTCAACCCAATTTTTTCTGCGAACTTCAAATCGCAAAAATTACCGGTTGCTCCGGAGTCCACCATTACTGTTACTTGAGTCAAGACTACTTCTCTAAATCGCAGCGTCATCTTCATGACTAAATGTGGAGACGCAGATTGTAACGTATTGGCTAAAGTATGAGCATCTAGATTTGTTTCCATGTTTGCAATCACCAGTCCAACTCCGTTTACTGGTGGTGCTGGGTGTTTTCCGCCGACGATTGTTTTGGCTTCTTGGGACAGTTCCGAACAAAATGGCCACCGCCTCCACAATACAAACATTGTTTGTTTGCTCTTCTTCGTTCCTTTTCTTCCTTAGAGAGAGGACCACAAATTTTTCCAATCTGCATTGGTTCGCCTCCCCGAACCGTTTCTGCTTCCTTGGCACCATCTACTCTAGCTCGATCAAATCTTGGAATACTGGTACGAAACTCCCTCTTCTTTTCTCCTCTTCTCTCAGATTGCCGAAAATCAATTTCCAAAACGAGATCGATTAATGCCGAAATCTCCGAAGGTCTATTTGGCACCTGAGGCAATGCATCCTTCAATTCGTCTTTTAAGCCCCGATAAAACACTGCTGCTCTCTTGTTTTCGGGCCACTCCATTTCGACTACTAATTTATTAAACTGTGCCAGGTAAGAAATTAGATCACGGTTACCTTGTTTGATTTCCTGTAACTGATTGTCTGTTGCTTGTGTTGCCTTTCGTCTGTCGAAAATTCGTAGAAACTCTTTTTTCAATTCGTCAAGATCATATAATATGGGATCATTCCTGGATACCATAGGCATGGACCATGATGCAGCGTCCCCACTTAAATATGATAGGATAAACGCCATTTGAGACTGTGCATCAGGGAATACTGCTGGACGACACATGAAGTGAAGAGTGCACTGTGTCAGGAAAACCTGGGCCTTCTGTGGGTCTCCATTAAAGCGCTCTGGTGGGGCTAATGGAATTACAGGTGACAACGAATGAATTACTTCAGTTGTATCCTTGGGGGAAGAGACTGATGATTCACTAGTAATTCCTTCCTGAGAGGTCGAATATTTTAAACAAGACCCTGCAACTAAATTACTAATTTTTAAGGTTAAATCTGACGTTTCTTTCCTGAGCTCTCTATTTTCCTCTCTAACTAAGATTAATTCCCTTTGTATGCCTTCTTATACTTCTCCTAACTTCTTTAGGTCAAACCCCTCCGCCATTCTGCTCAGGTGCCTTTAAATACGATGTCACTTCACTCTGTCAGAGGCTGTACTTCACGAGCACAGGAGCAGATGGCCGCTAGTTCCCAACGCGCCTCCAAAGTTTCTAAGCAATATGTTTGTTATTGTCGCCATGCCAAGTAAACTGAGGAAAATGATATTTTGCCTGACCAAAAATGTCCACTACATATACCCTATGTTACATGTCATGTGCATGTCACCCATGCACTTTCTCGTAGTGGCCTGAATCACTAGGCCCCTGCAATCATGTCCTGCATTAGAAATGCCAGTCTCCCAAACGTTAAGTTAGCATAAGGCCCATGTATTTGCAGTTCATGACTCCTGACACACTGAAGCTGCAGTCACGTCCCTCTGACCTCGCATACTTCTAGCTCAGCCGAGAGAAGCCCAGCAAGAGGCCTGCCAAGACTGTATTATGTATAACAGTTATCCGAGGGAGATAGGGCCTAGCCATTCTGTCTCCATTTAAGTGAATTACAGTGCTTGCATCCATAGAAAGCTCATGCAATGAACGAATAAATATGCTTTTTCTATATTTCTAGTGATGAGCAACCTTTTGCTTCAGATAATACATCCCCTATCATATCAGGTTGTACAAGATGTGCTAGTCACCCTGACACAAGAGATCTCTCTTCTAGACTGAAAGTCAGCCTCCTCCCAGTTACACGTCAATTGCACGTCATGTCCAAGTTGCACACAAGTAGGGCAGAGTTCCAGCTGGTCATGCAAACTCCTCCTAGGTACCCACCCACCTATGACACCTACCTATCACCTACCTATGACTCATCAAAGTACACACCCTCATGTACACCCACATGTTCTTATCTCATTTTCTTTCTTGCTCTGCCTAGCCTATGTACAAGAAATGTATATATACTATGTTCAGTAAATAATTGTTAGATGACCCTTCCTGAACCTCAGAGGTGATGGAACTGATTCTCCCTTTGACTCGAGTTATTGGAATAAAGCCCATTCTAACTCAGATACCACGGACTCTGCCTCTCACTTGATGCATGCTAATTGTTAATGACTAGAAATTATGCCAGGGTAATATTTTATTTACCACATTAATTTGGCGCCCTTACAGGGACATATCCCTTTCCCCACTCGCCGGAGTTGTCGGTCTAGTCTTTGCCCCCTTCTACAGCCGTGACGGACTTCAAAGCGCGCCAGCAGGACTTCCTGCTTACTCCCTCAGGCCCAGGAGGAGGACGGACTGCGATCAGGCATCCATGTAAGGCGGTGAGGAACGCGGATCGTCTCAACCAGAGCCCAGCCGTGAGAGAGCAAGGTCCGAGGTCTCCAGAGGTCCACCTGTCCCGAGGCGCAAGCGTAGTCAAGTCAAGTTTCCGAGGCCTTCAAGTTTCAAGTTCTGCTTTCCCGGTGAGTACCACTATGGGGAATGCATCAAGTTCAAGACGGGCTCATTTTAAATGAGAACGGTCAAGACGGGCCCACGGTAAAACGTGGGAACGGTCAAGACGTGTCTCAATTTTTTGGGACCGGTATGGTTGTACTGTATTTTCAGTGCACAAAACAGTTTTTCAAGTACATGTTTTATTCCATGTATCAGGTTAGACTGTGTCTGTTTTAGTGTTATAATGTGTCTTGTATGAATGATTGTTGAATGTTTCAGTCTATTCTTGTGTATTGTGTTTTCATTGTATTGATTTCAAACATGCGACTGTTTTCAAAGTTGTGTCAGATAGGGACCAGAAAAGGTATACTAGAATAGACAGTTAATATCCGGCCTAGAGACACACGTGGTCATTTTATGTATAATAAGCATGGGCTAGACGCCATTTGGAAAAAGAAGTCAAGACCCTCTCAGAAAGGTGCCATTGAGTTATGGCGCAAAGAGTCACATAGGTGATCAGAGAAAGAATTCAACAAAGAAGAGAGAAACAAACTAGCAGAGGAAAAAGCCAAAGAATAAAGAACTACGGGATAAGGGGGAACGGGTCAAAACAGTATTATCTGATAGAGAATGAAATTCCGTCATTACTGGTATTTATCCCGCCCTGTCAGAAGAACTAGTTCAAGTGACCACCTCAGTAACACCCAGTAGGTAGAGAACGCCACCACCTGTACCCTTTAGAGTATGTAGAATTAAAGCCGACAGCATCTGAAGCGTTCATTTCCTTGTATCTAGACAAGTCCCTTCTGGACTGCGCAAGTGCCTTGTGAGTAACTAGTTGGTTTATTTGTGAATTGCGCTTTGTGCTTAAGACTTGTGAATAAGTTTGTTACATCCATGTGTGTAACGCTTTGTGAGTGACTTGTAGTTCCTTGTAAATAGCGCTTTGTGATTAAGACTTGTGAGTAGTTTGTTGAATTTTCTAAAGTATAGCTCCTTGTAAATATGCCTTGTGAATAGCGTGTCATTTTTGTGACTTGTTGAGTTTCTTGTAAATATGGCTTGTGAATAGCGCCATGTAGTTATGGCTTGTGCAGAGCATGTTATCATCAGGTCCCTAGCCATTACGTTAGGCAGGAGAGAGCTGGATCTCTTTTAAGTGCTTAGAGAAAATGTTTTGAAGATGTGCGTATGTGTTATGTGATAACGTGGAGAGATGAGTTCATGACTTTCCCATGTACTGCAGTCATTGGGGAATGATTGTGCTTCAGCTGCCAAAGAGTTAATATCTTGTACTGAGTAGGCAGTATTTGTTTTAACATGCTGTTTAAACAAGGTGTTGAAGGATTTTGGCGTTTTTTGGTATTTGGGGAGGGGGGGGCGTGTTTTTGAGCGGAAATTCGTACCCGTTCCAGTGGAGGGATTTGGTTGTTTTTTGGTGAGGATTTAGGGAATAGCTTGGACTACTGTGATGCCAAATTTGAAAGGGATCTGAGCTGTGGAAGTGGTGGAAAAAGCATGTTTTGTATGGAGGTGCGATTTGCCATGTTATCCAATGGGCGTATTCAGTTTGCAGATTGAATGGTAAAATGTTGCATGGAGAGTAAAGAAGTGTATTTGTAAGGGTTTTGCCTTGGAACACTTGATTTAATGTGTTTGACTCAGAGGTCGGTAAAGTCGTAAATAGACCAGTCGAATTGAGATAAGGGTTTTTGCACGGAGAGTGCTTTAATGTTTTCACGGTTGAGAAGAAATTATAGAATAGACCCATCTTAGAATGTGCTTTTAAATTAGTGTAATGCAACAGTGTTTTTTGTTTAAATAGGAATGTTTCTACAGAATATTTTTCCCAATGCAAGCTGCCCTTTAGAATAGCGTTGTGACAGTTAATAGACTCAATTAGAAAACATGGGTTTTTATTTGTTTGAAAAATTATGAATCTGGCCTTTTTTTTTAGGTAGAATAGAAGAGCTTGCACACTTACTTAGGAAAAATGGTTATTTATAAATTACTGAACGTGGCCCTTTTGATAGCTGTAATACACTACCATCTTAATGCATTGCTATGTGTCCCCTACATTAGTTTAATTTGCATTTAGTTTCAAGGCTCACCTATGTACTTTGACAGGCTGCTGATAGAAGGTAATATCTTGCACGGTAAAAGCAGTATTCATTAAACAGACTTGGAAAATAGTATTTATGATGTCTGATTCAGAGGTCAGTTAGGCTAAAAAGCTTACACAGATGGTTTCAGATAAACATTTAGTGGAGAAGCTTCAATTGATATGTGCAGAGAACAGTTCCAACCCAACAGTCCATGATAATTCGTTTTTTTTTCTCTCAACTACAAAATGCATAGCCTTGTGTGCAGAAGCAAACTGTCCCTTTTTGTGTATTAATTTGCATGCTAAACAAATGCCCATGTTTCAAATGTCTTGCCTTCTAGCTGAATTAGTTAGCCAAAAGTATTCTTTAGATAGTGGAGCTTCTAAGTAGCAGTACATTGTAACAGAATTATTTTAAAATGCTAGCATGTCACTTAGTTACAAAAAAAAATATGTCCTTATTAATTAATGATTTTAGAATTCTTTTTACCACGTTTTACATTTGCTTCAGTTAGTTGGAGAATAATGGTTCTGGTATGGGAGGAGATATGTTATGACGTACATGGAATGTGTTTTTCGACCTTGAGACAGTCCGTCCGAGACGTAGTTTAATTGTTTAAGCCCACCCGGTGGTGAATCGGTTAGACAAGATTTCTGACATGTATAAGATCACATATGAGAATAGCAAGAAGAGAGATAAGAAGGAAAAGTACTGCAAGATATTACGCAGTAGATGTATAGTTACCTTGATCATTCTTTTTATTCTGTGCATTGTTATAATTGGTATCAGTTTATTGCTACATGTTTTCTTTCCCATTTCCTCACATATACAGTCTTCCAGTAACAGCACCGCAGAGCATACATTTAGTGAACTGCCACCTCATGAACTGTCATATCGACTTGCACTACGTAACAATACGTTTATTCGAATGTTACACCATTCTCACCAGACCAGCAATGCGACAGATTGCTGGGTATGTGGCCAACTGCCCCCTTATCATGAAACGAAGGGAGTCTTGCCCTTCTACCCTTTACCGTTCTCACACAATGGTTCGTGTGGAGCATGGTTTGCTCTAATGACCTCAATAGATAGAAGGTACATAGCTTATCCAGGTGGCTGGATATATGGAAACCTGAATAAAGTGATGAATGAAGCATGTTTTCCAGACAAAGACGGATTCCCCCAAAGAAAGGGAACCGATTTAGAGAATGAAGAGTACGAACAGGGAAATGCATCTGTTAATTTCATAATGTTAAATGTTCAGCCCAAGCAAAACACAGGTCCACCGTTTATTTCAGTCCTGCCAGCAAAAGGTGATTTATGTGTTAAAAAGAAAGGCTCAGTACAAATGGGACACAGCGAGTGTAACACTGTAGTAGAGTTTAGTGATAAAGGACTTTCTTCCTTCAAAACATCACGCCATACCTATTTCATTTGTGGTCAGACGGCCTATGTACATCTGCCCTTAGACTGGGGTGGGACTTGTTATATAGCATTCTTATTGCCACCCGTTTTTCTAGCCCCATCAAATTATCATAGTGATTCACGACTAGAACATGTTAGACAAAAGAGAGAGACAGGTTTTTCCGGGGATTGATCAGACTGAAACAGCTTGGGAGCAATATACAGATTTCAACAAAGGATTCTTTTTCTTCATAGGTCCCGTCCAAAACAGTAAACTGATACGCAGGTTAACAAGGGCTCTTGAAACAGTTGTAAATATAACTGCATCTGCCCTGGCGAACTAAACCCAGGAGCAATCTGCTATGAGACTTGTCGTTTTACAAAATCGCCTCGTTCTTGACGTCATCCTGGCGGATAGAGGCGGAGCTTGTAGAGTCATCCGATCTAGTTGTTGCATTTTCATCCCAGATAATGCACCATCTGTGTACGAAGCAATAACAAGGCTCCACAAGATTGCTCATACCATACATCAAGACCCAGGCACATGGACCTGGTCCAGTTGGCTCTGGGGTATAATATCTGCTTGGGGATGGAAAGTTATGTCCTTCCTAGGAATGGCCCTACTTATGATATTTGGTTGCTGTCTATGTCTGCGGTGTGGCCCGGCCATTTGCGGCCTGTGTGCTACTGCCTGTATTCCACATCCACGTAAACAAAGAGTTAAAGATGAACAAATGATTCTGTATGATGAACTATACGGTCTCATGAATATAGATGTATCCTAAAGGGTTATGTAGGGGACAAGGAGGGAATGAGCAAAATGATATTTTGCCTGACCAAAAATGTCCACTACATATACCCTATGTTACATGTCATGTGCATGTCACCCATGCACTTTCTCGTAGTGGCCTGAATCACTAGGCCCCTGCAATCATGTCCTGCATTAGAAATGCCAGTCTCCCAAACGTTAAGTTAGCATAAGGCCCATGTATTTGCAGTTCATGACTCCTGACACACTGAAGCTGCAGTCACGTCCCTCTGACCTCGCATGCTTCTAGCTCAGCCGAGAGAAGCCCAGCAAGAGGCCTGCCAAGACTGTATTATGTATAACAGTTATCCGAGGGAGATAGGGCCTAGCCATTCTGTCTCCATTTAAGTGAATTACAGTGCTTGCATCCATAGAAAGCTCATGCAATGAACGAATAAATATGCTTTTTCTATATTTCTAGTGATGAGCAACCTTTTGCTTCAGATAATACATCCCCTATCATATCAGGTTGTACAAGATGTGCTAGTCACCCTGACACAAGAGATCTCTCTTCTAGACTGAAAGTCAGCCTCCTCCCAGTTACACGTCAATTGCACGTCATGTCCAAGTTGCACACAAGTAGGGCAGAGTTCCAGCTGGTCATGCAAACTCCTCCTAGGTACCCACCCACCTATGACACCTACCTATCACCTACCTATGACTCATCAAAGTACACACCCTCATGTACACCCACATGTTCTTATCTCATTTTCTTTCTTGCTCTGCCTAGCCTATGTACAAGAATGTATATATACTATGTTCAGTAAATAATTGTTAGATGACCCTTCCTGAACCTCAGAGGTGATGGAACTGATTCTCCCTTTGACTCGAGTTATTGGAATAAAGCCCATTCTAACTCAGATACCACGGACTCTGCCTCTCACTTGATGCATGCTAATTGTTAATGACTAGAAATTATGCCAGGGTAATATTTTATTTACCACAAAACCCTGGGGAGGAAAGGGGATGGGACAGAGAAGAAACTGCTCACACCAGTCCGAGTCTTTCTTCAACTTCAGACGCCTGTTATTTGGTCCTCTTCTGGCTACTCGTTATTTGGCTGCAAGAGATAATGCCTTTTAAATTCCTATCACTTCCTAATTTACACACAGAAAATATTCTCACATACTATATATTTGGATCTACCCTGAAGAGGTGTGAACTGTGCTCCTCTTCTATTAGCCGTGATTCTTGTTTTCTAGTGTTGTTATCTGTAACAGTAATCTTCTATTTACTATCCACTCAATTCTAATTCTATTTGTATATCTTTTTTCCTTCCAGGGTCCTCACCTTAAGTATCACTGCTGTGTCTTTCTTGTATTGAAGGTAAGTGTCTATCTCGCTAAATATTGATTTATTAATCCTTGTTCTTTTCACCTGACGAGGTATATTCTCTTGCTTAGTAGTTAACTCACTACTGTTAAGAGTTGCTGTATTATAACTGTCTCAATATGCTCTGCCTTCGCGCAGAGTTAGTCCTTAGAAAACTGGTGCTTTTTCCTCTTGTCCTTATTATTTTGCTAACTCTTGAAAAAATCACTGGCGTATGCTGGAAAAAACCCTATGCTGTCCCTAACTAATGCGCACAAAAACAGAATAACGGAACAGTCTTACTTTTGCCTTTTTGTCGCCTCTATTTCTGCTGCTTCCGAAAACGGGAACACGCTTCCTCAGAAGATTTCGAAAATAATCGAGAAATCTCCTAGAAGCGGTAATTCGGAGAAATCCTTCTCCACAAGTCTGGTAACAAGATTCTGGAACTGCGTGCTTACTCCCTCGCGGACTCAGGTGAAGTGCGAAGCGGTGAAGACTACACACCTGGATCTCTATGATTACTTGTTGAACACTAGAGAGTGCAACAGCGTTTCTCAAATGCGGCGTGTGTAACAGCCATGTTAGGTAGGAACAGTGATCGCAGTCCTTCCTTGCTCTGTATCTTAGCCCTAAGGGAGATCACGGAGACAAAGAATCTCCCTCTAGACAGAGTCTTAACAATCCTGACAGTGTGGGACAGAACACAGCCTTATCAGATGTGTCAGCTCCTCCCTCCCATTCTGCCTAGGATGGCTGTCTGGTAGAGCTGCACAAAGTCCAGCTGTCATTCACGCCAGACATGTATTGGGAACACGCTGCAGGCACACATGGCTTAAGACGGGAAAAATCTTTCTAAAAGAGTCATTTTTAAAATGTAACTTTACTGGTAAAGAGGTTTTATCACCACCTTTCCAATTATATAAAACATAGCTGAACTACTCCTTCTCAATCAGGAATTACTGCTTATAAATTTAATAAGGAATTCTCAACGTTAACCTAAGAGAGGGGCAGGTCTCACCGTAGTGAAAAACGAATTTGGGGGATTTTCACTACCGGGACATGTAAAACTTAAAAGTACATGTGGAAAATTTTAATTACACATCACCCTGCCCTGTTGGCTAACTAGGGCCTACCTGAGGGATGACATATGTAATAAAAAGGGGCGTTCCATGCCTGCTAAGGGGTTTTAAATGCCAGGTCGACAAGGCAGTGTAAACTGCACACTCAGACTCTGCAGTGGCAGGCCTGAGACATATTTAAATTGATACTTTTGTGGGTGGCACAATCAGTGCTGCAGGTCCACTAGTTGCATTCAATTTAAAAGCCCTGGGCACATGCAGTGCACTCTACTAGGGACCTATAGGTAAATTAAAATGCCAATTGTGAATAAGTTAATCAAATCATGTTTAGCGGAGAGAGCACATGCACTTTAGCACTGGTTAGCCATAGTAAAGTCCTCAGAGTCCTATGGCCAGCAAGAAGAAATCAGCAAAAATATGAAGGAAGCAGGCAAAACGTTTGGGGAAGACCACCTTAAGAATGTCAGGTCCAAAAACCCTGTATTAGAGGATGGCGAAGTGGGGGTCAATTCAAGGAGACAATGGAAAAGGCGGGGCAGTATTTATTCTGTAAAACATATCCATCCAAGAAGACAGGTTTCATTCTAAACATGGGAATACATTCAAGTGGGAATCTGGGTTTTTGTCAGGATTTGTGATAGAAATGTACTTTAAGGCAGGCTTAGCGTCTATGAAATTCATAAACAGACAAATAATCAGGACATTTTCAGAGAACTTAGCAATGCATGTTTTATGTGTATATTGTGTCCCTTATTGCAATCCACCAATTAATGTTTACCTTTGATTTTCTTACAACGTTATGGAGTTATTTTCTGAAAAATCCACTGACAGCTGATGCAAAGTCCCATACATTATAATATCTGCTTAATACATATGGCCATCTCAGCATATTTCAAGTATAAAACATAGCTTACCAATTAAGGGTGTTTGCTTACAATGGTTAAGAGGTGAATGTCAAAATCTCAACAAAGGTACGACTTAAACACGGTTTAAATCACCGTGCTTACTGTCACAGGCCATAATAATAAAAGATGCTGATTTCTAGTTTTTTGTCAGGAAGCTTAACCGGATGAAAAATTACAACTCATTCAGTTTCAGCCAACTGATTTCCTTAGAATTATGCTGCTAAATTCCCAGAGGTGCCAGCAGTGGGAAGATGCAGATGTGGGAACTAACAGCTGCTTTCACTCAGAGCGCATGTGATGCTCAATAACTATGAAAGCTCCATTTTTAAATTTCATCACAGTTTAGCAAGCAAGAATTTTCTCCTTCATCAGTGTGGTTCAGTATTACAAACATCTGCAAAATATGTTAGAGCGACAGCTTTGTTCAATTGTAGAATGATATTGGTATGATGTAAGCGTAAACAATAAACACAAAATTAATTTCAAATTGTAGGCCTATAAATTACGTGTACAACCATTCACCACTGCAAGCGTAAATAAATAATTGAAACCATCGCTCGGGCATTTTGGAAATTGAAAAATTATTAGTAAAACATTGGTTCAGATGACCCCAGAGCATTGATTCATGTTAAACATGCCGTTCTATGGCACAATTGCCGAAAAAGAGGTAAATGAACATCTACAGGAAGGGATGGAATACATCTTAGTCTATGAGCAACACCAGCGTAAACAGGGTGTCCAAGATGTGTCCAAAATGCTTAGAGTCAAGCTAGATCTTCGGGATACACAAGTGAGAGGTATTGACATATGTACATATATATGGGGTGTGTGAAAAAAAAAAATATATATATTCACTGAAAAAACCATAGGTTTCACACACGTTATAGTTAGGAATTAGCATTTAAAAAACCTTGCAAATTAATTGAAAAAACTATAGGTTTCACACAAGTTATAGTTAAGAATTAGCATTTAAAAAACTCTGCAAATTCATTGAAAAAAACCATAGGTTTCACACGTTATAGTTAGCTGAACATTTCTCTCATACAAAACCTTTGAAATTCCTCCGTTATAGTTAGCTCAGCTAACTATAACTTGCGCGCCCGGAATGCACTGCTGATAACGTCACATATTACATCACTCATGACATGGTCAGTGACATCACTCATGACATCACTGATGACATCTCAAATGTTCAGCTTACTATACCGTGTGAAACCTATGGTTTTTTTCAATGAATTTGCATAGTTTTTTAAATGCTAATTCCTAACTATAACGTGTGTGAAACCTATGGTTTTTTCCAGTGAATTTCAAAGGTTTTGTAAATGATAATTTATAAATGCATTAATTATTATGTCTTTCTTTTTATACTAATTTCTTATATTTTTAATATAAATATTTATATTTATTTTATTTTTTAGATTATATTTCATATTCTTATGATTAAATAATAACAAAACTAAATTGCAAAGTAATTTTGGGATGAATTAATGCTTGACGTCGGTTGCAAGTATAACACAGCTCCAGCAATTCTCTTGAGGCCCTATGTTATGTTATGTTATGTTAATTTGTATTTATATAGCGCACGGCTACTCCGACAGAGTGTCCCGGCGCTTTCCACAAACAGCTCAATGCGTAATAACATAACACGAAACTATACAGAAAAGAAAGACCCCCAAAAAACAACTAAGCATTAAAAAGCCATGTCTTTAGGCTCTTCCTAAATTGAAACAAATTAGGAGTACTGCGTAGCGCCAGTGGTAAGGAGTTCCACAACTGAGGTGCCTTGAAGCCAAAGGAACGGCCCCCAGTGCGGGCCTTGTGCACGCGAGGAACCACGGCAGTAAAAAGAGCTGCAGATCGCAGTAGGCGAGCAGGGCGGTAAAAGACCAGCCTGCGCCGTAAATATCCGGCCCCAGAGCCAAACAGTGCCTTGTGCATCAACGTAAGGGATTTGAACATAATCCGCTTACGGATAGGCAACCAATGGAGCTTCTGGAGCAGCCCCGAGGCTCGCGATCGCCTATGCAGGCCAAAAATCGCGCGGGCAGCAGAGTTTTGCGCCACCTGTAAACGCTGGACCAGATAGTCTGGGAGGCCGAGGAAAAGGGCATTGGCATAGTCCAGCCTGGATCCAATGAGCGCCTGCACGGTAATCCGCCTATGCTCCGCATATCAATCCTTACACCTGCTTCAAGCACTTGCAAGGTTTTGACGCAGCATAAGCTCAAAACTCAAAACTCACTGAATAAAATGTTATACATTTCACTCAGTTTCTTTTACGAGGCCTTGCTGCACCCCCTTTTGAACAAGAAAGCCTCTTCTGGCGCAGCGCTTTACAATGTAATACACCCTCCAGATGCATCACATTGTTAATAACACACACCATGGCACATCTTTTGCACCACCGCTGTGTCACAAAAGTGATGCAATGGCTGTGTAAAAGAGGCACAAGGGGATTGTAAATCCGCCCCTAACACATACAAATTCACCCAGGCACTTTCACCAGCAGCGCAAATTGAAGCATACATTTGTAACATATTTATGTACATATGATACATTCAAGTGCTTCGGACATACTACAGTATACTATAGATAAACACCTTATAGATTTATGCTGTAGCAGTTCCTTATAGTTCTGCACTTTCACATTCTCCATACACTAGTAACATATTCATTCATTCATTTATGAACTACACATTCATTCTAACAAACTTTTACACACTACCATAGAAATATAGTTCTTTCTTTGACCAGTGAAGGTAGTTCTGAAAAGAACTGTTTTTTTTCTTTTGTATATTTTTTGTGTTTTCTTAACAAATTCCAAGCGGAACAAACGAATGAAAAAAAGATCAACTAATGTCGAGGAGAGCAATGATCCTGCATCCTGCGTCTATAGACTGTTCCCCATAACACAAAAGTTTAGCGCAATAAATGCATAAAATTTTAACTTTAGCAAAGTCAGAATCAATTTGTGGGTGTGGACTGCTTGCTGAAAATGCTGATGCCGCAGTTGATGTGCTTGGTGCAGTAGCAGGTGGATTCTCATGCAACCTCCGTCTTGCAGCTAGACCAAAGTTCTTGGGGTGCAAGTTCTTCACGTGTCGCACCATATTTGCTGTGCCAAAGGAGTATTTTTTACATGGATCACCCCTTGAAAGAGTTGTTTGGCAAATTCTACAGGTTACTTTTGGAGCATTAACCTTTTTTTGACCTTCTGGAAAAGTGAAAAACTTCCAAATTAGAGCTTTTTTCCTCTTCTTTGGACGTTCTTCAGGAATGAAATCTCCCTCTGAAGAACTGCTGGAAGATGGCTCCATTGCTCTTATTATGGTGATCTTCCTTCTATTTGAGAAGATTCTCAGAACAAATGCTTCTTCTTTGAAAGTCAAAGTCGAATAATTATAATGGGACGGAACTTTCAACAGTCGCAATAGGAAAAGTTATGAACCAATCAAATCTCTGCTTTTAATGTCACATGGCTTTCTGTACGCTTATGATGCGCTTGCGCAGCTCTTTCAATACGAGTACGCATGATGTTCTACCGCGATTTGTGTAATTCTTTTTAAAAGTAATATATGATTGTTACAAGTATTAAAAAAAAATTCAGTTATCCCAAATGTCTGCCCTTAGTATGTACATTAAATACATACATGTTTTAAACCAAGTAGAAACATTGCCCCCTTTCGCGTACAGAACGCCGTACATGACGTCACACCGAAGCTTTAATGCGACGCGTAACGTCAAAGCATATTTGTACCATACGCGCGGGCACACGCTGAGTATGATAAGCAGTACAAACTATGGTGCAATCTCCCTCTCAGTGACAAATCAGTGCTCAGGGCACGCTAAGGAGAATGATTAGAAGTGCTGACTCATTGCAGATCTGATTCTGGGCCTGCCTCTGTGCACATGATAACACCGCCCCCATTTCTCTC